>NC_137770.1:174918920-175518920 GCF_963455305.1 Plecotus auritus | reverse complement strand
GGACTGAGCACTCCTCCAACATGCTCTCAATTTGACAAGTGTATGCCACAGGAGAATTGTGTCCTAAACTCAGGGCCTCAGTACTTCTGAATATTCATTAGGGTTTTACCTTTCTCTCAAAGTAGATGTATTCAAATGTGAACCCTGCAAAAAGTAAGAGCTGGATTCAGAGGCAGTGAGAGAGAGGTTGGTGGTTGAAGAGGCTGCAAATATGTATTATGCATTCTATTCCTTAAGAGATTCAGGAGGGACACCCTCCATCTCACAGGAGATTAATCAATGTGTGAGCCCTTGGGTTCCCATGAGAGTCTGGGAATAGAAAACTTCACTAAAGGCCATATTTAACTGAATGTATTAAAGTTGTCTGTCAGGTTCAAGAAGAAGCACAGATGCTTGCAGTCTGATTCAGGAAAGCTCCAGGTGGCGATATTTTACATGGTCCTTCCATGTGCATTTAGATTTCATGTTTGCAAATTTGTTCCTTGTGCTTCATTAATTCAACCCATAAACCATTAAAATGTAAATTATAAAATTAAATCTATGCATAAGGAGATAAATATAATCATGTTTAACATCTATTTCTCTGAATAATTCTGCTGAACTTTGCTCTCACAAATCATGACATGATCTATAATATTAAAAGCGTAATATGCTAATTAGACCAGACAGCTGAAGGACCTTCCGGACGTCCTTCCAACTACCTTCTGGACTAAGCCGGGGCTCTGAGGGCCGAGCCCCTTGCATGAATTTCGGGCATCTGGCCTCCAGTATTATCATAAGAATCCCAAGTTTTCTCATGTTTGCTTATCATTATTCTCCATTACATCAAAAGAATCACTGATATACAATATTTGAATATTTTATTCCTCTGTTTCTCTAAGTCATTAAAAATCTTCTGACACTGATATAAATTTATAGACAGTTTTTCTTCCAGGCAACAGTTCTTTCCTTCTCAGGATTATCCATTCATTTTTAAACATTAATACATATTTAGTATATGTGCGGCACTAGAAGTAATTGTTACTGTTGTAATTTTGTTATTAATTTGACACTGCAATGCAGTACATTAAATAAAACAATGAATGTGTATTACTTAGGACTTTAATAAAAGTGAACTTGGTTTTTAAACATTTCTGTTACCAGTATTTTGCAAGGAAAAGGGCAGTGTATGAGCATAACCCTACCAAAGAGGAAAATGACAAAAATCTTAAAATTGTAGTAGTTTGGGAGACTACCACCACATTGACACCCACATTGTACTTGAGCTTGTACAGTGGATGCTGTAAGTACCCCGTCCACATGTCCTTTCCCTGACCTCTGCATCACCTTCAACAGAAGTGCCCTGGGAATGGGAACTTCTTTTCTCCAGAGGTTATGTAATAATATAACAGGTTGCAAAGTTTTACAACTGACATTCAGATGTGCAAATAAAACATTTGATACAGATCCTGTTTTCACAATGCTGTTATCCCAAAGGGTCAGAAGAGGAATGATTTATTATCATCTAGTAAATTTGCTACAATTCAGTAATCGTTTTAGGAAACTCGGTCTTTGTTGGATGATCCTTTTTATATTTTCTCCTTGCTCCTTACTTCTGCCTAAAATGACCTCAGTCAGTGAGGCTACGTCAGACTCATCTATCAAGAAATTTTACACCAGCATTGTTTTCCAAAGGCTTAATGGTCATGGTGCCTAGAAAGAAGGTTGGGTTTATTCAGGGGTCTTGATGTTCTTGGGCTTCTTCATACCAGATGCTACATCCAACCCTCTAAGGTTTGTGGCTCCAAGAGGGGCACTCTATATCTGTCTTCTTTCCTACCACAATCTACCAAGTCTAGAAAAGCAGGTTTTCCTATTTCTCTTTCAGCCTAAATTGGATTTTATCGTGTGTAACATTCCATGATCAAATCTACCAGACCAACCTTCCAATATAATAGAAACCTATAAATTTTAGAAAACTTTTTTTCTTTTTCAATAAAACATGTCTTTCCAAAATAAAGGCTAAACAATAACCTTATTATGTCCTCACCTTGGCTGTCCCTGTTAGGCTAAGCCTCAGAGCAGTATAGGCTTGTAAATAGAGGATATAGTGAGCATAATTTAAGTGGGAAATGGAAATACATAGTATTAATATTTTCAAAATAAAGTAATGAACATTAATCAAGCACTTTCTACATATTAGATTCTAAATCATATTAAACCTTATCATATAAATATTCTTATCTAATGCTAATAAAATATAATATATAATTTGCTAGTCACATTGTTTTAAATAAAATCTTTATTGTTGAAAGTATTACACAGGTCCTCCTTTTTCTCCCATTAACCTCTTCCAGTCCACTCGCGTCCTCCCGCACCTCCCTGGCCCTCATCACCCCATTGTCTGTGTACACAGGTTATGCATATATGCATACAAGTTAAGGTGGGGATACTATGTCAGTACTTTCCAAGATAACATAGCTGGTAAGTTGGAAGCTTGGATTCAAACTCAGATCTATCTGACTTTAGAGTTTATACTACTTATCACAATACTCACTCATCATCACATTTTTCAAAATCAGAATTTTTTGTGTGAAAGTTTTTCTAAAATATATATCTCATTAATGTCAAGATGAGAAAGGGAGATTGTGCGGTTAAAGTGCTTTTATTTGAATGCAGGTTCTCCAAGTATTATCTGTATGATCTTGAAATTAATTCTTATCAGTACATTATTGATGTGTAAGAAACAACCTCCAAAATGTAGTAGCCTAAAGCAATAATCATTTGTTATTTTTCATGATTCCTTCGGTTGGCCAGGTAGGTAGTTCTGCTAAACAGGAAGCAAAGGGGAAACTCAGTAATATTGACCAAGTCTTTAGAAAATGCTGATATTTTGTTCATCATGGAGTTTTGCATCATTTTGATTTTTTGAACTATTGTAATATTTTCTGTTATTTCTGAGGGTCTTGATACCCCCTTAAATTTTGCACCCAGTATGAATACCTCACTTGCCTCACTCTAGTCCTGGCCCTGTCACTGAGTCTTGGGACTCCTCATGTGTCTGTGGTCAGCTGACAGGTCAGCCAGGAGCTGACTTGCTTAGGGTGCTCTTGACTGGGATGGCTTGGCCCTGCTCCATGTCATCTTATATGCATATGCCTCTTGTGTCCTCCCAGCAGGCTAGCCAGCCATCTTCTCAGGCTAACGTGATCACATTCCCTTGATGAACACAAGGAAGTAAGAAAACAGAAATATGCAAGCTCCTTTTCAAGCCTCTGCTTGCATCAAGTTTGTCACTGGCCTGTGCCAAATCAAGTCACAAGGTTGGAATCAATATGGGAGATAACTATAGCGTTACAAGGCAAAGGATGTGAATACAAGGAGACCATTAATTAGAACTATAATGTAATAATCTAACACTCTCTAAGCTTCTCTTTCCTTAAATTTAAGCCTCCTCTCTAACATTGTATGGGCACTCAATGAGACATTTCATGTAAACCTCTAGGATAGTTCCTGGAACATGCTAAGTTTTCTGTAAAAGCTATTATTTTATTATGTAACTAGAGGCCCCGTGCATGAAATTTGTGCATGGGGTGTGTGTCCCTCAGCCCAGACTGTACCCTCTCCAATCTGGGACCCCTCAAGGGATGTCCAACTGCCCGTTTAGGCCCGATCCTAACGGGCAGTTGGACATCCCTCTCACAATCCAGGTCTGCTGGCTCCCAACTGCTCACCATCCTGCCTTCCTGATTGCCCCTAACCGCTTCTGCCTGCCAGCCTGATCACCCCCTAACCACTCCCCTGCCAGCCTGATTGATGCCTAACTGCTCCCCTGCCAGCCTGTTTGCCCCTAACTGCCCTCCCCTGCAGGCCTGGTCCCTCCCAACTGCCCTCCCCTGCTGGCCATCTTGTGGTGGTCATCTTGTGTCTACATGGGGGCAGCCATCTTTGACCACATGGGGCAGCCATCTTGTGTGCTGGAGTGATGGTCAATTTGCATATTACTCTTTTATTAGATAGGATAGAGGCCTGGTACACAGGTTGGGGCTAGCTGGTTTGCCCTGAAGGGTGTCCTAGTTCAGGGTGGGGGTTCCCTTTGGGTGTAGGGCAGCCTGGGCGAGGGGCCTGTGGTGGTTTGCAGGCCAGCCATGCCCCCTGGAGACCCAAGTGGAGGCCCTGGGATCTGGGATTTATTTATCTTCTATAATTGAAACTTTGTAGCCTTGAGCGGAGCCAAGCCTCCTGCTTGCTCCATGGCCGCAGCCATTTTTGTTGGGATTTATTTATCTTCTATAATTGAAACTTTGTAGTCTTGAGTGGAGGCCTAGGCCAGCCAGGGTTTGCAGAAAGCTTGGCTTCCTCCATTACCGGGGAAACCCAAGCCTCCTGCTTGCTCCATGGCTGCAGCCATCTTGTTTGGGTTAATTTGCATACTTGCTATTGATTGGCTGGTGAGTGTGGCTTGTGGGTGTAGCGGAGTGATGGTTAATTTGCATATTTCTCTTTTATTAGATAGGATAGAATACATGTTAAACTCTGGATTGACATTTTGTACAATTGAGAACAGGACTATCGGTATGGGGTAAGAATACATGGCCTCATTTTCTTACCTAGATAATAGAAGCAATAAATACATAAGATCAGTATGTTGCTTTTAAAATATAGCATATATGAAAATGTCCCTCACAATGCCTCCCATGCACAGTTACTCAATGTTACTTGAAATGGAGCCTGAATTTCTGTAATAAGAAGTAGATGTGGCTTGTCAAAGTGAAATTCTGGGGGAAAACAAAGAGCAAAACTATGCCACATGAGAGAAGTCTTGACTTATCTAGGAGCAGACTGGCTCCAGAGCATCTTATCATTAAACCATGGGCAGGAACACCTATAAACACAATTTACTTTAAGAAAATAAGGGGTGTGTGTGTGTGTGTGTCTGCACGCACAAGTGAGGCCCTAAGAAATATTATTCCTGGAGTTGATTGGACTGCCAGGCACCTTGCCTCTGGACGAGCTAACTGAGGAAGTAAGGAGATGAAAGATGTGACGGGCCGCACCCACTGGGGGAGATTTTCCATCATTATGGTGTTTCTAGTTTCAGTAATAACTCTGTAATAGATAAGCCACAGAGACCATGATGATTAAATTTAAAGATGATAGTTACAATGTGCATGGTGGATGAATATTCAAAGAGCAGAATAACAGCTATGGGGTAGATGTAAAAACTCTATGTGAAATCTTGGGATTATGCAAATTTAAAGGGAAACTACAACCTACACAGATAAAATTCTTGAGGCTAAGAATTCTCCAGTGAGCCCTGCTGCCATTTGGAACACACCCCCAGAGAAGTCCTTCCATAAGAAAGGAGACCTTTTTCTATGTATACATGTTCTTGCTCTTTATTTGAAAACTCATATCAAAATTAAAGTTTTTAAAAAATGCTAAGTTTTCACCCCTAAAGTGTAGGTTACACATAGTGACTTCCTTCCCCAAACTACAGTATGCAGTGGGCGTGGGGAGCTCTTTATAGTGGAGAAACCTGGCCAACACTGCCCCAGTCAGGTGACGGAGAGAACAACAGCAGTGAGTCCCATGGACAGTCTTTCTGAGCAATTGATGTGACGTGACGTGACGTGACGTGACGTGACGTGACGTGATGTGACGATGTGATGTGATGTGATGTGATGTGATGTGATGTGATGTGATGTGATGTGATGTGATGTGATGTGATGTGATGTGATATGATTGGCACTCCACCTCTGTGGTCTTCCTTCCCCAAACCCATAACCTCTGTCTAATCATTAGAGAAACATTAGATAATTCCCTCTTAAAGGACATTTCTATAAAACACCTAGCCAGCAATTCTTAACACAAAGAAGTCATCAAAAACAAGGAAAGTCTGAGAAACTGTCACAGCCAAGCAGACATGGCAACTAAATGTAACTGTTATCCTGGATGAGATCTTAGAACAGAAAGAGAACATTAGGTAAAAACTGAGGCAATCCGAATAAAACATGGACTTTAGTATTGGATTGATATTGGTTCACTAGTCAAAGAAATGTACTATATTAATATAAGCTCTTAATTACAGGGGAAGCATCACAATTTTTCTTTAAATATAAAACTACTTACAAGTGAAGAGATTACTTTTAAAAACTGATTCTAACCTACAGTTTGGTTAAGAACTCAGAGGTGTGTTTTTTTTTTAACACAACATAAGAAATCTATTTTTATAAATATGTTGAATAATTATTATTCAATAATAGTATTATTTTTCTTCTTGCCAAGAACTGTTTTACATAAACTTTACCCCAAACACTAATTTACAGGGAAAAGTTAGAGATAACTAAAAGCCTTTATTTTTACAGTTAACATCTCAAGTTGAAATATTTTATAATTGCACTATTATTCCACATTTCCTTAAACAAATCTAAAACATTCTTATTTTTACCATTTGAAATTCAAAAGACATTAGCTTAAAGTATCTCTTGGTAAGAAAAACAAATCTTTAGATTCATACACTTATATAATGCAGACATTTATGGGCTATAATGAGGAAACAAAGAAACAAAAATGCAGGTTTTGAGATTTTAAAAAAATGTTTTGCTCTGATAAACTGAAGTACAAGAGGATGCCTATAATTGTTACTCTAGTCTTCTAATGTGGAAACTAAGGATAATTATTTCATTGCCTACAAAGCAATAGAAACAAACCTATATAGTATAAACATTTGCTGGGTTTTTCCTTCATCAATCTAGCCAAAATTATAACTATGGATACAAATGATTGTTTTTTGTTTTTATTGTTTATATTCAGAGCCCATCACATTTATGAAACAAAGTAATCATGAATGCATGCTCATAAATAGAAAAATGTGAGACTTTTATGACCATTTTAGTGCTCAGTTATGGCAAGTGAATGGCCACGTGCTGTTTTAGAACACTTCCCTCTAGAACAAAGTGAGTACCTACCTGATGGATGCTTCTTAATAACTGTCTAGTGTCTAGGCCAGATCCTTGTGGCTTTTGTCTATTACAGAAATAAATAAATGACCCAAAGTACTAGCATACATAATGTCTAAATATACCTGCCTTTATATGTGTACTAGTAATATTCTAATTAGTGTGATTTTCTGTATTTGTCTTCAGAGTGGAGTTTCCTGAGGAAAAGAACCTTCCCATGTATACAGTAGATTCCCAGTCTAAATAGAAAATTAAACTTTAAGAAAAAGGATATTCATGCTTAGTAATTCCATAGTAGTTATAATGAAAAGAGTAATGATAATAGAAATAACTTACACTTATTAAGTGTTTCAAATATGCTTATAATTTTTGTTGTTGTTAATCCTCACCCGAGGATATTTTACTCCATTGATTTTTTAGAGAGAGTGGAAGGGAGGGGGAGAGATAGAGAGAGAGAAACATCGATGTGAGAGAGAGACATGGATTGGTTGCCTCCTACACGTGCCCTGATCAGGGCCAGGGATTGAGCTTGCAATCAAGGTATGAGGTATGTGCCCTTGACCAGAATTGAACCCCTGACCCTTCAGTCCATGGGCAAATGCTCTAACCACTGAGCACCTGGCTAGGGCTTAATTTGACAAAACATCTGTTATATTGTAGGTCTGAAGAAAGAAATTTGTCTGTTTGGGTTACTGTCATGTCTCCAGCCTCTAAAACATTGGCACATAAGAAATATTCAGTAAATATTTGTAAATAAATAAATGCTAGGCCTTGATTACAAAAAATCAATAGAACAGTTGTGTTGTGTTGGTCATAGTAGCAAAGTGGGACATGAGCTGTTAATAAACTTTTTCACAGTTAAAGCAGATTTTTAAATCCAGGAGTTGATGCTCAGCCTATACTGCTCCCACATTTCTGCAACGCCATGTCCCATTCAGGCCCAGTAAATGTTGCATATAATTCAAACCAAATCAATAATTTTGATGTTTCTAGCCCTTTCTTCCTTCCTTCTTTTCTTCCTTCTTTTCTTCCTTCTTTTCTTCCTTCCTTCCTTCCTTCCTTCCTTCCTTCCTTCCTTTCTTTCTTTCTTTCTTTCTTTTTCTTTCTTTCTTTCTCCTTCCTTCCTTCCTTCCTTCCTTCCTTCCTTCCTTCCTTCCTTCCTTCCTTCTTTCCTTCCTTCCTTCCCTCTTTCCTTCTCTCTTTTTTAATGAACTGACAACCAAAGAAATAAAACAAAAATCATCATTACACTAATGATTAGTGACCAATGCAAATAACTGGGCAAGGCCTTTTGCCCACATCTGCACCAATAGAGGGCACCCCACACCTATTTAAACTGGTGCAATGGAGAGAGGTTGGAGGTGAGTCAAGGTTAATTTTTACACCAAACCTTAGATGATGGAAATGAAATAACAAGACATTTTGTTTCCTGAAGCTTTCCTATGTGTAAGAACCCTGTGGGTGATACAATAGTACTCCTTCATCCATTAAGTTGATGTTTTTAAGATGAGAACAAAGGTAGCATAAATAATAAGTGAGTAGGTGTTGAAATATTCCCATCTCCTTTTTCCAATCTCATGTCATATTTATAGAAAATGCCTTGCTCAGGACACTTTATCTTGAAAGGGTGAATAATGAGAAAACCCACTCACAATTACAGCGACTCTGTTCTTGCTCAGTAAACACTGTATCCAGATCACAGCAGGACAGGATTGCATGGAGAGAAGAGACTGATTAAAAGGTATTTGTAGGAAAGATGATCAGAGAACTTTGAAATCGGCAGCAAACTTGCTCCGGCAGTGTTACTTCTTTTCTGGATCCATTTAGAAAAGAATAAACCATGTTCTGAACAAGAGCAGAGGAAGTATGCTGCCAACTGCCTTCTCCCACTGCCCCTGCCTTCCTTCCTCCTTAATTACAAATACTCAATATCGGGTAGTTCGTTTTAATATGAATTTTTAACTTGTGACTTTTAAAAAGTAAAGGGATTGCCTTCTGCTTTATGAATAATAATATGGTACACATATGCTAAGCCTAATATTTCTCAACTATCTTGTACCGCTTGCTTTCTGTATTTGTTTTCTAGGGCGGCAGAAACCAATTACCAAAAACTGGGTAGCTTAAAACAACAGAAATGTATTCTCTCAGGGTCCTGGAGGCTGTCTGGAGGAGATCAAGGTGGCAGCAAGGTTGATTCCTCCTCAAGGCTCTAAGGGAGAATCTGCCCCCTGGCTCTCACCGAGCTTTTGGTGGTTGTAGGCAATTCTGGGTGTCCCGTGACATCACATGGTGTTCTCATGTGCATCTCTGAGTGTCTTTGTCTTCAGATGGCCCTCTTAAAAGGACAGTAGTCATTGAACCTAGAACACATCCTAATTCAGTATAAACTCATCTAAGCTCAATTACATCTGCAAAGACCCTATTTCAAAACAAGGTCACAAGAGTTAGACTGCAACATGTCTTTTATTGGGGGCAGGGGTACAATTCAGTTCACAACACCCTCCTCACGAAACTTCACTTTGAGGAAATAATGAAGCTGAGCATTTACATTTTGGCAAATTTACTACTCATTTGTAGGGTTTTGCTTTTCTTCTGATTTCCACACACAGTGAGAATATCGAGTTCAAATAAAGCCCTTCATACACATTATTATCTCTGGAAAAGGTGGCAGTAAACCCCAAGGTATGAGAACTCTTTTGTCAAGAAGCCAGACCAGTGAGATGATAGATTGATGGTGGGAAGGGACTGCGTAAGGGCTTGGAGACTTGGCATGTAGAAAATGAAATGCCAAGATAGTGGGGAAAAAGATATATCCATGAACCTAAATTCAATGAGTTTGTGAATTTTCCTAAGATGCTTGTCACTACAATTCACCAAACATGTGACCGATTTTCTGAGTAGAATTTTTATAAACCACATGCAATTATTTGACATGTAACAGATACTCATGCCTTAAAATCACAAAGGGAGGGGAGAATCTTGCACTTTACCAAAAAGGAATCTCCCACTGCTAGATGAGACAGCAGCTTTGGGCACCAGAAGGAATATTTTTTTATTTTTTTATTTGTTTTTCATGAAGAGCAAGGTGTGGTTTGTAGAGCCAAACATTAGAAATGTAAAGATCAATGATAGGTAGGCCTGAGTTGAATTAATTAATGAAAGGAAAAGAGAAACCTTTCTTAATGAGGGATTATGTTAAAATGTTAGCTCCATGGGCATAAACCATGCAGTCCTCATTTACAGCTCATAAATGCTCCAGTGACAGGTGCTCTAGAAAGGATGACAAATGAGCTATTGCACATGTGGGCGACGGTGCAGCAAGGGGGAGCACATTAGACCAAATGAGCAGCCAGAAACAGCAATCAAGTCATTACCAAGAGACACTCCAGCACGGGACTACAGATCTTTCTGGCATAGCCATTGTATTTATTGATGTACCACATGGTCAGATAGATTGCTCAAAAGATCCCTTCAAGATTTAGATACGAAAAAAAATGATCAGTTCTTAGACTAGGTCTCTTGCTGGTTTTCGGTGTCGGTGGCCTGCACTTATTTTCATTTCCTAGTGCAAGGTGGCTATCCCTCTTTCTTGCTCTAACTCCACCACATAGCTAGAGCCATTGTTTCTTTTCCTTTCACATCATGTATTTTACCACTTATGTTGTTATTCTATTATATAAAACAAGAAAAAGGATGCCCTGTATGTCATTCTACCACCAACCTCTTGAAAGATAATGCAGCCTGGTTATGTAACAGGAATTTGATACTCAGTTTCTTGTTGAGGAAAAAATGGTCTCTTCCCTGCTCCTCTCCTTTGTTAAAGTTATGTAAGATCATCAACATTTTAAACAAATGTCTCCACTTAGAAGTGACATGTAAGAATGTAGATTAAAGCAACATAAACTAGAAAAAAATTAAAAATAACTTTATGATTTAGTATGTTTATATCCCAGTTCCAGAAATTAACCATAGGTTTTAACTGAGACAAAACACTCAAGTATCTTAATCTGTAAAATGGACATAATTGTGTCTATTTCATATATCGTTGTGGAGATTAAATGAAATAGTTGATGTAAAATTTTATTTTAGCACAATGTCTGCATAGTACTCAATAACTGTTACACAAAAGAAAACTGAAGTATTTTCAAACTAAGCATTTTCAAAGTAATTGCTATGGGATTTTTAAAATGCTATCCTTTCATTAAAAATAATATTAAATCGTTTAAAATATAATTCTCTATATGCTACTTTGGGACTATAACAAAATATAATTTAGGGGCTCAAAATGAGTGTAATTGTCCTAACAATCAAAGCATTAAAAACCAGACATGAGTTTCTTTGCAAGAAACATGTTTCTTGTCAGTGAAATGTTCAAGCAAAAGAGGAAGGGCCAGTGTGGGATGCCCTTGTAGGTGGAAGGCAGGTCTAAATAATCTCTGCTCCCCTTGTGACTCGATCCTGCATTCCACAGAAACTAGGTCTTTCTCCTTGTTTTTTATCATCATGTTTGCCTTCACAATGTTCTAAATGGTTAGGCAATGTTTTTTTGCTGTTTCTTAACTTTATTAAATTTATTGGGGTGACATTGATTAATAAAATTATATAGATTTCAGGTGTACAATTCTATTAAACATCATCTGCATGTTGCATTGTGTGTTCATCACCCACACTTAGGTCTCCAGCCATCACCATATATTTGACCCCTTTTACCCTTTCCTATCGCCGCCACCCCCCTCCTTTCCCTCTGGTAACCACCATACTGTTGTCTGTGTCTGTGAGTTTTTGTTGGTTCGATTGTCTTGTTTGTTTGTTGCTCTTAGTTTTATATCCCACATGTGAGTGAAATAATATGGTTCTTGACTTTTTCCGTCTGACTTATTTCACTAAGCATGATATTCTCAAGATCCATCCATGTTATCACAAATGGCAGTATTATATTCCATTAAATATATGTCCCACATCTTCTTCATGCAATCATTTATCAAAGAGCACTTTGTTTTTTTTCCATGTCTTGGCCACAGTGAATAATGATGCAATGAATATAGAAGTACATGTATCTTTACGAATAAAGGCTTTCAAATTTTGGGGGAAGATACCCAGGATAAGGATTGCTGGGTCACACTGTTTTCTATAATGGCTGTATCAATTTACATTCCCGCCAGCAGGGAATGAGGGTTCCTTTTTCTTTACAACCTCCTTAACACCTCTTATTACTTGTCTTTTTTATAATAGCCATTCTAACAGGTGCAAGGTGGTATCTCATTGTGGTTTTGATTTGCATTTCCCTAATATAGTTAGTGAAGTTGACTATCTTTTCCTATATCTCTGGCTATTTCTCTGTCATCTTGGGAGAACTGTCTGTTCAGGCCCTCTGCCCGCTTTTTAATTGGAGTGTTTATTGGTTATTGTTGCATTGTATGAATTCTTTATATATTTTGGATATTAACCCATCATTTTGAGGTGTTGTTTGCAAATGATTTCTCCCATTTGATTGTTTGTCAGGCAATTTTAATACCACCTGTTTTCTGTTTTATTTTTTTGTTTTCTTATTATTAGTTACAATTTGAAAACCCAGAAGAGAGGACTGAAACAAATGATCTTCACTCACCTGGAAGTCCTAGATATAATTTATTTCAGGCAGTTTGAGCAACCCCCTTGGTAATACCTTACCCTCTAAAGCAGGGGTCCTCAAACTTTTTAAACAGGGGGCCAGTTCACTGTCCCTCAGACCGTTGGAGGGCCGGACTATAGTTTAAAAAAAAAACTATGAACAAATTCCTATGCGCACTGCGGGCCTGGGACGAGTCAGCTGCTAAGCAGGACAGGCAGCGGCACCCGGCGGGCTGGATAAATGTCCTCGGCGGGCCGCATGTGGCCTGTGGGCCGTAGTTTGAGGACCCCTGCTCTAAAGTGTATCAAGTTTCCCAGACAGTGAGGTACAATGGTTTGAGTATTGACCTATGAACCAGGAGGTCACAGTTCAATTCCCAGTCAGGGCATATGCCCAGGTTGTGGGCTCAATCCCCAGTAAGGGGCATGCAAAAGGCAGCCAACAATAATTCTCTCTCATCATCGATGCTTCTCTCTCTCTCTCCCTCTCCTTTCCTCTCTGAAATCAATCCTATCTAATAAAAGAGTAATATGCAAATTAACCATCAGTCCGCTACATTCACAAGCCACACACACCAGTCAATCAGGAGCGAGTATGCAAATTAACCCAACCACGATGGCTGAGAACAGGAGGCTTGGGTTGCCCCCGGCGATGGAGGAAGCCAAGCTTTCTGCCTGCCCTGGCCTGCCTTGGCCTCCGCTTAAGGCTACAAAGTTTCAATTATAGAAGATAAATAAATCCCAGATCCCAGAGCCTCTGCTTGGGTCGCCAGGGGGCATTGCCGGCCTGCAAACCACCACAGGCCCCTCGCCCAGGCTGCCTCACACCCCAAGGGAACCCCCACCCTGAACTGGGACACCCTTCAGAGCAAACCAGCTGGCCCCACCCATGCACCAGGTCTCTATCCTATCTAATAAAAGAGTAATATGCAAATTGACCATCACTCCAACACACAAGATGGCTGCCCCTATGTAGTGAAAGATCCTGCCCCCATGTGGACACTAGATGGCTGCCACAAGATGGCCACCAGGGGAGGGCAGCTGGGAGGGACCAGGCCTGCAAGGGAGGGCAGTTGGGGGCAATCAAGCCTGCAGGGGAGGGCAGTTAGGGGTGACCAGGCCTTCAGGGGAGGGCAGTTAGGGGCAAACAGGCTGGCAGGGGAGTGGTTAGGGGGTGATCAGGCTGGCAGACAGAAGTAGTTAGGGGCAATCAGGAAGGTAGGCAGGTGAGCAGTTGGGAGCCAGCAGTCCTGGATTGTGTGAGGGATATCCAACTGCTATCCGGGATATCCTACCGGGATCGGGCCTAAACGGGCAGTCGGACATCCCTCGAGGGGTCCCAGATTGGAGAGGGTGCAGGCTGGACTGAGGGACACACACTCCCATGCGCAAATTTCATGCACCGGGCCTCTAGTAAAAATATATTTAAAAAAAAATAAAAGTTCATCAAGTTGATCCCAACCTATAATGTAGCACTCGAGATAATGTGCAGACCTGGAGAAGTGCCAGGCTAACTCGGAAGCTTATGCTCTCTGCTTATCTGAGAACAAACCAGAAAGCATTCTGGATTTCATCACTCCTGCTCAGTCCCCACCTTGTGCTGCCTTACTGCCAATGTAGAACAAGCAAAATAATAAAAAGTCTGCCCACATGAATTTGCAGAAAAAATACTCAATCATTGGTTTTCCTTTGGGGAGGAGAATTTTGTAGAAAGGAGAAACCACAGAGCCTTCATAATACAGATAGAAAATGGACAATTATGGGGGAGGCACATGAGTTACTCAGTGTCAGATAATTTAACAGCACGATACTTGCAAGAACATACTTCTCCTGACATCTTAATCTTTTCCAGGCCTCCCTACTGCTTCCTTCTGAAAGAGCATCGCTCATCATCTCTTCCAAAGGCCCATCCCACAGCCATATCTTTCCTTATGATGACAAGTCTAACAACTCCATTCCTTCCCATCAGCTATAAGCTTAATTTCACTGGAAGCTATATCACCTAACAAGAAGATACACATAGAATCTCATTTAGCTTTGTATTGCTTCACATAAAGCAAGAAATGCCTTTGATGATGAGAACTGTTTAAGCTGAATCTCTGCATTTTACCTTTACTAAGTAGTAGGACTACCTTGGACTATTCTGTTCATCCTCTCACTCCTTCAGTCTCACAACCATTGACTCGGAAGATTCCTGCGTTGAAAGTGGCTGTATTCCTGTGGTCCCTGAGTCCAGTTACCTGCTATTGGAGTAGCTTTATTCTTCTAATCCTATCTAATAAAAGAGTAATATGCAGATTGACCATCACTCCAACACACAAGATGGCTGCCCCCATGTGGTCAAAGATCCTGCCCCCATGTGGACACTAGATGGCCACCACAAGATGGCCAGCGGGTAGGGCAGTTGAGAGGAACCAGGCCTGCAAGGGAGGGCAGTTGTGGGTGATCAGGCCAGCAGGGGAGGGCAGTTGGGAGGGACCAGGCTTGCAAGGGAGGGCAGTTGGGGGGGACCAGGCCTGCAGGGGAGGGCAGTTAGGGGTGACCAGGCCTGCAGGGGAGGGCAGTTAGGGGCAAACAGGCTGGCAGGGGAGCAGTTAGGCATCAATCCGGCTGGCAGGGGAGTGGTTAGCAGGTGATCAGGCTGGCAGGCAGAAGCAGTTAGGGGCAATCAGGAAGGCAAGCAGGCAAGCAGTTGGGAGCCAGCAGTCCTGGATTGTGAGAGGGATGTCCGACTGCCAGTTTAGGCCTGATCCTACCGGGATCAGGCTTAAACGAGCAGTCAGACATCCCTTGAGGGGTCCCAGATTGGAGAGGGTGGCAGGCTGGGCTGAGGGACAACCCCCACCCATGCACGAATTTCGTGCACTGGGCTTCTAGTTAATAATAAGAAATAAGCTTGACTTATGTGATTATTCAGGATCTAACAGACACTGATTGGGTGACCTTTCTCCAAGAAAGCCATCATGTGGGCACTGCACAGCTCTTCTCCATTGACTTGGGTCAGTGAGTCACTGGTTTAGGGCAGTTCACACATCATAAAGAAAATGTTGGCTGCACTCACCCTGGAAACTTGAAGAGAATAGATTGGGACATTGTCCTTTCACTTTGTGAACATTTCAAGATAATGTGGACAATTTGAAAGTGTTTCAATTAAATTTATTGAGATGACATCAGTTAATAGGGTCGCATAGGTTTCAGGTGTACATTTTAATATTCCACCTAAAGTGATAATTTTTTTTCATTTTACTTAATTTATTAATCTTGTGTTTGAAGATCTTGATGTTGTAAGTGTAACTGGAAACACAGGCTTTGGAGCCAATTTTTTTTCTGCACTTTGTGCACATGAAAATAATCCTAGATTTGCTATATAGGCATCCGTGTTTGCTTACACTTACCATTTCTGGTATGTACTGGACACTATGTATTTGACATACTGAATCTTCACAATAACTCTGCCAGAAAAACATTCCCATCTCCATTTTTTAAGGATTCTTTAAAATTAAGACTCAAAGTTGATAAGTAGTTTCCTAAAATAGGCAAGTAAGTTAAATAGCTGGGATTTTAAAGCAAGTCTGAATTTAAAGCCCATACCCTTTTTCCGAGGTGATGTTAAAAACACTGTCATTTTTCTCTTTACTTTGCAGACTGCCCAAATGCTTTTTGCTTAAAATATTTCTTGCTGTTTCGGATAGTTGTGTGCCAGCTTGGCCCATCTGGTGCTATTTTCTGAGAATTTCACAGTACTGCCTCTAGTCACAGTTATGAGTTAACATTTTAAAACATTTCTTCTGACACTCACCTTGCAATGGTCACTCTACCTGGTGGCAAACAGGTCAGATCACCTGGTGGCAAACAATTCTGATGAGCTGGGCATTTGGATGTCATGAGGGTGTCAGCAGGATCCCAAGCAGTTATGTGAATAGCAGAGTCTGACATCCATCCACTGCACATGCTCAGCTCTGCAGAGTCCTGATGCCGCAAGCATAGCTTCACCGCGAACACAGTGGCTGGGTTCCAGGACTCTGGTGGTAGACTGAATGGCAGTGCAGGTATTTTGAGAAACTCTGACACCTCGACTAGTTAAGAATATATATCATCAAGAGGACTCTGTGATGTGTGGATAATGTCACTCTGATGTATAAAATCTCATGGATTGCCTTATAAAAACAGAATTCTCCTATGGATTCATGATTAGGACATAGAAATTTGAAGGTGCACACTGTACAGCTAGACATGTTTACTTTCAGTTCCAAAAGCTATTATTATTCTGGTTCCTAGAGAGTAGGTTTCTGATGTTCTGGTTTATAGAGACAAGGAAAATTGAGATAGCGCATCTTTTTGGAATTTGAGAAGTCAACTGTAGCATGAGAATGCCTGCAAGGCTAAGGCAAAGCTAAAAGTATAATGAATAATGGCAATACCCATCAAAAGATTATATAAGTATCACAGGGCACTTCTCCCATATAGTCCCCCGTGTTATCTGCAAGCACCTTTAGCATTAACAGAAAAACAGTCTCATTAGCTAGTTAATCAAATGTGGTCAGTCAGTCCACTAAATGACAGTGATGCTTGCACCAACACAGCTTCTTTGACCAAAACCAGTGAAGCAGAAATCTATCCATCATGAGCTAGGTTGACAAGAACATTTTTTGTGGCTAACCTGCTGCACAAAATTTTTAAAAACAGTGCATGGATTATGGTGTAAGTAGTCAGAGATTTTGAAGTTTAGTAACCTCCCTCCCATAGTAGCACTCAGTGTCATTTTTAGAAAATGTAGTCATTCCCTTCCTTGATCTCATTCTCAGGAGTCAGGATTCTGACATAAACCCATTATATGTTAGCGCAAGGAAGGGGTCTTAGAGATGGGTAAGTGCTCTCCCTCACTTTACAGATAAAAAGCCTGAAATCCAGATGAATGATTACAGGTGGATCTGGCAGCAAAACCTCGAATTCTCATTTATCATTCCTTTAATAAAGGAAAGTAAGAAGATATTTTTACTGGAAATCACCAAATCACCATAGTCTAAAAATGCAAGTGGAATTTATTAAGGGGCTTCTGGGTCCCTTATTCTACTGCACCATACTGACTTGTAAAGAAAATGGATAAAAAATGTTGAGTCATCATGGTCCTTCTGCTTAAATATCTTATTTTCTACTCAAGGATGCATGTAGAACATTTACAATTTTATACATAAACAACCCCACACACACTTACCTGTGGTTTCACTTTTCATGGGTTTCAGTGACCCACCATTCACCATTGTCTAAAAACATATTAAATGGAAAATTCCAGAAATAAATAATTCATAAGTTTTAAATTGTGCACCATTCTGAATATCATGATGAAATCTTATTCCGTCCTGCCCAGGACATGAATCATTTCTTTGTCCAGTGGACACAGCATATATGCTCCTGCCTTTCAGTCACTTAAGTAGCCAACTCTATTATCAGATTGACTATTGTAGAATCCCAGTGCCTGTGTTCAGGTAGCCTTTATAGTAGCTTCATACTATGTCACCAGGCCTATGTCATCTACCTCATTTCATTCATCACGTAAGCATTGCATCATCTCATATTATCACAGGAAGTGTGAGTACAGCACAATAAGGTATTTTGAGAGAGACCATGTTCACATGACTTTAATTACAGTATATATAATAATTATTCTATTTTATTATTAGCTTCAGTTTCTTAGTGTGCCTGCTTTATAAATTAAACTTTATCATAGGTATGTAAATATATATAAAACACTATAGTATATATAGGGTTTGGTACTGTCCCCCATCACAGGATCCACTAGGGGTCTTGGAATGATTCTCTTGCAGATAAAGGGGAACGATATACAAATTGGCACAGTGAGATTGGAAAGCTAACACCAGTAAAGAACTTTGGCTACTGGGAGCATTCTGCTTCTGGTTGAGAATGCTGGTGGTCACATTGAATTCTATATCTATGCACTTTTACCACACACGAGTATGGTGTTTGACTGTGCAGATGGTTAGTTAGTAGGCAGTGGAGAACCCTCAGAGGTCTGAGGAGGCTACAGACTGAGACAACATGAAATAGAGAAATTAATAGGGGTCAAGCAGAGGAAAAGACAAATAATTTCTATCTGTGATGAAAGAAAATGGAGGTGGTTATTAGTTTGTCTTCCCTGTCTGATTCTAAGCTTTTATTTTTTTATTGTTCTGTCCAGCTTTGCTGAAACATACCAAATCTTCATGAATAATTAATTAATAAGTGATTTTTCAGTCTCACAGGAAAGATTAATTTTATTTTTTTAAATATTTATTAAATTGGTGAAGGTGACATTGGTCAACATGAACATTTAGGTTTCAGGTGTGAGTTTCTATATTGCAAGATCTAGATATTGCACATTAAGTGATTTTAAAGCATAATTATGTGCCATTAACCACCCAAAAGCTAAGTAACTGTTCAATTTGTCATATACGTAAAACACAAGGACCGTGAGTAAAGGGACAGGATTTTTAGCTCTGCCTTTTCTATTGACACCTTACTTGACCTCAGGTTAGTCACCTCTGAGAGACTCAGTTTCTAAGACAGAACGATTTAAATAGATAATCACTGAAAACATCTTGACTGTCTATCTTTATCTTTCTAATTTGAGAAGGAAGAGAAGATGAAGTAGTAATAAAGGTCAAATGCAAAAAATATGTGGATTGGAGGTAGTGATGCTCCTTCTTAAATCCTTTTCCTCAGTTTATTTGCCAGTAAATGTAAATAACAGTATTGAATGGAAGATATCCAGAGATAACATTAAACTATTTCATTATTAACAGCAGCATATTGAACATTTTATAGTCAGGATACAATCCTATAAAATAAAAGTGTAATATGCAAATCGACCGAATGGTGGAACAACCAGTCGGCGGGGGGTGGGGCCATGAGCAGGCGGCACCAGACCAGCCAAGGTGCATGCCAGCGGGCAGAGGGAGGGGACGGCGGTGGTGGGGGGAAGATGGGGGGACAGCAGCAACCAGCAACCAGTGGTGGTGGAGGGGTGATGGGGGGTGGGGGAAGAGCCGCACCAGCCACCAACGCCATCCCCTGATCGGCCACCCGGTCGCCTCCCGCAGACTGTGGGGAGTGGGCCTAAGCCATCAGTAGGACATCTCCTGAGAGCTCCCGGACTGTGAGAGGGCACAGGCAGGGCTGAGGGAACCCCCTCCCCTGAGTGCACAAATTTTCGTGCACCAGGCCTCTAGTATTTAATGAAGTTTCATTAGATGGAAACATCTGTTTAATGAAATGGTGACAGTGACATTGCTCTTGTCAGAACACAAATATAGCATCACCATGTCCTGCCTCTCGTGTTACTAAATCATTCTATTATGATGAGGGTCTCTTATTAGCTTATTCAGCTACTCAGGGAGAGTCTCCGACACATGAAGGCATTAAGCTGCCAACTTTAAGGAGACTGACAGATTCATTTTCCTGGTGAATCAAATCGTATTTGTTTTAGTCAGTCTCCTTTGATTCAACTAAGAGAATTTCTCCTCTTCTTAGAATCTCTTCATAGTCACAATCTGCCTGCATTTTTGTGATCGCATTGATTTCACTGTCACACTATTATTTTGAAATTGACTACTTTGGAGAAATTCTAAAACAAATAAATGGTTCTTTAAAAAGCCACTGTGCTTTGGGTGAAAAGGAAACTAAAGGTTTCAGATAGATTAAAGAAATGTGTCTTATTTCATTTATGTTTTTTACTAGATAGAGTGAGTAAATATAGCCCCTGCAGGGCAATTTAAAATCCTGTCATCCTCTGCCTTCCCCTCCACCTCTCAGCTCCATGCAACTGGGTCTCTTAAGAATGGGAAGCAATTTACCCTGCTAAGTGGTATATTGAAATGCCTAGTGAACAAATTGGAAAATTTGATAGGTAGACCTGAAGATGCCTCTTTATGTAAGGTTAGTCATCAGGAATAATTTTACTGTCATTGTTGTTTCACTCTTTTATATTCAACTCATTTCTGCTGCCTCACTGATAAAATAATTAGAAAGGTTACAAAGCAAATGGAGATATGTCAAATACATTATTTAGGTGCTATCACCCATGCCCTTGCAATCAATCATCTCTTATCACTCATTCCCCTTGATTGTTCTCTCAGAGGTTATCAGTAACCCACATGTCAGTCACCTGTGCTCAAGGTTCGCTTCTGATGGACTTCTCTCTACAGCACTTAACATGGTTTACCCTCCTTAGACTCTCTTCTGTCAGCCCAATGACATCGAGCAAGCCAAGTTTTCTTCCATTGTCTCTGGTCTTTGTACCCTGTGTTCTTTCCTGCCCTTCTCGTCTTGCCTAAACACAGGCATTGCCAATGTTTTGCCTTTGAAATATTTCTTTCTGCCTTCTCTACCACCACAGGCAGCTCATCTACAGTGGTTCAACTCTCATATTTATGTAGAGGACCCCAACTATTTGCCTCTCTCAAACTATCCACTAACATTCTCTTGCAATTGCCTGGTTAATGAATTCATCAATTGGAGCTGTTGACATTTTTTAAAATGTTACTTTTTCATTAGAGTTTACATTCAAAGTTATTTTGTATTAGTTTCAGGTGGATAGCACAGCAGATAGATATTCATATACATTACAGATGTTCCCTCTTATAATTCAACTGCCCACATGGCACCATAGATAGTTATCATAATATTGTTAACTATATTTCTTGTGCTTTAGTGTACATCCCCAGGCCTTTTTTTATAACTATTAATTAGTACTTTTTAATCCCATCACCTTATTTCACTCTGCCCAAAACACCCCTTCCCTCTGGCCTCCATCAGTCTGTTCTCTGTATCTATAAGTCTGTTTCAATTTTGTTTGTTCATTTATTTTGTTCTTTATATTACACATATAAGTGATATTATATGGTATTTGTCTATTTTTGTCTGTCTTATTTCACTTAGCATAATACCTTCTAGGTCCATCATGCTCTTACAAATGATGAGATTTCATTCTTTTCTATGACAGTAATATTCCATTGTATATATGTACCACAACTTCTTTATCCACTCATCTATTGATGGGTACTTTGGCTGTATCCATATCTTGACTATTGTAAATGATGCTGCAATGAACATGGGGGTGCATATTTTCTATCAAATTAGTAATTCAGGATTCTTATGTATATACCCAGAAGTGGAATCACTGGGTCTTTTAACAGTTCCGTTTTTAATTTTTTGAGGAACCCCCACACTGTTTTTCATAGTAGTTGCACCCATCTGCATTCCCACTAGTAGTGCCCAGGGTTCCCTTTTCTCCACCTCCTCACCAGTACCTGTTGTTTGTTGATTTACTGATGAGAGCTTTTCTGAACGGTATGAAGTGCTATCTCATTATGGTTTTAATTAGCATTACCCTGATGATTAGTGATGTTGAGCATCTTTTCATGTCTATTGGCCATTTGTATGTCATCTTCTGTCTATTCTGTAAGTCTTTGGAGAATTGTCTCCTCAGGTCCTTTGCACACTTTTGGGTTGTTTGATTTTTGGTGTTGAGTTATCTGAGTTCTTTATAAATTTTGAATATTAACCCTTATCATATGTATCATTGGTGAGTATCTTCTTCCATTCAATAGGCTGTCTTTTTATTTGTTAATGGTTTCCCTTGTTGTAGAAAGACTTTATAGTTTGATGTAATCCCATTTGTTTATTTTTTCTTTGTTTCCCTTGCCTGAGAAAATGTCAGAAAAAAATATTGCTAAGAGAAATGTCCAAGATTTTACTGCCTACGTTTTCTTCCAGGAGCTTTATGATTTCAAGTCTTAAATTTATGTCTTTAATCCATTTTTTAGTTTGTTCTTTTATGTGATGTAACAAGGTGCTCTAGTTTCATTTCTTTTTGCATGTGTCTGCCTGATTTTCCCAGCACCATTTATTGAGTAGATTGTCTTTACTTTATTGCATGTTCTTGCTTTCTTCGTCAAAGATTACTTGACCCTATAGGTATGGGTTTATCTCTGGCAAGCTGTTGACATTTTATTTCTTTTAATTTTAAATATATTTTATTGATTTCTTACAGAGAGGAAGAGAGAGGGATAGAGAGTTAGAAACATCAATGAGAGAGAAACATCGATCAGCTGCCTCCTGCACACCTCCTACTGGGGAAGTGCCCGCAACCAAGGTACATGCCCTTGACCGGAATCGAACCTGGCCGACGCTCTAACCACTGAGCCAAACCGGTTGGGGCAAGCTGTTGACATTTTAAAAATTAGTTCATCATCTCCACCAAAGAGCTCCTTTTTGGCTCTTTCTTTTAATTTCTTTGCCATTTCCCAATTATCTAAAGTTGAGTGGACACTTTTGAATTGTCTTTGATGCCTGCTTTTCTTCACACTGGCCTCAACAAATAAAAACCACTATTTAAATTCCATTCTGCAATTAGCCATTTTCAACTTGAGTACCTGTTCACCATTTTTCTTGCCAATATTTTCTTTTTAATGGCTGTGTAGTATTCCAGAGTATTGGAATATGGTATTTCTTTAATCGCCTGTTGGGATATGTTTAGATTGTCCCCAATATTTTTCTTATTATATGTAATGCTGCAATTAAATCATCATTGATATATCTATACGAAATTGCTATATCTAAAGGTATCTAAAGTTCTGAGAATATTGTCAAATTTTTGCCCTCAAATGTACAAATTTGCCTTGTTCCAACAGTGGATTTACTATCTATACTTACTCTAGTGATCGATAGTTTTGTCTAGTGAAATGCCATTTTGCATTCCAATGTATGTACTAGTCTTTTTTTTTTTTTTTACTTATAATATATTTCTGTTGATCTTTGATGAGACTTTTGCCAGTGCCATACAATCCTATCTACTATAGTTTTATAGCATTTTCATATCTGCTTAGTATGTTCTCCCATGTTAGTCTTTTCCAAATGTCCGTGACTATCCTTCTAGTAAAAGGTTAACATTTCTAAGAATTTATTTGGCCTTCTGCGCTTCCAATTATTAATTGATATTTTTACTTACATGCATTAAATTTATGCATTTTGGGCTCTTTAAAATATTGAATAGTTCCATTCAGAAGTAAGATAAGATAAATATCTCTCCAAATATTTTACTTTCTTAACATCCTTCATTAATGTTTTATAATTTTCTCAATTTATGCCTTAGACACTTGTTAGTAGACTCATATCTAGTAATATTGTTGTTTACACAAATGTAATTTTCATTATATTTTCTATCTGGTTATTATTGACCTGTAGAGCTGCCTTTGATGTCATTAGTCTAATCTTGGATTTGCCACCCAACCTAACTATCTTGCTTGTTTATTAATTCTCTTCGGCTTCCATATTTTCAACAAAATATTCTGTGCTATTTTAATTTATTTTACTATGAGATATACTACTTCACAAACTGCAAACACAACAGTACCAATGATTTTCATGTTGGAAGAAGCAAATATTCAACCAAACTATTTATCAAAGGCCTAGTCTCATACACTGAACCAAACTGACTCCCTCTTTCGAACCTACCATCCACTGAGTACTCTTGCCTTCACTTCATCATTACAACCTGTCAAAAAAAAGTCCATCCTGCAGGTTCTTTCTTTTCCATAAATCCTTTCCTGATATCCTTCACATCATTTACATTTTCCCTCCTTTGAAACCTCATCCTACAGTGAGAGCTCCCATAGCACTTTTTTTCTGTACAAGTCATTTGACACCAACCATTACACTACATATGAGTTGGAGGCAAGAGCTATCTTTTGTCATCTTTGTATCTTCTCCAGCATCTAGTGCTGCTTCCTTTTTTGTTGCTAGAGAGCTTAATATAGATGTTTTATTCAATACATCAAGTGTCTGGAACCTAGAATCCAGGTGGGTTCCATTTTCTAGTCATCCCATTGCTATACCATTAATCATGGATGCATGCAAGTTTCGTTGGCCATCCATCACCAATAGATTAATTAGATGATGTCAACAGAACACAGGCTTCTTATATGCTCATAGAAAATGCTATTCGATTTGTCCCTGATGAGTAATCCTTCTTTAAAAAATGCACCCTCATGCAGCCCCATTACGAAGAAAAATTTGAAAAATCTTAATCGATATATAGAACTAGAATTATAATTGCCTTCTCTTCTGGCTGTTAAAATGTTCTGCTTTGAGAAAAAATATTCCTTTTATTTTATAATTTAATTTTATATTTTATAGGTACATAATGTTATTTTATATTGCAATTTTTACTAGTATATACCTTGGGGTTCAATTATAAAACTTATAAAATCCATTTACATTAAAAACTATAATGGTAACATTTTTCACAAAGGTTTTACATTAAATAAGTTCTTTACAGAAACAGTTTTTTCCTCTCCCTTAGGGATAGAGAAGCTCAATTGTAGCTTTTTCTATTAGAAATGAGATCGTTAAAATAAATATAAAAAAAATATTCTAATGCAGGAACAAATAGACAAAACACTGACCTATTTCTATTTATAATATTTTAAAGCCATCTGCCTTTTAATCTAATTCTTTTTACTCAAAATAAAATGGGGAAAACATTTTCTGTCTAAAACAATAGACTCTTTGAAATTCAGAAGAAACTAAATAGCTTTTGCCACTCTCCATTGCAATGTTTCTACATTGCATAACCACCTACATAAAAAGCAGTGCCACAAAGTGTACAAACAACTAGGTCTGGACTGAAGCAAATGTAACGAGTGGTGTTATAAGCCCTGGTGAGGATAAAGCCTGTTTTTTCTTAATTTAATGGTGCAGTGCCACAAGAATAAGGTTTCTTTGAGATCTAAAGAGAGTTTCAGACTTGTTTTATCTGCCAACCTTTTCTTCATTTAAAACAGTCTCCTAGCTAAGACACTATAAAAAACTAAGCACATTTCTCCATGAAGCCATACAGAGTGCCTGTAAAAGCAACAACATTTACGATGCATGAGCCTCCAGTCCCAGCAAGCAGTTCCTAGAGCAGCACAGCATCGTGTAGCTTCTCTGCAAACCTGCTGCTCTCACATTGGTGGACACTCACTGAGAGAGATCTACACGGTCGCTGCCCATGGAGTTTTCTGATTATCTACCAGTCTTGTCATATCAGTTCTAATAATTGCCAGCTGTTGTGCTGATATGACTTTTCTTCAGAAATTTCCATCTTCTACTCATGTAAGCCATGCTGGAATGATGCACTTGGAACTAATTCATAGCCTTATGATATCTGGGAAGGCTTGGTAGCCCTCTTATTGCAAAGTCAGCATCTCTTTGTTCTGTGGCTTGCTGCTCAATCAAACCCAAGCGAAGTAATAAACACAAAATATCAAGAGAAGATTTGTTTTCCCAGGAATTTTCCTAACATAAGTTTATTTTTCTTACCCATTTGTTATTTTTAGGCTGGTTACCTGAGCTCTAATTCCCACAGGGCAACATGAAGAGGGCCAGGTAATACCTGCACTCACAAATGAGATTCAAGGGAGGAACCCTGTTTTCAGGGAACCTGAGGCCTTTCTTCTGGACAGTGAACTTGCCTGCTTATTGCGCCAGAGGGAGACACTAATCCTATTTCTCAAGGCTGTGAAGCAAACTCTCCTTTGCTGTAGAGGTAGATGCTATTGCAGTCTTCCATGGCTGTTCACCATACAATTACATTTGAAAATGTAGTCCAGAACACGGGGCAGCCAGCATCTCTATTAATAAGGTGTGCAGAAACATTAGACCCAAAAAGAATTGTCCGTCAACATCCTCTACTGAAAACAAAAGCAAAGGATTCTGTTACAGATGTAATCTTTAATCTTCTCTGATTTATAACTTTCAAAAAATCATATGCAGTCTTCAGAATTCTCATTATTAATTCGTTATTTGTTGTATACCTTAGAATATATGCTCATATAGAGCATATCAGAACCTAATGATTAGAAATTGGTATCATAGTTCATGTGCAATATTTGAAGCAATTTTATTTTTAGTCAACCTCTTCAAAGAGGCTGTTCACTGAATGTTTTACTCAACTTTCCATTTTTTTTTTAACAATCTTTCTCTTCTCCTCCACTTTTTTCCTTTTTTTACAAAACAGAGGTCATTATATAAGGAAGATTTTGAAATGAGCAGTTTATTTTGGTTTTAGGAAATGTTTAGTAGGCTTCCATTTAATGCAAAAAAACAAGACAAGAGTTTGTTATCTAGAAAAGTTGGACCTCCAGGGTTCAATTTAATAAGTAATAATAATAATAATAATAATAAGTGTTTGGTCTGACTGGCATAGACATCATGAAGAATGGTTAATATGGAATGTAGTTAATGCAATTCTTTGATTTTTTTTCCAAACTTCTAAAAGTATGGATAAAAAGAAAGGCAAGTCATTTGCCATTTATATATCAAGGATTATAAATTATTAAATATCAATTATATTTCATTAGTCTTGATTCACAAATAGATTGGGACTTCAAATTATTTCAGATACACTTTGAACTCCCAGCCACAGCCCACCCTGAGCCTTGGTTCACAGAGCCAGAATAAATCACATGAAGCCATCTTCAAAGACAAGAAGTATTAGCCATTAGCCAAGATGTGAGACTTGGACGATGTGAACTTAAGACCCATAGTCAGCTCCTGAAGCAGCATATTTCAGTCTGACATTGAGAACACCTGGTTTTGTTACACCTGGATTCCAGGTCATGTGCTCTTGCATTCACAGCTTTTCTGTGACTAACTTTCTCCAAATCAGGAAATCAGTACTCACTCATCCTTCAGGGAAGTTAATTAAACTTGTCACGGGGAAAACAAACATTTGTCAGGTGTCTTACAGGACTTCACAAAGCATGCTTTTACTTAGCTTATTCCAATTCATTAAGCATTAATTGAGCACTTATCCCAGGCAATATGCTTGCTGTTTGGGAGAAATAAATGAGTGGGACTGAAATGTTGCCATCAAAGAGGTTACAGTTGAAGGAGAGTCATTATGTTTGCTACACAGTTACTATGTGCCAGACATTACGTTAAGTCCTTTACATGCATTAAGTAGTTTATTCTGACAACATTCATGTGAAGTTGGTGCTATTATATGCCTCGATGACAAAACTGAGACAGAGCCCTAACTGGTTTGGCTCAGTGGAAAGAGCGTCAGCCTGTGGACTCAAGGGTCCCAGGTTCGATTCCGGTCAAGGGCATGTACCTTGGTTGCGGGCACATTTCCAGTGGGGGGTGTGCAGGAGGCAGCTGATCGATGTTTCTCTCTCATCGATGTTTCTGACTCTCTGTCTCTCTCCCTTCCTCTCTGTAAAATATCAATAAAAATATATTAAAAAAAAAAAAAACTGAGACAGAGAGCCCACGGAAATTACAACAAGTATTCAACAATTTAGAACCAGGATTCATGCTCCAAATTATGGCTCCAGAATTTATATGCTCACAATCACTTCACTATCTCTGGAGAAACAGTTACAGTTCAATGGTCTTGATTTGGTTCTAGAAAACTTAAGAGGTGCAGAGCAGCAGAGAGGAGGGAGTGGTTTAATCAAATTGGGAAGGAGGTATGGAGTAGGTATTCAGAGAAAATAACATTAAACTCATAAATACACAGGTCTTTAAAATTATCCTATGTTTGTTATTTTACTGAAAAAAATGTTGTTACTCTGAGAAAACTTTAAGGTCGCAAGGCTCATATGTAATAGGATCAAACTCCATATCCCAGGTTGTCTGATTTCCATCTTTATGTGCTACTTCTTTTGGTTTAAACCTTAACGCAATTGTTACTAATGAGGAAAGGACCAAGCAGAACTAGTGGCATGAAAGGCAACTGGGAAAATAGAAGGGAGAAGATTGTTGGGAGAAGTCAAGTTAAAATCAAGCGGCAGTGGAGAAACAAAGGACTTTTAGGATGATTCAGAATAAGATGCAAAAAGCATAAAATGTAGCTGTTTTCAAGCAAACAATTGCATAGACACATTATTAGAGGAAACAAGAGATGGGATAAAGCTGGTGGTGGCCTGGCATGGGAGGGGAATGCTGGTAACTAGAGGTAGCATATGAGTTAAAAAAAAAAATCACACAACCTTTGAAACAGCAATTTCATGTCAGTGTAATACACACAAATGATAAGAAATGTTCACACAAGAGACTATGTGGTGAGAGGGCGGGGGCATAAATAATTCGTTGGGAATTATGTCAAAAGGCATATTTACCGCAATTTAAATTGCAGGTAAGACAGAATTTGATTTAACCTTCTGGAATGGAATGATACATGACAAATGTTAAAATAAGGATACAGGGAAGCCACAAAATTGCTGGGAGGCATTTGCAGGGAACCTGTTAAACAGCCACAGAATGAAAACGGTGTATTCAATTTAAGCACAAAATGTAAAGAACATTGTGATGCGACTGCAGATATGGCACTCTCATGTTACAGGCTCTCCCAACGAGATTCTGGGTAGATCTGGGCCTGCATAAAAAACTCAGGTGCGAGGTGAAATTGTACAGAAATGTTGCTTTTCTGTGTATGTGTTGAACACGTAGTCTCAAAAGTAGGCCGCTGGGCGTGCCAGGAGTCAGAAACGAGCCTCCGGGCTTCGGGGCTCACTGCCGCGTCCTCCGTGGCACTGGCAGAGTGGAGTGCTACAGGATGTCCCGCTGGCTGCAGTGACAGAACCAGAGAAGTACCAGGGCAGTGGGTGGAGTCCGTGCTGCCAGCGAACAAAAAGCACAGGCATTGCTGAGGAAGGAAATGAGACCAATTTGATCTGAAATAGAAAGTTTTAAAATCACAGGGGATTACAGAGAAAGGAAATAAAACATTGGCGAGGAGGGTTTCCTCACATAGCATGAAAATGCTAGAACATTTCTTATGAAAGAGGAAAATCTACATAAATACAATTCTTACTCATGAGCAAGCAAGAGAAAAACTGATAGAAGAAGAATGAAAGAACATTTTGAACACGACATGATTCTAAAATCGCATTGAGAATGGGAGTTTCCGAAGGTGATGGTGGCAGTACAGAATAGAGGAGAAAGTGTGGCCTATTCCCAGATGTTTGGGATAGTTGAAGCTTTCTGAAAACAGACAAAGAAAGTGATTGTGAGAATCTGAGATTGAGCTCATCAGAAGGTGACCAGACTGTTGACTGCTTGCTTAAGTATGACTTGGAGCTTCTTTTTTTGCTTGAATTTATTGGGGTGAGATTGGTTAATAAAAGTATAGGTTTCAGGTGTACAGTTCTATAATACATCACCTGTATGTTGTATGGTGTATTCACCACCCTGAGTCAAGTCTCCTTCCATCACCATTTATCCCCCCTTTACCCTCTTCTACCTTCCCCCGCCTTCCTTTTGGAGCATCTTGTATTTGATAAAGATGAATGCTCTGCATCCTCTGGAAATTGGATCAAAATGCAGAGAATAGGGTCAGACAAGGGTCCTAAACAATATTCTTCTCTATACTTGACCTTGAATAAATAGAAACACAAAGATCCTGAAAAAAAGTCAAACTAGAAAGTTAAGTCATTTGAAATACATATAGAGTTTGTATTTGCTAATGTAAGTGAAATTGGAAGGAAATTGTATCCTTGGCTAAAAAAAAAAATGCCTTCTAGACAAATAATTATGAATTAATTTAAAAATTGGCATAATAAGAAGCATATTACCAGTCGTGAAGTATCAGATATTATATGATTGGTATAGGTGCTAAAAAATATCTTGGTAAATGATACATGAATTAAGAAAATTCTAGTAAATTCTTAAAAGTTAATTTTATAACAACACATTCCAGATACCATAAAGTATTTCCAAATTTCTAAAATTTTTCTCCTAATAGCATTTTACTGAGGAAAATAACCATTTGCATAAGAAACAATCACGCTTACTAAGTTTGATGTTTAAACTAGGTTGGCCTAAGTGTACAAGTGTAGGTAAAGTCTAGAGAATGATATTAGTGAATGAAATAGACACTGTGTTGTTACTCTAGATGAACTAGAAACATATCTTCCTTAGCAGGTAGATGGAGAGGCTACCACCCCTTTCACATCAGCAAAACTGTACATAGAGACCATTTCAGATTTCCTCTGATGCGAATCTTCAAATAAAATAATATACTAGTATAACCAGAGGTCAGAAAAACTCATCATTTCTCTATCTAAGCCATCATATAAAGAGTGTGTATTTAGGGCCAGTTATTTGTATAGAATAGTTTTATGCAAATAAAGCTTTAAAATATATAACATTTTTGTTCTTGCCTTATTCTTGGTCTGAAATTGAAACAGAGAAGGATGGTTTTAAGTAAGATTTACAGGAATATATTGTTATAGGAGAGAGGAAGAGGAGTGAGCACAGTCTTTTAAGATAGGAAGCCATGAGTTTTAAAGGATTTTACTGGGAGACCTTGGATAAAGTATTTCATCTCTCTAAGCCCCTACTTTCTCCTTAGTCCCGCCATTCTATTGCATCCCTGCTGTTGCCAGGAGCTCTTATCCTCAGGGCTGCTGGGAGGGTTAGAGAAGCTGGTGTATATATATTAGGAATTCAATAAGTATTTACTTTTACCATTGATAGATATTGTTACAGTGAAATACTGGAGACAGGAGTTTTAGGTCACAGAGTTCTGCAGTTATGGAGAATAGTTGACAAAAGAAGGTTTGTCAACTGTGTACAGAAATGTGGTTAGAATATTCAGGAATGCCTGTAAGAATCTGGAGTGGGAAAATTTCAATGGTAGCTATGGGAAAGTTTCAGAAATGAGCAGTCCCCGATTTTATTTTATTATATTTTTGTCCCGTTGCCACCACAGTCTCTGAGATGGGGGGGGGGGGGGAGGGGGAGGGGCGAGGGGTGGAACACGACAGAAACAAACCTGGAAGTAACCCTGTTTGCTTATTCTAGATGACTCTTCACTTTGAGAAAGTCATCTTGGCCTATACAGCTTGGCATTTTAATTCATTAGAAAATGCGAAAGGCAAGGGTGGATGTCAGCTTACTGTTGTATTAAATTTTCACCTAGCGTGTTCATATAGCCTTCCAGCCAGCCTCCACAATGCTTACTTGGGAAATCTCTCACGACCCCACTATATTCCTCAGACAGGTAATGGCTTAGAGAACACCGAACCGCTGGTAAGGGGAAAATCAGTGAAATCTGGTTTCCCCTTTTTTAGGTTCAACTCAGAGTGAGATATGAGAAGGAAACATCATTTTCTTAAGCCTTTGTTTTGTCTGTGATCGTTTAAAATTTTTTCCAGGTAGTAGGATTCTGCACATGCAGCCTCCCGTAACTGGTTCCCAGCCGTAGTGAAGGGGCCAAATGATAGATGACCAGGAGGAATTTGGGGGTGAAATGTTCATGCGACCTGGTGTTGACTGTGCTATACATTATCCAAAGGGAGTGGCAGGAGATACAGCAGAACTTTGAAAAGTGTTACCCAAGAAATCTGGAGCTCTCTCAGTATACAGGGATCACTCTCTGAGCAATAAACAATGCTGAAGAACAATCAAGTATATTGAAACTCTATCGGGCCCTGAGATATTTTGTATTCTTTTACAAAAGATGCAAAAGTGCCTCCAAAATTCAATTAACCCAAATGTGTGAAAAACAGAAAAAATTGAGAATCACTCATCTATTTTATAGAAATCTTAATGCAGCAACCTACACATATAAAAAAAGTTATGAATAGGCCAAAACAGTTTATTAAAAACAATAAAACCAACTTGGCTATTATCTTCTCATCTAAAACGTTTAGATTTTTACTTTATTTATAGAAATACTCAATCTTCAAAAAATTTACAAAGCAGATTTCAGTATGCTCTCCACTTTAGAGATTGGGAAAGTTTAGTGTTATATTAAGGGACTTGCTCAAAGCCAAATGGGTAATAAGTCACATAGTTAAAATTTAAACATGACTGGGTCCAGAGCTTGCTTAACCACTGACATCTACTGCTTTAGTTGCTAAACTCTTCTGCCTAAATATTTTTCATGGGAATGGTGACCAGTAAGTAGACTGTTGCGTGGTGTGGAAAATTTAGGAAATGTAAAATTCTTCTCTAGTAATTAAAAGGAGTCATTATGCATTACTTTCATTAGATTTTGAGTTCACTTACTCTTTTCATATTATGCAAAAGAGGGAGAGGCCTAAGCCGGCAGTTGGACATCCTCCAAGGTCTCCCAGACTGCAAGAGAATGTGGGCCGGGCTGAGGGACCCTCCCCGCACCCGAGTGCACAAATTTTGTGCACCAGGCCTCTAGTGTAATATAAAAAAAGAGAAACAAAAAGGTAAGATTTTAGAAATGAACTGATAATAGCAAACTTCCACAGCAACAAATAATTCTGTGTTTTCAGATAGTTGTTGCACATAATGCACTTTCCCAGGAATGTTATGTGACTCCGAGTCTAATATGCTTTCCATAGCAGCTCTCCTATTATGTCTCATAGACGTTTTAGTCAGCCTCTTGTGGTGTTGACTTTTCATTTGGAGGGCTTCATCTTGAGAACCTAGCTCTCAACTGAAACCTTAGCGTACACCATACAGTATGTTCACTGGTACCCATGAAGCCTAAAAGAATAAGCACGGATCCTTATGTTTACCATAAAGAGAGACACTGAGGGGGAGGGGATCTGCTTCATTGGAAACCTATGTTCAGGGATGTCAAGGGGAAATTCTTTAGAATATGGATAAGGAAATGCTGTTTCAAGGTGAAATGCCTTACAAGCAGTTACTTCTATAATGATGGGAGAGTCCATGTAAGATTATTTTCAATGAATTATTAGTGGTTTTAGAGATAACACTTAGATTGTCATTAAGCATGTTTTGCTAGTTTTTAGTTTTATTCGGATTGGGAGCAAGTGCTGTAAAATATTTTCCTGACTCCTTCAGGTTGCAGATTAAAGGCAAGTCCTTCATGAAAGTCCATGAAAGTCTAGACTCTTACGCTTGCCGTAAAAGCCCACCGATCCCTGTGTATCCTTCGTTGTTGCAGTCATTACAGTGCACGAGAGAGACTTTACAACATGAGAGGTGCAGGCCTTGTGCTACTGTTTAGAACCTTGCTCTGCCTATAATTAGTTGTGTTTTCCCATGCCTGGGTTGTGAGCTCGGTGACCAGTAGAAGGTGTGCTTGAGGCAGCTGACTGATGATTCTCTCTCATCAATGGTGTTTCTATTTCACTCTCGCTCTCCCTTCCTCTCTCTGAAATAAAAAACAAAAAAACAAACAAACAAAAAAAAAACACACCTTGGCCAATATTTTTTAAAAAGTACTTTTACTAGTGGTTGGCTATGACACTCAAATGTTAGACATAATTGTTATTATTTGTTTTATTTACTGGCTATTCTGTAGGCTGTAAGCTCCATAAAGACCATTTCTATTTACGCCCTTTATTCATAATACAGAACACAGATCTAGATATGGCAAAGGATCAATCACTATCTCCTAAATGAATAAATCAATGTGCAAGCCTTCTTAAAATGAGAATGGCACCGTGACCAGTGGTCCTTACTAGTGGTGTTTGCTAACTTGTCTTATTTTTTTTTTTTTGCCAGTTTTCTTATTCAGATATATTATTTTTTATTGTATGCCTTTTCCCATATGTATGCCTTTTCCCTTTCTTATCTCAAAGACATTTTTACACCATATGACCTCCCCAAACAAGGGAAAGACTCTGGTTAGATACTAATTTATTCAGCAAACAATTTTCAGCCCCTGATATGTATATAAACTAGCCCTGGAAGGCATTTAAAGAAATATCTCAGGTGCTCATTTTGCCCAAAGATCTAATGTAGCTGTGGTCATAAACAGTGAATTAGAGATATTGCTTTTTGCTGCCTCTTTTCAGTATTCTAAGTGCATCTTGGCTGTCTCTGGATCTGTACTTCAATGACAGGGGAAATCGATAGTAATAACACAAGATGCTGAGAGTAGGGGCTAAATTTCTCTATTTTCTAAGCTAATTTTCTAAGTCTAACACTTTGCTGTGAACTGGGAAGATATTGAGCTATCCAGGATTCGGATTAATGCTGGCAAAGAATATACAAAAATAATGTACAAAAAGACGGCTGAAAATGTTTTAGTCATTAAAATGGAATATTTAACTTAGTGAGTTCCTGTAGATTTGGCATCTTAACATCTTCTTTAATTTTCTAGCCAAAATAAAATGTTGATTTGGCAATTTTCTCCTTTGGGCATGAATCTTTCTAAAATCAAAAACTTGGGTAAAAACAAATCCAGGTTTGTGCCCCTCACGTGCCAAATAAGCATCATATTTTAATTATCAACCACAAAGTTCATTTTATTCTTACTAGAATGTCATATGCTTTATATGAATATCATAAAATTTTATCTGAGTTTTATTCAATTTTATAACTAATGCTTCTAAAAAGCTTATTCTTTAGTAGAGTAATGGTGTTAATTAAATAATCTGCCAGCTTAACACAGGCATTTTTAATGGGTGCAATATTTAAAGTTTTAGTAATACCAGAGTTTTATATGCAACCTGAATCTTGTGCATCAGAATATTGAGGGCAGGATTATTTTACAGAAATTCATATTCAATTTATTTCAACTCTAACAATGAAATTAATCATATTACAAATCAAAAATATTATGGATCGGAAAGTCGGAACACTTTAGTGTTCTGGAAATCATCAGGAAGGACTGTGCATTTAGTCAAGATTGATGCATATAGTTGGAGAGAGTCCTTGAATTCCAAGAAATGCTGTTTCAGACCGGATGGCCTAGCTGCAATAAGAAAAGACACTAAATCCTCAGTGGCTTAAAAGCACACACATAAACTCCGCACGTTGAATACAGCTCAGCCTCAGGGCCTCTGTTCATCAAGTCACTAAGGAACCCAGTCTGGCAGAGTCCATCACAACTCATATCTCCACACTTCTGCCTCAGGAGCCAGGGAATAGGGTGAATCACACATTGGTTCTTAAGCTTCCTGACAAATGAAGCCACATAGCCAAGCCTAACTCAGAGATTAAGTGCAACCCCACCTTATGATGTGCCCAAAGTGAGGAGTATTGCGACATTTGAATAAGCCTCATGGCACAAAGTAGCCCTAAAAGTGTGCTTGTCACGATGGTCACTCTGTGCTACTATTTACATCCTTTTGATCATGTACACCATTGTTACTTATAAAACAAAGGTATTTCTGTGGCATGACCCATTCATCTCCCCTATTACTTATTAGGTTAATGTAAATAGCAGGTTGGCAATTCTTAAGAATCCAATTTCAGACTAATGAAATGGTTGAATTGCTCTAATTTTTTACTTCCATGTATTTTCGGACTGTATATCAATGAGATCACATGAATTCCCACACTGAGTCAGACTCATGGTAATTTTAGCCAGAAATTTTATCCTTGACAAAAAGTGAATCACTTCTATTATTTCTCCACTGTTCTTAAAGAAAAATTATAGAACTATTATAAGAACTGCTGTTTTAAAAATAGATGATTCTATTTAATATGCATAAAGATGAATTTTCACTTACCAAAAATCAAATATTTCTGTCTTCAGTTTCAACAAAATCCAATGAAAAAAACACAATGTATTAAAATTTAGTTTTAAAGAAGTATTTCTAAAACAATTTTGAAAGTTATAATAGAAAGAAAATAAAATAGGTACTCTATTGAATGAAAAGTAAAACAATAAAAATCTAATGACTTTTTACCCAGTTTTATAATTACAGGCCAAAAAAATGATGGACTTTATTTTTTAGAATTACAATATTTTGAAGCACAGAATGCTAAGACTATATAACGTGGGCCAATTATTTTACAAATGGTAAAACTGAGGCCCAAGAAATATTCTGGTGAACACCATAGACCAAATCCTTGCCTTCTGTGACATTAAATTATATGGGAAAGACATAAAACTATGAATTCCATAGCAGATTAACTAAAATAATATATATTCTGTGTCTGGAATGTAGTAAGTACTCAATTTAATTGTCACTCCATAGGGGTAGTTCTCTATTCCACGTTTTCTAACAATACTTTTATTTCCAAGTATTTCTGACATATAGACATTTAGCTCCTGATTAAATACTTCCAGATGTATAGAGTGTTCAAGGAAGTTAGAAAGCTTTCATGGCTATATTTTAAAGTATGCTGAAACAATTTAGACACCAGTGACGATAATTTGTTACAGTGTATTCCATTTCCAGTTTTTATTTTTTTGTTTTGTTTTTTAAATATATTATTATTTCTTTCAGAGAAGAAGGGAGATGGAGAGAGATAGAAACATCCGTGACGAGAGAGAATCATTGATCAGCTGCTTCCTGCATGCCCCTTACTGGGGATTGAGCCCACAACCTGGACATGTGGCCTTGACTGGAATCGAACCCTGAACACTTCAGTCCTCAGGCCGATGCTTTATCCACTAAGCCAGTGGTCGGCAAACTCATTAGTCAACAGAGTGGCAAACCGCGGCTCGTGAGCCTCATGTGGCTCGCGAGCCGCGGTTTGCTGACCACTGCACTAAGCCAAACCAGCTAGGGGTATTTCCAGCTTTTTTTTTTTTTTTTTAAGGGACTATAATGGCTTGACCAAAATAAAAATGTCATTATGTTTAATTTTCTTATTTAAGGACAGAATTCTGCTTACAGTATCTTTTCTATTGAAATACAGACTTACATGCAATATATTTCTTGTAAACACTAACATTTATTTAACATCTAACTGACATCATCAAATTTCAAAAATTGAGATACTGTGACATTTGTTTTTATCAGTGTGATGAATCATTGTTCCCTTAAGATTTAGCTTTCCCACGTAAATGTAAACTCAGTAGATGTTATTTGGCAAAGAAGCTGGCAGATAATTATGTTTGAGATAACACATGTTTTTTTGCATCTAATTATCTCTGATGAATTATCAAAGAGTATGGGACGTGCAAAAACAAACAGTAATGCAAATATTCGATAGAATCAATCAGTTTTATAAAATGGAAATATAATATATGTGTGAAAATAAGACAAGAAGAAATAAATTTAAGTAAATGTTTGCAACATAATAGCCAATGTAAAATCCTATTCTTTGAAAAGAGATATAGCATTGTTATATCTCTCTGTAACAAAAATATTTTTAAGAAAAAAAGACTGCCTCTGGTAGCATTTAAAACTGGATAGCACTGGTTTTTGACTATATAAAATTAATTTGTATAAATGGTTTCAAAGAAAACCAATAAAGCTATGGATATAATCCAGAAAGAAAAAGAACAGTAAACAACCCTTCATTGTTCTCAGTAGGAAAACTACCAGGCTCTTACTGAAATGCCGCAAATGACTCACACTGCTATTAGATGTTTCCTTTTCATAGAGTCAATCATCAGCATTTTTAAGGAATAAGTTGTCTTCAGAAAAACATAAAAATGGAGAGAAAACAATTAAAAAGGCTCAATAAATGATGTGAAAGCTGCTCTTTCAATTAGGTCATTAAAACAAAATCTCATCTGTCTTCTATGATATAGACTGCCCCATTTTTAGGGACTTCTAATGTATATATTGATATATATATATACTAGTATGTACATATAACAAATATACAACTATAAATATGTAAATCAACACAGGTGTCCCAAAAATGTATACACATTTTAACAGCTGATTCTAACATACTGAAAATGAAATTTTAATGAACACTGCCTTTATAATTATTCAAAGCCTGTATACATTATTTGGGGGGGGGGGAGATACCTGTATATGTGTTTTGATAGGGACTGCCAAATTGCCCTCAATAGTTGGTGAATCAATTTACATCTTTCCAAATCAATGTAGAAGAATATTTGTTTTCCTTACTATGAATTATCAAACTCTTAATACTTTGCCATTCTCATAAGGGTAAAGGAATTTCTCACTTCTCTTATATTAAACTAGAGGCCCGGTGCACGAAATTCGTGCACGGGGGGGGGTGTCCCTCAGCCCAGCCTGCACCCTCTCCAATCTGGGACCCCTCGAGGGATGTCCGACTGCCCGTTTAAGCCCAATCCTGGTAGGATCAGGCCTAAACGGGCAGTCGGACATCCCTCTCACAATCCAGGACTGCTGGCTCCCAACTGCTCACCTGCCTGCCTTCCTGATTGCCCCTAACCGCTTCTGCCTGCCAGTCTGATCACCCCCTAACTACTCCCCTGCCAGCCAGATTGATGCCTAATTACTCCCCTGCCAGCCTGATTGCCCCTAACTGCCCTCCCCTGCAGGCCTGGTCACCCCTAACTGCCCTCCCCTGCAGACCTGGGTCCCTCCCAACTGCCTTTCCCTGCAGGCCTGGTTGCCCCCAACTTCCCTCCTCTGTTGGCTTGGTCACCCCTAACTGCCCTCCCCTGCAGCCTTGATGGCCCACAACTGCCCTCCCTTGCAGGCCTGGTCCCTCCCAACTGCCCTTCCCTGCTGGCCATCTTGTGGTGGCCATCTTGTGTCCACATGGGGGCAGGATCTTTGACCACATGGGGGCAGCTATCTTGTGTGTTGGAGTGATGGTCAATCTGCATATTACTCTTTTATTAGATAGGATAGAGGCCTGGTGCACAGGTGGGGGCTAGCTGGTTTGCCCTGAAGGGTGTCCCAGATCAGGGTGGGGGTTCCCTTGGGGCGTGGGGCGGCCTGGGAAAGGGGCCTGTGGTGGTTTGCAGGCTGGCCACGCCCCCTGGTAACCCAAGCGGAGGCCCTGGTATCTGGGGTTTATTTATCTTATACAATTTATACTTTGTAGCCTGGTGCGGAGCCAAGCCTTCTGCTTGCTCCATTGTGGCAGCTATTTCTGTTGGGATTTATGTATCTTCTATAATTGAAACTTTGTAGCCTTAAGCGGAGGCCTGGGCTGGCCAGGGCTGCAGAAGCTTGGCTTCCTCCATCACCGGGGGCAACCCTAGCCTCCTGCTCTTTCCAGCTCCGTGGCTGCCGCCGTTTCTGTTTGGATTTATGTATCTTCTATCATTGAAACTTTGTAGCCTTGAGTGGAGGCCTAGGCCAGCAAGGGCAGGCGGAAAGCTTGGCTTCCTCCATTGCCGGGGAAACCCAAGCCTCCCTCCTTCTCTCTGTGGCCGTAGCCATCTTGGTTGGGTTTATTTGCATATCTACTCCTGATTGGCTGGTGGGTGTGGCTTGTGGGCGTGGCTTGTGGGTGTGGCAGAGTGATGGTTAATTTGCATATTGCTCTTTTATTAGATAGGATGAGACTAAACTTCTTTTTATGTTTTCAAATGATTTGCCTGACGTTTTCTATGAACATTCTATTCATATTCTTTGCCCATAATTTTTTATTAAAAATTTTTAATGTTGACTTTATTACAGATGTCTCCCTCTTTTCTCCCACTTTGCCCACCTCCCCCAATTCCCTCTTTCCCCTCCCTTGGCCTTCATCAAACTATTCTCCCTGTCCATGAGGCATATATGTTGTTTAGATAATCCATTTGCCTTGTTTATCCACTCACCCCCACCCATCTCCCCTCAGGCACCAGACAGTCTGTTCAATGTATCCATGCTTTCAGTTCCATTTTGTTCATCACTCTACTTTGTTAATTAGATTCCACATATTAGTGAGATCATATGGTATTTTTCTTTCTATGGCTGGCTTATTTTGCTTAGTATAGTTATATCCAGGTTTATCCATGCTGTCGCAAAGGATAAGAAATCCTTCTTTCTTTACGACTGCATAGTATTCAATTGTGGAAATGTACCACAGCTTTTTCATCCACTCATCTGCTGATGAGCACTTGGGCTTTTTCTAGATCTTGGCTGTTATAAATAATGCTACAATAAACATAGGAATGCATATATTTTATTGTTACTATTGCTGGGTTGTTAGTCTTTTCCTTCTCCATTTTGAAGAGCCATCTAGGTTTTGGGGAGATTAGCATTTTGTCTATAACATAAATTGTAAACTTTTTTTCTCAGTCCTTCTTGGTCATTTGAGTTTACTTACATTATTTTTTTTTTCTGTAAAAAAAAATTGAACATTTTTGTGTTGCCAAGTTCATTAATCATTTCTTTTTATGGTTTATAGCGATTTGTGTCAATGTTAGAAAGACTACTGAAGAGATTATAAAGAATTCTGTCATTTTTTTTCATAACTTTAAGTTCAAATCATTTATCCATTTAGAATTTATTGGTTTAATAAGTGAAGCTTGGATCTACTTTTTTCCCCTCCAAATAGGTACCTAATTGTCCCAAAAAAGTCTAGCTAATTTGCCCCACTTATTTCTATGCCACCATTTTCACATAATAAATATCCATGTGTACTTTGGTCAGTTTCTATACTTTCAGTTGTTCTGTTCTATTGCTTTTCCTTTTTATTCATAAACAAGTCATCAAAATGTGTTTTGATCTGGTAAGGCCGGTCCTGCATCTTCCATTGCTTTTCTTCTTCAGAAATTTGTTGGATATTTGAATTTGTTTTTTCTTCCAAAATTTAGAGAAACCTTGTATAGTTTTAAGCAATAAAATATGATTGGGATTGCTTTTATTTATAAAATAACCTAAGAAACAATTGACACCCTTATGATGGTAAATCTCTCTCTCCAAAAAACCAGTATGTCATTCCATTTATCCTCATGTTTTCTTTCATGTCCTTAAGAACAGTTTTACATTTTTCTTTGTGGTCTCATTCTGATTATGTTTACTTCTCAGCAGTTGTTTTTTTATTCAAATTATAAATGGGATTTTTGTCTGTATTTTTTTATTAAAAGTACAGTTGGCATACAATATTTATATTAGTTTCAGGTATATAACATAGTGATTCAACATTTATATACCTTGAGGTGTGCTGCCACAAGAAGTATACTAGTAGTAACCATCTGTCACTGTACAAAGTTATTCTAATATTATTGACTATATTCTTTATGCTATATATTATATCCCTATGACTTATTTATTTTATAATTGGAAGTTTATAGCACTTATTCCCCTTTACATTTTCACCCATCCCCCTACCCATCTCTATTTTGTTTTTTTGGTTTTATTTTGTGTTTTTTTTAATATATTTTATTGATTTTTTACAGAGAGGAAAGGAGAGGGATAGAGAGTTAGAAACATCGATGAGAGAGAAACATCAATCAGCTGCCTCCTGCACACCCCCTACTGGGGATGTGCCCGCAACCAAGGTACATGCCCTTGATCGGAATTGAACCTGGGACCCTTGAATCTGCAGGCCGGCGCTCTATCCACTGAGCCAAACCGGTTAGGGCAATACCCATATCTATTTTGTAACAAGTTATTATTTATCTATAATAATAAAAGCATAATATGCAAACTGACCAAAAGGCCAAACAGCATATATGCATGGTCTGGATGACCTTCTGGACAAAGCCGGGCTGCGAGGGCCAAGGCAGCTGGGACTGGCTGTGAAAGCCGAGGCAGCCTGGGCTGCGAAGGCCTACTCTTGCACGAATTTTGTGCATCAGGCCTCTAGTATATAATAAAAGCTACTGATTAATATGTATTGATGCTGGTACTTTATTAAATTATTTTTTATTTTATTGAACCATAATCCATCTAATAAAAAGGGAATATGCTAATTGACCCTCATGCCATCGCAAAGATGGCAGCGCCCACAGCCACTAAGGAGGGAATATGCTAATTGACTGCCCTGCCCTCAAAGATGGTGGCAACTACAGCCACAAGATGGCAGCGCCCAGTCCCCTAAGCCCCACTGGGGTGGCAGTTGCGCGGCACGGCCAGGCCCTGCCACTCCGCGCCCACCGCCTCCGTAGTCCCTCAGTTCCCTCAGTCCCCAGCCAGCCAGGGCCGGCCCGAGGTGCAGGCGAACCCAAGGCACAGGTTGCCTCCTGCCCCTGAAGGCTCCCAGACTGTGAGAGGGGGCAGGCGGGGCTAAAGGACCTCCCCTCCAGTGCGTGAATTTTCATGCACTGGGCCTCTAGTTGACAAATAAATATAACACATTTAAAGTGTACAAAATGATGACTTGTTGTACACATACATTATGAAAGAATTCCTACAGTCAAGTTAACATATATTACCTCACATAGTTATCTTTGTGTGTGAGAGAGAACACTTAAATTCCACGCACTTAGCAAGTTTCAATAGTATAATACATTATTAGAAACTGTAGTCACCATGCCATATTTTAGATCTTTGGGCTTTATTCATTTTATAACTAAACATTTATACCTTTTTGACACCTCCCCCCCCTCATTTTCCTCCATCTCACAACCCCTAGCAACCACCATCCTAATTTCTATGAGTTCAACTTTTTTTTTTTTATTCCATAATGCAAGTCATATCATACAGATTTCTCTTTATCTGTCTGGTTTATTTCACTTAGTACAATGCCTTTCAGGCTTATCCATGTTGTCACAAATGACAGGATTTCCTTCTTTTTAAAGCTGAATAATATTCCATTGTATATCTATACCACATTTTCTTTATTTATTCACCCATCAACAGCACTTAAGTTGCCTTCATAGCTTGGCTTTCTTTTGCTAATGTGGTGTATTACATTGATTGATTTGCATATGTTGAACTATCCTTGTGCCCCTGGAATAAATCCTACTTAATTGTGATGTATTATTTTTAATATATTGTTGTCTTCTATTTGCTAGTGTTTTGTTTAGGATTTTTGCATCTGTATTCATCAGAGATACTGGTCTATAGTTTTCTTTTTTTGTGTTACCCTTGTCAGGTTTTAGTATCAGGGTTATGTTGGCCTCATAAAATGTGTTAGGAATTATTGCTTCTTTTTTGTTTTCTTAAAAAAAAAAGTTGAGAAGGATAGATTTTTAAATCTCTGAATGTTTGGTTGAATTCACTGGTAAATCCATCAGGTCCTGGGCTTTTATTTTTTGGGAGATTTTTGATGGTTGTTTCAATTTCCTCACTGCTGATCATTTTATTTAAATTTTCTAATTCTTCATGAATTAGTCTAGGCAGGTTATATATTTCTAGGAACTTATACATTTCTTCTAGGTTACTGAATTTGGTAGCATCTAATCCTTCATAGTATTCTAATATGATCCTTTGTATATCTGCAATGGCTGTGGTGCCTTCTCCTCTTTCATTCCTGATTTTATCTGGGTCTTTTCTCTTTTGAAGTACGGAATACCACCAAACAAAAACAACAGACAGAAACACACAGGAAAAGAACCAATTGAGACACAGAGCTAAGAGAAAATAAAGGATAAAATGGCTACAGGAAATCCACATATATCAATAATTACCCTAAATGTAAATGGGCTGAATTTGCCAATAAAGAGGCACAGAGTAGCAGATTGGATCAAAAAGCAAAACCCAACCATATGCTGCCTTCAAAAGACACATCTAAGCCACAAAGACAAAGGTAGATTCAAAGTGAAAGAGTGGGAAATTGCTCCCCAAGCAAATAACATTCACAGAAAAGCAGGTATAGCCATATTTGTATCTGACAAAATATATTTCAAGGTAACAAGAGACAAATATGGATATTTTATAATGATAAAGGGGACACTATATCAAGAAAACATAACAGATCAAAACACAATCATAGTTGGGGATGTTAATGCTCCACTGACAGCTCTAGATAAATCATCCAAACCCAAAATCAATAAAGAAATATCAGCCTTAAATGACACATTTGACCAAATGGACATATTGCCATTTAAGAGAGCCTTTCACTCCAGAACATTAGATAATACATTCTTCTCCAATGTATATGGAACATTCTCGAGGATGTTGGTTCATAAAACTAGCCTCAACAAACTTGAGATGATTGAAATTTTATCAAGCATATTCTCTGACCATGATGCCTTGAAATTAGAAATCAACTGTAAAAAAAAGAAGTAAAGAAACCCACAAATACATGAAGATTAAACAACATACTGCTAAAATTTGAGTAGGTCAAAAAAGAAATAAAAGGTGAGCTCAAAAGATATATAGAGACAAATGAGTATGACAATACCACATATCAAAACTTCTGGGATGCAGCAAAAGCAGTAATAAGAGGGGAGTTTATATCATTACAGGCCTATCTCAAATAAGAGAGGTCCCAAGGAAACAAGCCAACATTACATCTTAAAGAAAAAGAACAAAACCAACCCAAAGTCAACAGAAGAAAGGAAATAATAAAAATTAGAGCAGAATTAAATGAAATAGGGAACAAAAAGAATATACAAAAAAATAATACAACAAAGAGCTGCTTCTTTGAAAGGTTTAATAACATTGAAAAACCCTTGGCTAGCCTATATACATTTTTAGTTTATTGAGGTGCATGATTCCTTATATATTTGAATGTTAACCCTTTATCAGATAAGCGGTTTGCAAGCATTTTCTTCCCTTCCATACTTTGCCTTTTCATTTTGTTGGTGTTGCTCACAGGCATTCCCAGCATGTGGCTGGCTTCCCTCAGGGTGAGGAGGGCCAGGGAAACCTGCCTGGATGCTTCTTCCCAAGAAGCTAGGAAGGAGGGAGGAGGACACACTGAGGGAAGAACATTCCTGAAGGGCTGCAGACAGAGGACTGGGGCAGGGCAAGGAGATGGGCGTATGTATGTCTGTGTAAAGAATACAAAATGCCTGGCACAGCATGGCAGCGATTATAACTTCAGGACATCCCCTCAGATAATTAGAGGCTTCCTATTGTTGCAAGACCAGATTGTGAATACCTGATCTATTTGAGGCACAGTGAAGTCTTCACTTCTATTTCAAAGCTAACCAAGAGCTTAAAGGAAATGGGTGGAACTAATTAAAGATTTCCCACCACAAAGGCATTTTTTTGAAGAAGGGGGGTAAAAAGGCTCCAGATATTGAACAAGCTATTTAACACAGAAAGAAATGATTTAGCCTGAAGCATTAGATTTGTCAGTGCTTCAACGCCTCCCCAAATCATCTTATTCATTTTCAATGTTATTTTAATTCATTTGCCAAAAAGTAATCCAAATATCATATGGGGCAGCATTATTGTTGTGGCATAAGCATCACAGAGAAGTACTCAGAGGATAATATAAAAACCCTAAGTACTTCAGAAATAAAAATCCACAGCCAATCATAGTATGTTTCCAGTTTATTCAATGACAATTATGTTCACAGTAGGTAAGAAAGGGGGGTGTTTAACAAATAAAGTCATCCTGACACCCAACCCCCGTACGCAGAGAATTTAATTTATTTTACAAGAAACCTAAATATTTGTTAATAATAATTTTACTGAACTGTTGTGTTCAGCTTAAGGTGCCCAATTTCCAAAAGGATATAAAAGACCTAAGATAGCTTGAAAAGGAGGAATTAAAAAAAAAAAAAAAAAAACACAAAAAAACTCTAGAAAAGAGGTCCTAAAATAAAGTTAAAGATTATGGTTGTTAGCCTACAAAGTAGAAGTCAAGACCAATGCCATTTTCCAGGTAAGGATACAGTGGAATTTTATGAAAATGATACCAAGGAGCTGTTCTCTGTGTATAAAATACAATTAATTCCAGTTTCAAAACCTCTAGCTTACCAGGAAAGGCTCTTTGATGAAACGTCTCTATCCAGAAAACGGAGATAGGATGTCATTTATAACTTATCTCTCAGAATTATTACACACATCACATGAAATGTTAAGTACAATAACTGTATGTCTAAGGCTGGTTATTATTACTTCCACTGGCACTTTTATAGAATAACAACGTTTTAAGAAACTAACTTAATTAAAGGTGCGATTTCAACGAGATTTCAGGACAAACTTGCCGATTAGCATTGTGGCAAACATGAAAATGAGATTCTGGGGGCAGGAATAAATGTCATTTCATTCTTAGAGACCTATACAAACAGAAAGAAAACTATCCCCCAGGGTTATTTTAAATATCTCTCTATATAAGAAATGAGAGGGTGGAACAAGATCCTTTTAGTATCTTAACAGTTCTGAGATGATATGATCGTGGATGTGGCCTGAAGTGTCAATTACTGGGAAAGATGCCAATCATTGATAAAATGAAGAGTGGAGTACCCGATTTACCCCACACAATCTGTTTTCTTTCGTTTCATTAATCTATTACCCCTTAATATTATTGAATGCCCATAGCAGAAATTCATAATGTTGGAGAAATAATGTTAACTTCTCAGTTACATGATGGAAATGAGAGCTATTTACTAGTGTTACTGTTTTTTTCTCACTGCAGTACTAATTGGCTTGGCTTTATAGCACAGAAAATTTTTTTAAATTGTTGCTTGTAAGATATTGGCATGTTACATCATGAGTATCCATGATGTTTATTATCAGTACAAAATATCTTCCAATATGAAAATGAAAAGAAGTAATTTTTAAAAGGAAAAAACTATGCTCAAGTCATAGAATAGTCATACATTTTACTTAATTGTAAATAAAATTTACCTCTAGCAAAACAAGTCTTTGTATATTTTATGTATTCATTGAAGATTTATATTTTGTCAAATTTCAAAGGTCTTTAGACAGCTTTCTAAGAGTCAAGAAAACATTCAAGCATCAAAGAGAATATCTAAAAGCATCAATTCATTTATTCCTTCATTCATTCATTAAATTTAATGTCTACTGATTACTGTGATGGGAGCTGAGGGAACTGAAGGTGAATAAGTTGTGATTTGTTCCTCCCTTCAAGAAACTCAAAACTCTGTCCTACAGACCCAGTTTATCCTGCCTCTTTCAAGTTTAAAAAATGTAGATGTTCAGTTCACCTCTCTGAGTTTTCTGATGACAAAAAAATAAAAGTAAATGTACTTGGCATTTTGTAAGCATTCAATGAATGGCGGTTACTGTAATTACTAAAGCATTGTCATGCTATGCTCTCTGTATTGGAATACCCTATCACCATCCACCTGGTAAAATTCTTTCTAACTTTGAAGCTCTATATTTTATGTCAAATTTACTTCTAACTTACTCATTTTTCTAATGTGATTATTCCTTTGCTACACAGTAAAGTTTTTACATTGTTTACACTGTAGAATTCCTAGTAAATACATGTTGAATTGAATTAGGCTCACTTAACCTAAAAGGAACAAAAGAAAGAGAGGAAAGAAAGGAGATGCCAAGAAAATGTGGTCTACGAAAGGACGCACAACTAGTTAGAGGTGCGGCTGGAGCCAGACATCCCAAGGCGCAGTCTCAGTGACACTGTCTCTCGGGTAGCATGGCTATTTATCTTACCAGACCAAATTTATCCTCAACACTTATCCAGCCCTTGTAAGGCATGAGTCTAATGGATAATTAGTCCAATTAAGCATAGCAAACACTTACAGCACTTACTAATAGTATATGGGTACAGTATGTATGTATACATGTACTTACTTACTTCTCATAAAACACTATGAAGAAGGCATCAGTGTTCTGTCCCCACTTATAAATGAGGAAACTGAGTCACAGAGAAGATAAGTTACTTGCCCAAGGTCATGCTGCCAGTGAGTGGCAGAGCCAGGATTTTAATTTGGCCTCCAGGGTGTTAACCATTCATATACTGACTCTCATGTTTCATATCATCTATATACTCATTTAAAAGTGAACAACATAAACTTATGAACAAAAATAGATCCAGAGACACAGAAGCATCAAACAGATTGTCAAACCTCAGATGGAAGGGAGGAGAAGGTAGATGGGTGGGAAGAGATCAACCAATGAACTTATATGCATATTAGGGCCCAGTGCACAAAATTTGTGCACAGGAGGAGGGGTGTCCTTCTGCCTGGCCTGTGCCCTCTCTCGTAACCCGGGACCCCTTGAGGCCGGTGATCAGGGCCAATGGGTGCTTTCCTTCCTCTGGCTGCTGGTAGCTGGCCCTGCCCCTGCTGCTGCCACTGCTTGCCATGTATGCAGCACTGCCTCCCCTCCCCACCACTGGTCGCCTCCCTCTGTGGGCAACAGGCATGGGGTGCGATTGCTTGGCTGGCCTGGGCCTCCCTCTGCAGGGCAATCATGGGGCAAATGGTGGAACCCCCCCGACCAATCGCATCGCACCCGCCTTGGCTTGCCTGGCGCCAGTGCATGTCATAGCGTGGTTGTCCAAAAGGTCGTCCGGATGGTCATTCTGCTGTTTGGTCTTTCAGTCAATTTACATATTATGTTTTTATTACTATAGACTAGAGGCCTATTATAGACAAGGGGGCGGGGAGTCCCTCAGCCCAGCCTGCACCCTCTCCAATCCAGGACCCCTCAGTCGGACATCCCTCTCGCAATCCAGGACCGCTGGCTCCTAACTGCTCACCTGCCTGCTGGCCTGATTCCCCTAACTGCTCTCCCCTGCCAGCCTGATCACCCTAACTGCTCTCCCCTGCCAGCCTGATCACCCCTAACTACCTCTCCCTTGGCCCTGTCACCATGGCTTTGTCTGGGAGGTTGTCCAGAAGACATCTAGTCTAATTAGTATATTACCCTTTTATTAGTATAGATATGCATAACCTGTAGACACAGACAATAGGGTAGTTAAGACCTGGGGTGGGGGCAGGGGTAGGCTGGAAGGGATCAATGGGTGGAGGAAGGGGATATATGTAATATTTTCAACAATAAAGATTTAAAAATAAATTAATTAAAATAAATAAAAGTGTACAAATACAAAAATATTTTATACTAACAAAGCTTATCCCTTGTGAATTATTGTCTTTCAATGACCTTCAGGTCTCTGTACAGTGTTTATTACTTTTCCAAATAATTCTCAGAACTTCCTAAGTGGGAAAAAAAGCCTTTCTGTTCACTACAAATATTAAAAACAGAGCAGAAGTTATATTTTACCTCTGTTGCTCTGACTTTAATTTGAATCTGATACAAGTTTATAGCTTGTTTTCAAAAATTTCCAGTCTTCCTCCTGGACATATGGTAGTTTTTGGTTGTTATTTATTTTGTTTTTTACTTGCTCCCTTGAAGTCAGTATGGATGCTAAACTTGGTTGATCAATGAAATGTGAGTAGCGCTGTTGTGTCTTGTTGTGGGAGAAAGCAGGAAGATTCTCCACATTCCCTGGCATTGCAGAGGTGGTCATAGAGGCAGAGTTGACATAAAGCCGCAGCCCCAGAATCACCCTGGAGAGCAGAGGTCCTCTGGCAACTCATCTCAGGAGTTTAACTCAAAAAAATGTTTGTTTCATGAGCAAGAAGCAAACGTTTTTTGAGTAAAACTCCTGAGATGTTTGCAATTACTACCCAAACCAGTTTATCCTGCCTCTTTTGAGGTTTAATTAACATTAGAAATATTTTATATAATATATATATATATATTTAAAACGCTTAAATTTTAGAATAGTTAGCAAATTTGGTGGCATTGTTTATCTCAACTTTTATGCTTTTTTGAGTTGTTACAGCATATGTGTTCTATAAATTTAAAGGGTGGAAACATTTCCTAGGAGTTAAGATAGTTTTTAAAGGCCTACTTAGCACTGGAATAACCTAGGCTTTCACTTCCAGGGATGTCCCCTGGCATACATATTTATTCATAATTACATATATGATGGTGTCATTAATGTTCACATTTTTTAGTTGCTATGAATGTTTTGTTCACTCTTCTCCTTTATTTGCAGACTATGAGACACAGGGTGCACCAACAAAGCGTTTTTCAGAGTGTTTTAATACACTTGATTAAGTTTTCCATTGCAACACTTCCTTCCCACTCTTACATTAGCTGTTGACTGTAGATGTGGCACCCGACGTGTGCGTTCATCACAGCTCCAAGAACTAAATTTTCACAAATATTTAGAGAACTCTTCGGGGACTGAGTTAGTTGTTGACTCATTCCAGCTTGGATCATTCTTGAACTTCATTTTTATAATGGGCAAGCCTTTGATAATTCAAACTCATGGAAGGAAACAGCACTATACATAAATTCAAAACTAGGTCTGATCCAAAAAAGATTAATATTTGGCTCTGGAGATCGTTACATAACATTTTATGAAAGCCACATCTTTATCCCCCAGTTTTGTAGCGCCTGGCCTTCACTAGACATATATTAATGAGCATGGAAGCATGACCCAGCAGCTGCCCCTGACATTTACCACATCATTTTATCTATAGAGTTGATGTGTCTATTTAAGTGGATGTCTTATTCCTTCTCTGCTCTGTATACATCTATTCAGAAATGGCATCTTCTAAAAATATCAGACTTTCCAGTTCTCAGAAACCTCCTTTGTGTCAGGAAGCAGCCATTCCAAATTCAGGTTTTACTAGCAGGTTTTATTGTGTTTTCATCAAATTTATCAGAGTAAAGTAACTTCTTAAATGTTCAACTTTCTCTTTTTTGCAACTATGGTGCTTTACAGCAAATCACAAAATAAGTCTTTTTTAAACAGATGGGTAGTTGAATGTATTGGCATTTAGTAAACATTATAATAAGTATTTTAGTAGAATGATATATGGACACTCCAAAGTAGTGATTCTCAACTCTGGCTTCACATTTGAATCATGTTGGAAACTTTTAAAATACGTATTCCTGGATTCCATTTCCAGAGATTATAATTAAATTGGTCTAAAGTGGTCACTAGGCAATCCATATGTTTACAAGCACCTTAGAATAATTCTCATGTGCAGCCAAGGTTGAGAGCTGTTGTCTATTGTCAACCCCAGGAGAGAATTGCACTTCATTCCTCATGCTCATAAAGTGATTTGGATCTTCACACTTCCAATATGGGGAATTTTTATTCTATTTCTTGATAATATAGGTACTCATTTTTCTCTTGTCCTTGTACTGAACTGTTTTCCAAAGGTATTGAAACAGGTGTGAGAAAAATCACTTCTCAAGGCTCTTAAAATCCTATATAATAAAAGGCTAGGACATAAGCATAACGACCAGAACAACCGCTCCACCAGTCGCCATGAGGTGCATTAACCATCTCTCAGTCCCTCCCCCCCGTCCCACAGACTCTGATCATGGAACCACGGCGAACAAGGGGGTGGCAGCGGAGCGGGACTGGGGACTGGTGAGCGGCGGTAGGTGGCGGGAGGTGAGCAGAGGTGAGCATTCAGCCACATCGGTAGTGAGCATCGCCAGGCGGCCATGGCAAGCGTCACGGAGCTTCGCGGGGAGGCGAGCGCTGCAGAATGTCACAGGCGGAGGCGTCGAGCATCACCGAGGGTCATGGGGCTGAGGAGCATCGCAGGGTGGCAGCAGGGAGTGTCATGGAGCGTTGCGGGGCGGGGAGCATCGTGGGGAGGTGCAGGCGTCGGGGGGCGTTGAGGAGCATGGGACATGGCCCTGATTGCAGGCTAAGCCTAGGGACCCTACTTGTGCATGATTTCATGTGCTGGGCCTCTAGTTACAAAATAAAATTCTAGTAATTAAGATTACTCTCCAAAATAACATTCGCAGATGCCTATCAGCCCAAAACCTCCAGAAACACATTTGTAGACAGCAAAGTTAGGTTTGTTACTTGCTGCAAGGAAGTCTGGCCCTCAAGAGAAACCACCTCATGGGTAACAGATGGGTAACAGTGGAGAAGGCATGTCATGAGTGATAATGTAGGAAGAGGATACTCAAGCTTTGGGGACAGTCTTGGCAAGGATTGGTCAGAATGTGCAAACTAGGAAGGTGCTGGAACAGTCAGTGGTCTTAGGTTTGTAACATAAAAGTTTGTGAGGAGTTTGATGATAGTTTTACTTTAGGACTTAAACAGTTGGATAAACTGGTTGTAAAAGAGTTTGAGCTTCAGTAATTTATGATGGATATCGGGGTTCTGAAAAGTGTGAATTTAATGTTCAGTTCCTCCCTCACAGTACACCTCACCTGCAGCAGGACTATATTTCACATTAAAAGATTCATGGGGAAAATGGTTCTATCTTTAGTAGAGTAATTAATGCTTAGTTATCTAGCAATAAATCATATATGATTTGTTCTTGATAAAAATTAATATATATATGAGTCATTAAAATATATTTAATAAAGTTTTTATTCTTACTCATTTTACATTCCAAGCAAAATACTGTGCTCATTTGTGTAGTCAAAAACATAAAATTCAGCAAGGTAAGTCCCCTGTCCTTGTTATTTCTGAAGTTAGTGCTCATACAAATCAATTCTGGGGCCATCGCGTGTTAAGGGCAGTCCTCATGAAAGTGACAGAAAAACGTCAAGGGGATTGTGCCTCATTGGGAGTGTTTTTCTCTTAATTTACCCCATATTGCTAAGAAATGGTACAGATTTTCTAGGAGAAAAAAAAAATGTAATTATATATATATTTTTTAATTCAGTAGAAAAAATTCAGGCTCCTACTCATAAAATTATAGGGCTGAATTTAGAAGTAATTTCAAATAGATGATTGGTAACCATTTCTTACTGAATAATGTGGTCTTTTCTATAGGATGATAAACATGGGGTTCAGGTGTAGCAATATAGTACAAGCTTAAATTTAAAACACATCGCAATTGCTTTTTTCCTGTGTTCTCAGCAGCATGACCTTGGACTGAGAAGCCCTGGGGTGGAGCGCTGCCTGGGACACTATGTACCACTTTGTGACCTAGGACATGTAAATTACCTTGGTTTACATTTTTCTTTACCTTTTTAAATTTGAAGCATTTCCAACTTAGAAAATATTAATAACATAGTACAAATTCCCATAATACCCTCACCTAGCTTCCCAAAATGTTAGCATCTTAAATGGCAATATAACAATTTTCAAAACAGGAAAAGAAATATTGATACAGTATAATACTATTAATCTAAAGAACTTATTCTATTTTCTGTCAGTTGCTCCTAATATAATTTTCTGAGCCAGAATCCAACACGGAACCACAGAGTGCATTTAGTTGTCATGTCCCGTAAGGGTCCTTTAATCTCCGACAGTTTTTCTTTTTCCTTCATGACTGACACTTTTGAAAATTACAGTTATTTTGCATAAAATATCTCTGTTTGGGTCTGTCTGAATTTTTTCCTCATGATTAAATTTAGGTTATTTATTTTTTGTAAAAATGCCAGAGCAGTGATTTATGCCTTTTTTAGTGTGTCGTATCAAGAGACATGAAGTTGCTTATTCTCATTACTATTTATATTAACTTTGATCGGTTGATCAAAGTGATGTCTTCTAGATTTCTCCACTGTAAAGTTATTTTTTCAACAAACAAATACTTTTTGATGATTTCATATGCTACTTCTCCCTCCTTGCTTTCTTCTCCTTTTCCTAAATGTGATGTGAAGTGATGATAGTTGAAAAGTTTTAAGAGCTGCTAAGTAAGCTGGTAGATTCCCAGTATTCTCTGCTCATTCTATATTTTCAGAATGGGACTCAATTTTATAGAAAAGTCTATATAAACACGGCCTAAAGTTTGGATAATTTGGCCTAAGAACACTTCAGTTCCTTCTTAAAATTCTGTCCTAAATATACTCCAGCCCTAGCAGCAGACATATGGTAAAAAAGTGAAAGAGGGAATAATTACATTCTGCTCCATTCTGGAAGTTAAAGTTTTCAGAGTAAAACTGGAATTATATTTCCTTCTAGCGACTTCATTAACAAGAAATAATTAAGTAAAGAAACTTGCGTGCTGTGCATTAGAGAAACTTATTATAAGTTCCTAGTATTTACTTAAGTAACCCTTTCACCTGGTTTTTCTTTTTCTGCTAAAACAGCACAGGCTTGGTTTCAATCCATTCTACAATTCTTGAATAATTTATAGAAAGTACCTTGAAAGCGGAGTCGCTTAGAATCCAATGTCCATTTGGCAGTGCAGATGAGGGTTCATACTTTATACTTGGAGAATTTAAGTATGACTGTGCTCCATCCAAGGTTCAGAGCGGCCAGGGCAGTGATCTCACACCTCTCAGAAAATGGGCAATTAATGGCACTTAGGCTGACGCCAAACAGAATACAGCCTGACAAGAGGAAAATCCTCGTGCTTTGCAGTTATGAAGCATAAAGTCAAAGAATGCCTACAGGAGCCAGAATGGGCTGGAAGGCTCTGTTGTAGTTAGCATCATGGGCAAAGACAGGAGTCACCAATTGTGTCAGTCAGCATGTGCGATGCTGAGCCTGGAGTCCCTCTGCCTAATTAGCAATGGGAAAAAAACTGTCTGTAGATTCTGAGCACAATGACTAAAAGCTGCCTGCCTCTTCCTAAAAACAATTTCATTCAAGCTTTATATTATTTCTACCTGCAAAATTATTAAAACTTAGGAGTTTTCATTTAAATATTTTAAATATGACAAATAATATTCACTTCATGTTTAATGTTTTACACAGTGCTCTCATGCATAGGATCTCACTTAATCCTCCTAGGACCCATGTGAGTTGTCTCCCCTGCTTGTTTTAAAGACAAAGAACCTGAATCTTGGAGAGAATATAAGGGGCTTGCATCAGGTGACACAAAAAAAAATGGTGTTAGAAAAAACAAAAGTTATTACAAATTTTGCTCAGATATTTTGACAATGAAGGATTTTTACACTTGATGGAGGTTGCAAATACCACATTCTGAAGACTAGTAAAACTTGGTATTATACAATTTGACTTATTTTAAAAGCATAAATATTGAAAACAGATATTTACATTACGATTTATAACAGTAGCAAAATTACAATTATGAAGTAGCAACAAAAATAATTTTATGGTTGGGGGTCACCACAACATGAGGAACTGTATTAAAGGGTCACGGCATTAGAAAGGTTGAGGACCACTGCTCTAGGCACTAAAGTGAGAAAGCTCATTAAGAGAAGATCAACTTCTAATAGAATAGTAGTATAAACAAATAATACTAATATAATGTAATGTAAATGTAAATACAAATTCAAGTTACCCAGACTACTAATGAGATAGGGTTCATTAGGCAGCAGACAGTAGTGGTGGTGGAAGAAGAAGCTGACAAGAGGTGAATAAAAATGATCTGAGCTCTGAGCATCTGAATTTAGAAACCAAAAATACACTGTGTGCTCATCACAAAATAGAATGGTGATGTGATAGGCAGAAAGATACCAGAAGACAACACTATTAAAGCTACATAATTTGTTTATCTAAAAAAAGATATAAAAACTTAAACATAAAATTTACACAAAACAGGAGACAATAAGATGGTACCCAATTTCCCACATATTTATAGGGTCAAAAACCTACTGATAATACCATCCACACAGATTGAGGAACCTATCAATTAAATAGCTTTTCTTTTCTATATTTATGAGGAAGGTGAAATTACCATTTGCCCATCCTTCATCTAATTGCAGTTGAACATTAGAAAGATTGAACACATTCTTGCCTTTGCATTAGATACAGTAAAACAACCCCAAGCACATGCCTGAGCTTTTGTCATGAGATTGGATAAATCAAAGGTCAACTTCTTTGGCATAACATCAATTGGCAAACTCGGATTTCAGGCCTGCCTGAAGTCCATCACACACATTTTCACAATTATGTAATTTTCCTTTGGGTGCCAACCAATCTGTGCAAGGCTGTTCTGCTTCCATTTCATGGAGGAAGATAACTTTCAGCTGTGAACTGAGATGAGAGAGAAGCCAAAATCATAGGTAGGCTCAGGTTAGCTTCTGAGAGCCCAGGGATAGGATGCAAAAATCTAACTTGGAAAACAAAAATGGGTTTAAGAGTATGTGTGGTTGGTAAGGCTCTAGGTTTATCATGAAGCAGGTGCCAAATATAATCTGTACAAGCATTAGAAGTAGAGGAAGGCAAACAATCTGAGGTTGTTGATAGGCCAACTTTGGAAACTGAGGGAAGCACCAGCCCATCCAGATGACTTCACCTGAACATAACCTGTTTGGGAAGAGCTTCATGTTTGGGCTCAGACCTGGAGGTCTGCCTCGATGAATATTAAAGGCGTAGCTCTCCAAAGCTGGCAAAGAAAGGCAAGTGATCAGATTGGCACTAAATTGAGTAGTGGTTGAGCAAACACAGGAAAAGATAAGGAGATCTGGCTTGGAGGGCAATGAGAAAGGCAAGTAGAAGTGATTGACCATGGAGTCTAGATTGTTTGATGATTGAGATTTAAACCATCACAAGACTAATAAAATGGATGGAGAGAAAAGAGAAATTGAGGGATGAGATGTTTAAATGAGGCTTAAGTGCAAGCAAAAAAAACCAAAGTGTTAAAAACTATGGTAAGAGTAAAAAGATCAGGTTGCCAGGGATTAGAAGGAATTGAGATGGGAGCAATAAGTGGAGCACAGAGGATTTTTAAGGCAATAAAACTGCTCTGTAGGATATTATAATGATGCATACATGGCATTATACATTTGTCTAATACAATACAAGGTACAATACAACACCAGGAGTTAGTCCTAATATAAACTATAGACTTGGAGTGATAGTGATGTGTCATTGTAGGTTCATTAGTTGTAACAAATGGACCACTCTGGTGGAAGATGTGGATAACGGGGCAGGCTATGCATGTCTGTGGGCTGGAGGTATATAAGAAATCTTATATCTTCTCCTCAATATTGCTGTGAACCTCAAACTTCTCGAAAAATTAAGTTTATTTTAAAATAAGACTTAAAGGTCCCAGGTTCGATTCCAGTCAAGGGCATGTACCTTGGTTGCGGGCACATCCCCAGTGGGAAGTGTGCAGGAGGCAGCTGATTGATGTTTCTCCCTCACCGATGTTTTTAACTCTCTATCCCTCTCTCTTCCTCTCTGTAAAAAATCAATAAAATATATTTTAAAAATAAATAAATAAATAAATAAATAAATAAATAAATAAATAAAATAAGACTTAAAAGAGGATAGGAGAATTTGGCTTGAAAATTGGATTTCAGAGTTTAAGATGAGGATGAGGATGAAGAACATAGGCAGAGGTGGGCAGAAGGGACATGGTTAACCAAATTATTATCAGAATTTTTGTATAATTTGGTTATTGACTGAATCCCCGCCCTGCCACTTCCAATCTATCCGCATCTGCAGAGTGATGGCTTTAAATGGCAAAACCAGCAAAGCATCCAACAGCATGACACCACTACCTACCACTTTCCTGGGATTCTGTTTTCTGATTACACATTCTTAGGAAAGCTTCCAGAAACAGATCCATATACTCAGCCCCAGATTGTAATAATTAATAACTGCATTAGTGAAAAAGCAAAATGGGCATATAATCAGAGAGCATCCTAGGTACTGCGTAGATTAACAAGAGAAATTCAATTATTTTTCCTGTTCACAAACAAGCAAAGCAACAAACAAACATGGTATTCTTTGGTTCTAGCTGCAAATTAGAATGAATGACTCTATGATTAGAATTTTTTTCTCACATAAAATATTTCTATTTTGATGCCCTTAAATGCTTCAAAATATATAACATTCTGTGGGTGCCTGGCAAAATCTATTAAATATATTTTAATTATTAAATATATTTTCCTATGAGTTCAAGATATTTTCCTTAATTTTCACCATGTTTCTGGTAAAATTTACTGCTATTGTATTTTCAAAAAACAAGCATTATCATTTGCAAAATTTTTAGAAAAAGAATTGACATTTGCCAATTGTTTTGACATGTAAAAATGGGATGCATTTTCCATTCAAATCTTTTTACCCTCAGTAGAATCAGAGGATCTCCAGAAACAGTATACATAGTGATTAAGCAAAAATCATCCAGATCCTAACAACCATGTTTGAGTCCTGGCCTCACTACTTACAAAATGTGATTACATCTCTTTTCGCTTTTACAAAGTACATCACAGAATGCAATATATTTTGAAACATTGATGATCATCAAAATACAAATTACTTATGCAAGAAAATTTAAGCAAGATATTTACCTTTGCTCCCATTATCTCATTTATAAAACTGAGATGATAATGGTATTTAGCTCATAAGATTCTTGTGAGGATAATGAGTTAAATTTAAAGTACTTTGAACCGTGCTTGGCATATGATAAGTATCCAATAAAGTTAACTAAAAATGCTTTTTTAATGGCTTCCATATATTGAACATTTACTCAATACAAGGTAACATGCTGGGAGTTTTCATATATTAGGATGTTAATCTTTATCACAACTCCTGGGTAAACCATATTATCTCCATTTTGTATATGAGGAAAGGAATTCTCAGGATGGTCATGAAACTCTTGAACTCCTACTGGCTGGTGAGAGTGAGCTGGGATTTGAATCCTGCTCCATGGTCTTCAAAGCTCATTTCCTTAGTTCCTTTGCTTTCTTACCTTCCTTAGCTTGTACCTGTAAGAATATTCTCATTTGAATCTTGAAATACAATAAATCTAGAGTGAGTGATTATGACAGTTTTTGCAACTTTGGTCACTTACAGTTAAAAAAATGAATTACTTACAAGACTTCTAGCAGGCATGCCCCTGTACAGTGTCCCAGATGAGCTCTGGGTTTTCCTAAGCAGATAAATTGTTTCTTTTTTGCTTTTGCTTTGTACTTTGTACCGTTGTGGATCTCATTGTCTAAGGGTTAATGAGAGACAAAGAGAGAAGCTGTATCTCATAGGGGTGTCATGTTGTTGACTTTAAAAAGGAGTCTAGTAAATGGCTTTTATTGGCCCTCGGGCAAGTAACCATGTGGAACTCTAATTCATATAAACCTCAGCCATACTGTAAGGTTCCATAAGACTTACCAAGTGTTCTACATGTGCCTTACACAAAACAGTTTCCTGTATATCTGGAAGAAATAAAAAACACCAATGAGGACTTTTCAAAGATGAACAAACACTGTGTGTGTGTATGTGTGTGTGTGTGTGTGTGTGTGTGTGTGTGTGTTTGGGTCATCTCTTAAGCATACCCAGTCTTTAAAGGGTATAGAGAGAATAATTTGCCATAGCATACTCACCAACACCTATGAATGTACAAAATTCTTTCTGAACCCTGAAAGCTAATGAATGAGGCCTTTTTCCACTGCTTCTTGATTCACATAGGTGTATCGGATATGCTTTCAACTTGTATGGTTGGAATCCTTCATTTTGCAGATTCTTAAGGATGTCTAAAAATTATATGGCTATTATTGGTCAAAAAAGGAATTGAATTCAGGCCTTATTTCAATCACGTGTTTTTCTTACATAACCATGTTGCTGTTTTAGCTCAACAGAGATAATTAAAAAAAAGCAAAAGGGAACAGGAAAATTTTGGGAATCATTTATTAATGACCATTTAATGGGCTCTCTCAAAGCAAGCCAACTATAACTGAAAAAGAAGGGCTACCAAATAATGTAGATATTTGTAAGTAAATCCAGCAAAATCACAAAATGAGAGCATAGGAAATCTGGGCACAAATATTTCTTCTTAATCAACCAAGATTATCTTAGATTCCATTACCTTAAGTTCAAATTCATACCATTATCTTATCAGTCTTTTTATAGAGCTTGTCTTCATAGAAATTATAGTAGACTAGTGCACAGCAACATTATTCAGAATTCATTTGTCTTTTTCATATCTCTTTTGAGGGTGACTCATTCTGCATTTTCTCCTTCCCACCTGGCTTCTGGTGAAACATTTAAATTCCAGGTAAATAAAAAGTAAGATGTATGTTTCCCAAAGTCCAATATATATGCAAGATGACTGCTAAACATGAAAAGATTTTGGATGTAAAATGCCTATTTCTTAAGATTCAAGCTTTTTAAAATTTTATGACAAAATATAATCATATGATTTTTCCCCAAATACTTGGAAATCTAAAAATAACAACACTTTGTACAATGGGGGACATATTGTTTCAGTTTGCCAGGAAATGAAACGTTTCCTGGGTGGGCTTCCGGACTTCCAGTGCTAAAATCTGGACAGTGTAGCTTGATCATCGTACTGTTAGTCCAGACCTGTATGGAAGTCCACATCCCCTCAGGAAGTGTTGTTTATTCCCCAGACAGCTAATCTGAACCATTCACAAAGACAGAATCTGTTCTCATGTCTGTAGATTATGTTTCATCTTTCTAGATCACAAGTTTTATGGAATCTTATATCTGAGAATCTAGTCATTGATTCGGCAAAGCACCTGCCCAAATAAGGAGCTATAGGTCTGCGTGTCTGCATGCTCTGGGTCTGAAAGAATATGGAAATAACTCCGGAAAAGGACAGACAAGAGCCCTAAAACAATTGGGGAACGTGTTATATAGTCTCGTAATACTTTTTGGTGAGGCTTTCACCAGCAGTAGCAATCACAGTTTCTTTCAGGCAATTTACTTTATTCCTCCTGAATTGTTAGCCTGGAGAATCCTTATAACATCCTTCCAGTTTTGCTATTCTGAAAGTCTCTATTACAGAAAGCAATAGGAAGAGAGAAGTATGGCTGAAAAGTAAGAATGGTAAATTGGAGCATGGGGCTGTCGAGATTTCAGGGCCTGAAGCTTTTAAATGCATTGCCAAAGCTGATCCAGCATGTTTCCTTCCCAGAATTGATAATTACTTGGCACTAAAGGAACACTTGCTGATAAAGCATTTTGTGGTATGGTGTTTTATTATCTCTGTCTTGGAAAATGGTAGCCACTGATAATTTAATAGAGTGGAGATGCTCACTTCATTAATTTATTATAGCCTAGAATCCTGGGCAGGGTGTTTGATTACAGAGAATATTTTTTATTTCTGTCAAATTAAAAAGTTGGCATAACCCCGTCAATGATGTAAAGCTTTTGGTTAAATGGATTCTGTTTTCTATCAGATCCACCAGCAATCCAGTTTGAGCTCAAGCTTTTCCTACCATTTTTATATTTACTTGGTTTCTTCCAATTTATGTTTACTGTAACTTTAATAACAAGCTCATCCTGGCAATATTAGGTAGTTTCGTCTTTACCAACATGGTGCAGAGACCCTGGTAGTGCTGCCAATCGCTGTGTGTGACCCTGGACACAACACTTAACCACCCTATGCCCCTGGTTTCTTAATCTCTGAGATGGAAAGGTTGGACTAAGGTGGTCTCCAGCTTTACTATTTTATGGTCTATATGTGGGTTGAAATTGAGGATAAGTAAGTAGGAAAGAAATTTTCTTTCAAAGTTATCAAAAATGAAATATATATTGAGTGTTGTTAAATCCCAATTAAAGAATGAGTTATTTGGTTTTAGCTTGCCATGCAGAGTACGCAGAGCCCAGGGGCGAGTGTGCTGTATGCTGCAGAAATGCTTGTTGCAGTTCATGTACTATTCCTGACACAAGGAAACCTCCGGGGGATTCCTGTAAAAGCTGGGATTCATTCACAAAGACCCTTTTGCTCTTAGACAAGGTTGCACATTATCCCACCTGCTCTACTTTGTCCTTTGTAAGAGTTTCAGCATCTGTCTCTTAGCAATTATTTGTTTTCTTAAGTAATTTGTAGAATCTATTATTTTTAAAAAATGCTTCATGTCAATTGAAAAAAAAACGAAAACAAAAGAACATGAGCTAAATACTGTTGTTGTGCCTGGTGCATGGCAATGAAATCAGGGACACCGCTTATTATAGCTGGGAGGGGCCCGAGAGATCAATGAGTCCAACGCCCTCATACTGGAGATGAGGAAAAACACCCAGCTCACGGCTGGCAAAGCAGAGACCTGTGCGTCCTGATTCATTCTCATTCTCTCCCTCTCTCTCTCTCTCTCTCTCTCTCTCTCTCCATTTAACACCAGAAATTTATATCTTCCTCATTTCCAGGAGTACATTTTTTAAATTTTCTTTGATTCCATAATGAGAGTGAAAATAGAAGAAACAAAACAAAAATTTTTAATTATTTTATTGTATGAAGGTCTCATGTGGACCCAGTTGTAAAGCCAAGTAATTCTACAACGTTTATAACAAAAGAAAAGATGTTGTCAATTTTATTCTTTCCATTTGCATTTATTTATATGTACTGCACCACATTTATTTATATGTACTGCTCTTTTTTTTTTACATTTTTCTTGCTTTCACTTTTCCAAATTAATATTTTGTAGTATTAGCTCATGATTATTAGTTTTACATATCATTATCAACTTGCTACTATAGAATTTGGGAGTTTAACTCTTGTACATCTCCACCCAACATACCTTCTTCCCCACTCCACCCCCCCCCCCCCCCGCATCGTCTTAATATAGTTATATCCTTCATTTTGGTTAGATTATATTCAATGTTTGCATAAAATAATTACTTAAATAATATTCACAACTTAGCCATTCAGAGAACAATTATTACATTTCCTATCTTATTTCACTATTTTCTCCCTGGAGTGTGTAGGACCTAGTTTTTATTGCTGTTGTTTGCTTGCTGCTTAATACCCTGCATTACTATCTGTAATTCACACCCAATCCGTCTGAAATAGTTTAAACCTCAACTCAATGCATTCACAATTATCAAATGGTCTGTCAATGTTGTCTGTTCCAGAGCCATTCTTTTCTAATCCGTACAGACACCCTTCTGGGCCCACCAATGTCTCCCAGCCACTAGCTCTCTTGTGTTTGAATTCTCTCTTTCCTTGGTCCCATGTCTTCTTCTTTCCTTGTTTACTTCTGTATTTTGAAGAGTACATTCTTCGATAAAATTCTGAGAAATGGTGCATGTCCCATAAAATATTTTGACAATATCTATAGCCTAACCTCACCCTTGCTTAATAATTTAGCTGGATATAAAATTCAAGTCTGGAAAACATTTTATCCTAGAAATTTTAAGACATTGCCCCATTGTCTTCTAGCTTGTGGTATGCTTTCAAATTTTATTGTGAAATGACAGGATTTGGATCTTTATTTGTTACTTTTACGGGACATTCATATTAATATCAAACTCTTGACTTCCAGTTTGGAGGTATATTGATAAATTTTTTGTATGTGAAGTGCTCTAGCTGTCTAACCAGATTTTGATGTCACAGTGCTGGCACTAGTGCACTTTTTCAAGCCTCTGCAAGTTTTTACCTACTTATACACCAGATTACTCAGTTCCAGATGCTGTAACAAATTACCGTAAATTTGGTGATTCAAAGCAACACAGATAGATCAACTTTCTTATAACCCTGGAGGTCAGAAGTCTGAATTAAGTTTCACTGAGCTAAAGTCAAGATTTTGGCAGGGCTAGTTTTTTTCTTCCCATGGGCTCTAAAGAAGTCACTTTCTTGCTTTTTCCAGCTTCTAGAGTCTGCCTTCACTCTTGCATTCCTTGGCTAATGGTCCCTTTCCCCATCTTCATGCCAGCAATGTAGCATCTTCAAATCCCTCCCTGCCCCCAACTTATATCACCTTCCCTCTCATAAGGACCTTTGTGATTATATCAGACTTATCAAGGTAATCCAGGATAATCTCCCCATCTCAAGACCCTTAAGTGAACCACATACATCTGCAAAGTCCATTTTGCCATAAAAGGGAATATATTCTCAATTTCTGGGAATTCAACCATGGATATCATCAGGAAGCCAGTAATCAACTTACCTCAAGATACCCAAACAAGAGCGGGTCCCTTTGCTTCATTCCTCTATGATAATTCTCTCCCATCTCTCTGAAACCCTGTCCTTCACAGCAGGAACATGGCATCTGGGCTGCCTGTCTCCCAACTCCTCATTTTTTTGGCTTCACACCTTATAACAGTAGTATGGTCAGTGCCTGTGGCGGCCAACCTTTCCAAAATTTCTGTAGCACTTCTGCTCCTTCCATATGTACAATCTTGTCCTGCTTCTTCGTTCATTTACATGTATTTAGCACTTTATATCTGTCATGGATATGATCTTATTTGATATGCCACCTAGTGATTGAGACCGGACAATGCTCTCCAAAAACTTGGTTTTGTAAATACCACTCCATTACTTACGGTAGCTCTTGGGCTACTTAATCTCTCAGTAAATTGTTTCATTCCTCTGTAAAAAAAGGAGATAACCATAATACCTAAGAAATTGAATGGTTTTAGGAAGAAAAGTGGTGATGTAAGAAAAACGCATAGTACAGTGCCTACCACATAAAATGCACTCAAAATATTAGCAATTATTATTATTATTGTTAACCTTGCAACCATATATGTAAGTATATATGTGTGTATGCACACACACACACACACACACACACACACACAAAGAGAGTCTTAAATGTTAAATGACTCATTCCAAGTTATATATCCTTAGCTAGCAGAGCTTCAATACACAAATTTTACTGCAGGTCCCTGATGCCCTGGGAAAACCTGAACGCAGGACTCAAAGCAATTCCAGGAGAAATGTCCAGATCTTCTCTAAGACTTCAACCTCATATACCTCACCGAGGGTGTAACCTACTAAAATGGATCATGCTGCTGTTGTCAGTCGCTGTGGTGGGCAGTACAGTGGTCCCTCTCGAAGTCATCCAAGTTACTTTCAGGTTGTTTTATTTGCCATCTAATCCTTAACATTGGAAGGAACACACTGAATAGAGCTTTACAAACCACCCCAAAACTTAGTGAATCAAGACCATGATGATGATTGATTTTGTTTATAGGTCTGCTATGTGGGCAAGGCTCAGAAGGGACCATTCAGCTTTGCTGCAAATGAGTGCAGTTGGGATAGCTTAAACGAGGGCTGGAGTAAACACTCAAACATGGATCATTCACATGTCTGGTAATTGAAGCTCTAGGCTGAGAGCTTAGCTGCTACTATGCCTCTGTTCCTCTTCATATGAGTGAGTATATACCTCGTAGTCTAGTCACTGAATTTTAAGACTGAACATCATGAGAGAGAGTCGCTTTCATATCCTAACTTCAGAAATGACATAGAGACACTTCTGTCCGACTCTTTAGTCAAGGAAACTAAAAAGACTGATCTATTTTCAAGGAGAGAGAACATAAACACTTTTTGTGAGGAAGTGGCAAGTTTCTGGAGGAGCATGTAGAGTGGGAAATATAGAGGATGGGAATGTATGTATGCATATATACACATATATGTATATGTGTGTATTTCATATTCAAATATATATTTCATAGTCATGTATATATGAATTAATTGAGCTTTGTAAAATAACAATTCTACTCTGGCATTACCTATATCCCTTTACTTTTTCCATAGTATTTATAATTACCTGGCATATTATATACTTATTTGTTTATTATCTGTTTGAACTCCACTAGAGGAAGTTCCATGGAGGCAGGATTCTTACCACATTTTGTTTATTAATATATTTTTATTACCCAGAATACTGCATGGAACATATTTGTTGAATGCATGAATGGACATTGCCTTTGTACATTTGCCTTCAATATATAGGGTTATGAATTCATAGATGCTGGCTCTCAGGTTGAACACTGAGACATCAGTTAAAAGAAAGGTTGGTGCCACTCTCTTCCATATATAACAAACTTGGGACATGGAGGAGCAAGAATGTCATGCAAGCCCCTGACACCTGCATTTGCAATCCCATAGAAAATATAGTGCTAGAGCCACTTTCTTCTACATTTTACTTCTCTCTCAGGGACCAACCATTGCTAGAAGCTTCAGCAGATGGCTTTTTTTTTTAATGGCAGCTGTGAAGTATTAAGAAAAAGGCAGTGACAGATACAAAGATTTTATTTGCCTTCCACAAGATGCAATTCGTGAAGCCTCATAAAGTCAAACTTAATAAGTTGTCTGCTTTGCCTTGAGGTGTTTTAATAGCTCATACCAGTGTTTATTTCAGAAAGTATACCTTTGGCACATTAAGTGTCAAGTAAAAACGATGTGAAAAGACCTTGTTTGGCTTTTGAAAAATTAAAGCCCTCAAAGCATGGAAAGCAATAAAAGATTATGTGCCTTTCATCAGGTGAGATGTGTTATAGTGAATCCTTATGACAAGTATTTCCACAGCTTTAGTTGTAAACACATGCAGGCTACTAATTGTGAGAGCCATTAGGGTCCTTGATTGATGACATGGCATCCTCCAGGGGCATTTTGGTTGTGATGAAACACTATCTCATTTCTATGGTAGGGAAACACATAGTGAAGTTCATAAGTTACACAATGTTTCTCTGGTACAGCATTTTTTAATCTTAAATTTTTATTAAATGTACAAAAAGAATCATAAAATGCTAAATATGATATTCATCACTCTAGAGAAAATCAAGTATCTCTACTCAAGATATCTAAGGATATCATTAAGAATATTTTTATCAAAGCTCCCAAAAAAGATTTTATGCAAGAACTGCAACATAGCAATAACTTGTGGATTCTCTTAATTTGCCTTTAATATCAACATTAATATTTGATCACATATAACCATATGATATGTGATCAAGACATATTTATAAAACAAATGCATATATAAGAAGATGCTACTAGTTTTATTATCAATAAAAGATGATCTTTCAAACCATTTTTAAGAAGTAGTTATGGATTTGAATCATTACTTCCAAAATTATTTGAACTGGCAAAAAAAAAAAAAAGAGAGAGAGAGAGAGAACTTCAAGCTTGTTTTTGAAAACTTTATTCTCTACACTTGGTTCTGGTGGACATGGTATGGGAAAATAGCTAAGAACAATGAAAAGGTCTGGTTGGCACAGTGCTGGATGTTTTTCCACTCATGGAAAATAGATAGTTTTAATTAAAACATCAGTAAAGTAAAAGAGTTCACTATTAATATCATCTTTATTATTACCATCATAAAAGTTAACATTGATTTGGTACATTACAAGGTGCTGGGAATATATTAAATGCTTGTACTAACACATTTGTTCATCACAACATTCCTCTGAGGCAGGTATTGTTAGTAACCCATGTTAAAGATGGGCAAATTGAGGGACAGAAAGTTTAATGTTTGTGGCCAATATTACAGAGCAAATAGAAGGCATAGTCATAATTTGAACTTAAATGTTGGTTCCTAAGTTCATACTCTTAATCACACCACTTTATTACTTCAAGAAGGCACAATGTTACCTATAAAGAAAAAATGTTAAGCTTTATTTCAGGAAATTATATGATAGCGAAAATCTGGAATGCCATCAGGTTTTGGGGTCCAGGAACTAAAATGCTGTTTCAGAAGTTGGTGCATGCTGTCACACTTCACCTGCACATTAGGTGGCTTTCCCCCCATTGCATAATAGCAATAATACTTAATCTATGCCAAGAATTACCTCATCTAACCCATGAAATAGATGAAAACTAGTTCTGAGAAAGATTAAACAGCTTGTTCATAGTTGATAGTCAGGAGCCACTTTTAATTTAGGTCATCTCACTCCAAATCTGTGCTTGAAATTACTATCCTCATGGTTGTTCTTGCTCCTGGATACATAATAGACTCCTCAGCAGAGCCATTAATAAATGCCATTGACTGGGCTCCACCTCTAGAGATTCTAATTTAGTTGGTCTTGGCTGGAGCCTGGGGATAGTAGTTTATAAAAGCTCCCCACCTGAATTTAATGTGCATCCACAGCCAAGATCACAACTCTACTGATAATGCTCCTCATCTTAAAGTCATCTTTGGTTTCAACCTGCTAAAATGCAATAATCTAGATTATTCTTTCTAGGACAGGGTACAGAATAAACAGGAAACTTGGATGATTGGAACTCTCCAGTGCTTTCTTGTATGGGTTTTATCACATAAGATATGGATATTAAATGTGAAATGGATTTCTGAGACCAGTCACAAATAACTAGATGGTTCTGAGTAGGATGTCATAATTCTAAATTCACTTATTTTCGATCTTCCTGACCGATAACCTTTTCATGACATATAATCTACTTAAAGTGCCTTCTGACTGTATTTTTATCTTTAGTAAACTGGGCCCACACTTTTTTTAGTTAGTGCATCTCTGACTCACAAAGGATAACATAGGGGTAACCCGAGTCAAGCTGCATTACCTTTGGCTAATGAAAGCATCTCAGCAAATTACAGCTGTAGCTGACAATAAAGCTTTGTTCACTCATTAGTTAAAAAACCATCTTTCCCTGGTTTCTATTTATTTCTTCTTAAAAGTAAAAGAAAAATAAAACATAGAGCTAATGGCAAGTCTGAAAAAGAATAAGTTGACTGAAGGGTGATGAAATATAATTCCTAAAATGCAATACCTACCATCTGCATCATCATCCACAAATATTTGATAAAGCAGAAATGCATATCTGGACAGCAATTTGGCCAGATAAAAATAATTAGAGAAACAAGCACAAATCTAACGCCTCTGTTTTAGCAAATGACCTGTCGACAGGTTTAGCATGGGAAGAGTTGGTAATGACTACAAGGCTGCCAAACAAAAGTGTTTCAGAGACAATTCAGTGCTAATAGGCTGAGTGCTTTGGCTTATCTTTGAAATGTTGGCTAAAGATTCAGGAAATAAGAAAGAAAACATGGATATAAAATTTTATTTGGTAATGGGGGCCAGGGAGGTAAAGTAATCTGAAACCATAATTTACAAGTAATTTTAGTCTTCCTGACAGAAAACAAACAAATATAAGTATAGCTTGTGGGATTTTACTTTTATTTTGTTTGTTATTACATCTGTCAAAGGCAGGTAAAATCTACCTGATGAACATGTTTCTCTGCTGAAAATGTTACCATGTTCTGAAAATTTAAATTGCAGGTAAACAGACAAGAAAACATGGACTTTTCTATCATTGGGAATATTCAGAGTCATCTTTAAATGACTTCAAAGTCATGGTGATCATCCATCCTGAACTGTGTCACAGGATTTTAATTGATTACTAGATTTTGTTGGATTACCTCCATAATTTTCTCTTATTCACATTCTCTAGAAAGTACATTGTTAGTCAAAGATAGAGGAGATGAATTTCCATTTCATTCTTACCACCAACATAAATTTCCAGGCCTTCATTATTTTAACATAGAATTCTAGAGGCCCGGTGCACAACGTTTGTGAACTGGAGGTAGGTCCCTCAGCCTGGGCTGCACCCTCTCGCAGTCTGGGAGCCCTTGGGGATCAGTCAGACATCCTCAGTGCTGCCATGGAGGGGGGAGAGCCACTGCTGCTGTGCTCGCCAGTCGTGAGCCCGGCTTCTGGCTGAGCAGCACTCCCCTGTGGGAGCACACTGACCACCAGGGGGCAGCTCCTGCTTTGAGTGTCATAGAGGCCAGTGGTTGCACTGTCGGGACGAAACCAGCTCTCCGACATCCCCCAAGGAGTCCCAGATTGCGAGAGGGCGCAACAAGGCTGAGGGACCCCACCAGCACACGATCGGGGCTGGGGAGGGATGCGGGAGGTTGGCCAGCTGGGGAGGGACCATGGAAGGGCTCCAGGGCATGCCCGGTCCATCTCGCTCAGTCCCTATCAGTGGGACACCAGCAGCAAGCTAACCTACGGGTTGGAGCATCTGCCCCCTGGTGGTCAGTGCACATCATAGCAAGTGGTTGAGTGGCCTTAGCATATCATTAGCATATTATGCTTTGATTGGTTGAACAGCCGACTGGACGACTGGACACTTATTATATAAGATATATAAGATAACTTTGATCTGTAGTTAGATACTATTTCTTCACTGATTAAAAAGTTTCATTTCCAGATATCTGTTATTTTCACTAGGTCTCTTAATGTCATCTGTTTACAGCACAGACAGTTTAGACAAAAAGCACCATGTTGTAGTGTAAAAAGCACTGGACTTGGACCCACAATATATGAACCCCACTCCCTGGGTTATCCTGGACTTGAATCTCTCTCCTTTTCTCCTTTATATATTGTGAGCTGTGGACAAGCCACTATCTCTTTTTTTAATTTTATTTTTTAATTAAAATTTACATTTAATACTATTTTGTATTAATTTCAGATGTACTGCCTAGTGGTTAAATAATCATACACTTTACTAAGTATTCACCCCAATATTTCAAGTATCCACCTGGCACCATACATAGTTATTACAATATTGTTGACTGTATTCCCTGTGCTATACTTTACATCCTGTGACTATTTTGTTACTACCAATCTGTACTTCTTAATTCCTTCACTTTTTTTCTTACAGTCCTCCAATCTACCTCCCCTCTGGCACCCATCGTTCTGTGCTCTGTATCCATGAATCTGTTTCTACTTCGTTTGTTAATTTTTTTTTGTTTTTAGTTTCTGCATATAAGTGAAATCCTATGGTGTTGTCCTTTAAGCCACTATCTCTTCATCTATCTTTATAGGTAGGGCTACCCCTGCCTAACTGGTAGCACTGATATGAGAATGATGACACTAGAGTACATGAAACTGCTTTGAAAATGTTAATTGCTTTATAAATGTAGAGAAGTGCAATCAAGATCTTCCTAAATCACAGTGCTTCTAGCCATATATGACATATATCTCAGAAAGGAATTCTGTATGAAACTCTGATTAGAAGAAACTCACTTCATCTAGTGACCTTGAACAAATCATTAAAAAATTTCTCTGCCTCCATTATTCCATTTGTGATTTGAGTTCTGTTATCCCATTTGTGATATGAGTATAGTAACATGTAATTGTATCTATTGCTTGAGGTAGCAATTTGAAGGAATAAGAGCCACACACACTTTAGTTCTGTGAGACCAAGGAGAAACATCCCATTAAGTTATCAAATGTTATTACTGTGAAACCCATATGTTTTTACGTGTAATATTTTCATCTTACAACAGTTTTTTGTTCTGTGTGTGTTTTTCCCAAAAGATTGGGGCCTAAAGCAAGATTTTCTGATTATAACATATCTCCATTCATCCCATTTTTTATTTCACAGAACACAAGAAACATCTGTAAGACATTTTTCACTCTGTACCCAAGCCAAATGTGAAAATGTAGCTGTCTCCTGCTTCTTAAAAAATACCTGGCTCTTTTGCAAGCAGGGGCAGCCGAGGAAAATGAACAGGGAAGCCTGGAGCCCTCTGTGCTGCATGCCCCCTGCTTTCTCTGGCCCCTGATACCGGTGCCTCCATTCCCCCTCCTCTGTCAACATCCATACAACTATGATATGGGTTTATGGTGTCTTGCTGATGCTTTCAAATGCCATTACTGATGTTTGCTCCTCTCTTCTTTGGGGACCAAAGAGGGCCTTCTTTCTTCTCAAAACTCCAGCAATAGCCAAGATGGCACTCATCTCGGAGTGTGCTCTGCAGGCTGCATTGCTAGACAGCCCGGCTCCCAGCCACCTGATCCAAAGGCCTGAGTTCCTGAGGAAACAGGAAGAGCAACTAGCGTTTGTGTGCATCCAGAGCGCCTATAGACAGACATCTGTTGACCTCACCCTCCTACAGTTAAGCTGGGCAACCCATTGTTTCCAAATCATGACCTCTGCTTTCCCACGTCCACACTTGATTATGTTGCTTGGCTGCCCATGACTCCCAGCCCCTGTTTTTAAATGTTTTATCATCTTTCAAAGATGTCTCAAATGCCAGCCACCACCCTGAGACTTGTGAATTTCTTGCAAAATTTTATCAGTTTGTCCCTCCAACTGAGGGGCCATGGGTGGTTGGCTGACCGCGCCCCCCCTCTGCTTCCCTCCTCTGCCTAACTGCCCCCCCCCCTGCCATTCAGTCACTTGGCTTTTATATATTTAGTCTAACCTAGTTTCTAATATTTAGTGGTTTCTGAATAAATGTTTTTAAATATGTAAATAAAAAATAAAGCCTTTATGCCATTGATGTAATTTTCCAGATATTGAATTTTGCCTAAACTGAGCTATACTTGCTTCACTTTGATGAATTTCCAAGCAATTCAACTTTTTGATGTGGAATATATCTTTATAAAACTTCAAAATGTCCTCTAACACAGGGCATAAAATTCAATTTTATATTCATTATTTTGTCTCAGCTGTTAATAAATGCAAATCTCAAATAAAGTAACTCAATTATTACCTTTCTATTTAATTACATGGCCTATAGCAATGTAAAGGGGCTCAAATATCTACACATAATATTAGTATGTAATGCTAAAAGTCTGGCTGATCTTGTGAGTCAATAATTATACTTATACTAGAGGCCCAGTGCACAAATTCGTGCACTGGGGGGGGGGGGGATGTCCCTCAGCCCAGCCTGCACCCTCTCCAATCTGGGACCCCTTGAGGGATGTCCGACTGCCCGTTTAGGCCTGATCCCAGTAGGATAGAGCCTAAACGGGCAGTCGGACATCCCTCACACAATCCAGGACTGCTGGCTCCCAACTGCTCACCTGCCTGCCTTCCTGATTGCCCCTAACCACTTCTGCCTGCCAGCCTGATCACCCCCTAACCACTCCTCTGCCAGCCTGATTGATGCCAGCCTGTTTGCTCCTAACTGTCTTCCCCTGCAGGCCTGGTCACCCCTAATTGCCCTCCCCTGCAGGCCTGGTCCCCCACAACTGCTCTCCCCTGCAGGCCTGGTCCCCCACAACTGCCCTTCCCAGCAGGCCCGGTCATCCCCAACTTCCCTCCTCTGCCAGCCTGGTCACCCCTAACTGGCCTCCACTTCAGGCTTGATCACCCCCAACTGCCCTCCCTTGCAGGCCTGGTCCCTCCCAACTGCCCTCCCCTGCTGGCCATCTTGTGTCCACATGGGAGCAGCCATCATTTGTGTTGGAGTGATGGTCAATCTGCATATTATTCTCTTATTAGATAGGATAGAGGCCTGCTGCATGGGTGGGGGCCAGCTGGTTTGCCCTGAAGGGTGTCCCAGATCAGGGTGGGGGTTCCCTTGGGGCATGGGGTGGCCTGGGCGAGGGGCCTGTGGTGGTTTGCAGGCCAGCCACAACCCCCCGGTGACCCAAGCGGAGGCCCTAGTATCTGGGATTTATTTATCTTCTATAATTGAAACTTTGTAGCCTTGAGCAGAGCCAAGCCTCCTGCTTGCTCCATGGCCGCAGCCATTTTTGTTGGGATTTATTTATCTTCTATAATTGAAACTTTGTAGCCTTGAGTGGAGGCCTAGGCCCACCAGGGTGTGGGGAAAGCTTGGCTTCCTGCATTATGGGGGAAACCCAAGCCTCCTGCTCACTCTGTGGCTGCAGCCATCTTGGTTGGGTTAATTTGCATACTCACTCCTGATTGGCTGGTGGGCGTGGCTTGTGGGTGTAGTGGAATGATGGTTAATTTGCATATTAGTCTTTTATTAGATAGGATGTGCCAAGACATTGTTGATTTCTATAAAATTTTACCCTAAACAGTTTTAGAGGCACTTTCAGACAAAATGAATTAACATCTGTCTAAGGCATGTGAATTTCTTTTTAATTTTATATAGACTTTATTTTTTAGAACAGTTTTGGGTTTACAGCTAAATTGAGAAGTTACATGAATTTCCCATACACACCTGGCCCTTGCACATGCATAGCCACCCAATTATCAACATCACTCACCAGAATGGTACATTTACTAAGGATGAACCTACATTGAGAAATAATAATCACCCAGAGTCCACAGTTTACCTTAATGTTCACTCTAGATGTTGTCCATTCAATGGGTTTGAACAAAAGTATAATAATATATACCTATCATGATAATATCATGCAAAGTGTTTCACTGCCTTAAAAATCCTCTGTGCTCTGACTGTTCATTTCTCTCCCAATCACGCCTCAAACCCGCTGATCTTTTCATTGACTCTGCAATTTTGCCTTAAAAGAATGTCATAAGTTGGAATTATATAGTAGGTATCGTTTTAGATTGGCCTCTGTCAGTAATATGTAATTAGGCTTCCCATGTCTTTCCATACCTTGATTGGTTGCTCATGTCTTTTTTATCACTGAATGGTATTCTATTATCTGAATGCATCACACTTTATTTATCCATTCACCTACTGAAGGGTTTCTTGTTTGCTTCCAAATGTTTTTAAGCTGCAATCAACAATTTTCAACTCCTTTCGACAAATACCAAGGGATTAGATTGCTATATTGTTAATAAGAGTATGTTCACTTTTGTATGAAACCATATTCCAAAGTAGCTGTATCATTTTGTGTTCTCCCTAGCAATGAATGAAAGTATATGTTGCTCCATATTCTCATCAGTGTTTTTTATTTGGTGTTTTCAGTGTTCTGGATTTTGTTTATTCTAATAGGTATGTAGTGTTGTCTCCTTGTTGCAAATTTTATTTTTCTGATGGCATATGATGTGGAACATCATTCCATATGCCTATTTGCCACCTGTATATCTTATTTGAGGAGGTGTCTATTAAAGTCAATTTTATAAATCAGTTTTTTATTTTCTTATTGTTGAATTTTAAATTTTTTTTTGTATACCAAGTGGGGCAAAAGTGGGTCTACAGTTCTGAATAAGCAAAACACGGAGTTTATTCTTATATTATTATTTATTAATTATTATATTATTTTCCATATTAAAAAAACTGTAAACCTACATTTGCCCTACCTTGTATTTTGAATAACTGTCATTTATCAGATATGTCTTTTGCAAATATTTGTTCTCAGTCTGTGGCTTGTCTTGTAATTCTCTTGATGTCATCTTTCACAGAACAGATGTTATTCTTATGAAGTCCAGTTTATCAACTATTTTTTTCCTGGATCATGACTTTGGTGTTGCATTTAAAGAGTCATCATCATACCCAAGGTCATCTAGGTACTTTCATATTACTAAAATTTATTTATGCCATAATTTATATTTAGTTATAAGACTGGATGAAGAACAGTTATTTTCTATATTATTTTCCATGAATGTTATATTTTTGCATTTTATATTTATGTCTATGATGCATTTGGTTAACTTTTTGAAGGGCATGAGGTAGGTGTCTAGATTCTTTTTTTTTTTTTTTTTGCATGTGGATGCCCAGTTGTTTTATGACCAAATTTTTTTAAAATGTTTTTATTGATTTCAGAGGAGAGGGAGAGAGGAATAGAAACATCAATGATGAGAGAGAATCATTGATTGACTGCCTCCTGCACACCCCCTACTGAGGATTGAGCCCACAACCCAGGCTTGTGCCCTGACACGGAATTGAACCAGGACCTCCTGGTCCATAGGTCGACACTCAATCATTGAGCCACACCAGCCAGGCCCAGGACCAGTTTTTGAAGAAACTGCATTATTTTGCCTTCATTGCTTTATCAAAGATGAGTTGACCATATTTATGATTTTTTTAATTAAAAACAACTATTTTAAACTTTATTACTTTGTGAAACCATTCTCCAGTTAAGTCTCATGGCCTGACATTTGGATATAAGTAATTATCTATATTTCAAACTAGAAAAATCCTTCTCAAAAGATACATAAAGGTAAAGCTGAAGATAAACTGCATTAGGCAAATTTATGTAAACTTCACACAAAGTTACACATTTATGGAGTTATTTCCAGAAGTAAATTAATATTAGGCACACCCTGATTTCCATTAGACTAGTCCTGATTTCCTTTCGGCTATGAATATGAAGATTAGGAATTATTTTCATAAGTGACTGAATTTTGCCAAATAAATCACTTGAAGTTTAAAAATGCTAAATTACTACCTCACAACATGAAAGTTTGCTATTCTCAGTGGCAGAATAAAGTGGAATGAGGCTCATTTTTTAGTAATTATAGAATATAAAAAGCAGCACGCTTAATGTCTTGGTTAGAGCCCCCACAAAATAAAATTTATTTTATTACAAGTTAAAAGCTTTCAGAGTCCTAGGCTAAAGAAAATTATGTTTTCCTTCCAAAGTGAGCTTATTGGTTTTATCAGTTCTCTTCTATTTTGATATTACATGCAGGTATAGGGGAAGTATATTTCTTTAATATATAAAAATGTTGTTTTTTCTACCACAATTTTTTACCTTTTATGTTGCCATAAAGGCAATATAAATTTACTTTCAACAGTTTTGTTCTCCTAACAACTTATCCTATATAATAAAAGCCTAATATGCAAATCAACCAAATGGCAGATCAACCAGCAGAACGACCAGTTGCTATGGTGTGCACTCACCACCAGGGGGCAGATGCTCAATGCAGGAGCTGCCCCCAGCTTGCAGGCCCTAGGACAGCCAAGACAGGTGCCAGGGGAGGGGGCCCCCCAATTGCCCCACCGGTTGCCCCACAGATTGGCCCTGATCACTGGGCAAGCCTAAAGACTCTGCTCATGCATGAATTTCATGCACCAGGTCTCTAGTCAAATATATTTTGCTATAGTTTTAAGTTGTCTTTGGTAAATAAAAATGCATTTTTGTATAATGTTTCTTTTTTAATTTTTGTTGAATTTATGGGGTGACATTGGTTAATAAAATTATACAAGTTTCAAGTGTATACCTCTATAACACATCATCTTAAATAAGTCTGTGTTTAGGTAAGATCTAAGAGTGTACATCTTGCCAATGCAGTCATCAAAGATAAGTGGAATGGTAAAAGTTTTTCTGAAAACTGATTTGAGTAGAATCTGATAAATTGGCATGGAGGAAACTATTCATTGGGGACATATCTGTGTCACGCATTTCTCTGATTATGAGATACTGCTATGCTACTGAATGATATTAATAATGTTACTAGTTAAATGCCACACTTTCAATGTAAAATGGGAAAAATATTTAGAGTAGTATGGTGCATTGCAGTATATAAAAATAATATTATATGCGCTATAGAAAATAAGTATTTTTATATACTTTTATCTGTAGTGACTTTTCCCCATAGGAAAAACCTCTCCTAAATTGTCTTCTGCCATCAAATTAGACGTTTGAGGTGAGAAATTTTAATTACTCTCTCACTATAGCTTTAGTAATTTATGATTCACCTTTCTGACTATTGATCTTTCATGATTTAAGTGTTCTAGTCAATAAAACTGAATCTTATTCTGCATTGGAATCTAGGGATTATTTTGGCCAAGTTAATATCTAATGGTAATAAATAGATTAGTAACAATTTAAACTTTGAGATCCTTCTATTTAATTTATCAAAACCTTTTATTTTCTGATAGTAATAATATAAACTTAAGGGTCTTTTGTTTCATTTTTCAAATAACACTTGCTAGCAACTAAAGAGTACTATAATCTTTGTGGTAAATTGCTGGGTCTCTAAGTGATATTTTATGTTTGTTTCTGGCTTGGATTTCAGAAACCACCTGCTTCTGTTTTTAAATAAAAGAAATGTCCAACAACTATGATGATGATAATGCTAACCTTTTATTACATGGCTTGTTTTTTTTCCACTTAGTTTTTTTGACTCTCACTCAAATTATTAAAGGCTCAGAAAAAAAAAAAGAAAAAAAATGTATCTTAATAATAGTCAACATGCATGTAAATCTGACTACCTCTTCACTAAGTCCAACGTGTTAACTTGGAAACATGTAAACCCACCTCAAAAAGCATGCATTAGCTGCTAGGACTATATTTAAGATTTATCTCTCAAATTCTACTCATCCTTCAAATTCCAGCTCTAATTATTCCAACCTAGAATGATTTCATTCTTCTTACCTTCTATTGTGCTCTTTAGTCAAACCAAAGACTATAGTTGTTTCAAGAAATTCATTTTTATTTCCCTAGTTATATATTCAGAATCCTCAGAACATGTTACATATTTTGTATATGCCCTGGAAAGTTGCCTAGCCTATGTACATGAAAAACATTTAATAAATATGTATTGACTGATGAAACAAGGTTATTGATAATTTATCATGGTTCAAAACATTAGATGGTATGTCTAGACTACATAGTAAGGAGCTAACTTGTGAGTTAATAAAGTCTCTTGTACCAGAAATTAATTCTTCATCATGATAATTTAGCTGAGTTCTAAATTCATTCTGAAATTAAGGAAAGATAATTAAGAATATTCTCTGGCCCTGGCCAGTGTGCCTCAGTTCATTGAGCATCATACCATGCACCAAAAGGTCCCCAGTTCAATTCCCGATCAGGGCACATACACAGTTTGCAGGTTCCAATATTTCTCTCTCACACATTGGTCTCTCTCTCTCTCTCTCTCTCTCTCTCTCTCTCTCTCTCTCTCTTTCTCTCTCCCTCCCTTCTTTCTCTCTAAAATCAATTAAAACATTTTTAATTATTATCTGCTTAGTTTTGACCTTTGATTTGTGTGATTATATCCTCCTATCTCTGACATTTTTTCTCTCTTTTATTAAATCCCTTCTTTCTGCAGTCTTTTCAACATCTAATTTCATTTTTAAGTGGTGGAAACAAATGTATGGGTGTTGTTGTTTTTCAGTGTATTCATTGTTCAGAGGCAACTTATATCTATCTAATCCATTTAACTTCATGGCAAGCTTGCTTGAAAACTTTTCATTTTTTTAGAAAGAAATACAGTAAAATTTGATTGTAATTTATAGTTTGATATTCAATTGCTTGCATCTAAGCACTTTTAAAAATATCTTTATAACCTAATTTGGACTTTATATTTAGTGATGCTGCAATTTAATTCTATCAACCTGTTTTTATAGTTGTCTTGTTGATCAAGTTGATAAACTAATAACACATGAACTACTTTCTGTTTTCTCAAGTTGGTAATCTCCTTAACTTTATAAAATATTTGGAGTACTTACCATTTAATACCCATATACCCACTCTGATATATATTTCCAAGTGTTACATGAAGTAATGTAAAGGATATTCCAAGAATGTTGATGTTATATCTTCACCTTAAAGTTTCATCTCAAATTGCATAGAAAACTTATTTTCCATCAATGTATCAATGTCCTCATCCCTAAATGGCAAAAGTTCTCTGGAGGAGTGTCATAAAAAGAAAGTGTGTTAAGCATTGTAACTGGTTACCAGATGTCATTATGCTAAACAAAAATTTAACATAGTCTCATTTATCCTTGGCCTCCAGCCTTCAGCACTGAAGCTGTAAAAATGTCTATTCCATCTCATTGACGTTCCTATAATCTGCTTTTTCCACTAGTTTCTTTCACTGTCCTCATTACCCTTCATTTTGACTCTTAAAATAACCCCCTCTCCCTCTTACACACTGTTCCTGGAATTATTTTTCAAAAATACAAGCAGGAGCGTGCTACTTCTCAGTTCTTAGAAAAATAATTACATAAACGGTAAAAAGCATTAAAAACTTTACAAAATAAAACCTGAATGCACCAGCCCATCTTGACATTCAAATAGATTAATCCATGCAACCTAATCAAACCAACTATGAGCCATTCACCAAGTCATCCTGCTATTTTGGTCATGCTCACCCATTGACCAAGAATGTGCTTCTTCCCTTCTCTTTCACAGATTAAAACTATACATACTTCTCCTTTATGACTCAGATTGAATACCACCTACTCTGAAATGTTCTCTGTTCCATTAATGCCATGGACATGATTGCATGTTTCTCTCTTATAGCACTTTGCAAGTATGTACATATTTTAAAGCTTCTTCCATTTTGCCTTATCTATATTCCTTCTCTTCCCCACTAATTTTAAACTGAGGTTTGGGGTTATGAAATTTTTATATTGTGCATCTCACAGTGTTTTGTGCACCTGTATTCTGGATGTTACACGTGCCATTTCCATAGCCCTTGCCTACATTAAGCACTCTTTTGCCGGCATCTTTAACTCATTTTTTTTTGTAAAACAAATCTTAAGCACAGTTGTCCTATAACCCTTCTTCATATAATGGACCCCCATAGGGAACTCTATATACAAGATGCCTTCCATTCCTTTTTTTACTCTTCAAGATCCTTCAATCCAGTAAGAATTCACTCTATCCCATTCTAATTCCCCTCACCAAGGTCCTCAGTGATCGTGATTGTAAACATGTATGAACTGTTTTCAGGGATTTTCCTATTTAATTTTAAATATGGGATCTAAATGCTACAATATGCTTTTGGACTACATTCCTAGATGGTCAAAGGAAAAAAAATTATCTTAAAAGATATAATGAGAGCTAAGATATATATTTCTACAATGTACCCTTGAAAATAAATTCTGAGACTTTTTTGCTGTTTATCATCGCTTTAGTACAATATTGAATATTATTCTGAACATTTAGTAAGAATAATTTTTATTATTTCAATCAAAATCTCATCTCTGTAGCCCAGTGCATTAATTTTCGGTAATATATGAAATATTATAGGGTCAACGTGTTATTGTTTAAATATGTATGAATCTTATTATTGTCATTCCACAGACTGCTATATGCTTTAAAGCTGATACAATAATTTATGATTAACACAGTGGAAAGTTGGGCAAGAGCTGGCACTAATTACAATATCTGCAGAATCTCATAAAAAGATATGGGAAACAGCTGATATATGAAGATTGTTTTTATTCACTCCCTCAAATCATAATACTATGATCAATTTGTACAGTACTAGATGCCAAAGCCATGTGGAACTTTATATACCTCAGTCAACAAAAAGTTTCCTTTTTGGTTTATCTTTTGTAATAAATAATTTTAAAATGATTTTCCTTATTTTATTGATTAAGGTATTACATATGTGTCCTTATCCCCCCACTGGCCCCCTCTACTCATGCCCTCACCCCTCTGGTGTCCATGTCCATTGGTTAGGCTTATATGCATGCATACAAGTCCTTTGGTTGATCTCTCCCCCTTACCCCCACCCTCCCCTACCTTCCCTCTGAGGTTTGAGCATCTGATTGATGCTTCTCTGTCTCTAAATCTGTTTTTGTTCATCGGTTTATGTTGCTTGTTATAATCCACAAATGAGGAGATAATGTGATATTTATCTTTCTCTGACTGACTTATTTCGCTTAGCATAATGCTCTCCAGCTCCATCCAAGCTGTTGCAAATGGTAGTAGTTCCTTCCTTTTTACAGCAGTGTAGTATTCCATTGTGTACATGTACCACTGTTTTTTAATCCACTCATCTGCTGATGGGCACTTAGGCTGTTTCAAAATCTTAGCTATTGTGCTGCTGTGAACATAGGGGTGCATATATCCTTTCTGATTGGTGTTTCTAGTTTCTTGGGATATAGTCCTAGAAGTGGGATCACTGGGTCAAATGGGAGTTCCATTTTTAGTTTTTTGAGGAAACTCCATACTGTTTTCCACAATGGTTGCATAAATTTGCATTACCACCAGCAGTTCACAAGGGTTCCCTTTTCTCTGCATCCTCACCAGCACTTGTCATTTGTTGATGATAGCCATTCTGACAGGTGTGAGATGGTACCGCATTGTCGTTTTGACTTGCATCTCTCAGATTTTAAATTTATTAAACATTGTGTACCTCATGGACTCTCTATGGGTTGGACTATTACATTGAGTATTTTAACTAATAGATTTTATTGTTTATGCTGGATGTTTCATTTAGAGAATTGAGAATCAGGCAAATGTCAAGATAAATGTTTTTAAAATTTCTATTGCATACAATATTATATGAGTTTCATGTGTACAACACATAGTGCTTCAACATTTATATATATTACTAGTGGCCCGGTGCACAAAATTCATGAACATTAAAAGGGGATTAATTAGAGGAAATAATTTAATATTGCTATTTTCCCTTTCTCTATAATAGAAGTGTCAGAGATGAAAGAAAATTAGTAAAATGTATATGAAAACCTTCCTCCTGTCAGAGTCTGGGGCACACCATGGAACCCAGAGTCAAGTCCCAGCCCACCCACATGCACCTCAAAATCACATGAGACCCAGACCCGGCTGCCCCCCCTCCCATTGGGCTAGATCCAGACCTGGCCAGTCCCACCCTTATCAAGCCCCTCTGGGCAGGGAGTGTAGCCTCAGGTCCCCTAGCCTGGTGCCAGGACGGGGGCATGGCCTGAGGTCCCCCAGCCCAGACCGGGGCAGGGGGCATGCCTTGAGGTCCCCTGTCAAGCCCCACCAGGTGGGGGACATGGCCTGAGATCCCCTGTCAAGCCCCACTGGGTGGGGAGCACGTCCTGAGGTCCCCTGTCAAGCCCTGCCAGGTGGGGGGATGCATCCTCAGATCCCCCAGCCCAGCCCTGGGAGGGGGGCTTAGCCTCAGGTCCCCTGTCAAGCCCCACTGGCAGGGGGCGCAGCCTCAGGTCCCCTATCAAGCTCTGCTGGGTGGGGAGCGTGGCCTGAGTTCCCCTAACCCAGCACTGGGGGTGCACCTTGAGGTCCCCCGTCAAGCCTTGCTGGGCGGGAGGCATGGCCTAAGGTCCCCAGCCAAGCCTCACTGGGCAGGGGGTGCAGTCTGAGGTCCCCCGGCCTGGTTCTGGGGTGGGGGGGCGTGGCCTGAGGTTCCTCTGGCCTGGCACTGGGGCAGGGGGAGCAGCCTGAGGTCCCCTAGCCCAGCACCAGGACGGGAAGTGCACCGTGAGGTCCCCTGTCAAGCCCCACGAGGGCGGGGGAGGGCGTAGCCTCAGGTCCCTGCTGATTGCTCGTTAAGGCTCCTTATGGGAACTTGGCCTCAGCTGTAGGTGCAGCCATCTTTGTGATGGAGTGATGGTCAATTAGCATATTGCCTCTTTATTAGATAGATGACGTGAATACCACTTTAAGTCTAGTTACCATAAACTTTATTGACTGACATTCCCCTTCACCTTTTCACCCATCCCCTCTGGCAACTATCAGTTTGTTCTCTATTTCAATGAGTTGTTTTATTTTGTTTGTCATTTGTTTTGTTTTGTTTTAAGATTTGACATATATGTGAAATCATACAGTGTTTATCATTCTTTGTCTGACTTAATTCACTTAACATTATACCCTCTACCTTCTAAGAATATGTTTAATCCAATCTCCTTACACAAAAAACAAATAAATAAAACTTTGCCTTAATTATCTGATTATTTCTTAATTCTCTAGTTCACCTGTAAGAAGTGAGTTTATTATGGTAAAATATTGTATTCTAATTATTTTATTATTTTTCTTCCTCTCCTGATTAAAAATGTGATATTTTTGAGAGTAGGAAATACATCACTTTTTTATTTTTAACTTATTTTTCTGAATTGCCAACAGTATTTAGATAGCAGACCTGCATGAATATTTGATAAATGAACAAATAAAGTCAGGTTCCAAATCCAGGGGGAAAAAGTTATTAAAAAATTAAATTATCTCTTATTCCATGATTCTTATCATATCTATTATCTCTGAAATTATAGAGCTATTTTAATAATAAAATCATACTGCCAAACTCTAATTAGAAAGTTAATACTACAGAACTTCAAGAGGCACACAATTAAGAAGACATGCATTAAATAACTATTGGTACATATTGATAATACCCCCCCCCCTTTAAACTAATGTAGTCACCATTCTTTCTTAAATGTAGAATCAGGCAAATGTGATGAAGGAAAATCTAACATATGCAGATTGTATTTATTGAGCACTCACTATGTGGTAGATTTGATATGTGTTTTGCTTACATTATTCTAATTTAACCCACGCAGAAAATTGATGGCATTATGATTCAACCTCAGTCAACTCACCTACACCTATATACACTTGGACACAGCTTTTATATAAATTCCTGCTGATCTTGGGCTTATAATATCTATACTTGTGAATAGTATAAAGAAAATGTTTACATAATTTCTGAAATCTTTGAAAACCATTCCTATTTTTCAATTAGCAAAAACTTTCTTTGTATGATTTAAGAGTATTATGGATTTTTAATAGATTTTTTATCTACTTTATGAAATGTAGAGGTCAGGCTACTTGGTAACAATGAATGGCTATGTTAAACAATTATTTTAATACCAAAGCATACAAATATCAATCAACATGTCAATCTCCCCAGTAAAGTTACATGATTTACATATCATTTGATTGAGTCCATCAAGGGGAAAATATAATTTAAATAGAACATGAGCTTCTGCATCTAGTTCTCTTTAAAAAAATACTGAAGAGATTTTTATTTTTATGATTCCACTGGAAATGAAAGACTGAGCTGCTTCTCTGAATAGCTTTAGTTTTTTTATTTAAAAAAAGAAGTTCCATTGGACTCCCAATGGCCAAAGTGGGTGACAAACCAAATTGTTGAAATTAATATGTAGACCAAATATCCTTACATACCAAGGCAGACATAAATTTAATAATGTTGTAATATGGATGCTTTCAATTTTAAAGGGTCAGTCCAATTGAAGAGCAAATAATATAATTATTTCAATCAATTTTATTAAGAACAAAGGCATAAGTCATTTGAATAATTATGTGGAGTTCATGGTGACAAAATATGACCTATGTTAATTCAACAGGCACCATTCTTTGCCCTAGATGCTTTTGCATAAATAGAACTATCTATTCTAACTTTCTATCTACGCTAACTTTCTCTATGAACACAAAGATGTTTCCTGAATGTAGAACCAGTGCCTCTTTCAGAGATTATAAGACTAGCAATTCCAGAAAGAATAGGTTTCTGTCCTTTCTCAGTAATCCTCCCTTCTAAGTGTAGAGGAACTGATTTCAGAGAGACAAACATAAATTCCCTTTCTTGGTTTCTTTTTAAAGGTGGAAAATAAACCATTTTACAACTTCATGTCTTTCACTGTGTTATATACTTGATGTGATTAAGAATGCCTTTTGAACAGGTAAAAAGATTCAGAAATATTCAAAGGAAGCAAATTTCATGGTTTTCAAGAGAAATGGTTGTGTTCAATTTTATTTGGGAGTTATTTATTACACCTAAATTTCATGGTTATTTCTTTGAATCTTAAAGTAGTTACAGTAAATTTCAATTTTAAATGATTGTATTGCTTATTTTAGATATTCTATTGCCCCAGTTATACTTTAAATACTATGTGTCACTGAGCTATCATAGATGCCACCAATATAATGATAAGTAATGTAATCAAATTAAAGTATTTAAATAAAAACTTTAAAACTACTTTTTTATTTCTATGTATCATCTTTTAATTTAGCATATTTAAAATGCAGATTTATGCCCTAGCTGGTTTTGCTCAGTGGATAGAGCATTGGCCTGTGGACTGGAGGGTTCCAGGTTCGATTCCAGTCAAGGGCACATGCTTGGGTTGCAGGCTAATTCCCCACTAGAAAGCATGCAGGAGGCAGCCAATCAATGATTCTCATCATTGATGTTTCTTTCTCTCTCTCCTTCTCCCTTCCTCTCTGAAATCAATAAAAATATTTTTAAAAAATAAAAATAAAATGCATATTTATTAAGATTAATGCATATTATTGAAAATTACATTCATTTTTCAGATCCAAGAAATTAGAACAAATAATGAGCAAGAATATGACTATGAAGAGGATGCTACCTCACTTTCTGCATATTTTCCCAGTAAGTGTTCCTGTATGTCATATACCTGTATATATGTAATGTTTGTATTATATATATATATATATATATATACATATATATGTATATATATATGTATATATATATATATATATATATAAAACTGGAAAAGTAAGGCTGAAGAGAGCATGAAAAGGTAATTAACTTAAATACTCTCAATTTATAATATGGCACAGATATTATGAAATTATTTTGCTAATTTAAGTACTTCTAAGTTCAATGCTTAATAATCAAACACCAGTTTTTCCTACCCAAAGAAAATACAGAAGTCAGGTTGATGTAAATATTCTATTTAATAACTATATTTTTTCAATGTGTTTTTTATTTTTAAACATTCTTTTCAGACCTTAGTTTCCTCAGTTAGGAAATTGGAAAGTTGGACATTCTCTAAGCTCCTCACTGGCTGCAAAGGGATGTAATTCTATAGTCTCATGTCTGAAGACTAATTCAGAGTCTTGTAGATATGTCACTGTGCCCATTATGTCAGATTTCATTGGTATGGGACAGTTTGCTTCACAAACGTGTCTGATACGCATTTCCTACTTAACATTTCCAAATGTGGAAGCCCTGATTCCTGCCACAGCCAACCTGCTCCACTTACTGACTTCCCCATTGCAGCAAGTGAAGATTCCATCGTTGATCAGTTCAGGCCAAAAACCCTGGTCATCATGGCTTTTTTACTTTGTCTCCTACCCCATATCCAACCTGTCAGGTAATACTGTTGGCTGTACCTTCAAAATAGAGCCAGCATTCAGCCATTTCTCCGATTTCATTGTGATTATTACTAGTCCACACTGTCATCAGCTCCCCTGGATTATTGCAGTAGCACTGTGGCTCTCAATGGAGGGCTATTTTCTGTTCCCAAAAGAGGATATTTGTCAATGAATAGAGGTTTTTTTACAATTAGAGTTTACATTCAGTGTTGGTTTGTACTCATTTCGAGTGTACAGCATAGTGGTTAGAAAATTATATACTCTGCAAAGTGGTCCCCCTGATATTTTCAGTACCCACCTGACACCATACATAGTCATTACAGTACTACCGACTATATTCTCTATGCTGTACTTTACATCCCTGTGACTATTTCATAACTACCAATTTGTACTTCTTAATCCCTTCACCTCTTCACACAGTCTCCCAAGTCCCACTTCTGACAACCATTTGATTGCTCTCTGTGTCTGTGTCTGTGTCTGTTTCAATTTTGTTTGTTTATTTTGTTCTTAAGATTCCACATATAAGTGAAATCAAATGGTATTTGTTTTTGACTGACTTATTGAACGGAGATTTTTTTTTTTATTGGCATGATTTGAGAAGGGAGATTTGCAACTGGCATTTAAGAGCAGAGACAACAGGAATGATGCTAAATATCCTACAGGACATGCCCCATACAACACAGGAGTCCAAAATGTCAATAACACAGCTTTTAAGAAACCCTGCCAATAGCAGCTTCCACATTTGCCACCCAAATATACTATGTCATGAAGGATACATATGATCTATACATTATACATATAATCTGTATCATTGCCCGCAAGGCCCTAGATCGTCATCCCATCTGTCACCACTCCCCTGCATGTTCACAGCCATGGTGACATCTCACACATCAAGCATGCTTTTGCCTCGGGGCATTTGTGCGTTTAACAGTGTGCAGTTGATGCTCAGTTCAGTATTATTGACCACTAGTTTTCCAAATGATAGGCTGACCTGCAAATCAAATAAATTCAAATACAATGCTTTAAGGAGCATACTTTGGCAAAATCAGGAAACTCTTTCAAACATTATCACAGAACACAAAAGAATGCTAAATATTAAAGTAATGCATTAACACAAGTTTTAATGTTAGAAATGTTATAATTATTTTTATTTTATTTTTTTTTCAAATTTTTATTAAGGTATTATATGTGTACATATCTTACCATTGCCCCCCCCACCCCACTCCCATACATGCCCTCACCCCCCAATGTTTTGCATCCGTTGGTTACTCTTATATGCATGCATACAAGTCCTTCAGTTGATCTCTTATTTCCCCCACCTCTCCCTAACCTTACCGCTGTAATTAGACAGTCTGTTTGATGCTTTACTGCCTCTGTAACTATCTTTTTGTTCATCAGTTTATAATGTTTTTCATTATCCCCAAATGAGTGAGAACATGTGGTATTTTTCTTTCATTGACTGGCTTATTTCACTTAGCATAATGTTCTCTAATTCCATCCAGGTGCCTACAAATGGTAGTAATTCCTTCTTTTTTATGGCAGCATAGTATTCCATTGTGTAGATGTACCATAGTTTTCTGATCCAGTCATCTGCTGACGGGAACCTAGGCTGTTTCCAAATCTTAGCTATTGTAAATTGAGCTGCTATGAACATAGGGGTGCATATATCCTTTCTGATTGGTGTTGTAATTATTTTTAATAATAATGAAAGTGATGATACAGACCATCATTAATAATGGCCATATATTCAATATGACATTTAATCCTCAGAATAACAGTAGTAAGGAAACATTATTTCAGTGATTTGCACAGAACAATATCATTCCTACAGACAGTTTGGACCTGGAACTGTCTCATATGTGAAACTCAGTGTGATAGGACTCAGGTCTCAGGCTCTTTCATGGGATAGGGGATGAAGCATAGAACCCCACCCTTAGTCAGCAGATTCCAATTGCTCCCACCATTGCTATGAAGCTTCCTAAATCCTATGGACCTTACCTGACTCTCCAGGGCTAGATTCCTGGTTTGGGAATGATCAACAAGGACCAAGGAGAGTCTGTTGCTTAGACAGTGTAGAAATATGGGGTACCCTCAGAGGCATGATATTTCTACTGCTGAAAATTTTCTACAATGTAAACTTGCATTTTAAAAATCATTTTTCTTTTTTCCCCACATTGTTTTTCTTTTCATTGAATTTATAGGGATGACACTGGTTAACAAAATTACACAGGTTTCAGGTGCACAGTGTACATCACCTGTACACTGTATTGTGTGTTCAGCACCCTAAGTTAAGTTTCCATCCATCACCATTTATCCCCCCTCCACTTCCTCCCATCCCCCTTCCCATCGGCAATCACCACACTGTTGTCCTTTTTCCATACTCCACTCTTTTGCTTCTTTAGCTATACTTTAGTTTAGCAGCCCTTTAAAACAATTATCTGCTTTTCCTTTGCACTGCCATTGACAACAATTCACATATTCCCTGCAATGCAGAGAGTCAAAAGTTTTGATTAAAAATTTTGTGGATCCTTAATTTAGAGCAGACTTATTATAAAGAGAATAGAAACAATTTTTAAGATTTAAAGGCATTGCATTATAATATCTTTTTTCTATCTTTTTCCTGAGTGGTTAGAGAGCATTTATTTTATCCAATATAAACACAAATGTTGGAACCATGATTCTTAGATGGAGGGAATTTGGATCATTTGGTTAAGTTTCAAGATAGAATACATTTTATAGGTGAGAACTGAGCCTTAGAAAGATTCACCTACTATGGGTAATTTGCATGCCTTCCTCATGCAAAATGGATTAACACTTTTTTCAAGTAACATTTTCAAGAATTAAAGTATCATTGTTGATAAGTAAATATTTAAATAATAACTAAATAAGAATCACAGATATATTTTTATTGCCTTGTTTACAAGCAAGGTAAGATTTATTTTTCCTCATCTTTACCTTTTCCATCACTTATTACTTATTATGTCAGTTATACTGTTTTCCAATAAAAATGCAATAATGCAGTCATATCTATGAATCTGCTCGAACAGGAACTCTAGAGAATCAGAATATTATACGCATGAGTGTGCCTCATACTGGGGTAGCAAGATATAATGGAGCTTTAACTGTTCATTTGGTAAATATTTTAAAAGCCCAAGAATGACTGTTCACCAAAATTATGCATTTGTCAGCTTTCCACTATACCACATCATAAAAGTTTTATTAGCAACTACCACTTCTGTCTGAAATTACAAACTAGGAAATGCCTCCAGATGGTTTGTTTAAATGACATCATACAATCTTTATCGTAAACAGCCATACAGGACCCAGCATTTCATCATGAAAGTGGGCAGACAGAGCGGCAGAGTGCTGAAGGAGCTGAGGCAAATGAAACAGCAAAGGAAGAAAAAGAGAATGAATCAGGCACTGAGACCAAGCACAGCCTATCCGAGATGGACAGTGGGAGCTTTGAGGACCAGTATGATGACTTGTATATGTTCATTCCTGGAGATAATGCAGAAATCAGCTCACAAGAACCACTCACGGATGACAGACCACCTCTTCCCCCACCTCGATCTGTAGTGGCTGCCCTGCAACTGGATAAACCTCCCTTCGCATTACAAGGTAAATTCAAGGTTTAAAAAAAACAACACATTGACGGACGTACATAGCATATAAGGCAGTGGCAAATCCATACAGAGAAGATCAGCTTCTAAAACTAAGAGCAACTTTACTCTGTTCTTTAACAGCTGGGGCCTGGGAAATAGGCCAGAGATCCCTGCCACTAACCCTTTCTTCCTCCCTGCCTCTATTCCTTCTTTCCTTCCTTCCTTTCTTCTGGAACAAAATCTCATTGCAAAGCTTTAAGTAAATAAAAAAATAAATACAAATAAAACAAGGAAATAGTCTGTAAACTCTTCCCAGGAAATAAACCTCAGTTAATATGGAAAAGTAAATGACAACTTTGCTTCTAAAAAATGCTCTTCTAGCAAAAGAGAAAGGCTAGAGTAGATTTGAAAATGACTTTGGGCATTTCACTCAGTCGGTAGCTTCAAAGGAAGCAAGTGGCAGAAGGTTTAGCACATTGCACTGAGACCAGAGTCTAAGAACACCCTACACATATATTGCTTAAGTGGGAGAACAGTTAAATGGCTGTGACCGCATTTGCTCCCAGATGCAAGATTAAGGGGTGTAATGCGGGAGAGAGAGGGTCAGGGATATCAAGAAGAGCTTCCGTGTTCACTGAAGAAAACAATAATATAGAACACTACAGATCACTTTTCCATTTATAAAGAGCATGTATGTCTCTTGTTATCTTGACAACAAACTTGCAAGGCAGCCATAACTTAGGATTCCCTCTCTGACTCAGATCCAAGACCATAGAATCAGTACTTAGAATGTGTCCAATGCCTCTCTGAACAGGTTTCCTGGGATTTGGGTCTTATTAGCCTGGAGTATGCAACAGACTGAAAACTTCTATCTTCACGTTCACTCTTACAGTCACTCATTTTCACTCACTTTATTGATCCCTATTTTATATTTACTTTCCAAATTCAGAAAATGTTCTTACAAAGAAAATTTAATACGGAAGATGAAACAAATATCAAAACTCCATTTGTCACAGTACTTTAGTTGTTGAGTCCTAGAAGGTTACAAAATATATGAGCGCTATTTCAAAAAGTAAATTTTGAAGCTATGACATTTAATATTTGTGTTCTTAAAGGCCCTGTCTCTATGAAAGTTCAAATTGATCAACTTAACCTGTACTAAGGTCACGCACTGTATTTAGAGATGGAAACTACTGCTTAATGGAAAGTATGGAAAACCTCAGGGGCAACTCCTCTGATCCATTCACTCGTTCAGCAGACATTATTGATTGCCTACCAAGTGCCAAGCTCACATAGACCATTAAGATAGATCAATGAAGTAGGTGTATCAATCTTGGGAGTGGGGGGAGGGACATAGATTAGTAGTACACTGACATCAAAATTCTGGTATGTTTATGTCATTTTAACAGATGTGAATAATTTCATGTAAGTATTAAAATTTATTGTTGAGAGGCAAAGTTGTCTTCTATCAGGTTAAATTTCTCAAAGAAACTAATATTAAATTGTATTTTTTCCTAATGGAAATTTCTGCATATGTTATGTTGATTAGGAGTATTAAAACTACTCTGCTCAGAGTATTCACAAAATATCTAAGGCCAGAAGTGTAATTTTGGCTAATATATTTTCTGAAAAGTACCAAATATAAAAAGCAAAATAAAACAAAAACCCACACCTTTTATTTAAAATCTCTGTTTTTACATTTAATATACTGCTACTTTTAATCTCATCTTTTCATAGGGCTGATGTTGGCAGTAAATGGAAAATAAAATACCAACATCTTTTTCTTAAATATTTTTATTAAGGTTTGGGAAAGTAAGACTGGAAGCTTCCCCTTACGTTTTGGCTGGCGACTTTATATGTGATCTTTGACTTCAGCTAGTGATACCTTTAGGAATTGTCCTTTAAGAGTAGCTTCCATATGTCCTCCAGTTATTGTAAAAGAGAGGCCTCTTCATCAATGCCCCAAGCATCAAATTCCCCATGATGGATTTACAGACATATATTCACTGTAGGGGACAATAATATAAAACACTACAGGCCACTTTTCAGATTATAAAGAGCATGCATGTCTCTTTCTATCTTTACAACAAGCTTCTAAGGCAGCTCTAACTTAGGATCCCTCTCTGACTCAGATCCAAGACCATCCTATCTAATAAAGAGAGAATATGCTAATTGACCATCACTCCGTCACAAAGATGGCTATACCCACAGCTGAGGCCAAGTTCCCATAAGGAGCCTTAACAAGCAATCAGCAGGGACCTGAGGCTACGCTCCCCCCTGCCCCCCTGGGGCTTGACAGGGGACCTCAGGCCGTGTCCCCCACCTGGCAGGGCTTGACAGGGGATCTCAGGCCATGGCCTTCACCCAGCAGGGCTTGACAGGGGACCTCAAGGTGCACTTCCCATCCTGGTGCTGGGCTAGGAGGCCTCAGGCTGCTCCCCCCGCCCCAACACCTGGCCAGGGGAGCTCAGGCTACACCTGCCACCAGGTGGGGCTTGACAGGGGACTTCAGGCCACGCCCCCAACCCGGCAGGGCTTGACGGGGGACCTCAAGGTGCACCCCCAGTGCTGGATCGGGGGAACTCAGACTGCGCCCCTGCCCAGCGGGGCTTGACAGGGGATCTCAGGCTGTGTCCCCATCTGGCGGGGCTTGATGAAGGACCTCAAGGCACACCCCCCTGCCCTGGTCTGGTCTGTAGGACCTCAGGCCACACCCCCATCCTGGCACCGGGCCAGGGTACCTGAGGTTATGCCCCCTGCCCAGCAGGGCTTGACAAGGTTGGGACTGGCCAGGTCTGGATCTAGCCCAATGGAGGGGTGGGCAGGCCAGGTCTGGGTCTCATGCGATTTTGAGGTGCATGTGGGTGGGCAGGGACTTGACTCTGGGGTCTGTGGTGTGCCCCAGACTCTGACAGGAGGAAGGTTTTCATATACATTTTACTAATTTTCTTTCATCTCTGATACTTCTATTATAGAGAAAGGGCAAATAGCAATATTAAATTATTTCCTCTAATTAATCCCCCTTTAATGTGCATGAATTTCATGCACCGGGTCACTAGTAGAGTCTATAATTAGAACATGTCAAATACCTTTCTGAACAGGTTTCCTGTGGTTTTAGGGATTCTTCTCTTAGTTATACACTCTTGCCCCAATTACTTCAAAAATTGGAATCATTGTAATCTTTAATTACTAATGTACAACCTTCACTGAGAAAGTGCAGGTCCCACTCTAACATGAAAAGTATCACCTGATGCACTGGGAAACAAAAAGTAAAGTGTATTACTTCTGGTGCAAGCCCAACTTTAGAAAGAGTTGGGAAGAGAAGTGGGTGGAGAAACAAAGGTAGCAGTTCAGGAAATCAGTTCTGAAAAGTAAGATAGTTGGCACATTCCACCAAAAATAAAAGACTGTAAAAGTGTTTCCCACACACTTAATCTGGCTTCACTTGTGATGCTGTCAGTGAAACAGTCATGAAGTCAAAATCTCAATATTGTATTATTCTTAGGGGAAAGGCAAGTCATGGTAATTTTAAAGTTAGTTATAACCATAGAACTTATATGTGTATATACATAACCCATAGACACAGACTGTCGTCCAATAAAGGCCTAGGGGTGGGAGAGCAGAGTGGAGAGGGTCAATGGGGAGAAAAAGTGAGACATCTATAATACTTTCAACAATAAAGATACATTATTTTTAAAAGTTAGTTACAAGTGTTTTGGCCTGTATACTTCTTAGGTTAAGTTAACTGAAACAATCAAACTGAAGAATATTGGAAAATGATCTTGGTCTCTCCTCATATACCTATTCCCCGCAAAATTGATAAATTTCGTATAATAACCTTCTCTTGTTCTTCTCTACAACTTGTCTTTCTCTGTAGTTCCTAATTTTTTTCACTAAAACATCTGTAAGTTAACTTAATTTTTTTTGGTCAGAGTTTCACCCAAGGGAAAGACTCATCCTCCTTTAGTTCACATGCTTGAATTTCCCAAAACCACATAGAAAAGTAATGATATTTTTGTCAGTAACTGAAATCTTTTCCATTTTATTGTTTTCATTAATATTTTAAGCAAAACATTTGTCAAAGGACAATTTTTTTTAATTCTCATTGGTCTGGCAGAGAGCCATCAAAAATATTTTCAACTTATTCATTAATCAAAGTATGATGTCTTTATCTTCTAAGTAACTGCTACTAAAACATTTAATACATTTTCATAAAAATATGTAAAGATTTTACTAAGTATAAAAACCATCAAAGACTATTCATTCTTTTCATAAGAATTAATATTCAGATCCTCTTTTAGGTCATAAGCCCTACTTTCATTTTGCTTTACCTAAGAATGAGGTTCATGTTGGCTTGTAGAAATCAAGAGTTTGAAGGTCAGTTTGTCATCATCAAAGTGAGACTTACCATAAGAAACCAAATGAAAGTGCCTTTAGATATCCCACCTGGTTGTTTTCAGAGAAATTAAATTTTAGGCAGATTGCCCAGTGCAACATCTATGAAAATAATATGATATCAAGTGAAAAAAAAATCTAAGAGTATTATACTTGAAAAACACAAGTTTTCAAAGCATTTGGATTTTGAGGCTTAATTTTATAACTCAATTTCCTGATACTAAATCATTCATAAACTATGTAAAAACCATTTATATGCTTATTTATGTTTTGAAAGAAATCCATGTTTTAAACAAACTTTTTTCTTTATAAAGTTAGCAATTACAGACTGCAGGAGGATATGCTGGTAAATTCCATGGTTCATTTTTCTCCTTTTGGAATTTAGGATATAATATATAAATTATTATGGGGGAAGTTCAGGCAAGTAATAGATGAACATCAAAAACCATTGCATATAATTGAAGAGTAACCACCATCTAAATATTTCATAAGCAGGGAAAATGTTGGAAGGCCAAATGGAAAGAAGTCAAAATTGGTGGGACCCCAGTGCAAACCAGGAAACAGGAGGTGAACCCAAAGGAGAGGAAGAAAAGACAGATGAAAAGGAGCAGGAGAAGGAGGAGGAAGACCCATACACTTTTGCTGAGATTGATGACAGTGAATATGACATGATCCTGGCCAATTTAAGTACAAAGAAAAAAACTGGAAGCCGGTCTTTCATTATAAACAGACCTCCTGCTCCTACACCTCGACCCACAAATATCCCTCGGAAAGCAGAAACCACCCCTTACATAGCTCAAGGTAATGTCTTTTGTTGTTTGTTTGTGTCTGTTTGGGTGTAGGATTGTCCTCTTTTTGGTGGGGTCTAAAATCCTAAAGAGAAAAAATATATTTCCATATCATAGGTAAGTTGCACTGGCCTATTGTAAAATTTAGAAACAATGGATAAAGAGAAGAACTAGTAAGCAAGGGTCTGGTTTCTAATTCTTCACTAAAAGGGATAATTTTGAGAAACCTTCCAACGAACATAAAACCATAGCATGTGTGAAGAAATTCTTTTTGACATTTCCCTCCATAATTATACAAGAGGGAAGCTCAACTCTGAATGATGTGCAACATAAGAAAATAAAGTAGGTACTTTACTTTTGGCTCCTAATTCCATTTAGAGATACTAGGATCTCAGATATATAACCATAATTTCTCTGATGATTGCATTTCACCCCAATTATTAAGATTCACTTCGTCTGTCATCGAATTTCTACTTTATTTTCGATATCAATGTTTCTTTCTCATTCATTACTCAGTTGTATCAAAACCCCAGGAGGAGTATTGACTCCACCCACTCACTAACACTCTGGTTTGGTATACTCCATGAGTCCATAATGTGTAGGAGAGGACTTTTATTCATCAGTGCAAGGCATGCAAATGACTGTGTTGAGTGCCTTTTTGGGCTAAGATGCCATCCTAAGAACTGAAAATATGGAATAAAACAATGTCTCCATCTCAGAGGAGTTTCTAGGCAACAGATATGCAAATAATACAGAGTACAATGTGACCCTTTATTAGAGATTTTTGAACAAAATGTTTGGAATAAAACAAAATGTTTGGGTGCTAACTAAAGCTAAGAGGCAATACATTATACATTGAAATAATCTAAATCAACTACCAAAATAGAAAATTTAGATATATATACCATAAATCCACCCTAAAGGAACACAGTTACTTATCTGTGCTTGATAGGTTCAAAAGAAACCATTCTATTACTTAAGCTATTTGCATTGAGAGATTTGTATAAGAAAACTGAGACAGTATATATGTTATTTACCAGTGTATAATGTACTTACCAGTATTTAACAGTAAACTGCAGCTGATAATGTTCAAGAAACTATTAAAAAATAGGAAATGATGACAAATTTTTAAAATGTTTCAGCTAAAATTAAATGTGCTGGAACAATTATCTAGATTATTAAGACAGGGGAGAAGCTGTAATTAGAAACTCTCACATTGTCATAGTGACCTTGAGAATATTACTGGCTCATTGACAAGGTTGCTATTTACCAATGAATATTTTTAAAGCAAGAACATAGATGTAGCTTAATACAATAATTTGGTTATATTTTAGAAATCATTAAGGAGGTACATCATCTTCTCTGTCCTGAGCCTGGAGTTCTCTGGACCACAAGTACAGACTCTCCTGTGGTGTGGTTCTCCTCTTTGCACTTTATCTTCTCATTCTTCAATTGGCTGCCATAGTCTTATTTTCTATGAGCTCTTTCTTGTTCTCTGTTTCTTCTTTGGTGTACTATTCTTTTCTTTTTATTGGGGAGGGGGGCGCAGTATATAATAATTCAAAAGTTTTGTTGTTATTTTTATTTCATTTTGCTTTTATTTTTAAACTAGTAGTCCTGCACATGAATCCATGCACTAGTAGCTCCCCAGTAGCTCGCTGCCACACTCCAGTAGCTCTCCACCTGCTGTTCCGCCTTCCTGTAGCTTCCTTCGTCCCCCCTCATAGCTTGCTGCCCTGCCCCCTCCTATAGCTCTCTGCCACCCGCTTGTAGCTCACTGCCTCACCATCCGGCTGATCCGTGATCTGGTCGTTAGGCAGTCTGTCATTACGCTTCATGGTGTAACGACCATTTGCATATTACATCTTTATTATATAAGATTTGGGGGATTTTTATTTTTCTTCACATCTCATGTTGTCTTTATTATCTTCATTTGTTGCTTGTGCTGTCTGGAATGCTTAATATTTGATCAAAAATCTGACTATCTTAGCTACATTTAAAAAAAATACTTTTATTGATTTCAGAGAGAAAGGGAGAGGGAGAGGGAGATAGAAACATCAATGATGAGAGAGAATCATTGATTGGCCGCCTCCTGGGGATCAAGGCCGCAACCTGGGCATGTGACCAGAAACGGAATCGTGACCTTCTGATTCATAGGTCGATGCTCAACCACTGAGCCACTCTGACCACACACACACACAAAGGAACTTTAAAGAATCTTAGAACTCTTGAATTTCTTAGAAAGTATAAAGGCTATTTATCTCACATACTAATGAGCCAGACACCCTGAAAACTTCATAAGAATTCTTTCTAATTCAAAACCACAATCTAGTTTGTTCTCACAACATTTGTGTTATATGCAGAGAGGAACCAGTGTTATAATGTATAATTTAAAAAAAAATTTACATTTAAGTATATAAAAGGTTGTTTCCTCGTCAGCCAATTCTTTCTTGAAGTTATTTGCATTCCACAGGGTAAAAGTCACCAGATCTTCCCTTTTTTTTCTAGCTCACATGAATATATTAAATAGAATTGCCACTGAAGTGGTAGCAGAATATAGGCACATCAGGGTATGTTAATGTAGCCAAAGAAGAAGGATGTGGAGTAGGGAAGGAAAGAAGAAAGCAGGATGCAGAATCCCAACTTACTCTTTTAGAAACTCAAGAAAATACTGGCAAAGGGACTAGGCAAACAAACCAGTCATACAGGAAAATCATGTTGGCTTTTGTGAGATAATTAAATATATATACATTCTAGAGGCCCGGTGCACGACATTTGTGCACTGAGCAGGGGGAGGGAGATGCATCCCTCAGCCTTGCCTGCACCCTTTCACAGTCCAGGAGCCCTCAGGGGGATGTCCATCTGACGGCTTAGCCACAGTTGGACATCCTTAGCGCTGCCGTGGAGGTGGGCCACTGTGCTCGCCAGCCATGAGCCCGGCTTCTGGCAGAGCAGCGCTCCCCCTGTGGGAGCTCACTGACCACCAGGAGGCAGCTCCTGCATTGAGCATCTGCCCCCTGGAGGTTAGTGCGCATCATAGTGACCGGTCGTTTTGCCGTTCGGTTGATTTGTATATTACCCTTTTACTATATAGAATGTCTGCCCCTGGCACAGAGCTCCTGAAACGCTTGTAATTTCCTGAGTAATATGAGTGTCTTTTGTTCTAATGAGGCAACTCTGTGTGGGCTCTGAATGAGGGGCTAGTAACCAGAAAAACCAAGCCATGATTAGAAGCTTTGCCCAACCTTCATTCTCTTGAGAAGGGAAAAATGAAGTTAAGGATCAATCATGTCTAGGTGAAGAAGCTGCTATAAAATCTTAAAAGGAGGGCATTATGAGAGCTTCCAAGGCTGGCACACATGTCCATACTGGGAGGGGAACACACCCATGGGGACAGAAACATATAGGCTTGGGACCCTCCCAGACCTCACCCTATGTATCTCTTCATCTGATTGTGCCTCTGTATCCTTTATCATATCCTGTAATAAACATATAAACATATAAATGTAAGTAACTGTTTCCCTGAGTTGTGTGGAGAGGGGACCCACACAGGGTGGGACAAAGTTCTAGGACATTTACACATAGCTAAGCATTCTAACTGCTCTCATACAGCAAAACATATCAGAGCGAAGCTCTTTCCACCATCACCACCATCTCCTACTTCCAAAAATGTAACATTAATGCACAATTAAATGCATGGATTATTTTACTTGAGAGCTATGTTTCTCATTTTTAAAAATTCTATCCCTCTTATACCATACCTAATTTTATGTTCACAACCACAAAAAAGTAACTCATTTTTTAATGTAAAGTTTTTGAAGTCTGCTTGCTTTCAGTTATTGTATTCTCCCACCTTTTTCTCCATGTAATATTGAAAAGGACCAGGTTCATTAAGCTTCAAGAATATAGAGGAATTAACATGGATTTACAGTGCTTCTTGGTGACAGCATTCTTGATTTAAGACAAATCAAGGAAAGAAAATGAGCACTTGCATAGTATAGATAAATTGGTAGTAAAACTATATTCACAAATCATGCAAAGAGATGATTGCCTATTGGGGGAAATTTTTTAACATCAAAGGACAGTTTCCCATTTTTTTCTCACATAATTAATAGAACCAAGATCCTTTTTCAGAATCCATGTTTCTGATTTGGAGTAGAATATAATTTCCCTTTCAATTTTCAATTGCTACTGAGTTGCCCTTGGCATTTTGCAGTACAACAAAGCTGTGTACGACCTTTTTGAGAGTCACTCAGCTACAAGGACCCCAAAATGTCTAGTACAACTCAGTTGCTCTTGGGAATTTTCCACTTGCAATTCACTTATACTTGAAATGGATCACATATAATGCAGTGGAAATGCAAACAGGGAAAAAAAAAAAAAACTTGTAGAATCTCTTAGGAAAAATAATGCATATCATTGTAAATGTAACGGAGTGGAATGGTCTTTGTCCTCATTAGTGAAGAAATATGGCCAAGTGGATTAAAGTAGGCTTTAAGTCAGGGACCTTTGGTCCTACTCTTTGGCTGGGTGACCTTGTCCAAACCATTTAGCTTCAGGATTTGGTATGAACATTACAGGTGCTCTCGGGGCAGAGAAACATTTATCATTCTATTGGTAAGCAGTTGTCCTTGTCTTCCCCTGTGATTTTCTCTCTGCTTCTCTCCTTCCCCTAAAGGGGTCTGGTGTGGCTCTTCAAAGGAGCAATTATTCAGACCTATGTGCACGCTGTTCGTTGGAGGGTATCAAGCCTGCTTGTGTAACCCAAGTGTTTTAATGTACTCTTTCCTTCCCATAGTGGAACATCACAGAGACATTGAATAAAACCTAAGAAGAGCTTTGCAGACCATCTGTTAGAGTGTTGGCATAATAATGATGAACTTTTCTAGCCTCATCTTCCAGAAATTCAATTTCTTTATATTAGTGAAGGAAGGGAAAGGCAGTATGCAACTGTGGTATGAATTGACATTAAAGGATTTGCATTTCCTGTGAAAATAAATGCAAATATTATCAAGTGCTTAGATTTTCATTCAGCAGCAGAGTGAATGCTGATATTTTTCTCCTAAACATGGCATTTCTAGAGTCTCTGTTAAAGATGTGTTCAGTAAGAAGCATAATAGTCCGAGTAGTAGTTCTTAACTGGTGGTGATTTGCCTCCCAGAACACATTTGGCAATGTTTAAAGACATCCTCGGTTGTCCCGACTGGGACAGTATTCTTTTATTTAGTGGATGGAGACCAGAGATGCTGCTAACCATCCTGCAATGCACATGACAGGCTCCACTGCAAAGAATTATCCAGTCCAAGATGTCAATGGTGCCGAGGTTGAGAAACCATGACCTAGTTTGTTTCCATTGTTAAGACAGAGTAAACATTTTAATACTTGAGAGAATGGTCATCTGAAGATGAAATCATAGCTGTGTCAAACAGCTAGCTATTGACACAAATTTTCTTTATTCTCACTTTAGATTTCCTGAATTCACAATAGTTTTCACCAGCACTTTTAATGTATGTGCCTTTTTTATTCTAATTTAAATATGTATTCCTTAGAGAAAAATAAGGTGCTCTGAGGGGCTGTCCCACTGGGAAGCACCTCTGGGGACCTGGCAGCTGGTAGAGTGAAATTCATGAAGCTTGTGAAGCCTAAAGAAACTGAATTTGAATTATGATTTAGCCACTTAAAAGTTTTATAATTATGTTGAAGTTACATGATCTTATTTTATTTGCTTAATTTTTAAAAAAAGAAATACTTATACCTACTTCGGAGAGTTTTCATGAGAACTACAACTACATATGTATAGTAGAGGGCATGGAATAGGATGCAGAAATGGTAGTCTCTATGCTGAAAGGTGTGCTGTAGTACAGAGGTGAGACAGGACCCGCCATATCTCCCCAGGCACTGTGCCTTTTGCTTCTTCCATTGGGTTTCTTATCCCAAGACATCATCTTGCATGACTTTTCCAAATTATTAACTACCAATATTAAATATTACATAGAACAAGTAGGCGCAGCCATGTTCTTTTGAAATTTCCCATTCTGTATATGTTATTTTCAATCTGCATGTATAGAAATTTTCTTTCTTAGAGTCTTATTAACCTACCTAGTATTTAATGTTTGTTCAAAGTAAGCATGACCAGATTCAGATCCTACTGGTTGCTTCTCAGGATAGCAATATTTCCTGACACAGAAAAACAAAACAAACAAACAAAAACAAACAAAAAAACACAGAGAGAAATTACTTTTGGTGATTAGTAAGTATGAACCAAAAGGTGAACTCATCATAGTTTCTAGAGTATTACAGTGACTTTCTATCAACGCAAACCACTTCTCTTTGAAACAATAGGGAAAATTACTAAGGATGTCACTATAGTAATATATACACTTACATCATTTTCTTATTGACTACAAATGGTCATAAAGTAAACTCAAGCAATGAGTCAGAATGAAATCATATGGGAGATGAACCCTCAGCCCAGGGCTATGCAAGCAATACACATGGCCTGCCTCGTTAACAAGAGGAGTAAGACCTGCTTGCCCAGTGGTGTAGTGGAAACATTCTAGAGTGGAAAGATTCTTATTTGCATTCTAAGGAGTAAATATGCAACAAAAACAGTTGGTATTCTACTCTTGTAAAAATTAAGGTCCTTAGAAGTAGAAAGAATAATTTATAGTGAGATTTCCTGGTTTGGGAGAAGACTTTTATGGAAACACTCTTATCAGACAGTTTCCATTATGAATTGAAAAGAAAAGTAATCTTTCCTCCTTAGGAAACAAAAGCATCCATTGGTATTGCCATTGAATTAGAATCTCTATGACATTTTCCTTCACACAGGTATGTGCTTTCCAACTTTCCATTTCCACCAATCTCAACAGTCAACTATAAACATGTGAGTGAGTTCATATGTGCTGGTGGCTGTTTGCAAATTCTCCCCCCCACACACACACACACCAAAAAAAGCCCAATTCCTGACTCTATATGTCTGCAGGGCAGTAAACTAGTTTCAGGTGAAAGATATTCATATTATATAGCTGAAATGGCAATCTGTGGCTATGTCACCCATAGTGTACCTATCCAAATGTGGTAACCTGTGTTTGATAAATTTGTCCAAATTAATAAGACGGAATATTGCTAGTAAATGAAATGGTGGTTTTAAGCTGCCTGGAGTGCACAATTTATCTCAGTCAATTTGAGAAGAGACTATACCTTTATTCTGAGTTTCAGTTTGATTAGTAAGTATGACCACTTACAGGATTAGAACATTTTCTTCCCTGTCTTTGCTGGCCAGACGAAGGAGTTGTTTATATTGCTTTATTTCACCTCCTTCTCCCTTTTTGTAATTAGCTTTTTCAGGGTGCACATTGGAGGAACAAGGTAGGAAGAGTAAGGCTGCAAGGGCTGCATTACGACCCTTGTCCTTTCTGAGTATTTTAATCTCTATCCTCTCTCTTCAGTAGGCACTAATGACACATTTGACCTTTGCTTAAATGAATGGAGGACAGCATGGAAATTGTGGTTGAGGCTTACTTACCTTTGTATCCTCAGGACTTAGCATAGCACTTGACTACAGAGTTAGTAACCTAATGGAAGTTTGTTGAGTGAATAATAAACACACTGCTGCTACCTGTACAGTAGCATTCCCTGAGAACCCAGAATACAATGCAGATCTGCATGTTTTATTTTACATCAAATCTCTAGATTCAAGAATCAGTGATAGGCATTTAGTTCTAAACATTTCATTTTAGACTTCTAATGAGTATGGAACATCAAGGGTTGTATCATTTATAATTCATATATTTACAAATGCATTTAGCTATTGCACAGACTTTTCATTACCTTAGCTATATTGAAATAATCTATATATATAAAAGCCTAAGCGACCTTTAGGACCAGTGGGCCATCCAGTAGTTATGATGCACACTGACCACCAGGAGGAAGATGCTCAATGCAGGAGCTGCCAAGCAATAGCAACTTTGCAGAGTTCCCTCTCGCACTCTGGGACCCCCTCGGGGGATGTCGAACCGCTGGTTTCAGCCTGATCCCTGCAGGCCAGGCCAAGAGACCCGTGCACTGGGCCTCTAGTGCCAAATAAGCTTTATCAGATATCTAAAAAGAGCAGTTCTGGAAGATTCCTTTTGCTTGAAATAGGCTGCAAATGAGGTTGATGTGAAGACTGTTCTTTCAGAAGCAACCTGGAAAGACAAATAGTGCAAGTGAATTCATTATATTTCACCTTCTCTCCCTCCTCTGCTTTTCTGATAATTCTGCTTTGCTTAACATTTTGAATATTTTATACTATGCTAATTTTTTCCATTCAATGTCATTTCCATTTTAGAAAAAAAATTTTACAGAAGTCATTCTGCCAATATTTGAAATAAATGGGGGTGTATTAGGGACATTTACATTGTTTAAGATTATTTTGAATCTCAAGAATTGTTTGACTTTCTCTTGGACTTTCTTTTAATGTTTGAAAGCACTGACAACTAATAATAATGCATTAATTTTTCTTTCTTCTCAAATTCTAATTTTACGTAGGAAGAGAAAAATAAGATTTTACTGGTACAGACTCATCAAAGTTGACATATGTCATAATTGGCTTGAGAGCATTATTTGGACATTAATGCAATCAAATGTGGTCAAAAGCAGTATCTTCCAAGAATTCAAACACAGTGACAGGATCATCTCCATATATTATAAAAAATTAACATTGGTCTGTGATTTAACTCTCTAGTTTTTCTATTGGGCTAAGCCCCCAGCCAAAATAATCTCTTCCTCAAAAATGTAGTATTCTATTTAAATTTATACTCACTTAAGAACTTATTCAGACACCATTTGGCCTGCAATGACTTGGAAAAAAAGAATTGTAGCATCTGACTGAGGCATAAAAGATCATCTCATCTAAGCCCTAACTTTATTGGCAAGATAAATAACAAAGCCATTTTCCCATGTCACACATGTTGTTAATATTAAGACAAAACTACACTCCTTCCACTATGCCAAGTACACTAACATTCTAGTATACAGATTTTCTTTCAATTACTATATGTTTAAAACAGACTCTCATCTTGCTCACCACAAATCTTGTAGTACAAAAATATGTACTTTCATATATAACTCTGAATGACCCATAACCAAATGCTCAGATCCCACCATATCATGGATTGAATTTTTATCTCTTACTAGAGGCCCAGTGCATGAAATTCATGCACAGGGTGGGTGTGTCCCTCAGCCCAAACTGCACCCTCTCCAATCTGGGACCCCTCGAGGGATGTCCGACTGCCCGTTTAGGCCCAATCCAACTAAGATCAGGCCTAAATGGGCAGTCGGACATACCTCTCACAATCCAGGACTGCTGGCTCCAAACCGCTTCTGCCTGCCATCCTGATTGCCCTCTAACCACTCCCCTGCCAGCCTGATTGATGCCTAACTGCTCCCCTGCCAGCCTGTTGGCCCCTAACTGCCCTCCCCTGCAGGCCTGGTCACCCCTAACTGCCCTCCCCTGCAGGCCTGGTCCCCCCCCCCAACTGCCTTTCCCTGCAGGCCATCTTGTGGTGGCCATCTTGTGTCCACATGGGGGCAGCAATCTTGTATGTTGGAGTGATGGTCAATTTGCATATTACTCTTTTATTAGATAGGATAGAGGCCTGCTGCACAGGCCTCTAAGGATGTCCCAGATTAGGGTGGGGGTTCCCTTGGGGTGTGGGGCAGCCTGGGTGAGGAGCCTGTGGTGGTTTGCAGGCCGACTACGCTCCCTGGCAACCCAAGTGGAGGCCCTGGTATCTGAGATTTATTTATATTCTATAATTGAAACTTTGTAGCCTTCAGTGGAGGCCTGGGCTGGCGAGGGTGTGCGGAAAGCTTGGTTTCCTCCATTACCCAGGAAACCCAAGCCTCCTGCTCGCTCCGTGACAGCAGCCATCTTGGTTGGGTTAATTTGCATATTCACTCCTGATTGGCTGGTGGGCGTGGCTTGTGGGTGTAGTGGAGGTTCGGTCAATTTGCATATTACTCTTTTATTAGATAGGATAATAGTAGTATGGGTGAATATGGTAAATATAAAGTGTATAAAGCAGCCGTGGGCAAACTACGGCCCGCGGGCCGGATCCGGCCCGTTCGGCTGTTCTATCCCTCCCGCGGAGCCGAAAGAGCAGAGGGTTCTCTTGCTCTCCCCTCCGCTCCTTTACTTTGAATTTATATTAGTTCACACAAACACTCCATCCATGCTTTTGTTCCGGCCCTCCGGTCCAGTTTAAGAACCCATTGTGGCCCTCGAGTCAAAAAGTTTGCCCACCCCTGGTATAAAGCTTTTTAGAACAAAGGTCTCACTGGTGGAAGCAATTTTAAATGTTTCAGCTTACGTATATTTACTATAAAAGAAAGATTTACAAATTCTGGAATATTACACCTATCTATTCCTTTCCTAAGGCTAACAACGTTCATGTTTTTGGAATGCATGTTTGCATCAGCGATCATTTTGATGGGCTAGCTCTTTCTTCAGGAAACAAGTTAATTGTAGGTCTTTTCCAAGATTACCTCATATTCAAAAACACCTCCTAGTTTTCACAGCAAGGAGAAATTAGTGTTATTTGGCAATATGCTAATTGCTAATTTGGTTTTTGTAAGGAAATGAACTTGTCTATAGAGGGGGAAGCAAAGAACAGTTGTAATAGGTGCAGCTGGAGGGAATTCAGGGGAGGTTTACAGGTAGAGAGGATCTTTGTACTGTGGGGTGAGACTTAGTGCACTTCTTATCTTGAAAAAATTCTGTTATCAGTACTACCCAAAACATTCTACATTCCCTCTGCAATTCTCCAACTCATCCCTTATGTTTTGACAACAAACCCTGATAAAATCTCAACAATAAATAAGTATAATGCTTGTAAGTTCTTAACCTATAAACTGAAAGTGTTGATTTAACATTTATTGTATTTCATGGAAGCTGGGCATTTGTCAACAAAACATGTTTCAATAAAACATATTTTATGTAAAACCTAAAGTGATTTTTAACAAATTCATGTCAAAACACTGGAAAAATAATTACATTTCAAAGTTCCCAGTAGCTTAAAAATTCAACAGAATTCCTAAAACTTACCAATTAATGTACTTTTTATTTAAAGAACATATTTTCTGAATTTATCTTTGGGTTCTGGTTATTTCCCAGATTGATGATGACACACTACAGAATTTTTTACGAACAGTCTTAGTTATTATCTTAACAATATTGGGGGGGGGGGGAAGTACAGAGTGTCTGCATGTTATTAAAATTTCAAAAGTGTTTTATTTTTTCAAGACTTTTAGAACTGACTAATGAAAAAAAGCAAGCAACACTTGTAAAAATTCTCCTAATATTCTAAAACATAGTCACAGGTCATATATCTATCAGTATATTTTATTTTAGAAAAAAATGTAAGCCCCAAACCCCAGAACTTGCCAGTAAGTTATGTTTAGCATGCTTTCCAAATACTAACTTGAAGCAGAAAATTGATTTTCAACCAGAAACATTTCATGCATATAATTTTCTTTAAATACATCACACTTTGAAAATCTTTGCTTCTCCTGTTTGTAAGAGGACAGTAGAGTATTCTCTCTCTTGACAACAAGTAGCAACTTATATCTATAATAATAAAAGCATAATATGCTAATTAGACTGGACAGCCAAATGACCTTCCAGACGAAGCCAGGGCTGTGAGGTCCAAGGCAAACTGCCGTGGCTGCGAGGGCCGAGCCCCTTGCACAAATTTCATGCATCGGGCCTCTAGTATGCTTCATAAATAATTATTGATTTGATATGACTTAGGGAACTTTTAAAAAATTGAAATAGTGTCATCTGGAGTAATCCTGATATGACCTTAGTATTAGATGGGTTTAAAGAATATTAAAACCAAAGACAGAGATCCAAGGTAACTTCTGGGATACATGGTCTCCTGATCATAGTGGTTAAGCAACATTCAACTGGACAGCTCTTCCTCCCACATCCTCAGCCTCATTCTTCTAGGAAATCCTGGTGAGCTAAGAGCAAGACACACAAGGGTATTGAAAATGCTCTAAGGTTCTTTTCAATCCCCTCCCTATAGCTCCTTCTTATCTTTATTTTTTTAAGTTTGTTTTTATTGTTGAAAGTATTACAGATGTCCCCTTATTTTCCCCCATTGACCCCACCCCCACCCCCACCTCAGGCCTTCACCACACTATTGTGAATTTATATATTATAAGCATATAAATTCTCTTCCTGCCCCACCCCTTCCCTCTGAGATTTGTCAGTCTGTTATATTTCCATGTCTCTGGATCTATTTTATTCATCAGTTTATTTTGTTCATTAGATTCCACATATAAGTAAGATTGTGTGATACTTGTCTTTCTTTCACTGGCTTATTTCACTTAGCATAATACTCCCCAAGTCCCTCCATGCTGTCTCAAAGGGTAAGAGATCTTTATTTTTTACAACTGCATAGTATTCCATTGTGTAAATATAGCACAGTTTTTTATCCACTCATCTACTGATGGGCACTTGGCTGAACCAAATAGTTATGAAAGTGAAGAGGCAGTAGTGTTGTAAAGAACCAAGCAATAGATTAAAGTTCAATGCTTGAGGGTCTAAGTCATATCTGTACTATCATTGCAAAATTACTTAGCCCCTTTACAATTTAGTTACTTCCACCTCTTTCACTTATAAACACATAAGACTGAACTAAGTCTCAGGCCTCTTTCACTGCCCAAACCATGTAATTCAAACTACCCATAAAAATAAAAATAAAATGAAACTGCAATGTTCTATTTCTCAAGTCAAGTTGTAAAAGGTAGACATTTTTTCATTAACAAATGCCAGAAGCTATACGGAACTTGTGGGTGCTCAATAAATATTAAACAATCAGTTTTATCTTTTATCTGCAAAACAGGATGAGTGATGCTGACTTGTCTCATAGAATTTCCTGTGAGAAATAATAAATGAGAACAAAGAACTTTTTAGGTAATGAAATAATTCAAATAAGCTGATTTAATACTTCTGAGGTCCAGCTAGATGATGCAGGAATAAAGTGCGTTTTTTATTATTACATCTGTGAAATATAGCAGTCTTTTCATCTGTTTTGGAAGAAACAGTCATTATCTTTGCTTATCACCAAGAAGTCAAGCATGAGTAATTTCTGTGCAAATGGAATTTTTCATATGATTTTAACATTTATCACTTTTAACAAAAGGCAGCTTTTATCTTTCCCTGATATCAAAATGGAATCATATCTTGATTTAAATGGTTTAATGAGGCATTGCACTGGCATTATACTACTCAGCCCACAGAAAATGCCTTTTGAAATGACTGATAAGCTGCACAAATGAGAAAACTATAAACTTAATAATCCTCCTACTCAAAAATAATACAATTCAAGAATTATTACAAAGAAAAATGATGTGTTGCATTCTAGTTTGTTGGAGTTTTCCAGAGTTTGTTCTTATTGATAATTATGTTCAATAAATAACATGTGCTATATTTTTTAGTGTTTCAACAAAAGGCAGCCAGAAGACAGTCTGATGGTGACAAGTTCCATGGTCCCAGGAAACAAGGTACTGACACACACTTCAGTTTATTTATCTCTAAGTAAGAGTTAAAGAAGCCTTATGAATACTAAATAAAGTCTCTTGGGATAGAAGTAAATAAGTGTACTTGACTAATTTTACTTTTTTGTCTAACCCAAATAAAATGTTGCCATAATAATACTAATACAAAGCAGTATTTTAATTGACAAAGACCAGCATATTTGTGGTGATGATTATGTTGATCAGGGCTCTAGGACAGTCAAGTAAGACAAATTCTCAAACACGCATCAGAGACTGTGCTTGCATAGACCTTCAGAGAGAAGCCTCCGAGATTACTTGGAGGGAGGGCCAGATGATTGCCCCCAAAATGGGACCAGCCTGGGTTTTTTTGTGCCCTATATTAAACTTCAATCAAAGTTTGCACCCTTTTCTCACTATTCTTGCCTTCAACACTTGATCCAAACATTTTTTGAGCAATAACCTGTCATGCAGAGGAGAGCTAAAAACTGTAGCTATAGAGACATATCATACAAGAGGACTGTTTTCCTCTTGCTCATTAAAGAGGCAGCTGCCCCCTGTTTTCGTTCACACAGTTGGTTCCTAGTGAAAAGAGAGAATCGAGTTATTTATTATGATTTTTTTCTGATAATAAGGCCTTAGTTAAAGGTCAAAAATGAAAAACGTAAAAGGGGGCAGAGGTGGAGCCAACACTGGCTGGCTTGATAATCAATGAGAATGCTCAGATACTTTTAACCTCAACCTACCTTTGAAAAAACTTCAGTCCAAAATAATAATACCTTGAAATTGTTACCAGTAAATTATAAAGAGAGGCATTAAAATAAAACCAGGAAATTTCACAACAGCTACTAAACACTCACACAGTCAGTCACCTTTTGTGCCATTGTAAAGATGGCTGTGCCAACTGTAAAAACCTACGGAGTATTATATACAGAACCTCAATGGACCTACCTGCTCATTGGAATGGCCTCCAAACAAAGCTGTGTCCCTAAAATGATCAATATTCATCCATGGCTTCAAGTAGTCTTTTCCACAGCAAAAAGCTTCTACTTTGATCATTCTTCCAATTAAGTAGATGGTGTTTGAAGGCAATACATGACAAAGCTGAGCTTCTAGTCTCCCATGAATCACTTGACTATTCTGCTTATAGATTTACATGCAAAAATTCGATTTTACAATTTTCCATTTCTAAGATTCATATTTATTCTACCACCCAGCCTTTGACTCTCATAAGAAATTAATGCAGAACTTCATTGTGCAATTAGCATCAAACAGTCACTGAAGAATTAAACAAATTTAAAAAGACCCTTCCTCTGTGGACACCTCCACATACCTCACAGAGCTTTGGAAAGAGTAAGGAGAGGGGATGCTTTGAGCTCTTTAAGAAAATATTTCCCTGAAGCACTTTTTATAAATTTTTCAATTACCATATTTTAATTTAAATTCTATTAGAATTAAGAGGGAAATGTGAAAAAGGCTACAGGAGCTGAAGGAAGGTGACAAGTAACAAATGTAATGAGAGATCCTTGGAAGGCTTGATCTTATCAATTATTCTTCTGGTTGTTTCACAGAGAACAATTTATGGAAAGATGCAAGTGTCCATAATGCCTAGATAAAACCGATTATTCGACCATGTGTATAGAGAAATAGTCCCTTTGTGCCCAGAAAAAAAGGGGAGGAGAGAATAATAAAAAGAAACAAGGACCTAATTATAAAATTTTTGGATTAATATCTGTTCATATCTTGTTACCTAATTTGCTTCAAAATGTCAGTGATTACCAGATTTTTTAAACTCTTTGAGGGCTAAAACATTGAAATTTTTAATCATTTTTTTCTTTCTAGATATATTTTTCTTTCTAGATATTTAAATCCAACTTCTTGATTATGTTCTTGATTATTCAACTTAGAGCAGTTTCCCTAGATTCCTTTAATGCTGCACATCAGTGATTCAGCAGAACAGAAAAGAATATTGTTCTATTTGCAAGGACTAGAGAAATATAAGCCTCATGAAAAATTAAAAACCTCTCTGATTACTGTAAATTGAGAAAGATAAGAGAATTAAGAATAATTGGGAATGTTTTTTTAAATTAAAGACTTACAAGTACCTAAAAGGGTTTACTGTATCCAACTATTTTTGTCTAAACCTTTTAAGATATTTATGACTATCCAGTCCATTGGACATACAAGGCAATCAAAACTGCTTATTCTTGAGTTAATGAATACTTTTAAAATATCATGGGATTCCGTGGCATAAGAGGAAAATCAGTACATGCTTCACCAACGATAATCTCTTTATTTGGTAGAAAACAAAACCAAAAAAAAGGCCCTTTTATTAAATAGCTGTCAGAGTCAAAATTTTCTAAAGGGATTGTAGAAGTTCTCTTAAAAAAGGTTAAAGAAATTATTTATTTCACTATATGCTGAAAGGAAAAGGGACTATGTATGATAGCCAACTATTTTCCCACTGAAAGTATGTGTTGCAGATGCCCTATGTTCACAACTGCCAAGGGATTGCCAGGAAGTTACACTATTGCTAACCCAAGGAATTTTCCTGAGAAACAGAAAAAAAAAAAATGAATTGGCACCATTTCCATGGAAACTCCACAGATTTATTCAACTCAGTTCTTACATCTTGAAAAAGTATAAGGAAAATTCTGAGGTCTTTGGATCACAAATAAAAGTTTCCGTCAAAATGCAGTTTTAAAATAAATTTTCCCAACTTCTTTTTAATGTCATTAGATATTTTCTCTTCTATCTATTTGGTGTTTTTATTTTTATTTGTTTTCTTTTGATTAAGGTATTACATATGTGTCCTTATCCCCCCATAGCCCCCCACCACCCCACTCATGCCCTCAACCCCTGGTGTCTGTGTCCATTGGTTAGGCTTATATGCATGCATACAAGTCCTTTGGTTGATCTCTCCCCCTTACCCCCACTCTCCCCTGGCTTCCCTCTGAGGTTTGACAGTCTGATCAGTGCTTCTCTGTCTCTGGATCTGTTTTTGTTCATTAGTTCACGTTGTTCATTATATTCCCCAAATGAGTAAGATCATGTGATATTTATATTTCTCTGACTGACTTATTTCGCTTAGCATAATGCTCTCCAGGCCTATCCATGCTGTTGCAAATGGTAAGAATTCCTTCCTTTTTTACCACCCTGAATGCACTCCATTTTGTCTGATCTCAGAAGCTAAGCAGGGTCAGGCCTGGTTAGTACTTGGATGGGAGACCAATTTGGTTTTGAAATTAGAAAATGCCAGAGTGATATAGCAGAATGTGCTGTTTTCACACTTCCACCCCTTCCCAAAATTGAGCCTCACAGGCCAAAGTTCTGTGCTTCATGTTGCAAGCCAGAAACCTGAATTTTGTCAGTGAGTTTGGAGTTGATCACAGTTTTGAAGTCTAAGTCATATACAAAAAGGTCATAGAGGACTACTAATTTATAATTCCCAATTCCAACCTATTAAATCTATACATTCCAGTGACTATATTCTTTCCCAGTGATTAGATTGTTTGCATTCATTAGGGCCCTGCCAAATAATAATCTATAAAATAAAATTAGTAACCAGAAAACTGCTAGGTAAACATGATCAAGTCAAAAGAGGCTGGGGGAATGTAAGGGCTGCTTCTTCAAGGATATGGAAATGTCTGCTTACTTTTCCCTGCTCACAAAATCATGCAATAATCTATGGTTAAGATTGCTCATATCTCCCAGACATGTTACATTTTTTTTCTCTCTATGACATTTTTTTCCTGGACAATGCCAAGTGCCACGACCTTTTGCAATGTGTATTCAGGATCTGGAAAAGGGGCCTTGCACAGACGAATGCACTAGACAAGAAATATGAATTTAGAAGGCATGAGGGCCAGGCAGAAACCTTTCTCTAGTGGAGAGGCTTCCCAAATCCCTGGTCCTGTTAGCTTTTATTCAATTTTAGAATACACATCTTGCCTTCAGTTAGGCAGGCAATCTGGTAGCAGACAGACTATCTCAAAGGTCAGTAAATATTAGTAAAAATTACTTAAAGGCTATTAAGTCAGGAAATTGCTTGAGCCATCATTATCTCAACAGAACAATCAGTGCATAGCTTTAGCCCTTGCTAAAGCTCAAGTTTCATCAGCCTTCCGAGTTCTTTGTTGCACTTTCATGATAGTGTTGACAATGGATAGTTTCCAGCATGTCCCCCTTTTTGTTTTCTTAATAAATCTTGAAAAGTGTATGCCACCTGAAGGGCTTGGGTCCTTTTAAGACTTCAGTCCACATCTTCAGGCTAGAAATAAACATATAAGAACAAGAATAAGACAGGCAATAGTGGTTATGCTAAGAGGCAAAAGTAAGGAGATCCAGTGAAAGGGATTAAATTCTTTCATGTCCTTTTTAAATTGCTCCAAGCATCTAAGGAATTAGTTTGTAAGTTTGCCTGGGATAATTGTACAATATGCTGTTGTAATTCTAAAATATCAAGGGTTGTGTTACCTTTACCCCAAGAACCAAGAAGGTGATTGATTCCCAAGGATGTAAGGTACTATTATAGGGAACAGCAGTAACACAAATCTGGGAAAAATTATAATGACACTGTAAGGATATTCTTTGCTCAAGGCTGTGGATTTTATCACCCATCCACAAAACTGTAGACTTTAGTGCTGATAATTCTATCTCAAACTGGCTGTCAATTCTTTTTTGTATAGACAAGGTCTTAGTTACATTTTCCTTAACTTGTTGTATAAACTGAGAAGTTTGAACAGTTTGTACCATGGATGAAGCATCAATTCCCACAGAATTAAGTAACATTACAAGAGCAAAGAGTCCTGCAATTAACATTCCAAGAAATCTTTTTTGTTGTTTTAAGATTTTTACCAGGTCATGTAACAGTTGGTAGGTTTGATGAGATTTCCAAGGCTTGGTTAGGTTAGTACAGTGGTTGGCAAACTCATTAGTCAACAGAGCCAAATATCAACAGTACAACGATTGAAATTTCTTTTGAGGGCCAAATTTTTTAAAGTTAAACTTCTTCTAACGCCACTTCTTCAAAATAGACTCGCCCAGGCCGTGGTATTTTGTGGAAGAGCCACACTCAAGGGGCCAAAGAGCTGCATGTGGCTCGCAAGCCACAGTTTGCCGACCATGGGGTTAGTAGGAACTCAAGCAAAAGCAGGTTGTTTTGAAATCATGAGGGAATTTTTTGGAATGTAGAATTAATACAATGGGATAGTGTGCAGCCTGTGCATGACACCTCATACAGGTGGCTTGTTGAATCTGGATGGGGCCTGAGAGGAGTACAAAAGGGTCAAATACACAAGCGGTAACAAATACTGTCTTATTGGGAGTTCCCCATAAGGTACGAATGGAATTATCTGAGCTATAGTTAAAAATATATCATTTTATAGGTGCAAGTGCTGCAGCTAATTTCCATTGCGTGTTTTGTAGGGACCAATAATCATGTTGTAATTGATATCCAACAAATCCTCTTCCATACCATGTGATGGAGTGATTAGCTTCAACATATAGATAGGATGCGGTCCCCTTCCATTTTAGGGTGTGATTATTATTATACGCAGACCCTTAGGGGCTCCAATCCACAAAGGGAAAACTGTTATTAAGTTTGCTGCTGGTGGGGTGATCACTATAACAGTCTTGCCAATTAATTTCTTCCTTGGTGGGGCGCCATTCATAAAACTTTTTACATAATGGCTTAATGGGGAGATGTCTTAGTAATGTTACATTTTTTGTACCTCTCCCAGGAGCAAGTAGTGATAGTAGATGAATTTGGGCTTTTGCTTCCCTCTCCTTTGATGTCCATGCTAGCCAGAAACCTCTCTTTAATTCTACACACAAAGGAGCAGTAGTTGGATTCTGTGTCATACAAAAGGGAAGCTGGGTGGTGTGTAATTACACTTTGCCCATATAATCTCTTGTCCCACCTATGGTCCTCCTGGATGACCAAGATGCTTGGTATTATTGGTGACTACACTAGGCAGGGGATCAGCCCAAGTAAGGGGGGTCAGGAACATAAGTCCAATATACTTCCCCATTTGCCCCTGATAGTATTACCCCACAACTGATGGCTGCTAGCATGGCAAGAAAAAGGTTCTCAGGCATTTTTGGAGTTTTGGTCTCCTCACAAATTTGCTCAGCTTTCTGGACCGTCTTCTTCACCATCCCCCAGGTCATCTCCAGACTGTTTGTCATCCTCATTCTCCTCCCACTCCTTATCTTCAGTGTGTTGCTTGGGGCCACTGCTATCTGTGGCTGGAGTAGTCGATTGTCTGCAGCTGCAGGTATAGGGTGTGGTTCCAGGTGCAAGGTCTTCATTAATTTGGTCAGTTCCTCCCTCGGATCCATGTTGAAGTTTAATATTTCTTGCAGGAATCCACATGGGCTTGGAGAAGTTTCCTGGAAATACACAAGCATATCCTCAACCAAATGTTAACAAGTGGTCGGGGCCTTTCCATAAAGCAGACTCAGGACCTTTCCATTTAACCAGACCATTTTCCTTTGGCTTATTCTGACACCAGTGTAATTCCATGGGTGTCTTGCATCAGCATTACAAGTGAAAACATTTAAATTAATTAAGGCTTGATGTAATTTACTTACAGGAGATTTCTCCACTATTCCCCCTTTTTGTTTTTCAAGTTGGGATTTTAGCCGCTGATGTATAATTGCCTGTCCCATAATTTGTTGAATTTTCTACTTTTTTACAAAATTGCTGGAAATGACAGCTTGTGTCACTGAGTTATTTTAATTAATAAATTTGTCATTTCTACTGTAGAGATTTTTAGATAAGGTCTTAGCTAATTAATATTCTTTAATGATTTCTAAAAAGTAATTTAAGGTTTTAAGGCAATTATTTTTGTATTTCTACTTTTTGAGGCCTAATGCATTGGCTTTTAATCACAGTTCCTAAATATTTGAAAGACGTTTCCCTCTTTATTTCTCCCCAGAGTAATTTCTAAACCACATTTAGGGAGTTTCTTTTAAAAACTTTTTAGTTTCATTTAAACAGAGCAACAAACTGGTTGCTTTTCAGGAAAACCAGTAGGAAAGAAGTATCCTGGCCAATACTACAATGCATACATTTAAAGTAAAAGTAACTCTCTTTTTAGTTATGGTGTCTCATTAATGGTAAGATTTAATGTTTGAATAATAACTTTTAGTTTACTTTGTAAATAGTAGTGGAAGGTATTTTAAAATTTCTCCTTTTATTAAGCTTAAATTTTACTTTTAAACAGTATTCTTTTTGGCTAGTACTTATTTGCATATGTATGCAAATTTTACTTTGGACTTTGTTAGAATCATTTGATCATAAAATATTGGCTTCTCATATAAATGGGTTTATATGAGACCTTGATTATATTGTGAAAAGTTAGTGAAGTATTCAGCAACCTTGTCCTGCCAAGCTTAGAGGTTGAAACTTTTATAACATTTGAAATATATATGTATATAAATAGAACACAGTTATTAATTTTTATTTGATAAAGCTTCCTACATGATTTCAAGTATATTAGATCAGCTTAATTTAGTTCAAAAATATTTCTTTTAAGAAGAGAATAAATCCTTGAATCATTCCAGGGCCCTTGAAATGTCCCAAAGCTATCTCTCGGTTAAAGTATTGAAATTTAAACGACTATCAAATATACATAACCCAAAGATTATATTATACACTTTTTTAATTATTCTAAAATATATTAATTAAATTTAAACTGGTTTTAATATTAAAAATTTAGTTCAGATCATAGAATTAATCCTCATTTTTAATCAGGTCAATATAATATTATATCCTAGGTTGAAATTTTACCACACGTGGTACACATAAAAACTACAATATATTTTGAACTACTAATTTCTCCAGAGAAAATACAATAATTATTTTTCTCAAAAATGAATTTTTATACTTTATATATTTTGTTATCACAACCATATAATTTCTCCCAACTGAATTCGAACTTTAAACTTTTAGAAGCCTTAAATTTTAGGTGGCAAGTTAAATATGTAGCATTTCTCAGATTAGTAATATATTTATATATTTAAGGATATATTTTAAATAAAATACAAGACATATTTAATTAATAGATTCAATTCTGTCCTATAGATTTTTCATATGAGGCAAACTCAGTATTTTGTCATTTTAAAATACCTAGATATTTAATAATTTTTATTATTTAATTCAGCAAAGTTCTAAAGTTTTAAGTTACCAAAGACTTTGGAAAACTATACGTGAGGCTGGCGAAAAGGCAGGGGGAGGAGGGAGCAGGCCTGGCCTAGCTGCTTGAATTTTAAAACTGCCACATTCTTCCTCAGAGATAACATCTAAGGTTGCTGCTGTGGGAAACGCTACTGGTTCTTTCCTCGAACAGAGAGTGCAGTCAGTCTCCTCTTGAGTGACTGGACTTTCATTATTAATATATTTATAATTATTACTGAAAAGCTTTATTACAAATCCTTCATTTTAGTTACATTTATTTATTTATGTTTTAACAATTTTGAGATTTTAAAGCCAATTATTATTATCCAAGGCATTTTCTTTGGCAAATTTTGTAACAGAGATAACTTACTTTCAGTGGCTTTAATGTTAGAGTATTATTTTATTAAAACAGGAGTGCCCCCAAGATTTGGGAGGCAACCTTGGAATGTGGTACATTATTATTAAAAAAATATCCATTTTTATAGAAACATTAATTCTATTGCCCAAACACAACCTGTATATTTTACTTGTGTCATTTTTGCCATCTTTTAAAGAAAAACAGTCTTGGGTTTATTCTATAGCATCCATGAAGAGATGGGGCTTAGTTGAAGAGGCCACCCAAAATCGAGCAGTGCATGCCTTCTCTAAAGCTAGCCTTTTTCTCTTCATTGGTACAAAAATCCCAGACACATCCCTAAATTGTGAGAAATATCTCACCTGTCCAAATTTCAAATGATGGACTGGGAAATAAAAACATGGCAAAAATGAGACGTTTAATAACATCTCAATAGTGGGCATCCATTTTACAGGATCACCAAAAAACCTAGTAATTAAGGGGCTTGGGTCTTTTTTAGTTACCTCCCTTTGTCTAGAGAATTTTCTTAGAACCTGTGTTATCAGCATGTGTACTGCTCATATTCTCTCTCTCCCCATCCCCACATTCTGTTTGCTCTGGGGATATTTAGTAATGGCCTGGACATTTAATGTTTCTTTTCTATTAAATTAAATTAAAGGCATGCTTAATAGACTAACAATAAACAATTTAAACCAAACAACAAAGATAGATAAAACAACAATTAACAGACAAGAACCCATAACACATAGACAAGACTTAATAAATGAGAATTCTTTTCATGGTTTTTTAGATGTTTTATATTACAGCCAGAATGCAGCCTGGATCTCAGCCTGTTGTTCACAGATTTCATTATATTCTGCTTTCCATAGCATTGACTGGCGTCTAAAGTTGCTTTAGCTAAAATCTGCCTGTCCCAAGGCATTAAATGGTAATTTTCAGACAAAGCTTTAAGGATTCCTTTTGTAAAAAGACTATTAGTCCCATTTTCTCTAGCTGTTGAGCCTTTCTACACTAGAGGTGGAGGATCTGGGGCCTTAGGTATTACAGACTTTTGATCCCCAATATGTATTGGGCATAATGCAGTTAGAACAAGAGCCCACCTAGTTAAAGATGACAAGGGCATTCGTTTTCCTTGAGCCTTATTTAAGAGAGTACCTTTTGACATTTTAATTCCTTTATCCTTGTGCAGACAAGCTAAAAATTTACAATGATATTTTTGCCTTTTACTTGAATCCTTCCCCACTATAGCCTGCCTGAAATAAAAGATGTTCCCACCCACTTATGGTTCGCAACTCTGAAGCTGGCATAGGCTTTGTGTGCAATGAATTTTCCTACCTTTTTGGTGAACTTCCCACCTTTCCGGTGAATTTCCTTTTTTCTTCGTTTTTCGCTCAGGTGAATCTTCTTATCCAGATGTCCCACGTTAGGCACCAGAATGCCACAACCTTTTGCAGCAAGGATTCAGGATCTGGAAAAGGGACAACGCACAAATGAATGCACTAGACAAAAAATATGAATTTAGAAGGCATGGGGGCCAGGCAGAAACCTTTCTCTAGTGGAGAGGCTCCCCAAAGCCCTGGCCCTGCTAGCTTTTATTCAATTTTAGAATACATATCTTGCCCTCAGTTAGGCAGGCAATCTGGTAGCAGACAGACTATCTCAAAGGTCAGTAAATATTAGTAAAGATTTACTTAAAGGTTATTAAGTCAGGAAATTGCTTGAGCCACCATTATCTCCACAGAACAATTGGTACATAGCTTTAGCCCTTGCTAAAGCTCAAGGTTCATCAGACTCTCAAATTCCTTGTTGCGCTTTCATGATAGTGTTGACAATGGATAGTTTCCAACAGCAAAGGGGCCTTTTCTATCCTCACCAGAATCAGCCCCATTTTATTAATGTAGTCCTACTTCAGACATGGCACATGGCAACTGATGAAGTTTAGCATTCTTAACATCTTAACTGCCACACTGTGATCATAAGTCACATAACAGATCTCAGCCACACCGTTCAATACTCAGCACTGAATTGCATCAAGAAAATGTTGTTGCTATTGCTCTTGAAAAGCAAACCCTCCCTTTGAGGGTGGGGTTAAATTGAGGGTCGGGAGCACATCCACCCTAACCAGCTCTCTGTACAGTGATTCCCAGCCTTAGATGGGCATAAGAATTGTTTGTAGAGGTTCTAAAAAGTATTTGGTATTTGGCTAAGTCTGACCTTAGACATGGGCTAAAGTAGAACACATGAGAATAAGCAATAATCTCAAGACCAAGATACAAAAAAAAAAAAAAAAAAAAAAAAAAAAAAAAAAAATCTTACCAAAAGAAACTATTTCAGAGGTATAGGGTCAAATTTGGCTTCTAAATATGTTATATTTCCAAAATAATTTTTTAATGTTTGCCATGTTAAAACCCATGTTTTTGCCATGTTTAAACCCATGTTTCAATCAAATCTCCAGCAATTTCCTATTATGTATTTATATCATTTGCTACAAACGACTTTTGCTATTATCATTTGTTAACATACTTTCCTTATTGTTTTATTATTTTGAGACACATTTCTCTAAAATTATAATTCTATCTAAATGGCAAAATAAAGAATATATCAAGAGACTCATGTTATCATAAAAACATGAAAAAGAAGATAGTTATTTGTGATAATGAAGACTATTCGGGTGTGATAGAAATACAGGGCAGAGAAGCAAGCACTGAGGCTTCTCTGCCCTGTATTTCTATCTCCCTGACCCCTGTGGGTTTATGAGTTTGCAATCCCTGGTGCAGTCTCTGCCCACTAATTCTTCTCTACAGACTGCACCATCGTTATTGGCTGGCCTTCGTGGTGTTCATGCTCTTGGGAAAGATATAGTCAGAGAATATATCTGGTGTGTTCTCTAAGTGCCCAGTGCAGCAGTTTGATAAATGTTAAAGAATAAACTCTCTCTAAGTAGGAGACCTGGGAAAATGTGGATGGCATTACCCTTATTTGGGGAAAGAGAATACTGCTCTCTGAGGTATTTTCATGAAGCCGTTTTTGCCAGTACTAGATATATTAAAAAGAAAAAAAGACAATTTTCAAAATGTGGTCATTTGTACTCCATAAAAGAATAATGGACTCAGTTCTGTTTTTTAGTATAACTTGCATTTCCATTTGCCATTTTGTTCACAAAAGCTTTTTTATTAAATTTATACCTGGGAAAAAAATTTCATAGCTGAGTTCTTGTCTAAAATAGGGATGTGTCAACAGCCCACAGTGTGGCCTCTCAAAAATACTTGTGGAGACAAGGCATCAGTAAGATGGAATTCTAAATAACAGTGAAAACAAAGACCAGAAAAATCTAATGCTAGAGGCTGGAACTATTCCAATTAATTCTAAGACTGAAAAGATTGAAACGAATGAAGTCAGTAGTCCCCCAACTGATCCACAGCCATCACTCACACAGATGCTAATTTGTTCTGCCCTCTCTAGCTCTGGTCTTTCTGTATACATGCAAAGAGTAGTCCCCTCGGTAGAAAGTGAGAGGAGGTGTTTCATGTGACATTTTGTCTCATAAAAGCCTGAAGTAAAACTCTGATGGAGGGATGTTGAAGAAGAGGTCTGGTAGTAATTTATGCAGGGGGCTAGGATTGCAGACTGTCGGTTCGTAATGCCAAAGAATCATGTCCCACCTGGAGGTGACAAAGCTTCACTAGACAAAAGCCTGCTAAACGCTGGAATTTTGAGCTGTGAACCACACCTATCAAAGACCTCTGCAGTCCTAGAGTAGAAATCAAAGTTTGATCTGAACACAAGGAATAGACTCAAAGGATAAATAAAACACCAAGTCTCTTGGTGAACATGATTCTATAGATGTGTTCTCTTTCAAGAAGGTGAAATAATATGAGAACGTAAAAAATTACTCCAGAGGAAAGGAAGGAACTTTTCATCTTGGAAACTCAGGATAACTTCTGCAAATAGTTCTTTAATGAGTAAGATCGTCATGTCTTCCACAAAGTGCCAAGGTATTAACATGGAGATAATGGGAAACACACACACACATACAGACACACACACACACACACACACACACACACACACTCTTCAACTAACAATTTATAACTTTTTAAAACATTTTAGCTTTTTATAAAATGTTCTAAGACACTAAACCAGTGGTCGGCAAACTCATTAGTCAACAGAGCCAAATATCAACAGTACAACGATTGAAATTTCTTTTGAGAGCCGAAAACCGACTTCTGCACATGGGCCACGAAGTTTCAATCGCACTGTACATGCGTGCCCGCACGTGGTATTTTGTGGAAGAGCCACACTCAAGGGGCCAAAAAGCCGCATGTGGCTCATGAGCCACAGTTTGCCGACCACTACACTAAACTATAAAAAGCATGTGAGCCTTCAAATTCAGGCTGAGATGAAAGTGAGCAGGTGAAAGACATTTTTTATAAGAGGGCAGGATGAGATGAACCATGTGACATGAAGAAAGGGATCAAGTGGCAAGAGAAAGTATAATAAAAATAAAAGCAAGTTAGAAGCTAAAATTTCAATAGGAAACTAAAACCCACATTGGTCACAACAAAAAGGCTGATGGTGCGTGAAATCAATTATTGAAATAGAGAAGTAATTGGGGAAGGGCTTGTGCTCAGTACATGGAAAGGCTGAAAACAATTAGAGGACACAGAGAACAGGGAACCAACTCTTGCATAACAGGTATATTTAAAATAGGTTAGACAATACAATAAATAAATAGCTAAATGAAGCTTTGGAGAACAGGGTAGTGGGAAATGGGATATACAGATTGTCTGTGCTCACTATGATCCAGGAAAAAGAAATATATCTAGATTTAAAAGCACCCTAGCAAATATTTTAAATCATAAAGATGAAGAAACAATCCTAAAGTACTGTGGAAATGTTTTAATTTAGATTTTCTTTTAAAAAATAAAAATCAGTTTAAAAATTACATAATCTGTATAACAAAAATTGGAACTAAAGGACTGCACATTTTATTGGGAAAAGATTGTTACTTATGTTTATATTTAGTCAGGCATTTTGTTTTGTCAGAAGAAAACAAATATATAACTTGGATATCTAGGGTTTCAGAAAGGATAACATTTCTATGTCATCATAATATTGTGACCAGAAAAATATTCTAAGTAAATGAGAGATTAAGCAAATAAATAGCTCAAAAAAGAAGTCATGGTCTTAAATAATTTGTACTGAATAATTAATTCACTAAAACATGCTGAAACACAAAAAAATTGAACTGGAACGCATGGTGTTCCCCTGGGCAGGATGCAATGATGGCTTCCCAGGTTCTTGTCCAGGTAGAGTCGAAGAATGAAACCATGGACAAAAGGTGGTATAGGAAAAGATGGAAATTTATTGAGAAACAAGCACAGACTCCCATGTGGGGAGCGGGGGAGAGACCCACTAAGTCCCTCTTTTCTGAGGTTTATAAAGGCTGCAGTTCTTTATGTCTTGATATCCCCTTTGATTGGTCACTGTAACAGCTTCAGAGCTCAAACCTCACCTGAGGTTCCCCTCTTCTTTTCCCTTATTGTTTTCCTATTCCCTTTGGCCTTCCTCTGCCCTCTCTGAATGAGTGGCTTCCTTTCCTTTATTCTGTGAATGTATACCTTCTGCAGCTCCCAGCCTCCTTATTCTATGAATGTATACCCTCTGGCAGCTCCTTTGTTCTGTGAATGTATATCTTCTGAAGCTCTATTATTCTGTGAATGTATACTTTTGGGCAGCTCCCAGCTTTGCAGCCCTGTGATTCTCCCCATGGACCCCTAATTCCTAAAACTTCCTAAACCTGCCTATTTTAACCCTAAAAACTCCTTTCCATGGGATTCAATTTAAGTAATTATTATAAATTTATTTATAAACCATGTGAATGTAAAACATTGGTGATAAAGAACAAATACATAATACATCAAATCATAATTTTATTATAATAATATGGATCTAATTCTCAAATACTATAAAAATGTCTAAAACTAGAAGAAATGAAAAAAATAAAATCATGCCCTTTTTTGTGATTTTACTAATAAAAAAATATAAGGTAAAAAAATCTCTAAAATTTAGAAAAGTAACCACTATTTTAAAATAGAGTATGTACCTTCCAAATCACTTAATATTACATAATTATATATAAACTAGAGTCCGGTGCATTAAAATTCATGCACTCGGGGTGGGAGGGGGCGGTCTCTCAGCCCAGCCTGCACGCTCTCACAATCCAGGACCCCTCGATAGGGTCCAGTCCCATCGCAGCATGGCTCTGGTTCCCTGGAGCCTGTGGGTGGGAGGAGGGACCCAGAGGCCAGTCCGATGGCAGCATGGCTCCATTCCCACAGCTCCCTCCCGCCACCGCATGCCGGGCAGCCGGGACCCAGGACTGACTTCTGTCACACCCAGCCAGGACCCAGGACTGACTCCCACCACACCACCGGGACCCTAGCCTGGTGTTTGGTCATCTGTCTGGATGTTTAGGTTGTGATGGAACTTGGCTCTTTATATATTAGAATATGTGCTATATGTTATATGTACTATATTATATATATATATAACAGAGGCCTGGTGCACGAAATTTGTACATGGGGGGAGGGTTTCCTCAGCCCGGCCTATACCCTCTCCAATCTGGAACCCCTCAGGGGATTTCTGACTGCCAGTTTAGGCCCGATCCCTGTGGGTCACAATCCAGGACCACTGGCTCTTAACCGCTCACCTGCCTGCCTGCCTGATCACCCCTAACCACTCTGTCTGCCTGCCTGATCACCCCTAACCACCTCTGCCTTGGCCCCCACCACTGTGACTTTGTCCGAAAGACGTCAGGTCTATCTGGTCTAATTAGCATATTACCATTTTATTAGTATAGATTATATATATATATATATATATATATATATAGTCTTTATTTAAAAAGTAAAAAACTGCCCTAACTGGTTTGGCTCAGTGGATAAAGCATCGGCCTTCAGACTGAAGGGTCCCAGGTTCAATTCCAGGCAAGGGCATGTACCTTGGTTGTGGGCACATCCCCAGTGGGGGGTGTGCATGAGGCAATGAGGCAGCTGATTGATGTTTCTCTCTGATAGATATTTCTGATTCTCTATCCCTCTCCCTTCCTCTCTGTAAAAAAATCAATAAAATATATTTTAAAAAAAGTTAAAAACTATAAGTAATGGCACAAAAAAGTATACAAAATCAGATTATATATAAGAACAACAGCTATGACAATACATGTGTCAGTTGAAAATCCTCACAGAGCAGTAACAATCATTGAGGACAAATGGCACTGTGCTAAGCATTTATATACAATAGCTCATTATGTCCTCATGGCTATCTTATGAGATAGATATTTTCTTTTATTTAAGAAGGATTGGTTATGTAACCAAGTTCACAGAGCTAATAAGTGGTAGAGGTCAAAGGTGAATTTAATTCTATTTTACTCTTAAGCCCCTATTTATAATCACCTACTATAATGTCTTTCCAGGTAATCATAATAACAACTATCTCTGACTTCCTGGGTTTTTGCTTGTGCCTCAAAGCAAGTTTATACACATTTTAAAGACAGAGAAACTGATGTTGACAAAGGTGGGGTGATACAGAGGTGAGATTTGTACCCCCATATATCAGGTCTAAATTTATAGTTCTCGTTTACAAAAGACACAGACTCAAATTTGGATAACAGACAAAATCAAACTATGTTGTTTTAAAAAGATACATTGCCAAAAATCACTAAAGAAAATTTGAAAATTAATGGTGAGTAATGATTGCTTAGAGAAACAGAAACGAAGGAGTTGTTTCGATCTTAATTTTAGGAAAAAATAGAATTCATGGCAAAAGTACTTATTAGACAAAGAAAATCATTCTATTTATTTAAATTTTAAAATCCAGATAAAAGCATGTCATTCACATACCTTTATGTGGCAAGTATTAAAGGATTAAAATACTTAAATAAAATGTGATAAAATAAAATAACCTGACATAACCACAGTAGTAGTGAAAGTTTATAAACACTTTGAATCTTTGGTAAAGTAGTAAAAATGCAAAAATATAAATAAAAGGGGGCATATGAAAATTAGAATGTTTGTACTTAATGTAATGTACACTTTTCAAGATCCCCAGTTGATAATGTAATATGCTATAGTATATACTTAACATACTTTCTGATCTCAATACAATATTTAAAGTATTAATAACAGAAATTAAAATAAAAACAACTGAAAAAATTCTGAAAAACTCTGAAAGCAAAAAAAATTAAAACACAATTGACTTAGAAAACAGACCTACACACTTTCTCTATAAGCAGAGCGAACATCAGAGCCTTAAAACTGTAGTTATTACAGAAGAGAAGGAAGACAGGAAACAGACACTTTAGAAAAACATTAGGGAATGAAGCCAGTGAAATAAATATAATAAAAATTGAAAAATAATGGCAGAATTTGAAAAATTCATATGTGAAAACACAATAAATGTTGACTAAATCTAAAAGTTTATTTTTAAAAAGAGGAAATTAGCAAGTCCTCTGGCAAATCTAATCAAAAGAAAACACCAATTGGAAAAAAAAAATGCACCATGAAAGTATACAGAATCAAAGGAATTATTTTTTTCTTGGATATGAAAGTATATGACTTTTTAAAGAGAAATACTAATTCACAAAATTATGTCAGGTGAAAATGATGTGTTAATATAAGCTTATTAATTGTAGTAAATGTACCACTCTAATGGGGAATATTGACAATGGGGGAGGCTATGCATGAGTGGGGGCAGGAGGTAGATGGGAAACCTCTAAACCTTCTTTTCAATTTTAATATTAATTTAAAACTGCTCTAAATAATAAAATGTACTTTAAAAATAAGTACATGTAATTTATACTTAAAAAACTATATCAGGTAATAAAAGAAATTTTTAAAAATATTGCTAGATTAATAACTAAGGAATGTTTTAACTCAAAAGAAACAGGGATGAGTTTTGCCACTGAGTTATTTCAAACTCAAGTAAAAGATTTTTTTCTATTATTATATGAACTATCCCATGTAGTAGCAATATTAATTTAATATGCTAGTTATTTCATTAAGAAAGAATACATGATAATTTCAGCTAATGATGAAAAAGAAATAAATCATTAGTGTTTAACTATTCATAATTTTTAAAAATCTTACATAATAAAAAGAAGGGCCGAAACCGGTTTGGCTCAGTGGATAGAGCGTCGGCCTGCGGACTCAAGGGTCCTGGGTTCGATTCCGGTCAAGGGCATGTACCTTGGTTGCGGGCACATCCCCAGTGGGAGGTGTGCAGGAGGCAGCTGATCGATGTCTCTCTCTCATCGATGTTTCTGGCTCTCTATCCCTCTCCCTTCCTCTCTGTGAAATATCAATAAAATATATTAAAAAAAAAAAAAAAGAAGGATGATTTCTTAGCATGGTTAGGAATATCTTCCTAGTTCAAGAGTAGAGCTATTCTCCTTAAGGCTAGGAACAAGATAAAGAAAACGTATTTGCTATACATTGAAAACATAAAAAGTTCCCACTAGGAAAGAGGAACATCATTTTTCCGCATAGATAGATAAATAGTCTAAATTCTTCCTAAGATGATTTATAGATTTAATAAAATCCCAATCATTTTTAAAAGATTGAAAGGATTTATATTTTGGCGGGGAGGGAGGAGACAACAGTTTGGAAGACTGCTTCTAAATTCACAAAGAAAATTAGATAATAGATAGATGATAGATAGATAGATAGATAGATAGATAGATAGATAGATAGATGATAGATAGATAGACAGCTGAGATCAGGCAATCATTTAGAAAAATAAAAAGATTAATGCAACACATCCTGCCATATATGTCATGCAAGTCTGCTACTTCTGCAGTGTTTACACAGTGCTTAGTGTTATATTGGCATGACATTCACTAGCAGTGAAAGAAAGATTTAGACTATAAAATTATTAAGATTTTTTTATTGTTTTTTACTTAAATAATGCAAAATATTACCGAAAGTGCAAAAGACAGGCACTCCATCATCTCAGTGAAATTGAATATAGCAACACACTTCCAGGAAAGCAGATTGGCTCTAAGTATTAATACCTTTACAAGTGTTTAAACTAAAAAAATTACACTTCTAGGAGTCTATTCTAAAACAATTAACAGCATAACAGCCAATGATTTAAGTAAAAGACTTTTAAATAAGAATATATAATTGTAGAAAGAATAAAAATAACAATAGTAGCCAAATGGTCAAATACTGTATTGACTATACAAACTTATATAGCCACTAAAACACATTTCAAAGGATACTTAGTGACAGGGAAACATTCTTAGGTTATATGAATAAGAAAAAAAGAGCAGGAAAAATATAAGCACCATTTAGAAAAATAAAAGAAATGTACAATTTAAAAGGAGAAACACTAGCCCTGGACAGTTTTCTCAGTGGTTAGAGCATTGGCCTGTGGACCAAAGGTTCCAGGGTTCAATTCCCAGTCAAGGGCACGTGCCTCTGTTGCAGTTTCCCCAGCCCCAGTAGGCAACCAATTGATGTGTCTCTCACATTGATGTTTCTCTCTCTCTCTTCCCCTCCCTTCCAATCTTTTTCTAGAAACCAATGGGAAAAATATCCTCGGGTGAGGGTTTAAAAAAAAAAAATGAGAAACACTAAAATGTTTCTAACACTAACACTAAGTGATAGTCATTTTGTCTTTTAGTACTTTATTTTCTAAGTGGTAAGGAAAAGGTCATGTTCAAAGATAATTCTCAATGAAAATATTATTTGGATACTAGTCAAAACACTAAGAAGGACTATGGTTTACTTATAGGGACCACTGCAGTGTGCTTTTGCAGTAGAGCAGACATTGGTCTCATATCTATACTAATAAAAGGGTAATATGGCCCTAACTGGTTTGGCTCGTAGATAGAGCATCGGCCTGTGGACTGAAGGGTCCCAGGTTCGTTTTCCATCAAGGGCATGTACCTTGGTTGCAGGCACATCCCCAGTAGAGGGTGTACAGGAGGCAGCTGATAGATGTTTCTCTCTCATCAATGTTTCTAACTCTCTATCCCTCTCCCTTCCTCTCTGTAAAAATATCAATAAAATATATATATTTTTTAAAAGGTAATATGCAAATTGGTCAGGACACCCTCACAGTAATGACCGAACAGCATGCTGTGTGAGGCGACAAGGCCGGCAGGGGGGTTAGTGAGGGACGACCAAATGACTGAACAGCAGGCTAAATCGGATGACCAGGCCAGCAGGGGGGTTAGTGAGGAATGAACAAATGACTGAACAGCAGGCTGCATGGGGTGACCAGGCCAGCAGGGGGGTTAGTAAGGGATGACCAAATGACTGAACAAGCAGGCTGCGTGGGGCAATCAGGCCAGCAGGGGCGCAGTGAGGGGAAACCAGGCTGGCGGGGGAGGACAGTTAGGGGCGACCAGGCCAGCGGGGGGTGCAGTTAGGGGAAACCAGGCTGGCAGAGGGGAACAATTGGGGGCAACCAGGCCAGCTAGGGGGGCAGTAAGGGATGACCAGGCTGGCGGGGGGGGGGGCAATTGGGGGAGACCAGGCCAGCAGGCAGGGGCAGTTGGGGGCAATCAGAATGGCAGGCAGAGATGGTTAGAGGTGATCAGGCAGGCAGGCAGGTGAGTAGTTAGGAGGCAGCAGTCCCTGATTGTGAGAGGGATGTCCGACTTAGGGCCAAACGGACATCCTCTGAGGGGTCCCAGATTGGAGAGGGTGCAGGCTGGGTTGAGAGGACCCCCCATGTACGAATTTCCTGCACCAGGCCTCTAGTCTGAATATAAAAATGTTTATAGCCAACTAGTAGAGTGTGTGGAAGGGGCAGGGAATGGATGGAAAATTACTAAGAGAAAACATCACGGTTAAGAGGGATTCTGGCTAAATTGACCTAGTAGGGTTCTTGCTGAAGGCTAGCCGGTGATCAGACATTACCTGGGGGATGATAGACGATAAGGAAACTGATCAAATATTGAGGTTGATCAGATATCAGGAGGGGGAGATTCTGGCTTAGCATGATTCCTGTGAAATTAGGCAACACAAAGATAAACATGGAAATACAAAGGTGAGCGTCTTTTGGTAAAGGACTTGGTCGGGCCACACTAAAGTTTAGTCAAGGACAGACTCTTTATTAATATGCAGCCCTACATTAAGGAAATGTGGAGACTTGCTTGGAACTTACAAATAAGTCAACATTCCTGGTATTTGTTAGTCTGAGCATGTGGACCTGAACTTATTTACCTGCCAATGCCCTGGCTCTGGAACGAAACAGCAACTTCAGCTTTAAATCTTGATCACCGATTCTCCAATTGCTGTTATTGACAAGTTCTTTCCAATTACTCCCAAAATAATTTGGTAAGATGATACCATATGATAAAGTGTACTCTATTTGGTGTGGATTCCATGGGTAACCCATAAGCAAAGTGGAAGATATTTTTTATTGAGAAAACAACATAGTATTATAGTGTTGGAAATTAGAAAAAAGTTATCACCTGATCAGAGCAACTGCAACTGATATCAACTGATATCATCTTTAAAAATTTTCTCCCGTGCTTTATTATATACACAACATGGATATTGTTAAAATTTTACTCTATATGCAATTTTTATCATGCTTTTATACTTACCATTACATAATAAGCACTTTTATGTTGCCACATGGTCTTTTTAGTTATTGCTATCTATATATATATAAAAGCCAAGCAACCAGAACGCTGGAATGACCAGTTGCTTTGACATGCACTGCTGCCCTGATTGCCCCACCCACCCAGGTCAGGGGCAGGGCCAGCTGGCCAACTACCCACAGCCCCTCCGCCCCAGCCTGGCCTGATCAGCCCCAATCAGGGCAGGCCAGCTGGATCTCACCTGTGCACGAATTCATGCACCAGGCCTCTAGTTATTTTAATAATTACCTAATATTTATTAAGCAAATATTTTATATTTTACATTCCTTGTTGTTGGGCAATCAAGTTGATTCCTTTCCAAATTTCAGTAAAAATATATTCTAGCCAGTCACTGAGTAAAGAGAAAGAATTTTAATGAAAAGCCCAATTTTCTTTCTTACCTAATCTATAGATGTATATACTCACCATAATAGATTTCTTGATGTTTATATGACCTACATTTGCTCAAATGGAATGTGTTGTAGAGAGAATAATCCAAAAGGAACTAAAAGTTTATATTCTATCTTAGCCAAAAGGCCAAGAAGCGATTTTGAAAAACACTTTAGAAGCTACAGTTTGTCTTGAAGCTTTTACAATAAGAGACCGAGAGTCTGCAGTACACTTCATAGCGTGACTAATGCTTTCCACGGAAAAGCATGTTAAATTCATACTAATGCTTCTGAAAATTAACAATATGTATAAAATTGGGGAGGAAAGAAAAAATCCTTCCATCCTCCATAAAATAGTAATCTAAATACAAGAAAGCAATTTTGCACACCCTACCTAAAAATACAGGTTGCACGTCTTGGTTTGACTAGTCTACCCTTAGGAAGAAACCTAGTAAAGTGCCTAAATCATTTTCCTTTGCAACTTATCATGCCTAATAGCAATTTATCAAGCAATTTTCTTTCATTTTTTTCATATGGAAATAAAGGTAAAAGCAGATATATGAAAAATTAGTCTAGTTGTGAACACCCCACTTCCAGGACTTGGTACATAGAACTTCCACTGCTCCTGACTTGTTATTTTGTTCTCTCTGCACAACTACACAGGACTGAATCCTCTTCCCCCAAAAAAAGAATCATCTTATTTTTAATTTAGTAGCTAAAATTTGAAATATGAAGGGGTGATTGAAATGAATATTATTAAAAGGATTCATTATTTCTTTTTTTAGTTAAGCTAAATCTGCATGTATAGCAAAAATGAAGTTGGTACAGTTTTCCGGGAAGACTTTTCTTGTGACAACTTCCACAAAAAGCAGAAAATTCAGCTGCATGGGTTACTTGAGATAAAAATGGATTCACATTTAGGCAAAGAGATGATAGAAGGGAGCTTCTAGTTAAACAGCATAGCTGTTAGATGTTGATGCTAACCCTCCACAGGCTGACAGGAATGGCAGGTGAAATTCTCCAGCACACGGCATCTCCTGAATTGAACTGGAGTGTGGAGACCTATAAAAAGCACATGGTTCTTGCTCCTTGGAGCAAGAACAAGGAGCAAGACCTCAATTGTTATCTGTGCTTTTGGCTGCTGAACCAGTGAGCCCTCTGGCTGACTTGATCAGCTCCAATTCCCCTGGGATTTCATGCTTCGTCATCCCTGAAAGAATAGATTTAGAGTACAGAATCTGTTGACATCTTGTTAGTTCTGGGGAAATAGGACTTCTGAAGAGAAGAGACAAGCCAAGGAAGTCCCATGGGAATTATGGGCCATGGAGCATTTTTAGGTGCATGTGAATCTTTTCAGAAAGAGATCCTCTCTGAATCCCTGTTCCCAGATGTCCTGCTAGAGTTCTTTTCAAAACTGAGAGCCACATCAGAAGTCCTTCTGAGACTGCCCCGAGGCGCAAGTCCTCTTCACATACTTAAACCTGCCATCAGGTGCTCAAAGAAACTTCTCTTTTCCAGACTAACCAATCCTGACACTGTCAAAGAATCCTTATTCCTAGAGAATCTTAATGCCCTCGCTGTGTCCCTGCCCTTGTCTGTATGCTCTGGAGACAGTCTCATTGATTTGTTTCTTTCTTGAAGAAGGGACCCCAAGTAAGGAGTGATTTCTCCAGGGACAACTCCTTAGTACACAGGGGTAGGACCACCTATTCTCTGCTTCTAGACTTTATGGGCATATTTAGATTTGACAGTGCACAACACGTGTGCTGCTGCAGCTGAGTGACCCCACCCCTCCTGAGATAAGGCAGTAAGTATGTTGGACTTCATAGAAATATTATGAATGAGAAGCTACAAACTCCAGTGAGTTCTGTAGCCAGGCAGGCAGCACAAGTATGATCCATCCAGTGAGTGTCAGGAGTGACAGGGATGGATGTGGCCAGGAGAGCACGTAATATGCCCCAAGGCCTGCAGGTGGATCCTGTGTATCTTCAAACACCACGTGGGACAAACAAAACACTAAAGTCCCCCATGGCTGCTGTGTGCCACCTATGCACTTAAGGCAGCCTCTCGTGAGGCCTTAGCAGCCACACACAGAACATCGGACCATCTAACGTTTTGTTGTTGTTTTTTTTTTTTTTTTGTGCTGAGCAAAGAATACCTGGGCTGCTTCAAAAATAAACTCTTAAACAGAAAGCAGTTCACTACAAAATGACCAGCAATTATTTATTTTAAAATCTTTTAGGAATAAACTTTCAAATGTTCCTAACCCTCTTGTGACATTAGGAATTTGGTTGAGATCACTTTTCCCAAAGCTAAAAAGATTATGTTTATTCCACAAATATGTAGTTTCAATAATAACGTTAACCTTTATTTAGCTTACTATGTGGCAGGCACTATGCTAAGTATTTTTGTACGCATTTTTAAATGAATCCTCACAAAAAGATCGTGTGGTTGGCACTGCCCACGGCTAGTGCAGGGTAGAACTTTTGCTACTGTTTTTCCTCTTCTCTTTCTTTTCAGAGATGCAACACATTATTTTTAACCATGACTCTACGTGCCAGGCACCAGCATCCTTAGAAAAAAATCATTAACAATGTCTACTGATTTATTCTGTAACTACTTCTAGACCAGTAAGAACAAGAAACTCAAGCTGCTCGTTTCTTAGAGTTTTTCTTTTCCAGTTGCCATAGACTGACTTCTTGTTGAAACACCCTCCCCTAATATTGCAGACAGACCTCGGATGGAGGGTCAAGCCTTTTCCACTTTGAGGGGCTGCCTGGCTGCTGGGCAAGACGAACTAATCCTCCTGCAGGAGAAAGTGAAGAATGGGAAACTGTCTGTGGACCAAGCCCTTGAGAAATTTAAACATTGGCAGATGGGAAAGACAGGCCTGGAAATGATTCAGCAGGTAATGTTGTCCACAACCCCTTCTGGAACATTCCCCCATGGACAGAGCTCCAAGCCTCTTTGTAAATATTGACTCTTCACAAGAAATACAGGTAACTGTTTGTTTTCAAATAGCCACAAAAAGTAGATGTGTTCAAACTACCAATTAAAAGTTGAAAATATCCAGACTACATGCTTACAAACCACTGGTGAATTTAGTCCCGAGACACAATGCATTAGAGCTAATACCTAACCAGCTTCTAAGGCTGTCGTTAGTATAGTGAATGCTTTATGAATCTCATTGAAGAAATTAGCATGACTCATCCATACATGAACATGTGTTCAACATTCAGAAGAGTATTATTTAGACCAGACTCGAAACAAGAAAATGATTGAAATCATATCAGGCAGTATTCCTAAATGCAATGTAAGAAGTATTATCTTCTCTTCCCTTTAACCTGCCATGAGCATTAACTTCAGATAAGCCTAGTCTTGTTTTCTATAAATATAATTTACATCCTGAGAGGGAATTGGAATAGGTGGTTCAGCGATAAGAATGAAAACAAGATGCACCATATATACCCAGGGACATTCCTCAGGAAGGGGTATCAGGATCTTATTCTATGTATCCCACAGGCCTTTCTATGTCCAAAACATTCCAACGTTTTTTGTCTTCTCATCACAGAAAGCCCCAGTGTCTTAGAAACCAGTTGTCAGGCAGGTATTTGATGAAACACATTTAATTAACTAGTTTAGGCCAAAGTATAAATAATCACTAATAACTTTATATGCTGTCTTTCCTAAGGGATCCATTTTTATTTTAAAACAATATAAACCATATGTCATATCCACAGGGCATAGTTTAGGCAAAGGGACTTTTCAGTACATCTGAGATGACTCCATGTCAGAAACCATCTGTCTTGAGTGGCAGCTCTAGCTGTGGGTTGGTGGTTAGACATGGTCCAGGCCTTGCAGTGCTAAGCAAGGGCAGCGACTTTGCCAAACAAATGTGAAGAACACTAGTTGTAGAGTTTTGTAACTGATCATTGTCCATGCTTCTCAATCTGTGCCAATACTGTCACCATCAAACATCCCTCTGTCCTGAAACAGGTAAAATATGCCAAAGTGCAGACATACCAATCACATTCCTGGAAATGCTAGGTTATATGAATTTTGTTGAAATAAGTCAGTTGTATTTCAACCTCCTTTGACCCTTCAATAATAAAGTTTACAGTTTAGAGTAGTCCAACCTAAATACCTTCTTGGAAATGACTTCACTAGTTGTTTTATTAAACACTTAGCTATTTCTATTTTGTTTGTATATTTCCATTTTGTAGGGAGCAGTTATAAAGTTAAGCCTCTGACTGACCTGCTGGCAAAGCTGCAAACAAGTCCCAGATTGGAGGGCACAGCCCTCTTAGCATAATTAAGCTTGATCTTGTGACTGCTCCCTAGATCTTTCCTGGGTAGCTAATGGGCTGTGGGAGGTGCAGCAAGTGCTGCCAAAATAAGTGAAACTTACAAGAACATTGTAAATTACCTTGTTTACCTCTGACTATAAAATAAAGCATCAGCTTGCAGTCTGGATCTGTTCTGTGGTCTCAGTCACGCACAGAAGATCCACATAGACCCAGCTTATTCTCTTTGTCTGTCTTTTCTTCATCCTTCACCGGCCCTCCCTCAGGGTCACCGAACCTTTGGCTACGCTGGCACGGCACACTAATGTTGTTTTAGAAAGAATTGAAGGTGGTCAATACTCACTACTTTGAGATTGATTTGGCTTACCTAATATGAAGGGACAATGGAATAATGAATATGGTTAGTCTTTATGCAAAACAAAATAACCTGTGTATTCAAAAAGAAACATTAAGGCTACTTTCCATAAGATCCAAAAGTTTAACAATTCTGATGGAATACTGTTTGAGTTATCAGTCAGTACTTTTTTTCCTAGCTTTATTGAGATATAATTGATATAATATTGTGTAATATTAAAGTGTTCAAAGTATTGATTTGATATTTACATATTGTCAAATGATTGCCATTATAGTGCTAGCTAACATTTCCATCATCACATATTTATCATGGGGGGTGGGGAATGAGAACACTTAATATCTACTTTCTTAGCAACTTTTAAGTGTATATAATACAGTGTTGTTTACTGTAATCATTGTGCTATACATTAGATCCCCATAACTTATAGCTGAAAGTTTATACCCTTTGACCAACATCTTATCGCTCACTTCCCCAGTCCCTGCTAACCACCATTTTACTCTCTTTCCATGAGTTTGACTTTTTAAGATTCAACATATAAGTTATATGAAACAGTATTTATCTTTCTTTCTCTGACATTTTTTACTTAGCATAATGCCTTAAAGGTATGTCCAACCATTTTTCTCATGACTGAAGAAGATTCATTAAACATAATATATCATATGTTTATATCACATCTTCTTTATCCATTCATCCATTGACAGACACTTGAGTTGTTTCCATATCTTGGCTTCTGTGAATAATGCTGTAGTGAGCATGGGAGTGCAGATATCTCTTTAATATCCTATTTTCACTTCCTTCTGATATATACTCAGAAGTGAGTTTGATGAATTAAATGGTAGTTGTATTTTTAATTTTTCAAGAACATATGTGCTATTTTCCATAGTGGCTGAACCAATTTACATTCCCACCAACAGTATTCAGGGTTCCCTTTTCTTTACATCCTTCTAACACTGTTATCTCTTGTCTTTTTTTTTTTTTTTTTTTTTTCACGGAGAGGAAGGGAGAGGGAGAGAGAGTTAGAAACATCAATAAGAGAGAAACATCAATCAGCTGCCTCTTGCATACCCCCTTATTGGGGATGTGCCCGCAACCAAGGTACATGCCCTTGACCGGAAATGAACCCAGGACCCCTCAGTCTGCAGGCTGATGCTCTATCCACTGAGCCAAACCGGTCAGGGCTTGTCTTTTTTATTATAGCCATTGTAACAGGAGTGAGGTGTTATCTCATCGTGGTTTTGCCTTGTATTTCCCTTGTAATTAGTGATGTTGAGCATCTTTTCATATATATGTTTGTTATTTGTGTGTCATGAATAGATATTACAGTTCTGCTGCCCATTTTTAATCAGATTATTTGTTCTTTTCCTATTGAGTTATATGAATTCTTTATGTATTTTGGATATTAACATCTTATCAGATATAGGATTTGCAAATATTTTCTCCCATTCTATATGTTACCTTTTAATTTTGTTGATGGTTTCTTTTGTTGTGTAGAAGCTTTTCAGGTTGATGTAGTCACTCCTGTTTCTTTTTATTGCGTGTGGTCTTGGGTATCATATCCAAAAAATGTTGCCCAGACCAATGTTGGGGAGCTTTTCCCCTATATTTTCTTAGTCCTTCATATAAAGACCTGGACAACAGTCAGAACAATAAAAGAATTCTTCCATTTTTTTAACATACACGGACACACAGTCAATCCCACTTTTCATTGTTACTTTTGTCATTTAAAAATATATTTGCTTGTACCCTGAGGGTGAATCTATCAGAGATTATTATAAAGTCATATTATTATTGACAGAGGAATTATCTTAGGAAGCTAACAGGAAAAATGACACAAACATAGAGTTAATAATAGAAGAGTCTCTAGAATAATGAAGGCCCATGTAGAAATCTCGGAGTTGAAGGTGGGATGGCTGTAAAGGTAAAAGCCTTGTCTTTCTCTCTCCTCACTCCTGCTCATGTTCACTGGGTGCCTGAAGAACATTTGCTCCACTCTCAGGAGAGTACGTGTAAGGCAATGAAAACAACTCTTTATTTAGGAAATGTGATTTTTTAGGTTTCAGGAGAAACCCCTAAGAAAAAGTGCTACTCTTTAGTTTTCTGCTAAAAGGGGATTTTTGATTGTTAGCTTATTTTATATCATGGTTAAAAAGAATCAAAGCTCAATGCAAAATATTTGGAAAGCAAAGAAATATCACAAGTTAGCCAAGAAGGGGAATCCAGTTATATTTCCTTTGCTTCTGAGTCCATAGTTCTTAGAAGGGATTCCTGGGAAGGACTGTGTACTACAGAACCTGGAATTCAGCTCTGGCAGCAGCAAGTCACCATTGTGTCACTCTCCTGCTTCTGGTCACCAAATAGCCAATGTAGACCCCTTAGGTGTCAGATTAGCAAAACAGCTCCCTAAAGAATTGGGTTCTGGGTTCAATTCCTGACTCTACCACTTATATAACTATGTGATTTGGGAAAGTTACTTAACCTTTCTATATCGCAGTTTCCACATGTGTAAAATAAGATGATGACATTTTTTTATCTACTTTATGAATTAGTGAGGATTAAGTAAGATAATACATGTAAAGGATCAAGGATAGCCCAGCTGGTGTGACTCAGTGATTGAGTGACCACCCATGAACCAGGAGGTCATGGTTTGATTCCCAGTCAGGGCACATTCCCAGTTTCGGGCTCCATCTCCAGTAGGGGGCGTGCAGGAGGTGGCCGATCAATGATTTTCATCATTGATGTTTCTATCTCTTTCCCTCGTTCTTCCTCTCTGAAGTCAATAAAAACATAAATAAATAAATAAATAAATAAATAAATAAATAAATAAATAAATAAATAATAAATGGCTATAGTAGTTGGTGTTTCATCCTGACCCATAAAAATTTGGGTAAATCTTGATTTCTGTTTCCCGGTTGTTTCCTTGTTTAGGAAAAATTACGCCAACTACGGGATTGCATTATTGGGAAGAGGCCAGAAGAAGCAAATGTCTATGGTAAGTACAACTTGCCTATTATTCAAAAATGATAGTGTGATGGAGTGGAAAATACAAGGACTTTGGAATCAAGCAGTCCTGACTTCATATTCATACTCCATCACTTTTCAGCTGTGTGACCAGACAATGCGTCTACTAACCCCTGGTACTCAGGTTCCTGGTCTGCAAAACAGGAACAAGTACACATATCTGGAAGTGGTTTAATAAGTTAACATATTAAATGCTTTCACCTTCTCTGACCTATAATGGACATTCAATAAGTGCCAGTTACCCTTTTTTCCTTCGATGTAAGTTGAAAACAAGATGATTCTGCTCCAGTTTTTATACATGAGCCGTTATACAGAGTATTACATTTTTAAGGCGTCATACTTTTTTAATAAGGTAGAATAGTCTCAATATAGTCAGTTCTCACAACTGTCCACATGTGGATCATTTCATACTGAAATTTCCTGTTGCCTTCCCCTGCAGCTAGCCTGCTTCTTGGCAATGCAGATTCCCCTTGCTAATATTTAACAGTTGCTCTCAGGGCAAAACAAAAACAAAAAATAAACAACACTCATCTTAATGTTAATACAAATCAAACATTGTTAAGATGGTAAATCATCTCCAAAGATAACAACACATTCCAAAGTTGAAAATAAATGTATTCTCACTATCTGACCACTCTTTCCCCAAGTCCCTGCTCCTGCCAGATAATTAAAAACTAACAACCACTAGTAAAGCTTGCAAGTTTCCATCTCTTCCATTTTCAGTAATATTGCATAGCTTTTAGCTAGTGCTTCATGTGGAAAGTCACCCTGTTAAAAGTCACCCTTTTCATATTATTGGTTTGTTATCTACTTTTCCATAGAGAATTCTTCTAGCTCTCTTAGAAATGTTTTCTAAAAAAGAAATACTCCTAAAATAACAGATAACTAAGTTCTACAGACTTCCATTCTAATGTGGAATGAGATGAAAATTTAACAAAGTATAAAATTACAAAATAAATAATTTTACTAAAGAACATTAAGTAGTAATAGTAGCTAATATTTATTGACTATCTACTATACACTTAACATTACCTTATTAATTTCCTATAGTAACCTTTTTAAGTATGCATTAGTTCCAATTTATAAATAAGGAAACTAAGACTCTGAAACACTAAGACACACGAAGACACATAGATTAGAAACTAAAATCTATTTCTGTTTGAATCCAAAGTCAATGCTTTTAATCATTGATGTCCTAATTAGAAATCTACTAGCTCTCCTTCCAGCCAAAGTGGAGTAAGTAGTAGCAAATAAATTCTCCCACTGTATAGAACACTAATACTGGGCAAAAATATGAGACAACTGATTTCAAGAAGTGGACAATAGAAAGCCTAAAGCTAGAATCCCAGAGACAAGCAAAATTTGTGTCGTAGTTCCCATAACTCCCAGAGACTAATCTCCTGGCTACAAACTGTGCAAAACAAGGCAGCCCTATTAAACTGAGGAGACAAAGATCCAAGACCAGGGGGCGTGTGCGTTGGGTCACTGAAGCAGTAGCTGTGTAGAGGTAGCCTCTGAGGGGACTCCACAGGGCTGTGGCTGAGGGATGAACTCTGTGCACATGCAGAGCAAGATCACTTGAGGCACACAAGGTAAGCAGTTTCTAGGGCACTGGATGCAGAACAGACTCTAGAATTTGAGTGGAGTTAGAAAAAAACCATATTGGGATATTTGAGTTCTTGCTCAGATAGAGTAGAAAGGTCTCAACATTTTGTTAAAATACCTGGCATTCTGCTGCGATGCCACGAAATGTAAGGTGTAAGGACCATGACTTAGAGTAGGACCCATGTAGACCCACTATAACAAAGTCTAAAACCAAGCCGCACTAAGATCCACATGGAACACAGGAAAAAAAAAACCACCCTAATATTTTACATCTACCTGCTATGTATAATTTTCTGTTTCCAATATCTCCTCACCCTATATAACATTTTCAGCATTTATTATATTACAATTTTTCTGTCTGTAAATTCTCTGATTTTATTTACCTGAAAATGTCTTTATTTCAACAAATGTTTGAAGGATATTTTTTCTGGATTTACAATTCTAAGTGGTCATTTTTATTTTTAGCACTTCAATGATATTATTACATTTTATTTAGTCCTCCATTATTTCGGCTGAGAAATTAGTATTTCTATCCTTTTTCCTCTATATGAAATGTGACTTTTTTCCTCTGGCTACTTTCAAGAATATCTCTTTATTTTGGTTAGAAGTAGTCTGACTATAGTTGTCTATATGGAGTCCTCTTAATAATTATGCTATTTGGAGTTTGTTTAAGTTCTTGGAACTGTACAGAGGTGGTTTACATTAAATTTGGCAAAAGTTTTGGCCATTATTTTAAATGTTTTGTCCAAAACTCACTCTTGTCTCCTCTGGGACTCTAATTATATTCATGCTACATTGTGTTATACTGTTCTACATACATGTCTCTGAGGCTCTGTTCTTTTTAACAATTTTTATCTTCCTGTTCATCATATTGAATAACTTCTATTGTTTTGTCTTCAACTTTATTAACTCTGTTATATCCCATCTGCTGATAAGTTCATCAGATAAATTTTTTATTTCTTTTATTATACTTTTAATTTATATAATTTCCATTTCATTATTTTATATAGTTTCAATGTTTTGCTGAGATTTCTTCGTTATTCACTCCTTAAAACCATTTTTTATGAAGTTAACTATATTTATCAGAACTACAGTAAAGTCTTTGCTAAAGTCAGCAATGGGATCATCTCGGGTTTTTATTGATGGTTTTCATTTGCTTTTCTATGATTTATATTTTTCATTTTTTCATATCTCTGCCTTTAAAAAATAAGTATTGGTCATTATAGGTAATCTGCTGTCTAATCTGAATTCTTCTGATGAGTGTAGATTCTGGTTTTAGCAGAAAGTTTGATTACTGACATGAACTTATGTAGGCTTGGCTTTGTGCTTTTTTCAGGGTTGACTTACAGAGAGCCCCATGTCTTTTCTAAGGCCCTCAGTGGGACTAAGCCTAAACTTAAGTTGGGTGATATAACATACAAAATAGGAAAAGATATAAAAACAATCACAGATATCATACTGAGTGAAAGATGCTAGACACAAAGAAGTATGCTCTGAAATTCTAGATAAAACTAATCCACTAAAGATAGAAATCAGATCAGGGGCTATCAGAAATATTGGTGGGGTGAGGATTGATGTAAGGGGGCACAAGAGGATTTTCTGTGGAGGATAACATGTTCTTTCCTAACTGGCTGTATAAATTTGTAAAATTATACTCTTAAAAATGTTTGAATTGTACTATATGTAATTATTACTGAATAATGTTAATTTCATAAAAGAATGGAGTAGCCCATGCTAAAAGATTATTGAAGCAGAATAGCAAGCTTTTATTAAGTGTCAAATACATCTAAAATCATAATACCTTGGGACAAGCACTAAGAGGAAAAAAAGACAAAGGTAATAAAAGATATGGTTTCTCACACTTAGTGGATGGAGGTTAGTATTTTTAAAATCCGATTGTGAAATTTCATGCTCACCTTAAAGATAAGTAACAATAAAAACAATAAAGCTTAGAATAAATATTATATAAAACCCAGTAGATTGTTTTTGTCTTTTTATTTTCTAGATAAGCTCACCATCGTGCACCATCCAAACGGTAAGTGCTCGGTATGTATGGGAGGATTTAAAGACTAAGTCAACACACATAGTAAACCAACTCCAGTATACATTAAACCTAATATTATTAGGCAGATCAGTGTATAATCTCACATAGATTTTGTGTTTATATGCAAAACCACTTGATAACCAATAAATTGTGAGAGAGTTTTAGAATAGCATTGCTAGAGGCCTTCTTATATAGTAAAAGAAGCTTGTACTTTGAACTCTCCCCGACCTGGCTCTTTACAAGTTACTAGTTGTCACCTTTGGCAAGTCACTTAAACTCTTTAGGCCTCAGCTTCCTCATATGTAAAATGTAGGTAAGAATTCTACCATGGGAATTGCTATAAAGATACAGTATCCTATCTAATAAAGAGGGAATATGCTAATTGATCATCACTCCATCACAAAGATGGCTACACCCACAGCTGAGGCCAAGTTTCCTTAAAGAGCCTTAACAAGCAATCAGCAGGGACCTGAGGCTACGCCCTCCCCCGCCCCCATTGGGCTTGACAGGGGACCTCAGACCATGCCCCCTGCCTTGGCACCAGGCCTGGGGACCTGAGGCCATGCCCCCCACCCAGCAGGGCTTGATGGGGGACCTCAAGGTGTGCTTCCCATCCTGGTGCTGGGCTAGGGGACCTCCAACTGCGCCCCTCACCAGGTGGGGCTTGACAGGGGACTTCAGGCCACGCCCCCTGTCCCAGCACCAGGCCAGGGTACCTCAAGCCGGGCTCCCCACCAAGCGGGGCTTGACAGGGGACCTCAAGGTGCACCCCCAGTGCTGGGTCAGGGAAACTCAGGCCACACACCCCACCCAGCAGGGCTTGACAGGGGACCTGAGGCTGTGCCCCCCTGCCAGTGGTGCTTGATGGGGGACCTCAGGCCATGCCCCCCACCCAGCGGGGCTTGACAGGGGATCTCAGGCCGTGTCCCCCACCTGGTGGGGCTTGATGGGCGACATCAAGGCACGCCCCCCCGCCCCATCTGGGGGACCTCAGGCCACGCCCCCCATCCTGGCGCTGTGCCAGGAGACCTGAGGCTATGCCCCCTGCCCGGTGGGGCTTGACAAGGGTGGGACTGGCCAGGTCTGGATCTATCCCAATGCAGGGGGCAGCCAGGTCTGGGTCTCATGCGATTTTGAGGCGCATGTGGGTGGGCGGGGACTTGACTCTGGGTCCCCCTTTTAATGTGCACGAATTCCGTGCACGGGGCCACTAGTATGTAAATAAGAGCTGGTGTTTGATGAGTGGAAGTTATTGATAGAGCCAATGAAATTGGAATAACACTTGAGAGAGTGATTCACTTTAGTGTGATGGGGAGGAATGTGTGCAGAATCTTGGGACAGCAAAGAAGAAATAGAGGTCAGCGAGGCAGCTGTTGGATAATCAGAAGCAAGTGTCTATGGACCGAACCAAAGCACTGACTGTGGGAATGGAGAAACAATAGAAGTGAGCAGTGTGGCTGGGATGGAAAATGGGAAGCCTGTGCTACAGGCAGGAGAGTAGTAGAATGAGCCAACATTAGGAATCATTTTTCTTAAAAAGTGTATTTTGCTATTGGCGAATCATGGTACATGGGGAAAAGAAAAATAAAGGAAGAGGGAATAATCAAGTGGGGGTTGTTATTCAAAGGTGTTGAACTGTTTCTGAGCTGAAGCAATTCCTCAATGTCCTACCTAGTGAATCTTTATGGGTAGGAGGAATTAATAGCATCCTTGCCAAGTGTGCCTTTTTGGTATGCCCTTTTATCTCTTCAGTAATTTTTCTCTTTACCCATATCCTACTCTTTGGATATATACATATTTTTAAAAGTGCTGAATGAATGAATCATTAAATGTGTGAATGACTAAAGAGATAATAACAGAGTTTGTATTTCTAGGTAATGAACGTGTCCACAATGAAAATACTTTATATAGCATACCCCATGGCAATAAGGTAGGTTGTATTTATCTTAATTTTTATAAAATGCAAAAAAAAACACAACAATTTTGTTGAGAAAGTCCATAAGAGCCTTCTGTCCTGATTATGCTTTGAAACATTTGGAAAATATGAATAAAATAGGTTACATAAGCATTTGTGTGCAAAATCCATGAACAGTAATTTAAAGAAATCAACTATTTGGAAAAAAGCAAAAAAGGAACTTGATCAAAGGAAAAAGGCATTGAGGCCAAAGTGTGGCTTAATTCCACATGTACTAGTATGGACCAAATAAATCCTAGAGGGGGTATGAAGACATCATCTTTAGCAATAAGAATATAATCAGTCTATTTGTCTCACAATGTACACAGTCCTTAATGTCTAGTTATAGAAAAAATATATATATATTGTTCATGTAAATATGCATTACTTCACATTCTAGAGTGAACTAATAATAAATTGCTAATGAGACGTTAAAAATAACACTAAACAAAAACAGCAGCAATTGAAAACCAAGATCAGTTCAAGACAATACTGATAATGACCTAAAGACAAATTTTTCTTCATAAAAATTGTGATTCCAACTATCTATATTATGGGATGTAGAAAACGTTACTCCAAGTCATTGGCAGTTGGATTTCTTGCTAAAATCCAGAATTAGAGCCCTTGGTAAGTTCTTATAATAAACCAATTTTAGTGTACCAAATTTTAATAACCCTCAATATCTCTAATGTTTCAAATAAATCATAAGTAATCATAAAAGCCATTCACTCTTAAGAACTGATTGAAGTATTTGCATTTCTGGACCATTCTGTGACCCACCAATGGGCTATAGACCTAATGAGTCTATAATACATAGACTCATTAAACTCACTCTGCTAGGCCCAGGAATTTATGAAAATATCTTTGTCAAATGAAGATCCAGCTAAAGGACTGTACAACCATGACATGTCCTTTTGGAGTAAGATTTTGGATAAGAGAAAAGAATACAAATTCCCAACACTGTGAAGTAAAATTTGAACTCAGGATTTTGATGAAGTTGAGCTTTACAGTGATTCTTTCTTTTTAAGATGGACAATTGTCCTGTCAGTTCCCTCTACAAAGGTGTTTTTGTGTGACTGTGAAAGGCAACTATGACTTTATTATGCTTCTTTGCTCAATCTAAAAAATGAAGAAATAGTAAATAGTTCTTTTCCTTTTTTTGTTTTCTTAGCCTCCTGCTCGACTCCAAGTTGAAAAGGAATTTGGTTTCTGTTGCAGAAAAGATCACTAAGGAAGGTACGAAAAGCAGCTATATTAAAATTAAAAAAAAAAACAAACCCTAAAAGCAGCCTTATTAGAAACTTGAAGGAATCATTTGTCTAGCAAACAGAATACTCTTAAATATTTCATTTTCTTCTCAACGAATAAACACATGTATTTTTCAAGCCAAAGGTGATTGTTCCTTAGAAAGATTTATGTATGGGGGTGATTTCATGCTAGCTAATCAATTTCAATTGATGATCCATTATTCACTAATACATTTCCTGTGATCTCATTTTCAGGTTATTATAATGAAACAAGAATCTGCAGACACTGTGCTTTCTGTGTGAAGCAAGCTTGCATTTGGATTTGCTGTCTTCCGGCAAATCTATACTATGAAAGAAAAAGCAGCCCTCTGGATTTCAGATTTTATTATTGCCACAATTTATTGACATTGTATCTGCTTCAGATGGGTACATCAAGCCTAAAATTGAGTGCCATTCTTTGAAATTGCATTCTTTGAAAACGAAATTCTTGCATTTTACAATGCACTTTCCCACTGAAGCAGCTATTTCCCATTTTGAAAATGGAAGGAAAACAAGAGCAGAAAAGTAAAATGCTCTGTAGCAGTTATGGGGCCTGTTTTAGGCACTAACCTTAATAAATTACTCCTTTTGTCCTTGGAATAACCATGAAAATACAAATTTGTTCAACACATATTTGTCTTTTCAGTGGTTGGCCCATTTCCTGAATTTCTCACATTCAAAACTAACTATTGTCACAGCATGCTTGTGGAAACCTTCCCTTATTTAGTGCTTATTTGCATGTAATCCTGAGAAAATGGTTTTCCTAACTTTTTGTATCTCATATTAATATATATTTCTACAACCTATATTCCTTATTAAAAGACTTAAAATTTCATCAACTTACTTCTTAGGCACACCTTGCTAGAATAGAAAGTGGATTTCCCATTGTATGATGTTCATGCACAATTGCTGCAAATAAAATGAATGTTTAAAGCTATGTCTGACTTTCAAAAGCCATACATGAGAATTAACCACTAAATTCTTCTGTTTACCAGGTTATAGAGAGAGTCTACCAAAATCATTTGAAAACAAGTGAACTTGATTAATTTCACTGTGTAGTGCCCATAAAGTAGAATAAACACAAATGGTGTTTTTCTAGCTTCTAAACAGTAATAGGAATGACTATTTTTTTAAAAAGTGATTCTGAAAAACATCGATCAGAGGTTTCTCAATAGTATCAACATTCTTTTAAAAGCTCATCAAGTCATCGGTTTAATTAATCCTTATAGAAGCTGTTTTTGATTATTATATTTGGAAATTCAGCCTATATATTCACATCCACACTTTCAAGATATGACATGCTGTTCCATGCACTGAGCCCCCATCTGTGTGGATTGTCGCACCCAAACAGTTAGGGAGAGCAGTAGGAAAACTCACTGCTTTTCTATCATTTTCTCCATTTATAAAATGTAAATGTATGCAACATCTGTAAAGTTAAAAATTGCCATATTATCCTGTGACTGATGCTGACAATTCCACCAGTAACTTTAGTCTTATTAAAACTGTGAAATTCAGTGACAGGTAAAATGTTAACTTTCCTGATTATAATGCAATTAGATAATCTCTTACCTGAGACTTGGTTAAGGGTGGAAGAGGGAGATAAGGCCTGAGTGTTATTCAGATCTTTAACATAGATGGAAATCTAAATTCAGGATCTTTGAAATTCCACCCTTATGGACTGGGCTAACTTAGAATAAAATCATTTAATAGCCTCTTTCCCAAGACACTCTGACCCTTGGAATCTTCCACTTTGCCGTCACAGAGACACTTGGAAAAAGAAGCCAAAAAATGTGAGGTCCTCTGTATGCTTCCTTTACCATGGCTCATCCCGTCCTTGGCTGATTAGGCTTTGCCAGAAGGAAAACATTGGTTAGAAAGGTTGGAGTTGGGGGATCAGGAGAGTCCATGTTATACCTATTGAATGAAAGAAAGAGGTAAAAAGTAAAGAAATGCACAGGCAGAAGAAGGGTAACCCAAATTTAGAAATGATCCCAAATGTAAATGCTCCATAGGAAGCAATATTTTTAACCTCTGTGCTTTATCCCTAACATATGGAATACTGTCCATCAAATTGGAGCCACACAACAGAAGCTTTGCCTTAGAGATGAAAGATTGGAGGACAGGGCCGAGGGGCCAGGATGTAGACTAGAAACATGTGAACTTTCCTGAGAGGCCTGGGCCATTTCTCAAGGAGCCCTAGTCACTGCCAGAAAGAAAGACCTCCACAAGAGAACTTTTGAGGATTTTGTGCTGTTTCCGGAAGCCTGAGCAGACTGTAGCTAATATACTTTATCTTTTTCTTCATCACTTCCTCAAATCAGATTTGTTCCTAACAAGCCATTGCTCCTAACTTTAGCCAAAAGCCAGCCCTTTCCTTAGGTTCCTAAATTTACCATGACTCTAACTTCTAGAGAAGTATGAACAGGTCCTGAATGTTATCAAATGAGTTGATGTTCAATATGAACTCCCTTCTTTTGCATTAGTCAATTTTCTAGGATAACAAAAAGGAAGCATCTAGACTGGTGCTTTTCAAATGAGGTGGTTTTGTTCTTTTGCCCTGGACATTTGGTAATATCTGGGGACATTTTTAATGGTCATGACTACAGAGAAGGTAGCCCTAGTATCTAGGATGCAGAGACAAGGAAGCTACTAAACATCCTTTAATACACAGGACAAAGAAATTTCCACTCCAACATGTCAAAAGTGAAGAGGCTGAGAAACCATGATTTAGACTGTAAAGTAAAATGAGTTTAGCACTTAAAAAGTGTTGTTAAAATGAAAACAGTTAACTTTATACCAAATTTTCTGCAAGTGGAAATCCTTATCAGAGCATAAATGAATGTCATTTTATTTTTTAATATATTTTTATTGATTTCAGAGAGGAAGGAAGAGGGGGAGAGAGAGAGAAACATCAATGATGAGAGAGAATCATTGATTGGCTGTCTCCTGCCTGCCTCCCACTGAGGATCAAGCCTGCAACCCGGGCATATGCCCTGACTGGGAATCGAACTGTGACTTCCTAGTTCATAGGTCAATGCTCAAACACTGAGCCACATCAACTGGTCAAATTTCTTTATTTTAAAATACATTTGGCTTAACTTTAAATGCATCACTAAATACTCAAAAGAATGGTTGACTCTAATGCATTGTCATAAATCAAACATATTATTCTACCAATAGAGACTCCAGTTTTTAGACTGTTCTTACTATTTTTCCAAAGAAAATAACCTTTTAACTTGTGTCATTATTAATCCTATTGTACACCAAGTATTTGTTCATCTGAGTCCCTTCTTGTTTTCTATAATGCTCCTGGGGTCTGATTTTAATAACTTAGACTTACCTGAATTTTACTGTGTATTGCTTTTCTAAATGGGTAAATATTTAGGAGAGATCTGCATCATGAGCTGGATCTAGTGGGTCCCAGCAGATTAGCACAGAGCTGGCCCAAGACCTTATTGCAGCCCGTTGTGTAGCCGTACCGGCCACACTTGTCAGCCACCTTATTGTGCGGGACTGAGCTTTAAATAACAGCAGAGGCAAGATTCTCAATTACAGTGCATGATTTCCCCAATATTCCCATCTTCAAAATGCAGAAGATAATGCTTCTGACATAATTTTATGGATATTAAATGACATCATGTATTGCATGAGCAGGACAGTACTATGTTCCAGAGCATGAGCTTTGAGGTTAGCAGGGGTGGGCAAACTTTTTGACTCGAGGGCCACAATGGGTTCTTAAACTGGACCGGAGGGCCGGAACAAAAGCATGGATGGAGTGTTTGTGTGAACTAATATAAATTCAAAGTAAAGGAGCGGAGGGGAGAGCAAGAGAATCGGATAGAACAGCCGGATCCGGCCCATGGGCTGTAGTTTGCCCAAGGCTGGGTTAGACTGACCTACTTTGAATATTGGCTCAGCTCTGTCCTCGCTGTGCAAACTATGCCAGTCTCTTGGAGGCTTTGTTTCATCATTGGTAAAATGGTGTTAATAGTAGCAACATCAGCATTGTTTTTTAAAGAATTAAGTGTAAGGAGATCAGTTAATTAATTTATCATTCAAAGAGGATGCCTTTGATGGTAAATGAAGTCATTTTAATAAGTACAGTGGAAAAGCAGGCATGAACCAGGACTACTTCAGGCATGAGCTGGGATATATGGTCATTTTACTAAGATGAGATGTAAGTGCTTAGAACATTTGACTCAGAATAAATTGTCAATGAAGATAGTTTGTGGTGGGGGGGGGGCGGAATCCTCCTTGAAATGTGAATGCTGCGTGAAACACAAGGTTGACTGTTATCTGACTGGCTCTTAGGTACAGCCTTATAGCATATGAATCACATCCATATCATTATTTTAAAAAAACAAGTGATTGCAAAAAATGCCCACCTGGGTCACCCATAAACATCAGAAGTGCAAAAATCTGTCAATGGTAAGATTCTATAGCATTGTTTCCCAAGCTGTGTTACCAGGACTCTTATGGGGTTAAGAAGGGGTTTTGTGGTCAAGTGAGCTCAGGGGTGCTACGTATTTTAGCCTCTTTTAGAATAGCATGTTAAGTATCAAAGTACTGAAGTCTGAGTAATCTTGCAATAAAGAAGTCTCTACATTTTAAAAAACACTGGTTTATATTTTATGTGTATATTGTAAGCTGGCCTCATTTTCCACTTAATGGGAAAAGAAAAAGTGGCTGAAAGATGCGTGCAATGATCTGTTGAGATGGCATCTAAAACGTGGGTTCCATGGGAAACTGTGCTGAGATCAATCAATGGTGTTTGCCATAGGTAATGGGGTGTTGAGTGAGAAAGTGTTGGCATGCATATTTGGCATTCAAGATTTACACTCGGTTATTTAGCATAAAGCAAAAGCTTAAGTTCTAAATTTTGCAAATAATAAAAGTCAGCTTCAGTCACAATACTGTCTTGAAGTAAATAAACTAGTAAACTCCTCTCTGAGTGAAACACTAATTCCTATTATAATATACTAGTGGCCCAGTGCACGAAATTTATGCATGGGCGGAGGGGTCCCTCAGCCTGGCCTGCACCCTCTAAAATCTGGGATCCCCTCGGAGGATGTCCGACTGCCGATTTAGGCCTGATCCCTGTGCGATCGGGCCTAAACCGCCAGTCAGACATCCCTCTCGCAGTCAGGGACTGCTGGCTCCTAACTGCTCACCTGCCTGCCTGCTTGATTGCCACTAACCACTCTGCCTGCTGGCCTGCTCGCCCCCAACTTCCCCCGCTTGCCAGCCTGATCACCCCCAACTGCCCTCCCCTCCTGGCCTGATCACCCCTAACCACCTCTGCCTTGGCCCCACCACCATGGCTTTATACAGAAGAACATCCAGAAGGTCTCTGGTCTAATTAGCATATTACCCTTTTATTAGTATAGATAGGATATGACATACTGCCATAACTATAACATAATCTGCCAGTATTACTCTATGAGAATACGTACTTCATGCTATAGGAAGGCATCTAATACATTACATTGTATATGTTGTAGGTAGTAGGAAATACTGTATTCATAGCAATAGTATACACCCTGTGACTTCCCTTCCTAATTTGGGAATGGTTCCCCAGTTCTTTGAACGTTTCCTGGCCCCTGATGTATTTGGAAAGAAAATAGCTCTGAGTTTGGAGAAATTAAATTACAACCATGACTCCAATTCAACTGCCTCCTGTACTTCCAGCCAGATAACAGGAAAAACATCCCAGGGCCGGCGCCTCCTATGGCTGAGCTCCGGAGTGAGGGCCCGCGGCCCAGTGCTGGGCGGTTGACGGCAACTGGAGGCACCTCGGATCCGTCCTGCTGTCAGCCCAGCAACTGGGGCCCTCTGCTCCCAGCCCCTCCTGAGCCCCGGTGCCTCCTAACAGGGTCCCGAGGCTGCACCCCCAATCCTGCTGCCCTCTCCTCACCAGGGACCAGGGCATGGCAGCGTGGGGCACAGGTGTCCCATTTTCATTAAAATGTTCAACCAGCGCCCTCTCCACCAGTGTCTGCAGGCGGCCCGGGGGCAGACAGTGATCCTGGGGGCAGACAGTGATCCCGGAGGCACTTGCCGCCCCTGCCAGAGCTCAGCCACGATGGTCCAGGGTGAGAGAGCCCTGCCAGGCCCCATGGCTGTAACTTGGACCCGCCTCCTTAACCAGGGATCTGGTGCTGGGCAGGCAGCAGCGGTGCTTCCTCCCCAGCCCGTGCTGGAGCCGGTCCCTGCAGTTTCAGAACCGAACTCCGAGGGGCTCCCCAGGCGGCAGCGGCCCTGAGCCCACCAGCTCTCCCTCGATCCCACCAAGGCTTGCTTCTCACACTTGCTGAAAACCTTCTCGGTCTGCTTGCCATAGTAATCACCGGTGGGGCTGAGGGGACTGGGCGCCACCATCTTTGTGGTGGTGTGATGGTCAATTTGCATATTCTGCCTTTATTAGATAGGATTTTGGGTGTCTTCAAATCAACATCAATCTTGGTTCCACTCAGAAGTGGTGCAAGATCACTCAGAGATGCTGTGCAGTGAAATGTATCAGACACTGAAGCCATTTCTGGGTTCATGAATACCAGTGGGATAGTGTTGCTCAGATTGCCTTTTTGTCCTCTGTAGCATTAGATGGCCCTCAAAGAGAAAACTTTGCCTCAGCAAATCAACCAATAGTTTCTGATGGATTGTCTCTTTCTCAAGGTGACGATGGACATGTTACATCAGCTGTGATAAAGGTGCTACTGTTTTGCCCCTAGCACTATCTCTTTTCTTCATTTGAGCAAAAGAAAGACACAGGATTTGTGGTCATGTGAAGTGATGCAGGGGACTCAATGAAAGCATTTGCAGTCACACTTAGGAACCTTAGGCATCCTGGCCAGTCACTGACATTTGTCATCGTGTTGTGAAAGGAGGTGTTCTGTGACTCAGACTGGCCAGTCATGCCAGATCCCTCTCAGTTATTCTGCAGCAGCAGACTTGGGGGGGGGGGGTCCCAGAAGATGACCTGTGGTAACAGTGACAGTGAAGGGCAGAGGAACCTTACTTTGTGGTCATCATATGTTCTCATCCTGGCTTCCATATAGCATGTTTTCATTTTATTTTATTTTATTTTATTTTATTTTATTTTATTTTATTTTATTTTATTTTATTTTATTTTATCGTATTCTTTGCAAGAACTTTTAACATAAGGCCTATCCTCCTAACAAATTATTAAATGTACAATAATACATTGTTGCTGTTTTACAGGTACCATGACGTACAGCATTTCTCTAGAGCTTATTTTGACTGGAATGTTTATAGGCCTTCCCATTTAGGTAGTGGTTAAAATTGATCTTTCTGGTTTTAACAAAACACCCCTTGTATCACTATAAAAACTAGCTGCTTCCTCGCCTAACTGAGAAAGGCAGCAGAGATGCAAGCGTGAGGCTTTCCTACAGAACAAGCCACTTCTTCATCCAGAAAAGCAAATGCTCGTTTCAGCCTCTGAAATACGAATGGGGAAAATATGGTGATAGAGAAGGCAGATTTTAGACATATTTTGGTGCTGGAGTCAACAACATTTTCTGATGGGTTAGGGTGGAGAAGATAAAAAAAATTTGGATAAGGCTTCAGAGTTTTTACTTACTTGATGTCTGTTAAATGAATAAATATTATCAGATCCTGTCTTAAATCCATTTTCAAATCAATCTAATGTAATATTCATCAGATTACTCAGATGTGTCTAATCAATGTAAAATCCTTTTGAATTTTATGTAATCTAAGCATATATATAATATCTTACAGCATATTTTTAGAAAACATAAATGCCAGTATTATCAGAGGTGCAGCCAAAGCTTTATTCATTGAATATCTACTTGTGGAATTTAGATTTTCTTTATGTTATTTCTAAACAATATTTTGTTAAATCAAATGACCTTCATTAAACTTACTTTTCATGAAACTCTAAAAATACTAAGTTACAAATTCAGGAATAACTTTACTTACATTTATAATCAAGACATCAGCAGCATTAAATTATTTATTGGTTAGCTCTCTTCTCTACATAAAAATTTTAGATTTTGTTGAATATGATTATTTCCTCTTATAATATGTTCAGGTCTTTATTATTAATAACCTCATAATCCAACTTTTATCATACTTTGAAGATATAGATTGCAAAAACAAAAACAAAAAATCTTTTTTTTATTAATATCTTTATTGATTAAGGTATCACATATTCGTCCTCATCCCCCCATTTCCATCCCAAACCCCTCCCCATGCATGCCCCCACCCCCCTGTTGTCCGTGACCACTGGTTAGGCTCATATGCATGCATACAAGTCCTTTGGTTGATCTCTCCCCCTTACCCCCACCCTCCCCTACCTTCCCTCTGAGGTTTGACAGTCTAATCAATGCTTCCCTGTCTCCAGGTCTGTTCCTGTTCATCAGTCTATGTTGTTCATTATTTCCCCTAGATGAGTGAGATCATGTGATACTAGAAATACACTTATAAGAACAGAAAATGGGACAAGCAATAATGGTTATGCTGAGAGGCAAATGAATCAATCTGTAGTGAATTTCTTTCTGGGCCAACAGTTCTTTTGAGTCCCAATTTCAATGTCAAACATTTCCTTATGAGTACATGTCAGCAATGATATTTCAGTTCTGGATGGTGGACAAATGGTGGTAATGCAGGTCCGACCCTCTCTGGTTTGGTCCTGGGCAACCTGCAAAAATCTTTAGAAAACCTGGCGCCAAGTGAAATATTTAAACTTTTACCAGCGTTGTGGCTGGATTATAACTTCCTCGGTTTTAAAACACAGTAGATGCACAAAGTTAAAAATGTTGTTGTTTTTAAAGCTGGTGAATTAAATACTAATGGGTGACCTCAGCAAGTTCAGGTCAAATTATTTTTCTTTCTAGACCATGAGGCTGAGCAGAGTAAAGCACTCCCATCAGCTGTAGTGCAGTGGTCCGCATAGAAAGCTTGGTATAGCTTTCTCTGGTCCATTTGCTTTACCTTGGAACTAAATACTAAGGTTTTCTTAAGACCAAGGGCCATTCCAGGTCTGATGCAGAAACAATAGACAACTGGGAATAAGTTCTTCTGGCAATGATGCAATTTACTTGACAATCACTGAGCACTGTGATTTGATGTCCCCGGGATAAAGGGCATGACCTTAGTGCTCTCAGGAAAACAGACAAGAGTCATTTGATGAAACATTGTTACCTCTTTGTTCTCCACAGAGAGGGGACAGTAACAGATTGAAAAGTATGTTGATCGTCCCTTCTTGGAAAGGCCTGTATTCTTCTTCATTAGCCAGAAGTCCCCTCTTTCAAGCTGATTTACTAGACAAAGAATTCTTTGATCCTCACTAAGTCATTCCATCATGGGATGTTTTTCTGAATTGTTATCTTTTTAACCAATACAAATTTACCCATCCAGTGCATGTTAGGGCATGGTGATACAATGGGATCTTAATATTTGACCAACATTGGCATTTGATTTTAACATTTTTAGAAAATTGTATTCCACTAAAATCAGTCAACAGCACAGGACACAAATAATACAATCAGAGTGGTAGTTTAAAGATGGGCACTCTATCAATTAACTATTCCACAAACATGCTACATAGGAAACAGCTATAAAACCTTCTTGTTATATACTATGAGTCTTTATTTAACTCACAAGTATGTGGGCACTCAACTACTCAGGACTGAGTCCTGCCTGTGACTATGTTCTTATCTGCGGGTTCACGTAGGTGGCTCTTGATTCGGTTTGTTTACCTACCTGAGGGTCAGCTGGCTATGCTAATCTAGGATGGCCTGGGCGAGGGCTTCACAACTTGCCTCTGTAGTAAGTGTCTACCATCCTCCTGCAGTGTAGCCCTGGCAGAGGCCCATGGCAACTGCAGAGAGCAAGAGAGAGACAGCAATTGCACAAGTTCTTTTCCTATTGTTTCAAGCCTCTGTTGTTGCCCCATTTACCACATGCCTCTGTCCAAAGTAGGTCACATGGCTGGCCCATAGTCAATGCAGAAGAGAAGAAAACATTATATGGCAAAGGATGTGGATACATGTAGGAGGGGAGAAATTAGGTCTCTTAATATAATCAATCTATCACAGATGCTTCTTAAATCATTTTATTCCATTAAAATGCATATAAAGCCACAGAGGACAGCTATACAATAAAAGTAGCAAAACCACAACTTAAATGATAATATGCAGAGAAGTATTTGCGTCTCTAATATATAGAGATCACATTCAAATTTATAAGAAAAGCAACAAGTTGCCAATGGTAAATTCACAAAGGACAGCAACAAAGTGCTAACCACTCCTCTATGCCTTCCTACATTGAACTTATATTTTAGTGGAGCTAGCCACTGAAGAAATTGGTATAGCCCTAACCAATCTGGCTCAGTGGATAGAGCGTCAGCCTGAGGAGTGAAGGGTCCCAGGTTCGATTCCGGTCAAGGGCATGTACCTGGGTTGCGGGCACATCCCCAATAGGGGGTGTGCAGGAGGCAGCTGATCGATGTTTCTCTCTCATTGATGTTTCTAACTCTCTATCCTTCTCCCTTCCTCTCTGTAAAAAAACAATAAAACATATTAAAAAAAAAGAAATTGGTATATACTATAAGGTCAGATGATTATAAATGCTGAGGAAAAGATACAAATCAGGAAGGGTCAGGGAGTGAGAGAATGGGGGACTATTCAGGGTTTCAGGAAAGACTCCCCACAGGGTATTAACCTTATCACGAGGCCTATGCAGAACAGTGCTTGTGAACTAGAACACAACATTATAGACAATATTTTAATAACTATATACATATAAGCATGCATAGGAACAGGAAGGACATGGCAGAGTGGGATTACCCTAAGAAGTTAAGTATTTTCTATCTTATTCTCTTTTCCCCAACACTTTACTCATCGTGTTATTTACTCAGTAATAGAAGTGTCCTCATATCCACCAGACCACTTTCTGAATATTCTAAAATACTTGCCAAAATAAATTAAATTGTACCCTTACAAACCAAGAGTTAGATAACTACATAGTAACACAGGGTTTTCGGAGATCTGGATTTTCACCCCAATAACACTATCGCCACCCTGAGATATATAATAAGGAAAGCAGGTGGGACATTTTTTCACTTCTATTCATATCCAATGTACTGTGAATGATTGAGAGGTAATATGGAAGTATTAAACAGAAAGACACAGAGATACTTACTAAAATAACTATATCCAGAGGGGCTTAAAACTAGGTTGCAACTATTTTATTAAGTAGCCAGACAATAGTAATGTAATTGAAATAGCCAATGATTAGAGTTCTGCACTTTCTCGACCTTTTGTTATATTTTATTTGACAAAATCAAATTTGACTGCACAATACTTGCCAAACAAATATGTTACAAGTATTATGCTGGCATCTTTATTCTCTACTGGGATTTTCATCATATATTAGCCCTTCTGTCATTTCAAAATTCCTCAAAATTCTTCCTGATATTGTCATTAAATGTACCAGCTAGATAGAAGCAGCTGAAAACATTTCTTGGTGTTAAATTAGACATGGCCATGACAAATGTTCCTGCAAGCATATAGGATGATTCCCACATATTTATCAGGCATCTGGGCCACATTTGTTTCTGTAGGCCAGAGGAGAGGAGAGGAAGAATTCTTTTGTTGGTAAACTGGACGTCTAAGAATTACACTTACCATCTGGGATGGCTTTGACAAGAATACTGGCCTATTCTTCCCACTTAATTTACCAAAATGCAATATTGTCATGCAAAGACAATGATCTAGACTTAAGTAGTAAATGATTTCATTTATTTACGGTGACATTTAATAAACTTCTTGGGTTTTTAGAAAAAAAAAATTGTGCACGCATTTAGCCTATACGAACAAGAAGAAGTTACATAAACCCAACCTAATTAAAGCCATTTATATAGGGCATAAACTTCATGATGTGTTATAGTCAACTTGTAAGTAAAGCAAGTAACAGAAATAACTTCTCCAGCAAAAACACTTATGTGGTTTGCAGAGTTCCAAATACTAGACTTTAAATATGTACTATTCCACCGACATGCCAAAAGGAGAGACTAGCAAACTAAATACAGCAAACTATGGCCTCAATTTAGACATTTGGTAAGGAAGTAAGATAAAGACCAACTTTTCTTTGTGCTGTTGGAAAGAATCAGCTTAATTCCTTCAGCATTATTATTTCATTAACTCCATTAGGAAATACAATTTCAAATAAAAATGTAGGTTCACCTTTTGAGCAATTAACTCAATGGTATTACTTCTGTTATTAGTTCCACTGAGTGCCAGAAATACACGAACTTTTCCACTGTAAAGTCTTCCCTGCTTTATAACAGAAATGGTGTATTTTTAAGGCCAGATGGGCAACGAAGAAGCATGTTAAGTGGCAGCCTGAGGTCATAATCAGAAGAGGGTCTCTCAAGTGCTGCTCCTTATGGAAATAGCACCGAATCAGGTTTCTTCCTATCAGCCAAGTGTCTGAATCAGCCTGTACTGAGCAGATGTCCACCAGCAATTTGACAGTGAATGTGCTGTCAGGACCCAAACTTGCTTTTGACAGAATTGTTACAACAGTAAACATTTGCCCCGGGCACTAACCTGACACAGATCTTTGACAGCAGTCTCGCTCATGCAGAGAAGAGAACAGCTGGGTGTCATTCTGCCCTCGTGTAGACCTAGTGGTAGCCTAATTTAGGAATGATATGGATAGAAACTAGTAGTGGCAGCAACTGATTTTCTGATTCTGCATCCCTAAAAAAAGAATTACCCATGGCTTTTTGGAATTGAGTCTCAAAGGTACTTTTTCTGAGCTGTACTCTTTGCAATACTAATTATAAGTGCACTTAATCATCTCACAGTTCACAGTAATTTATTTCAACCCAAGTGTGTCCCATTTGGGGAAAGCATCCTTACCTCTGTGGAAGAGGGTGGCCAAGTTGTTTGGAGGAAACCTTTAACAAAGGATCTACACAAATAAGTACATATATCCACATTTGATCCAGGGATAAAAGGATGGGAGGCCTGGCTTACGTGAACATAAGACTAAATGAGAAAAGAAATATATCAGGGTGAAAGACTTGTGCAAAAATGCCATCCCAAAGTCAGTTTATAAATGTTTTTCTTCAAACCTCCTGTATTATACCTCTTCTTGTTTTAATTTGGAAAGGTGCCTTTGCGATGTTAAAAGCTTCCTTCCTGATGCCTCTGATGAGGAAAATAAGACAATTTTGGGGGGGAGACCAGCAGCCTGACTCTGTACCTAGTTAATCAGTACATTCCTGTTAGCTTATAGTCTAGTCACTGCCCCTTCCTTAATTATCTGGTCTTGCAAGACCTGTTTACCTAAATACTCACGTTTTTACGGAGGCCATAAACCACGAACAATACACAACCCCCGAAGGGGGCTATCAGCGCTGGCGCCAGGCCAGGCCTTTAGGTGTGGTCTGATGGCCCCCATCCCAACACTGTGGCTTTTTGCAAAGCCCGCGAAAGGTCCGGAAGTCTGATCCTTATTTGGGGGACAAAGAAACCAAAGGGTATAAAGGGACAGCTTCCTCCACATTGGGTTGCTCAGGATTTGGAAAAGGCTCCCCTGAGTCACGGTACTAGTACATCCGGAAATAAATGGGGTTTTTCCTGTATCTCCGGGTATGCCTGTGTATTTTTCGGTCGCCTGGTAAATTCTGTAACACCTCTTCGTCATTCTTTTCTCTCGGAAGGAAATCATTCTGTCCCAGGAGCTCTGAGAGGAAGATGTGCTCAAAGTCCGGGAGTCACATGGGGCACCGTGTAGCCGCCTTGCTGTCCAGGTTTACGATTCACCACGTCTTAGAGGCAGGTGACATGCTGTAGGTGTCTGCAGGTTGAACAGTGTGTCTCAGACACACTTGGGTTGTGTGCACAATGGGGTGCTGGGGTTCAGAGCCCAGCCTGAGGTCTCAGAGGCTGCCTCTGGGTGGGACTGCATTAGGATGGGAATGTTGCTATGACCACCCTCAGGAGGAGAGGCAGGCTTATAGGCAGAAAAGTCATGAATCCTTTTCCCACCCAGAGACACCGTCCCCTCCCTTTCCCCACCGCTGTGGGCTCCCAAATAAGTTAGAGGCGGGGGTCGAGGGGCTTCCCAACAAGTGTCCTTAATCTCAGAAACAAGGATGAATTTATTTGTTAAACAGTCAGGGGCACACCTTGAGGAAAACATTTAAGAAAAATAGAAGCAAAACACGGTGTCAGAAATAGGACATATTTTGCACAGCCTCAGCTGTGGGACAGAGATCAGTCATGACTCTCAGCTTTTCTTTACGTCACACATCCCATGGAAACAGACAGCCCGAATGAGCAGAGTGATTGGGTACAGATGCCAATTACAGAGCAATAAATGGATGAGGTTTAATGAAATATGTACTAAAACTCTTAGGCCTTCATACAGCAACTTAATGGCTAAGCCTAGCAGAAATGGATGGGAAAGGACATAAAATGTCTATGGGTGAAGTAGTAGTCAAACATGTCATAATGGTATGCCACCCCTAGAGGTATGCCACTCAGATGGCCTTTAAAGAGAGAGCCTGTTGCAAAGAGCCCACTGAGCTGCCAATGCTAGGTTCCCATCTCTGAGATCCACTTCAGTACTCACACCCTCCCTGGCTGTCCCCCCACCCCTGCCAACACCTGCTCACGAAGCAGGAAGTAGAGATAGGCCATTTCTGCCCAACGGGACTCCTCTCACGGACAGCTTTGATTTGGGGCAGCCCAGGTGCCTCACCAATGCATTCCTGGAGAGGCACTGCATGCCTTGGCTCTTCCAACCAACTCATTCTTCCTTCCCCCACTCTCTTCACAGGCATCAGGCGTGCAGTCCAGTCTAAAGCCCCTCCTTGCCTAACCCTCCCCTCCCCTGTGTCTCTTCCAGGCCCTGCCTCCAATAAATCTCTTGCATTTCTAATTCCATCGTGGTGTCCATTTACTGGAGGACATGAACTGATGCCAACAAGTATATAAATCAATGCAGTCTGGCTTATCTTGCAGGGACACAAAACAACAGCTGAAACTTTTAGATGAATGTTAACCACTGGAGAGAACAAGCATATTCCATTTCGAAAGTCTGATTTCTTTTTGAAATTGATGCTTTCCCATAGCCATTTCAAATAGAAACTTCCCTTTTCTTGGCCTTCCTGCTATATTCATTGCTCCATATCTCTCGCTCAAAGTAAAATTGTTCTATTGATATTGATGGAGAAGTTATATAGATGCGGAGCAACTGCTCTCTTTTAATAGACTTGGCATTTTCTAAAAATAGGCATTACTTAAGAATAGCTACTCACACTAGATGCTTATTCTAAACTGACACGCTTTGTGTCTTTCTGTACCTGGAGAGAGGTAAGTGCACATATAGAGTTAATGTAACCTAAATAACTTTGGCTTCAGAAGTACGTAATGCCTCAAAGCTTGTAATTCATTTGATCACAACTAGCAATTACATTCTGCATTACGACTCACCAAGGTTGTAAATTTGATCTTGGAAAGGACTTTTGGAAGTAATTTCATATTTCTTTATAAATTATTTTTCAAGCTTTAATTCACTCCAGGTTTGTCTACATCATCAGCCTCCTTTTCCTGCACCAATTGTGGCACTAAATTATCCATTTGCGTCGCTTCCTTATAAACTCTTATTTTCTTTGTAAACATAGAAAATGGAAACCGTAGGCTAATCAACCTCCCCACAATGCTGCAGACACCGAGGAGGAATTTTTATTAGAGTGAAGAGTGGGAGGACAGAGAGAAAGAAAGTGGCTGCTCCATCCCCTGAGTGCCATCTGCATTCGAGGGCACAGACAGTGCCCACCCAGAGAGCTCTTCTACCCACAGATAAGCCCACACACTGCACCGCTGACAGCTGTGTGGGGAAGACACAGTAAAGCTGAGAAAAACATGGGGCTTGCTTTAAGACTGCACATATCGGTCACCAGAAGATGCAAAATAAGCCCCAAAGGAACAGAAATATGAGGCTCATTTTAAGTTTTAAATTTGGTTGCTAACTCCTCTAGCAAAAATGAGAGAGTTTTTCTTTTTTAAAGCCTACAGAATCTCTAATTTCCAATCTGTTCAGAGACGTACCTCCCTTTACAAACTAACAAAAATAGGTATAAAACCAACCTTTGAAACTCAGTTATTGCTGCTTTAAATAGAAATTGCTGCTTTAAAATTTCTTTTCAAATGAACATCTTAAATTAGATATGAAGAAGCAAGTCACCTTCTCTATCCTTTAAGAAAATAGAAAAGACACAATGCTCTCTGGAGTTGATATGAGAAATCCCACTTTTCCTGCCTCCAAAGGAAGAAGGAGGTTCCTGGCAGATAAATGAAAAGCTTGAAGGCAAATAATAAAAGAAGAAGGTGGAGGGAAGAAAAAAACAACACAAGAAAAGATAAAACTAATGGAAACTAGTGTAATTAAAATCCATACTTGTTTTCTAGTCTTAAAATGACATAAAACACATTTAGACCCATGTTGATTATGTTATTTGTAAAATGATTTCAGCATTTAACAATCACAAATTTATCTGTGACTTTAAAATTGAAACTACCTATCCTTATTTTGATCATTATGTTACCTAGTTTTTATTTCTTCAGAAAATTGTTGCAATATGTACCAGAAATACGCTCTCTTTATTTGTTTGGGAGGGGGTCCTGAAATAAAGTCAGTATCCAAGTCCTTATTCTGAAGAGATCTGCAACAAGGATTCAGAACTACCTCTTGTTGGACTCAGACATAGCCACTGCATAACAACCATTAGTGACAATTATGAGCTACGTCATTAATAGAGCAATGTTGCCCTAAGTATTGCCTCAGTCCCTTATGCAAGTTAACTTCTGGTGGCCTGTCTTCATATTCATTAGCTCTATCTAGACATCAACAATGAATATAGTTGGTCTCCAGCTAAGATCTCTGCAACCTAAGATCGTACAGAGGTAAAGGTTGATGCATGTTAAAGCTCTATAGAAATTATCACTGCCATTGTTCAATTGTTTTTTAAAATATTGACATATCAGAATAAAAACCATCCTCTTCACTAACTTTGATTCTATGCTAGAGATAAGAAAATAATTGTCTTCTGGAGAAATAATGCATGGGAAGATGGTGAACAATCATTTTCCATTTAGGAGCATTGGAGCCATTGTTTGTTCCATTGTATGGTATTTTCCCACATGCTTCATATGGCCCTGCCAAAATCTCCTTCAGATAAGTATATGATTACATTCTTAACAAGATCTGAATTGCTAGTACCACATGAATCACTATCAAGTATTCAATAAATAAGTTTGAGTAATAGGAATGCCAAATAGACAGCAATCATCCAAATGCTGGGAGAACTCATGATAATTAAATGGCAGAACTCAGCCCCTCTCTCATTAGTACAGTGCCCTGTAGCAAAATATTAATTTATCAAAGTAATTATTAATCATCTGAATTACCTGAGTAATTGTCTATAATAATAAAAGCATAATATGCTAATTAGACTGGAGAGCCAAATGACCTTCCAGACATCCTTCCAGACGAAGCTGCTGTGGCGGGGGTTGAGGCAAAGGTGGTTAGGTGTGATCAGACAGGCAGGTGAGTGTTTAGGGGTGACCAGAAAGGCAGGCAAGCTGGTGAGTGGTTAGGAGCCAGTGGTCCCAGATTGCAAGAGGGATGTCTGACTACCAGATTAGGCCTGATCCCAGCAGTCAGACATCCCCAGAGGGGTTCCGGATTGTGAGAAGGTGCAGGCCAGGCTGAGGGACCCCTCCCTGCCCCCCGTGCACGAATTTTGTGCACCAGACCTCTACCAAATTAATAATTATCTAAACTATTTGAAAATTATTAGTACTAGTTGTAATTTGTTAGCATAAATTCTCCAAATTCTAAAAGAAAGAGGTTCCAGCAGAATAGTGTCAAAAGAGGTAAAGATGAAAACAATGAAGAAGCTATCAAGTTTGAGAAAGCAGCACCAGAAATGGAACATCTGATGTATGGAACAAACCTCAATATAGGGAGGATCCTAAAGACAAGCCATGTGCACTTCAAATTCTGCCTAACTCTTGTTCTATAGGTGGTCAGTGCACATCATAGCAACCTGTCATTCCACTGGTGGTTCTGCTGTTCAGTCGATTTGCATGTTAGAGTTTTATATAGATAGATTTTATACCAGGTGGAAGTAAGAGCTATATAAAACACAAGCCAGAAGAAGGAAATAGAAGTGACAAGACTGCCATTTTATATTTTGTGGTCAGGGGAGGAAATATAATCAGAAACTGCATAGAATTAAGGCCTAAGCCCTCTGCTGATATAGGAGAAGAGCTTACCAGACCCAGGAAATGGTAAATCAAAGATCTGAGCTGGGAATATACTTGAGATGTTTGATGAAAATCAAGTGTACTTGAAATGGGTGAGTGAGGGGTAAAATGTAGAAATGTCTTCAGAGAAACATCCAAAGAACAAATCCTCTAGAGCCTTAAAAGCCAGGATGTAAGGAATAGGATGACCATTAAGTTTGTATATATAAGAACGCCACACTAAGCAAATTTCCATGAGAATCTTCAGCTGCTATAGTGATCTGTGGTCCTTGCACTTGAATAAGTGATGTTTTGCCATTCATAGCATCTTGTAATGAGTAAGAAGGACAGGGGAGTAGGAGGGCAAAGTCAGGAGACAGAACATGTCTGCACTCAATATAGAATACATTTTCTCACTGCTGTGAAAAGTAACACACCTCATTATTGGAAAGGTGTTCATATGGAAAATATGCTCTACATGCTAGAATGTGGTCCTACTGAGCTCAGGTAGGTCCTCTAGGGCTTTTTTAAAAATATATTTTTATTGATTTCAGAGAGAAAGGGAGAGGTAGAGAGAGATAGAAACATCAATGATGAGAGAGAATCACTGATCAGCTGCCTCCTGCACGCCCCCTACTGAGGTTTGAGCCCACAACCGGGCATATGCTTTTGACCGGAATTGAACCAGGGACCCTTCAGTCTGCAGGCCGACACTCTATCCACTGAGCCAAACTGGCTAGGGATCAGGCTTTTTTGATTAAGCCAGCAATGTGGTCATCTCCCTCAACAGAGTCTTACAATCCAGTCACCACAGGTTGAAACCATCAGCTCTGTATTCCTATTGGACCTGCAGTTTCTACACATCACAGACAACCACATCATAATGGTGCCAGGAATTACACCACTGGTTAAGCAGAAAGTGCGTGGAAATGTCCTTTTGACCTGATGAATTAGGACAATGATTTCAAATCCAATCTTTGAATGAAGGAGAAGAAAACATGATCCGCTACTCTACAATACACCTCAGGCTTTGTCATTTCTTCTGCAGGTGACCACTCCTCTTTAATTCAAATCACCCAATATTATTCCTGATATATCTATTGTGGAAAGCTTCAATAAAAGCATTAAATGCACATGAATGAAAACACACTTCACCAGTGACTGAGGAATCTTATTTGCAAATTACTTAAGACATTGGGCTTTTGCTTATGGAAAATAAGAATTTGTTCAGTATATGATCCATTCTGTACTTCGAAATTGAAAGAGAAGCCTAAGACCATTTGTTTGCCCATCTAATTCAGAAAATCAGCACGTCAGTTAAAACCAACTTTCATCTGCCAACAATAGGTGTTTGCCAATTATCAAGTATAAAAATCTAATCACTTTAATAATGTGCTTTCTTTGGACACTATTCTCCCTAAACTAAGTTCCAAATACACAAACAATTGCAAGAGCTAATGAAAGCTAACAAAGCTACTCTCTCATTGTGTATGCTAAGTCAGGAGGTATCAATATCAGATTGAGAGGCCACTAGGCAAATTCTTATGGCAGCAACATTGGCATCCCACACATCTTAGGAGGTGCCCATCCTGGCCACACATTCCTCCTCTGTATGTTGCTGTGTTGCAAACAATGGTTGCTTGTTGCCCACATTTGCACTGACTTGTCTCTGGCCACAACTTATTGGACCAAGTTATCACCTGACCTGGGGGAGACAACTTATTGTCTCATCAGAAGCTAAGTGGAAGCTCTTCAAATCTTAGACTTGAGACTCAAACAACATTGTTAGTTCGGCCCAGCACTAGAATGAAGGTCCAAGAGCCTTCTAGAACTACCCTGAGTTCTTCCCATGGCCTTACACTTCAATATTTCCTTATGTTCCATAAGCTGCTAGAGGATGTCTGCTTGGATTTAATTTGTGTTTAGTTAAGTTATTCTGAAAGGAATTACTGACATTTTGATAGATAATGTCACCATGGAAATCTTTATCTGATTCTGATCATTAATTCAACACAATGTAAATCTAGTATCTACTGTGTACCAATTACTATTCCATGTACTAAAGATACAGAAAAACAAAACAAGACAAAAAACACATAGAAACTTATGTTCTAGAATTCTTGCACAGCAGCTCTTTTCCTGACATTTGGTTCAGATGACTGTATAAAAGCCTGGGTCCTTTTTTTTTCATGGTGATTATGCCTAAATATTAACAATTCAAGCATGGCAAAGTATCTTCAAGCCGGTATGTGTGTCTTAGTTATTGTTCTCCATTATACCTAGTTGGGTACCCACTAATTTAGCAGTCTGCTTACGAATATATGTTTCACTGTCAAACTAGACTCAACTGCATATCTTAGCTCAATATTTACAAAGAGTGACCTGCTTTTAAGCCTCAGTTTCCTCATATACACAAACAGCGATCATAATGACATCAGTTCATACTGTAAGAGTGAAATAAATTAACCTCTGTAAAGCACTTAGCATGCACCTGACACCAATTAAGTAATTGGTAATTTGTAGCTAGTACATAGTAGAAAGTACATAGTAAATGATCCTTGAAGTAAAGAATGGTGTTCTGGGTAGCCACTCGTGTACTTATCCACAGTTTGTTGGGAGAGAGTACAGCTCTCTTGAGCACATTTTCCCAAGGTTGAAATGTTAGGCCATGAGACAAGGTTCACGGAGACCATTTTCACAGGAAAGCTGAGTTTTCAAGTGCTCACCTCCCTGGCAGGGGTGTTGCGTCAGTCCCCTGCTGCCTTTGTGCTGCTGGCTTCATGTGAATGGGTCACCTGGGCAGAGGAATTGACTAAAAGGTCTGCCATCATCATACAGTGTAGCAAAAGGTTTTTCCACCTCAGCACTACTGACATTTTGGGCCAAATAACATGTTAAACTCCATGTCCGTGATGGAGTTGAACATATTGCAGCAAGCCACCAACATTTTAAGGTCACTTCTGAATAGGAGCTGTCCTGGACAATTCAAGGTGTGTAGCAGCATTCTTGGCTGGCTGCTACCTGCTAGATGATCCCCCAGCACTGGACGCCAAAAATACTTCTGGACATTGCCAAATGTCCCCTGGGGGGGATGGTACAATCACCCCCAGATGGGAACAACTGGGTAGCAAGATCCTCAGGGTGAAGGATCATCCCAACAACCAGTTCATCTGAAACCTAAACATTGTGCACATGCCCCAGAGTTGGGGAATGCAGCTTCTTTCAGAGCAGGGAGAGGGGGAGGGGAGGAGGTCCATTTACATGGTTAGTCTAGAAGCAATGGGAGATCAGACCCCAAGGTAGCACAATTTTTAACATGCCTGTGCCTGCAGACAACTCTCCAAACTAAAGAAAGAGGCTCAATATGAACAAATTCCCAAACATCCTATATAATAAAGAGCTAATATGCAAATGGTCATCATGCCCTCACGCCCTCACGTCCTCACGCCCTCGCACCCTTGCCCCGGGGCCTGGGGACCTGAGGCTGCACCCCCCGCTCTGGCACTGGGGCTGGGGGACCTGAGGGTGTGCCTCCCACCCTGCAGGGCTTGACAGGGGTGGGGCTGGCCCGGTCTGGGTCTCGCACAATTGTGAGGCATACTCAGGTGGGTGGGGACTTGACTCTGGGTCCCACGGCACGCCCCAGACTCTGACAGGAGGAAGATGTTCATATACATTTTACTAATATTTTTCATCTCTGACACTTCTATTATAGAGAAAGGGCAAATAGCAATATTAAAATATTTCCTCTAATTAATTTCCTTTTAATGTGCACAAATTTCATGCACCGGGCCAATAATACTTATGAAAATTGCTCAGAATTGTCCTCAGGAAACCTCTCAGCCATCGACATAGCTCTGGAGTATTTCACCAAAGAGACAAATCTATTTTGTTTTTGTTTTTGTTTTGTTTTTTCATTTCAATATTTTTTTTCCAAAATAGTTTTACCCTCCTATAAAGAACACCAGACTTATCAAGGCACCTGAAAAGTCCTTTTGGCGATTGGAGAAGTGGTTTGCTTTACCTACAGAGCCTTCAGCAACTTGCAGTTTCAACTGTAAGAAAAGACTGAGGTTTAAAGACAAGTTCTCTGACAGCAGCTGGTGTGTCCCTCAGACCTGCCACACTCGGGATTCCTTTCCCATCATGTTGAACCCTTTTGCTATAAAAATGGATAGATTTTTAATATTAGAGGAGCTAATTGGAAAACTAAATTAAAGAGGGTCCAGCGATGGCCCCCTGGTTTAAAATGTGCTATTGGTGGCATTCTTAGTGTGGCAAGGACTCCTTCGCACCTGTCAGGAGAAGTAAATTACCTCTCCAGAGAGGCATCGATCTGCGTGTGACTGTGGAGCTTTAAACAGTGACTGTGCCACATGTCCGTGATGGAGTTCAACACTGTTCAGCATGTCACAAACACTTTCAGGGCACTTCTGAATGGGAGCTCGCTGGCTCCCTTTTCCAGGGCTGCTTGCCAGAGTCAATCTCAGTTAACATCCTCAGGACACACTTGGATCTCTTAATAAAGCAGCTCCCTGGGAAGAGAAAGCGCTGTGCACTGCCGGGAAGTTCTGGAGAGAACCTATTCTCTTGCCCATCTCTGACACACCTTGTCAGGCAAGCAGCCAAAGGTTTCTTAAATTGGGTTCAATATTCTAGTGTTATTTCTTAGGGTGTTTTTTTGTTTTTTTGTTTTTTTATAGCTCAGCAGCTTGATGTATTCCTTCCAACTCACCGCTTAATACGTGCTTTCTATCAAAACACAGGGGACATTTATCTCTTGATTATGTATGATTTACCAGCAATGCTAACTCAGAGTGTTTTCTACTCTGTGTGGGATGGCAGGACCAGCCGTGTTCCAGTTCTTTATTATTCCTAAACTCCCACGGAGCTTAATTTGGTTTGCAGTCTCTTTTTTTTTTATAGGACTAGCAGATGGAGCAAGGTTGCAAAAAGAAACCTTATTTGTTGTAGCAAGGGAAAATGTTTAGAAAGGGAAGCGAGAACAAAATTGTGTGATAAACACTTTGTCATTCTTTTTTTCTTTTTTAAAATATATTTTTATTGATTTCAGAGAGGAAGGGAGAGGGAGAGAGAGAAACATCAATGATGAGAGAGAATGATTTATCGACCGGGAAAACCCAAAGGGAACTGTGACCTCCTGGTACATAGGTCCTCACTCACCCATTAGGCCATGCCAGCTGGGAGACACTTTACCACTTTTTTAACATATCTGTCATGTGAGTAGCCAATTACTTTCTAGTCAGTTTGACATTAAAGTATTATCCTATCTAATAAAGAGGGAATATGCTAATTGACCATCACGCCCTCAAAGATGGCGGTGCCCACAGCCACAAGATGGTGGTGCCCAGTCCCCTCAGCCGGCCACTCCACATGCCTGCCTCCAGAGTCCCCCTGTCCCCTCAGCCCCCCAGCTGCCCAGGGCCAGCCTGAAGCACAGGCAAGCCTCAGATGGCAGCTGCACAGCTGCACAGGGCCAGCCCAAGGTGCAGGCAATCTAAGATGGTGGCTGTCCAGCCGCCCAGGGTCGCCCAAGGCTCAGGTAACCAGGACCATCCAAGGCTTGCACTGCCAGCAGTGGCAGCAGCAGAGGTGTGATGGGGGCGTCGCCTTCCCCTGATCACCAGGTCACCTCCCACCCCTGAGGGCTCCTGGACTATGAGAGGGGGCAGGCCAGGCTTAGGGACCCCCCTCCAGTGCATGAGTTTTCATGCACTGGGCCTCTAGTTACACTATAAAAAGATTTACTTTTTCATCAAAAGTCCACAAAGCTATAAAGTATTCAGAGATAAAGAAGAAATATTTAGATAAGTAAAAGGCTACAATCATAAATTATTTTTAAAGGAGTATTGATTGATTAATTTCCTTCAGTTTTCATCTCTCTTTCTTGTGTAGTGCTGTATTTTGGGGAATAGAATTTAAGAAAACCTGAAGCCAATTCCTTCCTGGTCTCTACATCTAACTTCAAGATTTCTGGAGGTCATACCAAAACAATACCACAATGTTCTCATCTCAAGCTACCCTCCCAAGGCACATTCCCATATAAAAGTTACAGCACCAAAGCCCGAGGATGTGTCTTGAACTGCTGATTCTCTTCATGTGTCAGTTGTTGAGAGCATCCAGTTAATGAAATCAGGTTAGGAGTCAACTACCAACTTGTACTTCTTAATTCCTTCACCTTTTCACCCCATCTCCCAAGAGTAGTCACAGGGATGTAAAGTACATCCTAGGGAATATTATTCATAAGATTGTAATAACTATGCATGGTACCAGGTGGGTACTGGAAATATCGAGGGAGGGGGGACATTTTGTAAAGTAAATGATTATTTAACCACTATGCTAACCACTATGTATGCCTGAAAATAATACAAAATAATATTAAATATAGACTTTAATGGAAAAATAAAATTTAAAGAAAGATAAGAGTCAAATCTAATCCATGTTGGAATCAGGTGTCCTTGTTCTGTACGCTAGCTGGAGTTGCTAACTCAAAAAATGCTTGTCTAGACAAAATGAGGACCAGATGAGAGGATACGAGTGGAAGCATAAAACCCTCCACTCTCAGTGGAAAAACAACTCGAGGGCATGCCCAGAGATCTGGGTCAGCAGGTGCAGCTCTGTGAAAAAGGAAAGTGTGCTGTGACAACCATGGAGTGCCTTACAGAAAATCACGTACATGGTGAGGTTAATTACACAAGCTTCAGTTATTGTTTTTCTAAGTGACCATATGAAGGATGGCCTGCCATAAAACATGTGGTAAACTACAGGCAAGAGGAATGTCAACTAAATCTCTAGTCCAACTCTCTTTCACAGTGCCAAAATGAATCCTGGTTCCATTCCCCTCACCAGCTGAGCAAACCACACACGCACACACACAAATACACAAAACAAATGTTCTCTACTGTATCCACAATTGTAATTAATTCTCTTTATTTATATAGAATATGCCTACTGAACATGTGAGACAAGAAGATAAAGACATAGCACCACTATATTTTGCTGTAATCTAATACATTACTTTGCAAAGACAAGTGGTTTCCTTATCATGGCTTTCTCATAACCCAAAAGATGAAAGCAGCTGTAAATGGCTTCCCAATTATTTCTCCAATCTTATTCCTGACTTAGCTCTAGAGTGGGAAATAAATTAAAATACTTAGAATAAAAAGATTATTTTCCTTTTCAGAGTCTCATTCAACTAGAAGAAGCAACATGTTCCACCCTGACTTGACAGACACCCTCTCCAAATCAGAGTCAACTAAACTGGACCATGCAATTAAGCTCTGGCTTCCTTTTTCCTTTTCCAGGTGGTTTTAGGCCTCAGAGTCTGAACAACTGAAACACTCTTTGATCAACTATTCCATCTTGAAGGCTAACATAATTCAGGTTGGAAAGAAAATGGCTACTTTATTTATACTGCCCAAATATTCACTCTATTCATCTTATTTTCTTGATTCTCATTCATGCAACACTGAGCAAATATTTGAGCCACTGGGAGACAATCACTGTGCATGCTTATGACTGAACCACTTCCTCCCAGTAGATATCTAGGAAGCAAATAAATACAAAAGGAATCACAATGTTGCATGACCCATTTTATTCTGTAGCTCAAGTGATGCTGAACAGATGCCCTGTAAACTAAGTATTCTTAACTTTATTTGTCATTTTTATGCTGCAGAACTGCCCATTACAAATTTTTGCAATGATGGACATTTTCTACAGCTTCTCTGTCCACTGCAGTAGCCAGTAGCCCCATGTGGCTATTAAGCACTTGAGATGTGGTTAGTATGACAAAGAAATTAATTTTTACTTTTTTTTTCATTTATACTTATTTGAATTTTAATTTAAATAGCCTCCTGTGGCAAGTGACTGCCATGTTGAACAGTGCATGAATAGACATCCTTGGTTCTAGAAATCATATTATCTAATTTAACTATAAATTAGCCTTTGAACTGTAGAAATCCCAGGGAACTAATCATTACAGGCACTGTGAAATAGCAGGGGAGAAAACTCATCGGATGGCTCAGCCAGAAGAAGGCAACCTCCTAACTACATCAAATCTATAGATGTCTTCTGGTAGCAATTCATCAGTGGGTTATATAACATTGAAGGCATAATTCTTTTACTAGATTCAGCTATGTCAAGGAAAATAAACTACAACAAACAAAGTAAATCATCTTTGTGTTTGCACATGCTTCCTGTTCTCCCACCTCCAATCCAATAGTTGATTACAAGTCTGAATCCACTCAAAATTATTGAGCAGAGAAATGTTTTATTTAGAAAACTGTTACATATTAAATGTGCTCTGAAAATAAAAACACAGGACTTTGGCCTAGGATGTCATCATTTAACTACTCATAAGCAAGGCACTTACTGACATGGTACCACAGGAGAAAGCAAAGGGAGTTCAATAAAGACAATGAATGAGCACAGTGAAGAGAGGTAAAAATCCCTTATACTCTAGGTAAGGAGAGGAAGAGGTAGTGTTGGGTGAGGGACAGGGGCACTGAAGGTACATCTCCATTTGAAAGCTGCCTTTGACATTTATAGTCTGGTGTCCTTGAAAACTTTCCTTTAGTTTGCTCATCTGTAAGGTGAGGATAACAATAGCTACCCCACAGATGGTTGAGAAGACCATAAATAGTCTATTCTAATTTTTTGGCACATCTCAATAAATGGTAGTTAATATTATGACAGGTATAACCATAGAAGTTACAATCAGTCACCAGACCAGCGTGGCTCAGTGGTTGAGTGTCCACCTATTAACCAGGAGTTCACTGTTTGATTCCAGGTCAGGGCACATGCCTAGGTTGCCTATAGTAGGGGGCATGCTGGAGGTAGCCAATCAATGATTCTCATCAATGATTCTATCATCATTGATATTTCTATCACTTTATCCCTTTCTCTCTGAAATCAATAAAATATATTTTTTAAAAAGTTACAGTCACAGCAACCAGTACTATTTGAATCCTATCAAACTATTTTTAGAACACAGTGGCTTCTTTTTTTACAAGTGAACACCTATAAATAAAATAAAATTCTTTCCCAAAGCAATAGGAGATTCACAAATGTAGAAGTTCAAAAAAAAAACTTGAAATAGCTTCCTTGTCCACAAGTTTTATCTGTTTCGGTTAAAAAAAATTCCTTCTGCATTGACATTGTCTCAAATTCAATACAGAATTAGTAAGATGTTAGAGAGAGACATGGTAAAGGTGACAGGTAAAAGAACTGAAATAGCACTTGTTTTTATTTGAAACTCAAATCACATATATTCTTTGGAGATTATAATTTGACCTCTGATTAATTATCTAAGAAGAAAGTGACTCGAGAATAAGCATTTAAATTCTTCCCACCACTGCCCCAGCATCCCTGCCCATTTTTATCACTTTGATTCTGATACTACCGCTGCCTTTCCAACTTGTCATCAGATCTAGACATAGAGGAGCAACATTAGGAAAAACAGTTAACAGGACTTACAGATGACAAATGTGTACTCCTATGGACAAAGACAGAGAGGCTTAGAACCTTACCCACAGCTCTTAGTTAACAATCTTTCTTCTTTCAAATGTGGATCTTACATTTGTTTTACTAATAGTGAAATTATTCAGCAGTAAGCAGGGGATGACAGTTTGCAGAAGAAAGAGTAATGAGCAAAGAGTGTCTCTAACCATTTCATTTGCACAGCCATTCTCCGCTCTGACAGACATTGCAGTTAGCAAGTTTTCATCACGATTGCACCAAATTTAAATTATTCTCAAAGCAGTTTGCATGAAAACTGTCTCCCTCCCCACACACATATAAATGTAACTAATAATGTCATTTATTTTAGTTGTAGTTAAGTAAAAGTTCTCTTTAAAAAAAATACTAAACGAAACCATACATGATCAATCAAGTAGGAAAAATGTGTCACAATGTGTATATAACTAGACATATAAGGTAACAGTGTGATATGGGAAAGATCTTGAGTTAAACACCCTGGACTTAGATCCCGCCTTAGCTAAATGATCTTTGGCAAGTTATGAAAGTGTTTTAAGCTTCAACTCTGTTATCTCCTAAAAATGGAAATAACAATAGTAACCTATAAAAGTTGTTGGTTAAAAAATAATGCATGCAAAACTCTTTGCACAGAGTCTAGGATAATAAGAATCAATAAATGGATAGATATTATTTTCTGCATAGTAAGTAGGCAAATATGAAAAATCATTCATGCACATTAATATATTTGGCATTATGTTTAGGCAGCCAAACCACATCTTGTTTTATTGTTCCAATATCTAAAATAAAGAGTACCCAACAGAATAAAAAATATACATCTAAACACACTATCATAAATTAAGGGACCTCAAAAACAAATTTTTATCATAAATTGAGAGACATCAAAAACAAATTTTTATCATAAATTGAGAGACATCAAATTTCTATAAGCTATCTGCTAGAGAGAAAGAATAGACAACCCAAAAATGAACAAGAATAACTTGCTATCAGCTATCAGGGACACTGGAAGCAAGAAGGCAATAAAGGAATATTTTTGCACTGTGAAAGGACTGGATATTATAACAGAATATATCCAACTAAAATATTAATTTTTAAATGAGAGTGGAATGAAAATATGTTTGGGTATAAAGGCCTCAGAAAATTTGCCATACAAGAACTCATCCTTAAAATGTTCTTGAAAGAAGCATTCATGAACAAAAAAGAAATCAATGTAAAAATTCTTTCATAAAATATGAGAAGAAAAATTACAATAGTCTTCCCTTATCTATAGCTCCTATTTCAGAAATAACCAGTTCCTAAGTTTTAAGTTACGTGCCATCCTGGGTAGAGATGAAACCTCATGCCACCCCACTTGGTCTCTCCTGAGATGGGTATTGTCCCTTTGCCCAGCATCTCCACACTGGTTCCATCAGATCCACTGCCATGGTGTGACTGCTGGTGTTCAAGCAACCTTTATTTTATTTCATAAAGGCCCCAAAGCTCAAGGGCAGTGATGCTGGCAATTTGTGTATGCCAAAGAGAAGCCATAAATTACTTCCTTTAAGTAAAAAGGTGAAAGCTCTTGACTTAATAAGAAAAGAAAAAAATTATATGCTGAGGTTGTTTAGTCTACAGTAAGAATGGATCTTCTGTTTGTGAATTTGTGAAGAAAAAAGAAATTCACAGCATTTTGCTGAGAGAGAGAGATTATATTCACATAACTTTTATTACAGTATATTGTTGTAATTATTCTATTTTATTATTAGTCACTTTTGTTAATTCCTTTACTATGCCTAATTTATAAAGTAAACTTTATCCATAGTTATGTAAGTATTTAAAAAGACGTAGTATATATGGGGCTCAATACTATTTGAGATTTCAGGCATCTACTAGGGATCTTGGAACATAGCCTTCATGGATAAGAGGGGACCATATAATACCTTTTTATGGTATGATACAAATAAACAATTACCAAACAAGAAGTAGAAAACCAAAACATACCCAGAAAAGAAGAAATATTCTTAAAACCCAGAAAATTAAAATCTAAGGGATATCAATATATATTTTTAAAAAAGTATGTGAGGATGGAGACAGAACAAAGGCAATAAAAACTTGCTAAGGGCATCCTTCTTTAGGGAAAGAAATAATCATATGTACTAGCCTTAATACTTTTGGGAAAAACAACTCCAAGTATAAACAGGACATATAACTTTCAACTAAATAAGAAAAATTCATCTATTTAGTGAAATATAGACAATATATACAAAAATATAGTTATCAAATAATATCTTAGAAATTAGAAGTAATATAGTAATTAAAATAATATAAGTGAACTAAATTCACAAATTAAAGTAGTGACACTCAAATTACACTGAAAAATCAGAAACAACAATATGCTATTTATAAGACATAAATTTAAAAGTAAAAGACTATAGGAAGGTTTATATTAAAGGGATAAATGAATATATTTCAGGCAAATTTGAACCAAAAGGCAGCTATAGTTGCAATATCAAAAACAAACAGAAGACAGAAAAAGCATATGGCACCAGAAGTACTGTTCTATATAGAAAGACGTAAGAATCAATTTAAAACATTATATATATATATATATATATATATATATATATATATATATAATTATGTAAGTACATTAATAATGTAATAAATAGTATATATTTATAATAGTTATAGACATATGTGTATTTATATGTTTGTGAATGAAATAGATAAAGCAAAAGCAGACAGAATTATGGGTGAAACAGATAAATTGATATCACTCAAACAATCTTCCTCTTTCTAGAATCATACTTTATTTCTTCTCCTTTGAATCATTACATTAGCATATAAAATTTCGTGATGCCACTTACCTTTCTAGCTATCTCTCCTTCTCCCTTTTACAGCAAAATTCCCCACAAGAGTGGTCTATATTCCCTGCCTACACTTCTTTTCACTGTTTTTGATCCTTCTCCAATCAGGTTTTCACTTCCACCACTCACCCAAACTGCTCTTTTCAAGGTCCCCAATTACTTCCACGGTGTTATGCCAGGTGATCCAAATATGATCCATGCTCATCTTTCCTCCTTGAAACAATTATGTCATGAGGCTTCCAGAATGCCACTCTCTCCTTGCTTCCTTTCATAGCTTTGGCTGTTCCTCCTAATATTATTTGCTGGTTCCTCTTCTTCCCTCTGCCATCTAAACATTGCAAGCCTAGCGCCCAATGCTTGAGCTCTTCCTTATCCCTCTGGTCCCCCAGGTGATCTCATCTAGTCCATGACTTTATATGGATATATATACCACCTATTTGCTAAGAGCTTCACGTCTCTATTTCTACCTCAGACCTCTCCTTGGAGCTCCAGACTTGTGTATCTGACTACCTATTGATATCTCACCTTGGGTAGCTAAAAACCACCTCATAGCAATATGTTCAAAATTAAACTGCTTTATCTCCATTTATTTGCTTTACCTGCAAAATATATCCTGATCCCACACTCACCTAAGAAACCATCATATCACCTCTCACCTAGAGTATTGCAATATTATCCTAATTTGCTCCTCCTAAGTCTACTCTCGCCACTAGCCACTGTAATCCTTCTAAAATCTAAGTTAGATCGTGGTACTCTTTTCCTCAAAAATCTCCAATAGTGTCCTACATCTCTCAGATTAAACTTCCACATCCTTACAATGTTCTCTGTGACTTGGTTGTCCCAATGATGTCAAGTATTGACTATTTCCACCCCAGCCTCCTGCTACTCCACACACATTCCTCCTGGCTCAGGGCCTCTGTAGTTATTATTCCCTCTGCCTAGAATGATTTCCCACTAGATATTCATATATCTTTATGTTCTTCTGGTCTTTGCTCAGATATCATCTTCTCAGTGAGCAGTTTGCTTCAGGAAATTTCTATAGATCAATTTATTGGAGAAAACAGTGCACTCACCTGAGTAACTAACTTGCTCATCAAACAATAGATTACTTATCAAGACCCATGTCAAGTCCCTTGCTTACTCTACCCACCAAACCTAAACTATATTACAAACTTTTCCCAATCTCATTCAGTTTCCTTCCTTGAAAGACCCACCTTAAACCACTTTAGCCCAGACACCAAAGCCCTACAAGTATCCCACTTATGACGTTTCTTCTGAAACACCAAGATTCTGTCAGAGTGACATTCTCCCTCACTGCAGAATGGAGTTAGTTTTTCCTTAATAACAAGTTATCTGGTGGTATTTTGCAGAATTCAGCAAATGGTGAGATAATTCTTAACCCATTCAAGTTTGTTCCAAGAAGCCGAAAAAGAGGGAACTTAAGAATCTACTTCAACCTTGATTCCAGAACCAAATGAGAATCTATGTAAGAAAAGAAATGTAAACTAAATTTCTAATAAACATTGATACAAAATATCTAGATAAAATATTACCTAGATATATCCAAACTAATATTAATAAAAAGGAAAGAAATATGATCAAATAGGATTTAGCCCAAACCCTTCCATTTCCCTCCACATAGTAAATATGTAAATACAATTCAAAAACAGAAAATCTATCAGTCATCATATATCCAGAAGGAGAAAACAAAGATATAAAACTCAGAATCTACTCTTAACTTGATTAGTCCTGTCCAAAAAAATATCACATGAAATATCTCTTTGAGATTTATTTCCTTTGAGATCAGAAAATAAGAATGTCCACTGTTATCTTCACTGTTAACCATTGTTCTGGAGGAAAAGTAAAAAAGAAGTCTTAGAATTGGAAAGGAAAGGACAAAACTGTCTATTTTAAGGTGTTATGGTCATTTATAAACAAAAACAAACTGTCCAAAACTATAGTTGTATTCAAGATTGATAAATCTTAGGTATAAGATTTAGTTATTTATTTCACTCCATGTTTTGTCTGTTTTTGCATTGTCTATTTCATACACACACATGCATACACACATTTATGTTTGTAACTATTATAACTATATTACACTATATTTTATATTATCAATATCATCACATAATTGTATATTATACTATATAACATATTATTAACTATATAATTATACATAATATTTTTTATTCCTTTTTTGATTAAGGAATCACATATTTGTCCTCATCCGATTTACTATTAGGTTACTAGGTACAAGGTCAACATAAAAATTATGGGTTTTTTTTTTAATAACAGCAATAACAAACAGGAAATAAAACCAGAATAAATAATAGTTTAGTTAGCAACAAAGATTATAAAATAACCAGAAATTAACCTATTTAAAAACGCACATGGTTTGATACAGCTTTAAAAGAGCATTTATTTTGCATGTGTACTAGTATGTTTAGAATTCTCTGATTTTGGTGAATTACATGGGAATGAGGAACATAAGAACTGATATTTGCTGGTGAATTCTTAAATAGGCAAGGTACTCAATAACAGCACCAACCAGATCACTTCTACCTGCATGATTCTGAATTATCTGGATGTCTATTGTTTTCTTGTGTATATTTTATTTTTTATATATTAACTTTTATGGATTCATTTAAAGTCTGCTCAAGATTCACACTGTCAGAAGGTGAAAGAATAACTAAAGAACAAAGATGCATAGCTCATGGACAGGGACAGCAGGCCAAGGGAATGGGGTAGACAAGGGCAAAGGGGAGGGGGAAGGAGGAGGGGTCACCTACAATAATGTGAACATTAAAACATTTTAAATAAATAAATAACACTGTCAAAAGCACTAAAATCTATATTTAAAATGTGCTATAGAATAAAATAAAATTGTTACTTGGATTTGTTTTAAAAATGCACATGTTTTTATGAAGAAAAACAAGTATCTTTATTAGCAACATAAAATAACATTTGAATAAATAGAGAGCCATTGGTCTTGGATAAAACAACTTATTATTAAAATGTCTTATTTCTCCCAATTAATCTTTAAAGACATTACATTGAAAATAAAATACCAGCAAGATATTTTAGACAAATTGATTCTAAAAGTTATTGACCATAAATAGCTAAACAATTTTGAAAGGAAGAGCAAAGAAGAAGGATTCATCAATTTGGGAGTCAGACCATGGAATTTTGAGATCTGACTCTGCTTTTCTGGTTACATGTCTTCAGGCAAATTGTTCAACCTTTTAAGCCTTCGTTTTCTCAAATATACAATGAGGATAATAATACTACCTTCCTCAGAGGACTAATGTGAGAATTGAATAAAACAATGTTTGCAAAGTGCCTGAAATGCAGTGAGCACTCAATAAATTTAAGCTATTGTTAATATTATATTACTATATAGTTATTTGTGTGTCTTACTTTCCTTGCAACACCAGGATTCTTTAGCATGAGCATTTTGTACTATTAATTTTTCCCCTGTGGTGAATAGCCCTTTATATATTATTTTTTTTAGTTTATAAGAGGATTATCTCTTCTTTATTTAACACAAGGGAACTAGAGTCAGACATATTCTATTATTTTCCAACCTTTAGAATATAATCTCCAAAAAGACAAAAACAAAAGAAAAAAAGTATGCAAGTAGAGGGCTTTAGTGAGATTGAATAATGTATGGCACAAATGTTAACCCAAAACTCTAAATATATTGCCCCTCCTAAGAGTTGCTATGCTCGTTTAGAAAGAGACAGCACAACTCGGTCACTAGGAAAACTAAATAAGCTTAGCAACAAACTAGAAACTTTAAGGCCTAATGACATGCTAAAATAATTATAACAAGTTACTTTTCTTCTGACTCTCACTTTCCACTTCTGTAAAATGGGAATCACAATTCTTGCTTTCCCAGCATTGCTCATGAAGAGATTGATGAAGGTGACAAAGTGCTAGACAAACACGTATTTTAAAACAGAGACAAATGTTTGTGGAACAAAAGTCTGTCAGAATCTGCAGTGCTCTCTGTGGTCAGTTGGACTGTATATTGAAAAATTATCATTTGCGTTTCAAAGAACACCACCAGCACTTAATGTCAATAAATCATGAAATTTGTTCTCCTCTCATTGGTCAACTTGATCATTCCTACCTGAAATCCATTGGCTGTTAATATCTTAAGTGATAACATTTCCCTCCTTATAGATTCACCCAGAAGAAAATAGAGTATGCCTCTTAAGAATAGAAATTATATTAACATAATGGATTCCATCTGCTAAAAAGTATCATGAAAAAAAAAGCAAAAAAGCATGTACTTATTTGAATAGCCACCAGGCATCATGGAAATTAAGCAACATAATCCAGCTTGGTTTTGTTTAGTGATTTCCTTCACAGTCTGTATTTCATGATGCTTCCTGGGTTTTGTAAAATGTGTAATTAGAGTGGTGGCAAAGGGAATAGAAGCAGGCACTGAAAAGTGTGCTGAAGGGCAGTGCCAAGATTTCACATTATTAGTACTCACGTTGATATTGAAGAAGCACTACTATTGGGCATTCAGTGTTCCCGGGGCCAAGTGTTCTCAGTTTTGCTCCCATGACTAAGGTAATAACCAAGAGAAGCACATGGTATAAAGAGTAGAGCAAACAAGAGGCAGAATTAAAAGGTAGCCACTGAGAGTAAATGCTCTCAATGGAGAATGGAGCATTAGAAAATCTAATCATTGGCATGATGAGGAGATCCAATAATGCAAATAATCCTGTAAATTACAGTTCCAAAGACAATTGTGTAGTCATATAATCTTCCTTGACATCAGGTAATCCTAGCTCCTTAGCAGACCGTGTATAGTCCTTCCCGCCCCCGTTCCCCACCCCCCCCGCCCTGCTCCTCCCCATCATGGAGATACCCACCTTCTCTATTATGCCAGGGTCTCCTTGTGTCTGGGTCTCTGTGCTTGGAATTTCCCTCTCACTCTGGTTTCCAACCCCTTCCATATCTGACCAACTTCCTACTTGTCCTTTTGGTCTCAACTAAATACCAGTTGCTGGTCACCTTTCCTGCCCTTTGCCCATGCCCATGAGCAGAGCCTTTCTCTGTATTTCAGTAGTGCCCAGTGCTACCTCCACAGTGTATACTCATCACTCTTTATTACCTATTCATATGGCTTTGCCCCAGATGACCTGCATGTTCTTAGAGTTCAAAGGTAAGACTGCTCTTCCCAATGTATCCCTAGCATCTTACACATGGTAAATGCTCAATAAATAACTGCCACATATTGAATGTTAAGAAAAGAAGGCTAGCTCAAGTTCTGGAATTGGATAAATCTGTCCTCAAATCCTGCCTATGACACTTAAAAATTGTCTGACCTTGATCAAGAGAGTCCTGTTTTCTGTAAAATGAGACATAATTAGAGTTGATACACGTGCCATGGTGAGCATCAGTAGAAACTAACATATGGAAAACATTTAGCTCACAGATGGTAGCAGACACAGGATAGAGTTAGTGGTAGTTGTTTTGATGGTAATATTATTAGAGGTAGCTAAAGTTGTTTTTAAATGTATTTCTCTGCTTTATAAGCAGTGTTCATTTAAGTCTTAAATTATAAGGGTTACTGTTAAATACATGGACCTGCTTTAAATACTCCTCATGGGAGTTTATTCAGGGGATTTATGGTTTTAAATTTCATAACAATAATCTGTTCTCTGGTTTCAATAAGAAACAAGCTACAAGGAGTCATGTTTGAGACAAAAAATATATATATATGCAAAATGGAAGATAGAAGTAGGGCAAATAGAAACATAAAAATGTTCCATAGGGAGAAAAACATGAAGAAATTTTAATTTTTGAAGTATGCCCATGCTCCTAGTAACAGAAATCTTCAAGCTCCTTTTTCAAGGTTTAAAGAAACAATTATTTTTTATTATCATGGCAGTTTCTCAGCATAGAATTTCAGCTTAAATTTAGAAATGGGAAGAGATGTGTAACAAAGACAGCACTTTAAAATGACAACCTCAAGGAAGGTCAAAGTGGAATTCTCTTGGCATTTTTGGCCAAAGTTAGAGCAGTTACCACCTGACTTAAGATCTCTTTATCAGTATTCAAGAGAGGGAAACATACTTTCCAAGAACAAGTTTACTGACCAGTTGTTTAAAATGTTATGTATTGGGAAAACACCTTTGAAGAGAGTTTTAGTATTTGTTTGGTTTTGTTGTGCTTTAGTGATTTTTTAAGGAAGAGCTATCTACCCCCAATCCTGTCTTGTCCATAATAAGTTATGTTCCATCAGAAAGTCTGTAATTATGTTAAGAATATTATGTTGAGCTCAGTAGCGATAACATAAACGAAGTACTACTTAATAGATGTGTTTTTCCATATTCTCGTTATAAATGATTGGCTCAAGAAATAAAAAACTATAAGCACATGCATTTATTTGTTGTCATTGCTGTAAGCAACACACAGGGAGGTCAAACTGTCCTGGCTCTTTAGATCCACCATGCCACCTTTGTCTTGTGCTCTGCTGAATTTCTGTCCACAGCTCTGTGCCTAGCCCAGAGTTGATGCTCAATGAAATTTATGGAATTGATCAAATGGGTTATGTTGACCTGGTTCTAAATTTGATTCCACAACTTGTTAAGTCATCAAGTTGTTTGCCATCTCTGAGCCTCAGTTTCTTCATGGGTGAAGTTAAAATATAATCCATCCTGTATCATTTTAGTAAGGATTAAAATGAGATGCCTTGTGAAGCAGTTAGTGCAGTGTCTGGTATTGTAGGTGCTCAGTATGTAGTGCTATTTTTAATTTGATTCTTTCAGATGTTAAGAATTAATCATGGGACCCTCTAGACCTTGTTTTCAAATCATCATAGTAGGCAAATGAAACATAGTAACAGTTACAGACATGCAATTATGACAACCTTTATCAGCTAAAATGGACAATTGTGGAATAAAATAAGAAAAGCAATGGTCTGCCTACATTATATTTGATGACTGAAGGACTTTTCTGAGGCTTACGTAGAAATAGATCATAATAATCTCAACTCTAGAAGTCCTACTTCCCACACTTCAGCAGTCACCTCAGAGTTTAGATAAAGCTGCCTAATACACTGATAACTCTCCTTTTTGTGGAATATTTTTTTATTGGTTACCCCCTCAGGAAAAAGAAAAACAATAACAAAAACTCCTCATGTATAATACTGTATATAGAAGGAGACCAAGCTTTGAAATAACAGACCAGTGTTCAACTCCTAGCTCCACCGCTAAATCGCTGGATACCATTAGGAAGGTTAGTCTTTCTAAAGCTCAGGTTTTTCGTCTTTAAACTGGATCTGATCATTACCCTCAGATTGTTGACAGCAGTGAATGAAATAATATATGTAATACATATGTGTGATAGATTGCCTTTGTCCCTACAAGATAGTAAGTCCTCAATAGATATTCCCTGACATCATCATCATCAACATCGAGGAAATATGAGTAGATCTTGTTTGGCAAGATACTTTGATCTTATTTATTTTTAGCTAAGCCTAGACCAAGTTTAAAAATACTCATTAATTTATCTGATAGAAAAAAGAGATAAGAAAAGAAGAGAAAGTGGGAGTGTCTAGATCTTGGTTTATTCTACTTAGTTTTGCCTGACAACTTAATCTTTATAATCCAAAAATGGAACAGTCCATCAGAAGTTTGCCTGTGCATTTGAAGTCTTTTCCAGAATTGTCCAGAAGTGTCCAAGCAACAAGATGAAAGCTTGTTCTTAGATATACCAGTTTGGATGAACATGAGACCCAATCCCAGCACATTGCTATAAACTGTCTATTTTTAAAAAACTCATAGTGTTTTCCACTGTAAAATAGTCACAAAATCAAAATATCACCACCTCAAAATCAAAATGGTGAAACAAATGGAAAAGTAAACCACCAACAAAAATAAACTGACCCCTTCTAACCCCACCATCGATTTCCACAGAGAGATGTTCCAGCCTGAGAGCTCCTCTTTGCAAGTTTCTTATGCACCACCACCACCACCACCACCACCCCCCACCGCCTCCAAATCCTGCTGCTCCTGAGTCTGTTCAATCCCTCTCTCATTCTCCCTCCACCCCCACACACTCTCCTCCTTGCTAACCTCCTAGCCCTACAAGGAATCACATGGTAACTATTTCTTTGAGATTTATCTTAATATTTAAAACAGAAGCATAGAGAAAAGATAGTGATGGAAAGGGAGCCAAGAAGCTGACAATATTAGGATACAAACCTGATTGGGCAAGAATGAAGAAAACTGAAGGCCTTTGGAGGGACAAACTTTCAACTCTGGGAAGAATTTTGGTTTAATCAAGTCTGACTAGTGAAAGCCATCTATACATATAAAAGCCTAAGCGACTATCTGATCATCCGACCATTAGCTATGATGCGCAATGACCACCAGGGACAGACGCTCCGACTGGTAGCTATGAAGCACACTGACCACCAGAGGGCAGATGCTCAACGCAGGAGCTGCCGAGCTGCGGTGACTTGGCAGCTGCAGTTCTTGGGTGACACACCTGAAACCAGAGAGAAGGGAGTCCAATTCTGGGGTTCATCACCCAAGAACTGCCCTCTCACAATCCAGGACCCCTCAGGGGATGTTGGAGAGCTGGTTTGGGCCCAATCCCCTCAGGCCAGGCCGAGGGACCCCACCAGTACACAAATCTAAGATATAAGGGGCAAAAGTTTGAAGTCATATGTTATCATCTGAGAAAGGATACCACAGGGGAAACTCTTGGCAGTTCACTTTGTATACAGCAAGCATAGCAAACTCAAAGGCTAACACAGGTCAAATAAACAAGGTATGAGGCCCGTGGGCCGCGAGTTTGACATGCTTGGTGTACAGTGTTTGGCTGCAAAAGTTCAGAGCTATTTGCTGCTTCTGTTGCTGTATTTTTCCCATCACTTCCTATTGCTTCAGCATACCAGGAAACCATGGCTGGGTTCACCTTGCCAAATATGAATTTCTAGTTTGCTGATTGGATGGTGTCAAAGAGCCACATTCTATTGGGTACCATAAGCACCTTGCCTTTGAAAGGAACCATTTGTGTAGGCAAGTAACTAATGTCTCACAGATTTCCCATCAATTCTGGGATTGAGTTATCACTTACATTTGACCCTGAAATTTGGATTGTTGGTTGCTCTTCCTTGGAGACAAGTTCTCTACTCTGGGATGGATTGACTCCTTCACCACTGGCTTAGCTAAGAGATCCTAATATTGTAGCAAACAAGATTGTCAAAAACTATTTACAGTGTCCCCAAAACATGCATACACACTTTAACAGCTCATGGCTCAATTTATGCTTCTTCCTTTTCAGCCTCACTAAACTTTGAACAAAGGAAATTCATCCTAAAATGCTACTGGAAATTTGAAGACACAGTTGAAGTACAAACACAGCCAATAACTTATTTAAATTTCACCCCTTTCCAGGTTTAACTGGTTTGAAATAATGGGTGAAGCCAGACTAAGCTTTGAACTAAAAAAAAAAAAGTATCCACTAGACTTTTTTATGGGGATGCATAGAAGGTAAAGTTTACGGTATAAAACTAGCAACAGTTGGTGAATTGAGGGCGCACAAATACCAAATGAAATGATTCTTGATGTTTGAGATTCTGTTGTTTCGTACTATTAGCAGTGCCTGGACCAGAATGGTCATCAGTTTGAAAACAGGCCTTGACAAAAAAAATTAGTCATTTCTGTAGATCCTTTTAAATTTGGAAAATGAATGGTATGTTAATAAACACTGACTTTATAATCATTCAAAGTGTGTATACATTTTTGGGGTCACCCTATATTTTAGAAAGAGACTCTGGATGGAAGAATAACACAAGGGGTGCTTGCAGTATTCAGATATCTCTTATGTACAATAGGATGTTTTAATAGCATACTATGGAGATAAATATCATAGAAGAACTGAATATGACCATAAAATGAATTCTGAGTTTCAGGATATTTTCTATAATGGGAAGATAATAATCCTTGTCCTTTCTACTATACAGAATTGTTGTGGAGAATTAAGGAAAATGTATACAAAGTCACTACACAAAGTAGACAAATGCAGATTATTTTGTTAGCCTGAAATGAATTGCAAGGTTTTGGTTTGCCAACAGAACATGTGTCATTTAGGGACTGAGTACTAGAGAGTCAACAGCTTGTTCAAATGTACTTTCACAGCTTGCTGCTTTCACAGGTAGAAAAAGAAATGGCATGACCCTTTTTGTTTTGCTTTACTTTTTATTAAACCAGGTAGACAGAGCTGAGTGGACATTTCATCATCCCATTGGGAAGTGTAGCAGAGCCATATCAATCGTTTGGAGGCTCCCAGATAATAAGGCCAGACTAATGACTCATCTGCTATTTGACAACTGGCAAATGACAGGCTTGCCAAAAGCAAGATCTTGAAACATCAGAGAAAGTCCAAAGTAAATCTTTGAGGCATCTCCAAATTGAATTCCATCCATTCACAACCACACCTGCCTACAGTCAGGGTATCTGCATTACACCATTGTTGCCAGGAGTGGTATGCTAGGAAAATAAAAACAAATTACAGACAAGATATTACTAGAATGAAGCAGAATGGCTGATGTTTCCTAAGGCAAGGTTTTCAGTCTTTACATGCAGTGCGTAATTCTACAATAGTTAACCTCAAAACCCTGCCTCACTCATGTCTCTAGAAAAGAACTTTCATTTCATGAAGAGTTGACAATTAAGTACATAATCTCTACTCACAAACTCCATTAAAGGACTGTGTACTAAACACCACTTAATCCTAGGGTTACAGAGGTGACTTCTCAGCCAAGTGATGATGTATAACTACAAGATTATGTGCCAGAGGCTATAGGAGCCAAAACTGTAGAATTTATATCTCCCAGGATATGAAGGGAAGTCCAGGAAAGGCTTCGTAAAGGAAGCACCATGAGCTGAGACTTGAAAGACCAGCAGAAATGTGATAACAAAGGAAGGGGAAATGAATTGTAGAGTGAGGACATGGGATGTGCTAAGGCACAGGAGAACAGCCTACACTGAGGGATCTGAAGGTGGGGGTGTGGTCAAGCCTCTCAAGAATCTCATGTAATAAAATATGTTTTTTCTTCACACTCTTCCTATGCCCCCCACCCGGACCCAGCACCCACTCCGCCTGTACCACACAGCTCAGCTAGTGCTGCCTTCCTCTCCTTCCAGATGCCATCATGATCATCTACCTCATTATCATGGTGAGATGTTCTCTGAAATCTGCAAGATGTGGGAGATCACAGAGGGTCTGCACCTCTGGGGTGGAGACGAAGGAAATGACCTTTACAGAAGTGTACAAGAAGTACATCAATGATTACATGAAATCAACCAAAGGAAAACTTGAAGAACAGAGACCAGAAACAGTAAAGCCTTTTATGACAGGGGCTGCAGAACAAATCAGGCACATCCTTGCTAATTTCGAAACTACCAGTTCTGTATTTGAGAAAACATGAGTCCAGATGGCACTCTGACCCCCATGAGGATGGTGTGGCCTCATCTATGATTTTCTTGAAGGATGGTTCAGAAACGGAAAAATGTTCACAAGTTTAACAATTTGGATCTATCACCTGTCATTGTAGCTGGTGCTGCTTTTCATCCACATACCAGGCCGGGACAAATGGGACAGGTGTTATCTTGAGCTCTTCATTTACTTTGGCCCTTTTGGAACAGAGGCATTGTTCTTTCTTAAAAAGCAAAACAACAACAAGAAAAATACACCATGTAAGTTGTCAAAAGTAAAATGCATTGAAAGTAAAAAGAAAACAAGAGAAATATTTTTCTAAAATGCTGGGAGTGGTTTTGGTGGGAGTAGGGCAGGGTAGTGAATTATAAATAGAAGTAGGACAAAAACTAAAGAATAATTTAACTCAGTCTTTCTGAAAGTGAAGTTTCTGGGCACTAGATCACCTGTCATGGCTGTGAGAGAATGCAGGCTGGGTAGTCCCTTGATTGAAGAGCACGGACACACTTGGGCTGGGAATGAATTGCTTAACTTTTTGAGACTTACATAAAATATGTCATTTCTCTGATATTCCTTGCACCTCAGCTTGAAGCTGTTTGCGGCTGCATTTGGATTGGGCCTCACATTACGTTTGTGTTCATCATTTGTGGCTAGCACCACCTAAGCTGTCTAAAAGGAAAGCAAGTAATAAAGGAAACCATCCATGTTGAGGGACCTCTAGAACAACAGATGCCCCCTGTGTGTTTGGTGGTAAGAGAGCCATCTGTCCTTCCATTTTCAGGTTGCCTGTGGAACACTGACACAGCAGTGACATTAAAAGAAATATTGTAGCTCAGCTGGTTAGATTGTTGTCCAGATACACCAAGATTGCAGGTTCAATCTCTGGTCAGGGCACATGCAAGAATCAATGAATGCATACGTGGACAACAAATAAATCTCTCTCTCTCAAAGCAATAAGCATGTTCTCGGGTGAGGATATATATTTACAGTTCAGTCATTGTATGTGACTTTATCCATCATGTGTGTTTTGGTAAAAACAATATGTGTTATCAAACAGAAATTAATTCCTTCATGTAGGCCACTAGGACTATCCTACCCAATTTTCTAACACATAAAATTATCTGAAAACAGTGGCACAATAATTTATCCCTAAATGATTTGTACCGACATTTTATGAGCCCCACCGTATGTGATTCCTATTAAGATTCCACTGGATGAAGTTCAAATGGACCCAATATAAAAATAGTTACAGCATAAAATGAGGAATACTTATTTCTCACACAAATAAAATAGACCGTTTTTTATGTCAAAGAAACATGTAGGTGTAATGAGTCAATTGATGGACGTTTACAGGTCATCTGCGTAAACCATCCTTGGCACATGCACAGAATCTCTAAAGTTTTTACTAGGAAAAATAAAATTCTAGTTCAAAGATACCATCTTTGGAAATTGAAAATAAAAGTATATAGTTGTGCAGAAAGGACTGAGGATACTTAGAGAATTGTTCCAAAAGATGGCATTCATTGAATCCAGATAAGCAAAATTGACCATATCATTTTATCCCCAATTGTCACATGGCTGACATTTTGGAATGCCAAATTGATGGTTGTAGATTCAGGGAGAATTGGGTTGAAAAGAATTATAAAGCTGTGTCTGAGCCCAGTAATGCTTTCTGTGAGCTGCAGGAAGGGCTATGGGCACACATTTGCAGTCCCTAAGTTATCCTTAAGTGAAGTCATCCCTAAGCTAACATTTTCCTTTGCCCATTTGTCTTCCAATTAATTAATTTATTCATTTCGTTCTCTTTCCGAGTTTTGCTGCTCATTGAATGCTGTCAGTGTGGTTCAGTTAGGTAACTCCCCAAATAAGGTGAGCTCTCAAGGGCACAGATGCTAGAACATTTTAGAGTTTGGTACAGTGTATGCAATATAGTGACCACAAAAAGAAAATTTTCTACCAAAAGTCAATCATCCTCTTCTGGACTATCATAGTAAGAATGTTACCCTGTTATAACAATTACTACAAGTAGGATACAGACCAATGCAGATGCCAATAACCTCTGATATAAAAGTGAGGTTAGCAAGGATCTGCACTAAAAATAAAAAATTAAATGCAATAAATAATTTGATAAAAGTTATAAAAATGGAGAAAAAGAGCTGAGGCTGTTGAATACCTTTAGGAACTTCATGTAAAGTATCCTAACCCTTACATCAGTCCTATGAGTAATGATAGCTAACATTTGATGAGAGCTTACTGTGTGCCAATGTCTGTTTTAAGTGCTTTATCATCACTAAGTCATTTAATAGTCATTTAGTTTTCACAACTCTATGCAGTAGTTCTATCACTATCCCACTTTATAGCTGATGAAACTGAGTCACAGAAACACTCAGGTAAGTTACAAAGCTGGGGTATGAATGCAGGCAATCAGAGGTCACAGCCCACACTCTTACCCACCTCACGGAGCTTATTTTTCAGATGAGTATCCTGAGGCTTAGAAGAGTGAAATAGTATGCTCAGAATTAAAATTCAGATCTGTTTAACTCCAACATCTATATTCAATGTACCACTCCAGACTGCCCACCACAGAAATAAAAATTTTAAATTAGATTGCATTATAATGAGTTTAAAGAAAATGAAAATATCAATCCCTTATATTGAATTTTTTTTCTTTCTAAGCTTAATTGGACCACTTAATCATATAAAACTCTCTTCCAGTTCACAAGACAATAGGCCTTTATTAGTGAGAGGTCAAACCCTAAGTACCTGCCTCTATAACCCAAGACAATTTAAGTGTGCTTAGAACAATAAGTTTTTTTAAGTTTCAAGAAAAAAAAATGCAATTGTTTTCTTAAAAACAAAAGAGTGGGGCATGCTGATTAGAAAGTGAGGGAAGAGGAAAGAGGCATGGTGAAGACCTTCATGGCTCTCTTATTTCACATTCCCTCCAGAGAACAGAAATGATTGAGGGCATTTGTAACTCAACCTTTCAAACAAAAGTAAACACCAGGCAACTAGAATCTAAAATAATTGAAAGCCACAAACAGAACGAACGAGAAGGAAGCAAGCTAAAAAGATCAGAAGCAGAGAAAGAAGGATTGTTTAGGTAAATTAAATATGTTTCCATCCACCTAATGCTATTTTTATGTATAATTTTTTTATTCAGAAGTGTTTTCACAATTGCTACAATATAAAGAGAGGTGTATTATTCTATAACAAGTGAGTCTAAGTCAATATCAAGTTAAAGTCTTTCTCATGTGACTGGGTCCTCAAGAATCCCAGTATAAGGACATTTCAACATCCCTAAACTATCATTTCTTTACTGTGTAATTTGAAGTTCTCCCAAAATTTCATTTTCATAACAATCAATAAAGTAACAACCACCGTCCTAACCACTAGTAGTCAACTCTGAATTGCTGCATTATTGCAACACTGGATTATGTTAATCATAAATTGTGAGTGCATAAATCAAGATTAAGTGCTCAAGGACTTTTCCCCTAAAAGCTGAGTCTGTTATGTTTCAGGATGCAAGAACTATCCATCAAAGCAGAAATGCCAACACTGTCCTGGAAAAAAAATGTGTGTAATAGCTGCCATCATTTTCATTGTCTGTTGGGATTCAGAAATGACCATGTTCAAACAATTACTAAAAAATAAGAGTCCCTCACAGTCAATATCACTGAATCGTTCTTCTTTGCATTTTAAAATGAGTGTCATTGGATCCGATGCATTGACTCTCATGAAAATACCGCAGGTCCTGGAATAATGTGGTTTCAATATAACATGGATCAGAAATCATAGTAACTTTAACTCTTGTTCTATCAAGCTGTATAAAAATTGTTTTCATTGTATGTCATTTCACCCAAAGTCACAGAACCTATCAATGACATTATGTGAGGACTCACTTTATAGTATTGGGGAGATATTTTCAGGTTGCACTTTTTCCTTGCTTGTTAGTAGCTAGCTTCCTTGGCCTTCCTAGTAGGTTGAATCCCAGATCATTTCAGTGTGCATGCCTTATCATGGAGCAGCAGCCCTTCAGCTAAAGTTGAATCTCTCCATTTGTCTCTTAGATCAGATTCCTGAGTGACAGAAAATAATGAATTCAATACCCCACCCCCAACCCTGTATGCTGAGCCTGTGTCCTGCCTCTGAAAATGCCAAATATATAGCCTCTTTTAAATAGAAGTTTCATTCTTTCTTTCTTCACTGAAGACATCTTAATGATACTGAAAAACAAGACATCCCATTCTTGCTTTAGCTTCCATGAAACTCGGGGAAAAGTAAAAGGCCTAGATTATGATCATGGGAAAATAACAAATCCCCACATTTGATTTTTTTCTGATATCAAAATACTCTATGTTAAAGGCAAACCAATGCAGACTAATAACTTGGCTAAAATGCTCTGGTATCCTTCTTGGATTAGGCAGTAAGAACAAATATATATTTTGTGGGCACTAGGAAATGTGGGTTATTAAAAAATGCTACTCATTTATTCATCCATTTCTTCATTGACAAATACTTATTTAATACCTTCTAAATGTCACTTTTCTAAGTGTAGGATACAGCAATGGCAAAAATTCCATAGAAATATCATGAAGTTTACATTCTAATTGGGAAAGATAGAGAGTAACAAGATAAATAAGCAAACAATATATAGTATACTAGGCTATTATAATATATAAGAAATAATTCAAGAAAGATAAAAATAGGACATACATTACTGTAGAGAGCACCTGGGAAAGGCCCCTGAGCTGATTGTTGGCTGAATCCAGTGGAGCCTGGTAGAGCCATGCCCTGGAAACATACCTTGCCAGAGGCAGGTGTGTTGTCAGTCTGACCTTTAGCTCAGGCGCCAAGGGGTGGATTTCATTATCTAAATCCAGCCAGGTACCAGGAACAAACACAATTATCTGGGCCCACCCAGAAGTGACAAAGAAGCCACAAGAATGCACATATTTTCTTTATCTTAAACTTTAGTAAAACTTCCTGGTATATTACTGTATAAAATAAACGTGCTGTATTGGCTCTGAGTCACTGTCTCTCCATCAAAGGACAGCTTCCCACCCAGTCCCAGCTTTCCCTACTATCTTTGTGTCTGTCTCTTTCATTTTCTCAATCCCCCATCACCCTTATTCAAGACTCCTGTCCTCTCTCTAGTCATGCTGGTCATGGAAAAGAGAGAAATATTTATACACTAGAGTCCCAGTGCATGAAATTTGTGCACTGGTGGGGGGTGTCCCTCAGCCCAGCCTGCACCCTCTCCAATCTGGGACCCCTTAAGGGATGTCCGACTGCCAGTTTAGGTCCAATCCCACAAGGCAGTCAGACATCCCTCTCAAAATCCAGGACTGCTGGCTCCCAACCGCTCACCTGCCTGCCTGCCTGATTGCCCCTAACCGCTTCTGCTTGCCAGCTTGATCACCCCCTAACCCAGCCATGGGCAAACTACTGCCCGCGGGCCAGATCCAGCCCGTTCGGCTGTTCTATCTGGCCCACGGAGCCGAAAGAGTGGAGGGTTCTCTTGCTCTCCCCTCCGCTCCTTTACTTTGAATTTATATTAGTTCACACAAACACTCCATCCATGCTTTTGTTCCGGCCCTCTGGTCCAGTTTAAGAACCCATTGTGGCCCTCGAGTCAAAAAGTTTGCCCACCCCTGCCCTAACCGCTCACCTGCCAGCCTGAGTGATGCCTAACTGCTCCCCTGCCACCCTGATTGCCCCCAACTGCCCTCCCCTGCAGGCCTGGTCCCCCCAAACTGCCCTCCCCTGCTGGCCTGGTTGTCCCCAACTGCCTTCCCCTGCAGGCCTGGTCCCCCCTTAACTGCCCTCCCCTGCAAGCCTGGTCTCCCCCAAATGCCTTCCCCTGCCAGACTGGTCTCCCCTAACTGCCCGCCCCTGCAGGCCCAGTTGCCCCCAACTGCCCTCTCCTGCTGGCCTAATTGCCCACAACTACCCTCCCCTGCCAGCCATCTTATGGCAGCCATCTTTGACCACATGGGGGTGGCCATCTTGTGCAAGGGTGTGAGGGTAAATTTGCATATTACCTCTTTATTATATAGGATTACTATTTGTGAGAACACTTAAAATAAAGACATATACTTTGGTTCAAAAACCAAAACTGCTGGAGGCTAATTCCAGCAGGTCATAAATTCAAGAAGTTCATCAAAAGGTTGGTGGACCTTGATCCTTCAGCAAGGGTTGAAGATACATATTATTTCCTACTGGAATGGCCGAAAGCATTTTCCCCAACCTGACAATACCTACTGTATACTAAACCTTACCTTTGATATGTATATCTCCTTTGCTATTGGGCAAAATGTGGGAATAAAAGAGCCCTGGGTCCAGAGATTCAAAGAATTTAGCTACTACAGCTAAGCTTCCTCTGGCTCCCCCATGGATTACAAATTTATATTATATTTCTAGTCTCTTTATTAATTTACTCACAGCCTTTCTCTAGATTCCTGAACCCTTCTAGATGCTGGATATCACCCCGGCATTACAAAACAATATCAGTGGCTGGCTCATAGTGGGAAAATTCCTCCTTTCCAATCAACCTTAAAATCATAATGCTCCACCTTCCTCATACTATAATCAGGTTTCTTTATAGTCACATGTACAGAAATGTTTATTTATTGGTGGAACTATGATCCTTCTAAGTGTTCTGGAATACTCTTTTATTCTTTTCTTATTTTCAGTGGGGTATCTGCATTGGGACTTTCTCACACAACACTATCCCTAAAAAGGTACTTAGAGTAGATATAATCTAAGTGTACATGCATCACTTTATAATTCCAATATAAGTGAGTGCCCAAAATCACATGGCTTGGCAATGATAAAATTGAGACTAGATTACAACTAGTCACTTCCCCTTCCCTACAATATACTCCCAGGCAATGTAACCAACTAAATCAAACAGCTTATCTTAAAGCTTCTAGATAAATTCCTACTCTTTTGGGTTTCTTTAGACAAACTGACATTAAAATTATTATAGCATTCTCAAGAGATATTAATCACAGATTTTCATATAGATTAAGTGGTATGAATAAGAATGAATTTTCTAGTACTCCTTTTCCAATTTCAATCAAAATTAATTGTTGATGTCTTATAGGCAAACCACCCCACACAACGCCCTTTAGTTTTCACTTCATGATCTAATATTCCAGGATTAAAGATGCTCCACAATAGACTTAAATTATTACAATTTGTTCTTGACTGCAGCAAACACAAGTAATTGAGGTAACTGTGCCTTTTTTTTTTTAAGTGTTCAAAAAGGCTTTAGGGAGTAGGTAGTTTTGAAAGCTCTTTATAATGCTCCCAATACTATGCTGATTAGTGGAGTAAAAAAGCTCCATAGGAAGCTATTCTGCTGGCTTCTCATACACAACATCATCAGGTTGTGCTCAGCTTGTTTTTCTAAGGTTTTAAAACCAGATTTCATCAAACTCTATGTAGTCCCAAATCCTTGGCAGCAGGTAACAACAAAAATAAATACGCTCCTGCAGATGCAGCTAAAGAAGAGAAAGCTTTGAATTAGGGCTATGCCTTCAATCAAAGGCTGCCTTGCTGTAATTACTGCCACAACTGAGATTAGAAAGTGCATCAACAGCTCTACTAATTTAAGCTCTGTACTTCCTCTGATTAGAAACATCCTGTCTTATTTCTCCTGAATTACGGCTGCCCCAGATTTCTTTGCAAAATATTTGGAGTGCCTCTAGTATTCAGTGACAGAAAACCTGATCAAATAAGAGCACTTGAGGAAATCTTAAGCAGGAATATGGAATTGTAATTAATAAATCAGAAATGTAGAGGAAAAAGCTTTCAGAAGCATTTTTGGTTAAAAAAAAAATAATGGCTTTGTAAAAAATAAAATAAAATTTGTAAAGCCATGGTTGCTATAACCAGTCCCAAAAGTTTTACTTTCTAGTGAAGAATTTAATAGTTTAATAAGCTCGAAAATTACCTTTTAGACCCTAAAGGTAAAAGTTAAGATCAAAAGAGATTAAAGGTTAATAATAGTGAAGGACTTAATAACAATTTACTCAGAAATATTTTAATACTATATTTGACAGTGATAATAACAGCCAGTTGAGAAACAATGGCATTAAGGAAGAATATAAATAAAAAATAAAATCAGAAATAAAAGCAGAGAAGTGATAACCAATACCACAGAAACACAAAGGATTATTAAGAAATATGACAATTATATGCCAACAAACTGAACAACCTGGAAGAAATAAACTAGAAATATACAGTTTTTCCAGGCTGAATCAGGAAGAAACAGAAAACCTGAACAGACTGGATAACTAACAAAATTGAATCAGTAATAAAAAGAACTCCCAAAATCAAAAGCCCTGGATGGCTTCACAGGTGAATTTTACCAAACATTCAAAGAAGAATGAATATCTATCCTTCTCTAACTATTGCAAAAAATTGAATAGGAAGGAAGGCTCATTTTATAAGGTCAGCATTACCCTATTACAAAAAAAAGAAAATTATAGGCCAATATCCCTGATAAACACAGATGTAAAAATCCTCAAAAAATATTAGCAAACTAGCCCAGCCAGTGTGACTCAGTGGATTGAGCACTGTCCCATGCATCAAGAAGTCACTGGTTCAATTCCTGTTCAGGGCACATGCCCCGGTTGTGGCATCAGTCCCCAGTAGAGGGCATGCAGGAAGAAGCTGATCCATGTTTCTATCTCTCTTCTCTCTCTAAAAATATATATATACTAGGATCCCAGCACGCGATTCAAAATCGTGCAGCGCCACCCACCCTTGAGTAGCCGGTCTGGCCCTGCCTCGCTCCCCGGGCCCCGCAGCAGCCGTGGCCACTGCTGGTCTGGCCCTGCCTCCCTCTCCCACCCTTGAAGCAGCCTCGGCCGCTGCTGATCAGGCCCTCCCCCAGCACAGATGCTTGGAGACCCCTGCTGCCCTGCCCCTGACGCTGCAGGGGGACCCCTGCCCCTCTGATCGCCGGCTCAGTCAGAGGCTTTAGGTTTGAGCAGGGGGCCCCCCCGCCCTTCCAATCACCGGTGCGGCCTCTGCCCAAACCTAAAGCCTCAGCCGGAGGCTTTATGCTTGGGCAGGGGGCCCCCGGCCCCCTGCCGCTGTGCCCCCCCTCCACCCGCGATCATTGGCTCGGCCCCTGCCCCTCAGATTGCTGGCTTGGTCCCTGCCCCCCCCCCCCCCCCAATCACCAGTTCGGCCCCTGCCCAAGCCTAAAGCCTCAGCTGGCTCTGAGTGACCTGGGTGCCGAAGATGTTCCCGGGACCCAGCTACATATGCAAATTAACAGCCATTTCTGTTGGGTTAATTTGCATACTCACTCTGACTTGCTGTGGGCGTAGCGGAGGTAAGGTCAATTTACATGCCTGTCTATTATTAGGTAAGATATATATAAGCGACCATTATGACCAAACAACCAGAATGACCTGAACGATCAGTCAGCTACTCACTATGATGTGCACTGACCACCAAGGGGCAGACGCTCAATGCAGGAGCTGCCCCCTGGTGGTCAGTGCACTCCCACAGCCAAACTCTCCTGGCTGGCCAACCTCTCATGGTCTCTCCCCCTGACCAGCCAGTCAACCTCCCACAGTCCCTCCCCCAAGTTGTCCCCCCCACTGGCAGGCCCTGATCTACCCAGCCCTGATTGGCCCAGCCCCGATCTGGACTGGGTGAGATGGCTCTGATGGGCCCTGATCGTTGGCCAGGCCTAGAGACTTGATTGTGGGCCAGGTCTAGGGATTCCACCCATGCACAAATTCCTGTACTGGGCCTCTAGTATATATATATTAGCAAACTGAATTCAGCAATAGATTAAAAAGATCATACACATAATCAAGTGAAATTTATTCCCAGAATGAAGAATGCAAGGTTGTTTTAATAGCCACAAATCAATTAGCATGAGATACCACATCAACAAAATAAACAATAAAAATCATATGTTCATATCAATACATACAGAAAAAAATATTAGACAAATCCTACATCCATTTATGGTATAAACCCTCAGCAACATACCACAACATATTAAAGGCCATATGTATATGGCAAACCACATCTAATCACAAACTCAACAGTAAAAATGAAAAGTGAAAGCATTTTATTTAAGATTAGGAACAAAGCAAGGAAGCTCACTGTCACCACTTTTGTTCAACACCATAGCAATCAGACAAGATAAAGGAACAAAAGGCATTCAAAGTGCAAAAGAAGTAAAACTGTCCCTATTTGCAGATAAACTGACATTATATAAAGAGAATCATACAGAATCCATAAAAAACTATTAAATCTGATAAATTCACTAATGTACCAGGATACAAAAATAATATTCAGAAATTAGTTCATTTTTATACAATAATGAACTATCAGAAAGAAAAATATGCAAAATATTTAAGAAAATTAGGTGATTAAAAGTTTTGTATAATCCAACAGTGTTATTTTTTAAAAGCAAATAAAATCTACAGTTGCACTAAGAAATGTCTAGTGGCCAGTTTCCTAAGGTGAAATACATCGCTACTTTCTATCCTAAATTCCAGATATTAAAAAGGAATATTGACAAATTGGAATATGACATGGATGTAGAAGGTATATAGTTCATGTTTTAAAAGAACATTTTACAAAATTATGGATAGGTAATCTTCAATAAAGAAGTGTAGGAAAAACAAAATTGCCATGTGGAAGAATATATGAATTTGTTTTACTTTAATATATAGAAAGCAAAGTATCAGGTTTAAGAAGGTTAAAATTTGACTCAATACAACTATGATATTTTGAGCAATACAACTATTCCAGTAATAAAGTTGGTGATTCTAGAGAGAATACATTTTCTCCCCATGCAGACATCAGGATGAGCCTGGATACACTAAGGGGGAGATTACCTTATTCAGTACTCTACAGTTCTGTCCATCAGAATTATCTGGGAATTCTTAAAAAACAACAGATACTCCTGGCCCCATCCCAAACATATGAAGCTATAATAACTGGGAATAAAACCTGGGGTGGGTGTGTGTGTGTGTGTGGGGGGGGGGGGGGGAGTCTGTCTTTTTGTTTGTTTGTTTTTTTATCTCACTAGGGTATATCTGATAGTGGTGGTCAAATCAGTGTTTGGATCTCTAACACCAGAGAAACAGATCTACACTTCATGACCTCTGTCATCATATTCAAGTATAAAAATCTAGACATATATAAAAGTCAGTTTTTTCAAAAAAAAAAAGAGCTTCTTCTGTATAGTTATTTAGGATTGTCCAGAAAGTAATGCCACTCCTCTGAAACATCAGCTATAGAATGCAACTGCTTCTTATATATATAACATTTATAAAAACACCAACTCTCTTTCAGAAAGTCTCCCCCACCCCCACCCCCACCCCCACACCCACCAATAGAGATTTTTTTTTTCCTTAGGATCCAGCCTTCTCTCTCCAGGAAGTCATTTCTTCATGTCTAAGTTAATTCCTAGATAAGCAGAGTCAGTATTACCTGGAAACTTCTCCATAGTGGGACCAGCAGTCTCAGTCATAACAAGATTTCCAGGTGATTCTGATGCATACTCAAGTTTAAGAACTGCAGCCTAGATTAACACCAAGAGAATGGATGCAGGATGCGTCAGCAGGATGGAGAATTTTACCTTTTGACACCCCAAATCCTACAAAATGTTGCTCCAAGGCAGGTATGTACCTTCTATATCTATTTTCGTTCCAGATCTTCCAGCAGCACCAACTGTAGGGACTACTTATTCTCTTGATTTTTCACCAATAAATTCTGAACGTAAGTACACACACGCATGCGCATACACACACACACCTCCTAAACACAAGCATTAACTCTGAGAGGCAGGATAAATAAACCCCTGAGGATAATAGAAATGCTCTTCGAAAGGCCCTCTAATTTAAAAAGACACAAATTCTTACAATAGAGTCAGTACTTCCTGTTCATGTGCATGAGTATTTATTCCTTCCCTTTGTCTTTAATTTATCAACCCCTCTGAACCAATGGAAACTAATAAAGAGGCCTATTACTCTCTCAAAACTATACAAAAAAAATACTCTTTGACTATGAAATTCCAACTGCTTTGAAATTTTAGCCATGATTTATTCTCAACCTCAGTCTCAGACAGTTGAGAAAAAGAGGACAGAATCTTTATTTGGTCTTAGAAATGATGGTAAATTCAATATCCTTATGAACAATATTTGAATGCATGAGTAAATGAATGAATGAATTGACTTGAATAAAACTACAGTTCTCTGTGTACATACAAATGTTGATGAGGCAATTGTGTCTCTGTTATACAGTTGTAATGTTTTAATTATACTGCTTATGTTTTTTGTTTTGTTTTGTTTTGTTGTTGTTGTTAATCCTCACCCGAGAATATTTTTCCATTGATTTTTTAGAAAGAGTGGAAGGAAGGGGGAGAGAGAGAGAGAGAAACATTGATGTGAGAGAGACACATCGATTGGTTGCCTCAACTGAGGTATTTGCCCTTGACCAGTATCGAAACCAGACCCTTCGGTCCACAGGCCAACACTCTATCCACTGAACCAAACCATCTAGGGCCACTTATGTTTTATAAAGAGTGATGACCTGCCTGCATAGAAGATAATAGGCATCCATATTTAAGATAATAGTCAAGGGCCATTGAACAGGAGTTTCCTTCTCTGCATTTTTATGAATCTTAACTACTTATTTGATGAAGATTAATGTTCCCTCTGTAATTAAATACAAACCAAGTATTCAATCTCTGTACCTCCCCAGTGATCAGGCCATATTTAACTCATCATAAACTTTAGATAAGCATTTGATAAAATATCTTCTGAATTAAAATTCTACTTTCATAATGCTCTTAATTATTTTTATATTTACTATTTACATCTTGTGAATTATAGTTTTGACAACTTAAAATTATTTTCATGCAGTTAACTTGTACCAAATTGACCAGTTATCACAGAGATGAAAGAGTTTTTGGTTGTAACAAATATTAAAAAAAAAAAAAAGTAAAACAATCAAAACATGCAAGAAGTCTTTAAACCAGGTAATTACTAACATACATTCTGGCTGTCAAATCTAAGGCCCAGTGGCATCTAAATAAACATATTGATTCTTGCAGTGCAGCCTTTGGTAACTGGCATAGAGAGCAAGTAAAGAGGGAAAATAACTATGTCTGAGAGACAATACCCAGGCTGCAAAACTGAGTGTCTGGACAGCTAAAAGATTAGAGAAAGCAAATGTGCAAATAAAAGAAGATAAATAAAGAGACTCTGGGGCTTCCTTTGTGGGAGACCACTATTCAGTCCTAATCTCTGCTTCAGATGATTTCTCTGAGTCTTGCTCCAAACCATAATAAGAATAATAAAAGAGTGTTTGGAATCCACATGCATATTAATTCAACCAAATGTGTCCCACAGACATAAATAAAATTGCCACAAACTGGCAAATAAATTAATTGAAGAGCAAAAAGATGGTAAAGAATATTTATCTTTTGTTCTATTTCACAGACAGCAAAGGAGGAAATTACCTTCTAGTGCCACTTGGTTTTGAGGCATGTTGCCCTACGTGCATTGGGATTTCAAGGCTTGAGGGTGGCATGTGAGAACAGATTAATGCATAAATTAAAAATGGGTTTGTCTGTGAATGACAAAAAATGCAAAATAGTATTAGGTTTAAAAGCAAAAGAAGTGTGGTTTGTGTGTTTTTTCTAAGTAAAATTCAATAAAATCCTTCTATTTTGTGGCCCATTTGGCATGGTTTCCATTATCAAATGCATCTCATAGTCCAAGATAACTATTCCACCTCCAGCCAGCATGTCCCTGTTCCAGTAAATGGAGCAAATAAAAGAAAAATAAAGGCATATTCTCACAAAGACACATCCCAAAAGTTCCACTTACATCTCATTGGTCAAAATTCAGTCAAATGACCACCTGGATACAAAGAAAACTTTAAAAATAATTTTCATTCTAGTCCAGCCTTGGGCAAACTACGGCCCGCGGGCCGGATCCAGCTGTTCTATCCGGTTCTCTTGCTCTCCCCTCCGCTCCTTTACTTTGAATTTATATTAGTTCACACAAACACTCCATCCATGCTTTTGTTCCGGCCCTCCGGTCCAGTTTAAGAACCCATTGTGGCCCTCAAGTCAAAAAGTTTGCCCACCCCTGTCCAATCAAAATTTGGCAATTCCATTTCTGAGAAAGAAGGGGAAATCTAGGGTGACCATGAAGCTTATCTTCCAAACTGAAGCCCAAATGAGTTGCAAAAGGACACCATTAATAATTTTACCAGGATAGGACACAATAACAAGGACATCCCTAGGGTGATCAGATCTTGGGGAACAGCCAATAGTCTCTGTTATTGTAAATAATACTGGCTAGAATTTTTGAAGACCAAAATATGTATCAGACATGTAGTAGTCACTTAGCTTTTTACTTATTTATTAAATGTTTACATTGATATCGTATTAATCCTCAGCAATCCTAAGAAGTCAATAATGTTGCCCCTGTTTTGAGCCCAATGCTCAAAGTTAGTTAACTTGCCTATAGCTACATAGATAGCAAGTGTCAAATCTAGGAATTAACTTTCTGAGTCCAGAGCCCCTGTTCTTGCACAGCACTAGTCCCAGCTGCTACTGGTTTGTGTAAAAATTAGAGGCCTGATGCACGAAATTTGTGCAAGGGGTTCAGCCCTCGAAGCTGAGATGGCTTGCCTCAGCCCTCGCAGCCCCAGCTTTATCTGGAAGGTCATCTGGAAGGACGTCTGGAAGGTTGTTTGGCTGTCCAGTCTAATTAGCATACTATGCTTTTATTATTATAGATAGGTTCTCTGATCTCAAATGCATTATGCAAAGTTAAAGAAGCCCAACATTAAAGAATTTATATAACATGATTCTATTTATAGTTCTTAAAAAAGGCAAAACTAGAGTGACTGAATACAAATCACTGATTGTGGGGGAAGAGATTAGGGAGGGGATTATCTTCAAAGAAGGAGGTGGATAGTTTGGGGGATAATGGAAATGAATGGCTGGTAGTTGGTTGAGTTCATTTATTAAAACTTATTGAACTGTATACCTAATATTGATCACTTTATTGTATATAAATCATACTTTAATAAAACTGACAATAAATAGAGATGTTAGATAAGAAATAGGTCATTAAAAGATGATAGACAAATGATAGATATATGACAGATAGATAGATAGATGACAGATGATAGATAGATAGATAGGTAGATAGATGATAGATAGATAGATAGATAGATAGATAGATAGATGATAGATAGATAGATAGATAGATAGATAGATAGATAGATAGATAGATGATAGATAGATCCATCTTTGGCATGGCCAAAAAAAAATGATAGTCAAATCTATCAGCGGTATGGGGCATAACTTTGCACTTCTCTACTTACAAGCCAATATTCCCATCTGTATTACTAGAAGTGGAGACTGAACAGAATATCCTCCATTTCTCTAGCCCTTTGTGTGTTTCTGTGGCCTTTCAAATTAGCTAGAATTCTTGACTTGGACCTCTAAGAACCCCAAGAGACCTCCTCTCTAATAATATGATTCTTCTTCTGAGGTCACACTTGCTTCCACCTTACCTGATCACATGGTTATATTCTTCAGGTTTTTTTCTTCCTCAGCCAATTTATTTGGTTATCTATATGCCTATGATTACTGAATGATCAAAATGAGAGATCCTCTAGGAGCAAAGGAGAAGGACCCCAAGTAACTGTAAGACGTCCCAGGAAAGGAACACCGGGACTTCTGAAAACAGAGTTACTATGGTCTTGTGAAGCATTTTGCATGCTGGACAGGAGAGTTTTTACTCAGTTCAGTGGCCAAATAAGAGCCATTTGAAGAGATTTCCATAGATTTTGTGCAGGAGAGTGATGCAATGAAAACCATGCTTCAGTAAGATGAATCTGGCAAAGTTGTATAGGGTGGGTTAGAGGAGACAGAAACTGTAGAAGGTGAAATTAATTAGGAAGTCTTCACGATGGTTTAAGTAAGCACAAATGAGGGACTGAACAAAGTGAGACAGTGGGCGCAGACAGGCAAGGATAAAATGAGAGGCAGCTGAGAGCTGTGGAGGAGGGTGAAAATCGACTATTCTGCCTCCACCCACTGCCCTCCAGCCCAGAAGTGCAATGGGGAGGAAAATCGCTGCAGTCTGACAAATAAAGGTGTGGGAGGCCCAGAACAACCTATTGAGACACTGAAATTGTGATTCTCTCCCTATAATTTATATGTTTTCATCCTACTCACAGCATTTAGGTATTTGGTTTTGGAGGGAGGTGGTGTATAATTACATACATTTTTTAGCAGTGAGGGAACATTGACATTAAATGCTTTGCAAATTCTTCTTTGTTAGATTAGGTTATAATGCAATTGGCTACCACCAATCAGGTTATTAGTATCCTGTTGTCCTCAAACAGTAATTCCTTCTCTCCCTTTAATTTTTCTGGTTATTTTACATGTGCCTTTTCCATTGCCTATACAGTTGACATGTATTTTTTTTCTTTTTCTTTATTTTTATTTTTATTGATCATATTTTATAACAGGTTTATAAAATTTAACACCCACTATAACTCAGATGTAAAGAAAAAGTAAATGTTCTTTATATGTAGCTCTCTACTTAATCTTTCTGTTTTAACCTTCCCCCCCGCCCCCATCGGTTATCCAGAAAAGAAACTGAGTAAACTAAAACCTAATTTCATCCAATAGTGCTGGCTTCTCCTACAGAAATATTCAGTTAAAAACAAACAAACAAACAAACAAACAAACATAAAACACTTCGTCCCTGAGCTACTTCCACTCTCTGCACTTCTTAGGATGGCTGAGCTAGCCTTGCGTCCTGCATGACATATAATACATGATGGTGGGTGTGGGAATTAAGGATCTGGAGTCCTCTGGGAAAAGTACAGAGTCAGAGTCTTCAGTGCCATGTACTTTGCTTCCCTGGGTCTCCATGGCAACACCCCTGGCTCCTGGGTGCTGTTTTCCCTGCTGCTATGCAACACAGTTTCACTCTGTGTCAGTGGGATTCTGGTTCCGTTCTCCTGGCTTTGTCAGCACCTAGTACTATATGCTGGTAATTCTGTCTCCTCCCCCTCCTCCCCCTGGCCACAGATCTCTGCCTGATAGCCATAGTCTCCTTCTAGTCTTTGGCCTGATATATACCACCCCTCACTCCACAAGCAGAATCACCTGGGGGACCCACTGGCGCTCAGTTTAGCTTCTCACTATACATCCCTGAAGGCAGCTCAAGAAGGCCATTCTGTGAGATCTCCTTCTGTCCACACTGTGTAGCTGCATTTCTATGGCCATTCCTGATGAGGCTCAGAGGTGATTTCCTAGTCCTGATAGGTAGCAGGGAGCAAAGCTGCCTACCCTCTTTGCTCCCACATTATCCTGCCTACGCATCTCCTTTGGAGCTGGTTTGGAGGCCAGACAGCTCAGTGCTGCACTGTTATATAGTTATAACAGAGACTAATGCATAGGAAGTACTCAACACGATAACACTTTTCCATCTCACAAATGTCTTGGGAAAGAAAAGGAGGGAGGTTTTTAGTTCCTTCTTTAGTGATACCCTCTTCTGGACTTCAGCCAACACACCTCTTCAATGCCGCAAGAGAGCTTCACACTTGGAAGTGGATATGCTGGCGGAGGAGATAAAGAAAACTGGAAAAGTCTCTCTCAAGGCAAAAGGCTAGCCCTTGATTCTGCAGCAGCATCTTATGATGGAATAATGGAGGATAAGCCTGTTCTTGCTCTCTTTCGGCATTCTTTCCCTAACAAAGTAAAATCTCTGCCCGCTTCTCCTCTCCCATTCTCTACATAGTTAAACGCCCAGGCAAATTAGGTCAGAGGTCTTGGGAAAGAAAAGAAAGCAGCACATTAGAAACTTAAAATGTTACTCTCTCTCATTTATATTTCTAGTCTTTCCCTCTGAACCTTAAGAGTTGACCAAATAATTAAGATTATGTTCAAATGTTTCTGTTCTACCCAGTTTAACATTTGCATAACATACCTTCCAGTTTAAAATTCAATAAATGCAACTTCATCTGTTTCCAAATGTCAAAATATGCATATTTTATAAACTATCTCTTACTTTTTCCCCCAAGATATTGTCTCTGTATGATTAAATAAGTTTCATTAACAGTTATCTATTCTGGACAAATTATCAAAGAATAGCAAAAGATCTTAATAAATATTACATAATATGACTAATTTTTGCTAAAAGTAGTAAGGCTAATTACTTGTGATATTAAATAGAAGGAAAGCAGTAAACGAAATCCTCCAAACCTTAACATATCTCAAAACTCAAGAGTAAAATAGCACTGGGTGGACAACGTGACCACATATCGACCACCACGATAATTCACAGTGTTATGGTTGACCATATGTAACAACCGCTCCCTGAATTATGCTCATTTAGAGCACCAGAGGTTGAACAGTAGCTTGTGAGTGCTAAATGTGAAATTATTACCGAGTGCTCATTATTGCAGTAAAGCATGGCCAGCATCTCTTATGGAAGATACAGGCCATAAAGCGCAGTTGGCCTACTTAGGTGCAGCTTAACCACCCATGAACCCTCAGGGCGCATTAAGCTACATCGTAACAGCTTGTGCCTGCCCCTGCATCGGTCCCATGTTCCATTTATTCAGAGTGAGTAGGCCCAATCAGAATAGTGTAACATATGGTGACAGTAACTGTCACTAAGGAGCGAATTTGGATTTATTTATGTGACACTGCAGCATAGAAATAAGAGGTGTAATACAGAGTTTGGGAAGGAATAAGATTTAGTAACAGCTTGAATTTTATGAAAGGTTGGGAAAATAAGGATTTATAAAGAGATGTTATTCCATTTGAAGAAAAGAGCCCTGAGGTGATATTTATCAGCTATAATTTTCAGAGTAATTCTAAGCTTGAGCTTTGGAACCATAAAAACCTGAAATTATATTCTGGTACCTCTGCTTACCAGCTCCATGGGTTTGGATAAAGTAAATAAAGTTGATGAGCCTCAACTTTCTCATCTATAAAATGGAAATACCTATCTCAATGGAGAAAAATAAAATAATGTAGGTGTAACAGTACCATCCATCCCCCATTATCCCAACTCGGGGAGCTCCTTCCAGCCCCCAGCGAGGCATACTTGGGGGCTCTGTGGTGATTGACATCATGGCATAGCTGGTGGTGAAGCAACGAAGGTTAATGGCACTGACCAGGTAGGTGCAGCTCCCTCTTCCAGGGAGTTAGGTGCAAAGGGCTCTTAGTCACTAGGGGAATGAAACTAAAACCACAATGAGATACCACTTCATACCCACTAGATCGGTAAAAATTAAACTGACAGTACCAAGTGATACCAAGAATGCCGAGCAACTGGAATTCTCAACTTACTCTTACTGTATGATGCACAAATTCTGTTTATTGGTATTTTAATAGTATTACATAAAATATATGTCAACACATGACCTGTGTGCTAATGTTTACAGCAGCTTTATTCATAATAGCCCATCAATAGCCCATCAATCGGAGGAAGTATAAAAATATTTTGGTGTATCCATACAAGGCAATACCATTCAGCAATATAAAATAATGGATAAATCTTGAAAGCATTATGATAAATGAAGGAGGCCATAGACAAAAAGCTATGTACTGTATGACATTCGGAAAAGTGCAAAGTCATGAGGACAGAAGTCAAGTAAGAGCTGACACAGTCTGAAGGATTGGGGAAGGGATTGACTACAGTGAGGCACAAGGCATCTGTTGAGTATGGTGGAAATGCTCTATATCTTAATTGTGGTATTTGCATGAGTATATTCATTTGTCAAAAAACACCAAACTCTACATTTAAATTGTATGGTTTTGTACATACAACTTATGTCTCTATAAACCTGACTTTTAAAAAAATCTCATACCAAAAGAAGGCATGTAAAAGAAGTATGAGAGATAAGAAATTAAGTAGTGGATTGAAACCCAAATTTTTGTAAAAAAAAAAAAATCTTAGTTATGAAAGACATAGCTAAAAACATAATCTTATAGGAGCTTAAAAAGTAAAAGGATGGAAATATGTATATATCATGTAAACACTGAAAAGATCACAAATTTAAAAATAAAATAAAATAGGTTAGTATAGCCCAGTGGTCGGCAAACTGCGGCTCGCGAGCCACATGCGGCTCACAAGCCGCGGTTTGCTGCTCTGTTGACTAATGAGTTTGCCAACCACTGGTATAGCCGATAACTGATTCTTGGAAAAGGAGCATAAAACTCATTAACTTCTTATGAGGCTTATCAAGGAAAAATGAAAGAAGGCACAAACAACTAGTGTCAGAAATGAAAAAGTAGTTATTGCTACAGTTCTTGTAATCCATATCCAAAGAGGATGTTATAAATAGCTTTAGGCTCATAAACTTAAATATGCAGATAGAAAGGTCAAGTCTCTTGAAAAGTAGAGCTTACCAAAGCTGGCAAAAACAATTTAAAAATGTACTATTCCTTTAACTATTTTAAAGTTGAATTCACAAATCTTCTCACAAAAAAAATTTTTAAATTAAATTCTCACCCTGACCGGTTTGGCTCAGAGGACAGACCGTCGGCCTGCTGACTGAAAGGTCCCAGTTTCAATTCCAGTCAAGAGCATGTACCTTGGTTGCGGGCACATCCCCAGTAGGAGGTGTGCAGGAGGCAGCTGATCGATGTTTCTCTCTCATCGATGTTTCTAACTATCCCTCTCTCTTCCTCTCTGTAAAAAATCAATAAAATATATTTTTTAAAAAAATTAAATTCTCTTGATCCAGGTAACTTGAAATATATAGCACAAATCTTACACAAAGTTTTCCAGAGAATAGAGAAGTGTGCTGTGTTAGGAGGCTTCTGAAATGACTCTGAACTAGCACTGCCTTCTGGTATCAGGGCCTTAGGTAATCTCCTCCCCTGCAGTGTGGACTGGACCAAGTGACTTGCTTCTAATGAATAAAATACAGTAAAATGATGGGATATCGCTTCCGAGATTAGCTTACCAAAGACTGAACTTCTGTCTTGCTAGCAAGTTTTCTCTTGCTGGCACTCTCTCTCTCCTTACCTGCTCTGATGAAGCCAGCCGTCTTGTTGTGAACTGGCTTATGGAGAGGCTCACATAGCAAGGAACTGAGAGTGGCCTTGGGCCAACAGCTATGAGAAACTGAAGATTTCGCCCAACAACCAGCAAGGAATTGAACCTGCTAACAACCTTGTGTGTGAGACTGCAATGGACCTTTCCCAGTCGTGGCTTGAGATGGCAGCAGACTTGTGAAAGCCTCTCGTGATCCACAGAACCTGTGAGATAATAAATGGCGTTGTTTTAAAACACTATGTTTGGGGGCTTACTTGGTACATAGTAATAGGTGACTAATACAGAGAGAAACATCGGCAATTTTATTTGGGGGCCTACCAGGCTTTCAATCCCTTACACTAAGCAATCAGAATGAAGGTTGCCTCTGGAAGAGGGAGTGACCTTAGGCCAGTCAGCTGTCTTCAGCTGAGGGCAAGTTCCAGGGAGACTCAGCTAAGCACTGCCAACTGTGAACCCTCCCTGCACCAGCATCGAAGGAAGCAAAGTGCTCTGGTCCCAGGAAGGAGGAGCTGGATGGTGTACCATGGTACCCACCACAGATAATGTGTGCATTAACATCATAAATCTACAAAACTTATGAGAGCTCTCAATACAGAAAACTATAAAAGGTTATTGAAAAAAATCAAAAAAGGGCTCAATATCTGGGAAAAGCTATCATGGATATAAATTAAAGGCTCAAGATCATTAAGATGTCAAATCTCCCCAATTTTATCTATAGATTTAATACAATCCCAATAAAAACCCCAGTGTTTTGTGTGTGTGTGTGTGTGTGTGTGTGTGTGTGTGTGTTTCTGTGTAACAAGCCAGTATTAAAATATATATGGGAATATAAAAATATAAAGGGCTAAGTTTAGCCAAGACATTCTTAAGAAGAAGAAAAGGGTGGGAGGATTTGAATATTAAATATTAGGTGTTACTATAAAGGTATAGTAATTAAGATAGTAGGTATTGGCATAAAAATATGAACAGTAGCTCAAAAAATAATAGAAATTCTAGAAGCCAATTCATGCACAAATGAGCATATTATTTATTGCAAATAAGGCACTGAAGAAGAGTGGAGAAAGAATAGTTTTCTACAAAAATGGTGCTAGAACAATGAGATAGCTATATGGATAAATATAGGTACAAAAATGAAACTAGACCCTTACCTGATGTCAAACACAAAAGTCAATTACAGGTAGATTTTATAGCTAAATTTGAAAGACAAGACAGTCAAATCTGTAAAAAAATAATAAGAGAGAATATCTTTATGACCTTAAAATAGAAAAAGATTCCTTAAACAGGTCACAAACAGGCAAGACTAAACTGCAGTGTGTCAAAATGCATGCGTAGGTGGTAAAGCATAAATAAAAGCAAGGACGTGATAACCATAATCATCAGGAAAGTTTTTAACTTTGGAGCAGAGAGAACAAGTAGTAAGTAGGAGGGAGCACAGAGGGGATTCTCTGAATTTTTGTGGTTTTTGATCTAAGTGGTGGTCCCACACATGCTGGTTTGGGATTCATTTAATCTCTATTCCACGGTGTGTTCACTTTTATTTAACTACGTTATATTTTACAAGAAAAGACTTTAATGTACATAGCCATCCCATCTGCACCTACATGGTCTGCCTTCCCACCCCTTACTTCAGATGGAATGGCCCTGCTTTGGCTAAAGGCAATCCCGCTTGCGCCCGAGATCCCATTGTCTCACGCCATCAGTTCAGCAATTCCTCTATTTCTCTTTCTTCTGTCTCAGTTTTTTACTTTTCACTGTGGCATTCCCATTAGTGTACAAACAAAACTGTAATTTCTACCATCTAAAAACCATGAACAAAATCTTTCTTTGATTTCATATCCCCCTCCAGTTGTTCCCCATGCATGTGCTCCTCTTTATTACAAGGTTCTTTTAAAATATTACTATACCTGCTACCTCCACTTTATTCCCATTTTTCTTGAGCCCACTATAATGTAATAAGGCTTTTACCCTCTACCACCACTCCACTCAAAGTTCCTCTTATCAAAGACACCAAAAACTCCTTTTAACTAAATCATTTGTCTAGTCCTGGACCAATCAGCTCCGTTGGAAAACTATCCTTTGTTTTCTAGAATAAAACACTCTCCTGATTTCCCTCCAACTTCACTGGCCACTCCTTATCTTTCCCAGTGTATGCACACTCCTTAAATCTAAACATTGGAGTCAGGATTCTATATTTATCTATGCTCACTTTATAGGTTATATATATTTCTGGCTCCCAAACCTATATTAATAACCAAGATCTCGCTTCAGAACTCCAGAATCATATAGTATAATTGCCTACTGGACAGATCCACATGAATGTCCAATAGACTTAAACTTAACAGATTCGAACAGAACTTCCTTTTAACCTGCCTCTCCCACTGCCTGCCCCATTTCAGTGAAGAGCACCTGCATACTTCCAGTTACTCAAACAAAAATCCTGGATTCATCCCAAAGTTCTCTCTTTTTCTTAAAATCTCTGCAGTTGTATAAGTATCTAGCCAAGAAATAAGATTCCCTCTCCTACTTCTTAGAACCTCCAATCTCAAAAATACATTCTCTTAGAGACTCATTACTGGGCTTGAGGTAAGTGCCAGAATCCCACTTCCTTGGGAGGAGAGAGAAAATGTCATAATCCTCTTAATTAATTCAGTGATACACCTATTTTCATTACTCTTTCTTCAATCACTCTTTGAAGTTCCTGTTTTTCTCTAATAGTAATTGGTAGTTGGATTGATAGTTTCTAGAGAGGTTTTGCTATCTTTTAGTAATTAAGTTATGGATGTGTTTCATATCTCTCTTTAAAATATGAGTGTACTTATCTTACTCAGGTTTACAACCTCAGTTGAAATTCTAAAACAGAAAGTGTCCTAGTCAACATTCTATGTCACCTATTTCACCATTGCAGAGTCTGTCATTACGCCTTAAAGTCCAAGGTATTGTGAGGGTTGCCAGTGGGGAGAGGGGTTGAGGGATGAGTGAAAAAGATGAAGGGATTAATAAACTGGTTGTTACAGAATAGTCATGGGGATGTAAAGTACAGCATAGGGAATATAGTCAATAATATTCTAATAACTCTGTAGGATGTCAAATGGGTGTGAGATTTATTGGGATGATCACTTAGTAAGTTATGTGATATCCAACCACTGGGATGCATACTTGATACTAATATGATAATGTATGTCAACTGTAATTGAAAATTATTTAAAATGGAAAAAAAATAAACCATTTCACTTCGTGACCATTCACTGAGTTCCTCATATCAAACATTTCTTGGTAGGAATTTACTTATTATATGAATTCATGGCCCCACACCACCACCCACACCCAAGCACATGCAAGAAATTTAATAAATAAGTATGATCTCCTTGACCCTCACTCTCAACATACTCCCACTGGGCCTATGGACAAGTCTGACAAAAGGTATAACTCTAGTATAATTATAGTGCTCAGACCACTCCTCTTCTGTGACCCTAGTTGATTTTCTCTTTTCCTCCTGCATTGCCCACTCATTCTGACTTCCTACCAGAAAGATACTAGATCGTCTTTTTTTATATACCTCTGTAGTCAGTTAAATTAGGTACTCAGCATTCCAATGTTATAAAATATAAATTCCCAGTGTTACAAGCTCTTAAAGAATAATAAAATTTGCCTGGCCAGTGTATGGATTCATGCACCAGTGGGGTTCCTCAGCCTGGCTTGTGGGGATAGGGCCGAAACCTGCTCTCCGACATCCCCTGAGGGGTCCCTCCCTCCTCCCCTCTTTCCTCTGAGATTCATCAGTCTGTTCCATGTTTCCATGCCTGTGGTTTCCGCTCCTGCATTGAGCATCTGCCCCCTGGTGGTCAGTGCATGTCATAGTTACTGGCCAATTGGCCAGTCGCTTAGGCTTTCATATATAAAGATTAGTTTCAGGTGTTCAGCATAGTGGTTAAAGGATCATATATTTTACAAAGTGTTTCCCAGATATTTCCAGTACCCACCTGGCATTGTACATAGTTATGACTCTATTATTTTTTATTGATTTTAGAAAAAGAGGGAGAGAAAGAGAGAAAGAAACATCGATATGAGAGTGAAACATTAGTCACCTCCCTCACACACCCCATCAGGGATCAAACCAGAAATCTGGTTATGTGCCCCAACTGAATTAAATCGATGACCTTTCTGTGCACAGGACTATGTTCAGCCAAATGAGCTACACTGGCCAGGGCTTATTACACTATTATTGACTATATTTCCTATGCTGTATTTTACATCACCATAACTATTTTTTATTGATTTCTAGAGAGAGAGGAAAGGAGAAGGAGAGACTAACATTGATGTTAAAGAGAAACATCGATGGGCTGCCTTCTGCCTCTTACTGGGGATGGAGCCCACAACCTGGGGAATGTACCCTGACCCGGGAATCAAACTGGTGACCCTCTGGTGCATGAGACAATGCTCAACCATCTGAGCCCCACCGGCCAGGGTTCCATGACTATTTTTCAACTACTAATCTGTACTTCTCAATCCCTTCACCCTTTCACCCAGTCCCCTAGCCCCCTCCCATCTGACAACCATCAGTCTGTTCTGACTTGTCTGATTCTAGGGAAATAGTAGAACATAACAGAGTGTCCAGTACCCAATTTTCCCAGAGTTTGAAGATAAAATAGGACTATCACTGCCTTCTCTACTCTCTCAAATGCAATAATCTCTGACAACCACAGTGTTTCCTGTACATATTGAAAAGTCTATCTCCATGATCATTTTTAAAGATCCATGATTTTATTCAACAGCCTTAAAGCTGTACATACAATAACAACAATGCACAATCATAAAGAGAGTGGAGATAGGTTTATGCTCTCCTTTTTCAACATATAATGGAAAACCATGCCTGAAAAATGTACCCATGACAATAATTTGTGAAAAGGTCTGGCAGCTACCCTAGCTTTTGCAGAGAATTGCAAAATTGAATCAAGAGAAATGGTAAGGGCAAGAGAAAATTTAAATTTCAAGACAGTATGATCTGATTTGACATCTTTTAACATAAACTTTTGGGAGAACCTGCCTCAGCAGACCATAACACCAGCAAAGCTTCCTGAATAATTAAAAGGGGGTACTCAATGTGAGCATTGACTAATAGATTAGTTTTCTACTGTAAACAAATCTAGTTTGTTCAGGAAGCAGGGTCCTTTCATAACATTTATATCCTGCATTAGAAATATATTCTTAATTCAATTTCACTGTTCTTTTCTTCATTCTGCATTTTATAGAAAATGTTGATGTTGGAAGCCAGTTTTATTCTACTTACCACAGTTACAGATTTAAGGACGACTACAGTTGCTAAAGAGCATCAAAGTACCAGGAAGTACCAAGGTACCAGAAAGATACTCTGAGTTAGGACACATCTATGTACTACTACTATTTTACAAACGTGTGTAACGGTTTTATTTCCAGACATGCTGATCATCACCTCCACTGCCCCATTCTGAAAAGATTTTATCTCTTGGCTCATATTCTCTTTCTCTATCATTATTTTTATCCACATCTATCAGTGGTTTCTTAAATTGCATGAGGAACTTTTAAAAAGCGTGAATGCATAGGTCCCACTCCCAGAAATTCTCATTTAATTGTGCTGAGATGGAGTGCAGACTTTCCTATTTTTTAAAGCTCTCCAGGCGATTTTAATGTGCACTGAGGACTGATAATTGCTAAAGTAGACAATCCTTTCTACACTGGAGTCTCTATTCTTAATCTGCCCTCTTCCAAATATCATGTCCCCCACCTCACTTCACCCTCCCATTCCCATGGTTATTCAATAGAATTTATCAGTATCTTCAGTCCTCCATAATGTTAAGCATGCTACTCTCTTTACTATTTCTTTTTTCAAATATTCTCTGAGCCCACTTTGAACTTCACTCTATCAGCCACATTTAAACTGAAACTCGTCCATTTGTTTATTTTTTTAATTTCCCTACATCAAATTAAAAAGCTTCTGCACAGCAAAACAACCCATCAACAAAATGAAAAAGGAATCCACTGTATGGGAGAACATATTCACCAATGATACGTCAGATAAAGGGTTAATCTCCAAAAATATAAAGAACTTATACAACTCAACATCAGGAAGACAAACAATCCAATTTAAAAATGGTCCAACGACCTGAATAGACACTTCTCCAAAGAGGGCATACAGATGGTCGGTAGGCATATGAAAAAAATATCCAACATCACTAATCATCAGAGAGATGTGAATTAAAACCACAATGAGATGTCATCTCACACCTGTCAGAATGGCTACCATCAATAAATCAATAAACAAGTGCTGGGGAGGATGTGGATAAAAGGGAACCTTAGTGCACTGTTGTTGGGAATGCAGACTGGTGCAGCCACTGTGGAGAATAGTATGGAGTTTCCTTAAATAATGAAAAGTGGAACTGCCATTTGACCCAGCAATCTCACTTTTGGGAATATACCTTAATAATCCCGAAACACCAGTTCAAAAGAAGATATGCACCCCTATGTTCATAGCAGCATCATTTACAATAGCAAAGACTTGGAAGTAGCTCAACTGCCCACCAGTATATTAGTAGATAAAAAACTATGGTTCATTTACACAATGGAATACTACACGGCCATAAAAAAGGAGAAAATCTTCCCTTTTGCGACAGCATGGATGGACCTGAAAATTATTATGCTAAGTGAAATAAGCCAGTCAGAGAAAGACAAATACTATATGATCTCACTTATATGTGGAATCTAATGAAATAAACTGATGAACAAAAGAGAAACAGAGGCATGGATACCTGGAAAAGAATGACAACTATCAGGGGGAGGGGCGGGGACTGAATGAAATAAGGTGAAGGGATTATCCAAAGAACATATAGGCATAACCCATAGACACAGACAACAGTGTGGTGATGGTCAGAAGGAAGGGTGGAGGGAGGGGAAGGCTGGGTGCAGGTGGGCAAAGAGTGGGGGGAAATGGGGACATTTCAACAATAAAAAAAAAGAATTAGGTAGAATTTATATCAAAAAAATAAATAAATAAACTGAAACTCACCTCCTCATATCCTCACTAAGTTCCATTCCCATCTTAAATTTCATGGCCCATCATTATAATCACTCTTCTGTATAAGCCACACTCTCTTGTCCTCTCACATTTCTTCGTTTATGCCTGACAAAACCCCAACACTGGATAAATCCAATCCTGAATGCCTTATACCTTATTTGTATGGCTGTCAACAGCATTATATTTTATAACAAGCTCATAAGGTATCCAAGTTAGTAACAGGAGCACAAATTCAAAATAACATTATTTGCATTTTTGTTCGTTCCTAGCAATTAAAATCTCTAAGCTCTTAAACATCAATATTACATAATACACTTATTCAAAACAAACTTTGGAGTAAGTTTTGGACTTCAGAACTTACTCTTCCAGGTAAAAATACTGTGATTACTCTGCCAAAGTCTTAGTCATCTATTTCTGATTATCAGAGTTTCATCTCACCACACAATTTCAATATTGGTAAAAAATTTAGCAATCCAATAATCTTTGGAACTCTGGAGATTAATGGAGGTCACTTCCCTCAAAATGTCTTATTCTTTATTTAGAGTAGATAATCTGCTTAAACCTCTATTTAAAATTTGCATTGCTAAAATTTGATCCCCTTATTTCAATGATATTGGCCAACATTATTTGAGGGTACTAATTTAATTCTTTCAACAATCTTATAAGGCATGTGTTATTACTATTATTATTCCCATGTTATACCTAAGGAAACTGAAAAGCAGGGAAGCTATAATATGTCCAAGGTTACACAACCAGTAATTGGTGAGCCTGCAGATAGACTCAGATAATTTAGCTCCAGAGATAACACACTTAAATGTTTATATCGACCCCAGCGTCAACTACAGGAGTGATGTGTGCCAGAGACCAATTAAAAATTGCCCCTTTGGTACTTTAAGGATGGGTTGAGAGACTCTTTTAGAAATGCTACCTGCCACTTTACTCAGGTATCTAGGAAATTATTGTCACCTATTTTATGAAGATGTGAAATCTGTCTGAGCACTTGCTTTGTTTTTTATTCCAAGTAGGTCTCCAAAGATGCTCTTGAGTTAGAAAATTAGATCCCAAATGAAAAGGAAATATTGCAACCTGTGCTGCGTAAGCAGGATAGCACTGGGATACATACACTTAAGAGCAGAGATCATAATTCCTGCTTTCACGTGGGCCCAGCAGACCTATATTGCTTAATGTCTAGAGAATCCTAAATGGAGAAATAGTAATTAATGTGCCTAAAAAGAGTTATTTTTTGCTTTTTCTTACAATTGTCCTTTCAAATTCATCTTCCTATATATCAGGACCATCTGTACTTAAGTTTTATTTGTTTATTGTTGTTTATGATCCTAAAAGTTTTCTTAGCATCCTATTTCAGAGGGCTGGAGACATCTTCTTTCCCTGCTATGATGGATCTTTTTGTGAAAAAATAGTTTAGCAACATCATTGGGGACAAACAGTGCATTCTTATCAATTATTTTGAGAAACATTAGGGTTGATATGGAAAGTTCCAGTGTTTGAGCTTCCAAAGCAATTCTTTTTAAATATTTGTTTAAGACAACACCATACAGAAAGCTATGTAAAAAATAGCTAAAGAATAATTTTTGCTAGAATATTTATCTCAAACAAACATCCCCAGAAGGATGCAGTAAGGGGGAAGAAATTAATCAGAACCAGCAGCTAGAAATACAAACGTATTTAGTGGTAAAGTAACACTCAAGATACAGTTTAATGTAAGATCATCAAATTAATTGAAGCAAGAAGTTTGACATACTAGTAATCTCCAGCTGGGCTGCAAATTTCACCTTTCTCCTTTATCCTCCTGGGACATTAAATTAATAATGAAATCTAAAGCAGTCTTCTCTGTAATTAAAAATTATTTCAGTGTATTAAATTTAGCCAAATGCTATTACATACTCTGATCAGGAAGTATCCATATATTAAGGAGGTGTATAAAGGAGTACATAAAATATTGTGGGTTGATGCTGGCCTGCTGACATAATCAGGATCTAGTACTCTAAGTTTCTTATTCAAACCACTAGACATAAAGGTTAACATAGCTGAAGTAAGCATAACATAAATCCAAACATATCAGCATCTACCTTGACCAGAAACATATCCAGGGCATTTCTGAATTTGTGTAGTACAGGTGCAGCAAAGCAGTGGAAATTTTGCAGCTCCCCTGGATAAACATTCTTAGATAGCGGACAACATTGTGAAGAACCAGGGTGATGACCAATCTCAGTCAGTACTCTTTAGAATGGCTTTTGTTTCACCAGCTCCAAAAAACAGCATGTGCCCTCTGTATGACTTTACATTTTATCAATCACATACATTTTTGGAAGTAGGTGCGTTTTGTTACTGCAAATTAATAATTATTCTCCAATCATGTAGTGCCCATTGTGTGTTCTCATCCTTTCTTATGTGATTTTTAATCATAGAAACAGGGAAGTTTTCAGTTCCTGCCCTCTGAAGCAAAACTACATTATATTCAGGAGTATGTAACCTAATGACAAAACGTTAAGTAGAACAGAATCAAGCTCGTAGAAGAAATCGACCAGTACTTTCAATAAGCAGTCATGTAATAAAGGACTCATTGAATTATATAGTTTCTCTGTCATAATGAACTAGTCAACTTTTATGCAAAAGATGTGAGACTGTAAATTTCACACATTTTAATCATGCTTGTAAAATTTGATTCTCAGCAAGTTAATCAAAATTGCATTTCCAAAACTATGATATTTAGTTTTGTTTCATTAAGTTCTGTTCTGAGTAAGGAAAAAAATTTTCCATGTAAAAGACTCCTGAAAATTGTCTTAAGAGGTTTTTGGTTTGTTTCTTTTGTTTGTTTGTTTTTGGGTTTTTTTTCTTATCACTAAATCAGATTAAGACCTTATTACGCAGTCACTGTTGGAACAGACCCTTAATTGGAAGATAGAACCTTAGGTTGCCTATCTTTGACATCAGGATCTGAGATATTGCTTGGATTCTGAATAATTAATTCAATACAGGAAAAAAAAAAGTAGTAGGTATCACTTGACAACTATCATGTAGTGTCTACATTGCCATGGACATACAGACATTGGGTTTTCTTGCCTAACAATTGCCATTTTAAAATATAATCTGAGCATCTATGTCTTTTGGAGCAATCAGTGTATGCATTTATATTTATTACTAGAGGCCCGATGCACGAAATTCGTGCAAGAGTAGGCCTTCCTTCCCCCAACTGCTGGCACCGACTTCCCTCTGGCACCCGGGACCCAGGCTTCCCTCCAGCCCCAGCTTTGTTTGAAGGACATCCGGAATGACATCCAGAATGACGTCCAGTCTAATTAGCATATTACTCTTTTATTATTATAGATAATTGCTGTTACATTTGGATTTATTTCTGGCAGACAACTTTACATTTCTATTCATCATGTTTTCTTATATCCCCTCCTCTTCTATTTTCCATTGAATGGATAGACTAATCTGCTGGTCTATTTCTATACTTCTGGTAGTTACTACTAATTTTTTTGATAGCACACAGGTGTTTGCTTCCCCAATCATTTTAAGCCTGTCCATAGATAGCTAAATTTTTTCCTCTGAAAACATCAGCTTCTAGCTCAGAGAGAAAATGTTTGTGAATTAGAGAAAGGCAACGTTTCCTCCACAAGAAAATCATTTTAAATTAGTCTGGGTGTTTTTCCAGAGCCCTGGCAGGCAGTAGCCCTACCCAGCTATATGCCCACATGTGCTCTCCCTTCAAAAGCCCAGGCATCAAATTGGGGCAGCACACACAACTTCAGGCCTCACCTCTACCTCACCCTTTACAAGTAAGGCAATGATGTAAAGGTCAGAACTCAGGATCTAATTATCTCTCTAAGTTGTTCTATAATGTGAATGATACCTCGTTAGATATGACATCTTTAGTCAGGGCAAACCTGAAGACCCCTATGCCACAGGGCTGCCTGAAAAGCCAAATACTTTAGCATAAACTTATCTCCAAATGACCCTTCTCTGACTCGTGTGGTCATCACTTAGAACACTTCAGTTCTGGGTTGCATTGGATATATTTTAGCTTGTTTTTGTCCTTTATTATTTAAACAGTAAACCTTACCAAGGTAGTTACTCATCCTCACTTCCCTAATCTCCAAGTACCCCCAATTTGTTTTTCTTCTTGCTTGAGTGCTTTGTCCTAGAGCAGGAGTTGGCAAACTTTTTCTGTGAGGGACCTAACAGCAAATATTTTATGTTTGTGTACCAAACAGTCTCTGTCACAACTATCCAACTCTGCCATTATAGCAGGAAAGGTCATAGACAATAAGCAAATGACTGGAACTGTGTTCTAATAAGACATTATTTACAAAAATGTATGATAAGTGGTTTTGGCACAGAGCCCATAGATTTCTGACTTTTGTCATGGGGTGTTTTCAAAAAGGATCATTGTGTGGGAAATCTTCAGGAGCATTGTACATGTGGCAATTTTTTTCATGCATGTAAATAATGATCCAGCTGGGAAACATTCTAGATTCAAATATCTTTTTATTCAAAACTCTAAAAATTATATTCTGCTTTCCACCATTGCTATTGCAATCTAATAGCAAGAAAATTCTTGTTCAATTAAGATTTGCTTTTAATCCCTGGAAGCTATTGGAATTTTTCTCCTAGACTTAGATCTTCCTACATTTCATCATACCTAAGTATAAGTATCATTGAACTGTTCTGTTATATACTGCATAAAATATGTCAATTAATTGCATAAATATCTTTCCTTAGTTTGAGGGAAATTTACTCATTATTTTTTTCAGTTATTTCCCTCTCTCTCTGTTTATCTTTCCATCTGAAATATCTCTTATTTAGATACTAGAGGCCCAGTGCACGAAATTCATGCATGGAGGGGGGTTCCGTCAGCCCAGCCTGCACCCACTCCAATCAGGAACCTCTCGGGGGATGTCCAACTGTCAGACACCCCTCTCACAATCTGGGACCACTGGCTCCTAACCACTCACCTGCCTGCCTGCCTGATTGCCCCTAACCTCTCTGCCTGTCTGCCTGATCTTGCCCCTAACTGCTCTCCCCTGCCTGCCTGATCGCCCCTAACTGCCTCTGCCTGCCTGATCACCCCTAACTGCCCTCCCCTGCCAGCCAATTTGGTTCTGATTGGTGAGTTTCTATGCCAGTCTGCATCAAAAGCTCCGCCTCCTAGGCAGCCATTGGCTCCTTACATTCACCCATATTTGGTTCTGATTGGTCAGTTTCTATGCCAGTCAGTGTCTCTGGGCTTATCAATGGGGCCTGATCAGAAAGGCGGGGCTGATCAGCAGCCCCAGTGGAGGCCTGGAGAGAAATGAGGAGGGTGCCGCAGGCCTGGTGGGACTGATGGAAGTGGCGGGGGGTGGCATGGAGGTGGTACCTGCACTTCTGATCACTTGCAAAATGTGTTTTATACCACAGCATGTGGCAGCAGCTGTGAAGGGTGCCAGGGCAACCCAGCGCTGACTTCCGGTTGGTCAGCCTTCCGTCGTGTTTGGTCTTTACAACCCTGGGTTTTTATTATTAGGATTAATGCTATATTTTATAACTCATAATCTGTGTTATATGATCCTCCTCTTAATCTCTTTCCAATGCCTTCTTAGAAAGGATCTGGACTTCATCTTTCACCTTTATAATTTAGCTTCCATTGTATCCATTTAGCTACTTAGCCCCTCTATTGAGTTCTTTATTTAACCTATCACATTTTTCATACTAAGTATTTCTCGTTGAATTGTTTAAATGGCTGTTTTCTGCTTCATATATCCAACTTCCTATCTGCATCAGTTAGGAACTACTTATACTCATGAGTAACAGAAAATCTGATTAAGTAGTGGCTTAAACAAATTAAGCTCTTCACTTTTCACAAATAAGAGGTTTGGTTGTAAAAGGATGCTGGCAGTTTCAAGTGTTAGAGTCAAGGTTTCTCTTTCCCATGGTCTTACCTTCTATCCATATTGCAGCAGGTGCAAGAAGAAATGAGAACAAGGAGAAGAAAGAAGAGAAGAAGCCATACCTTTATCAGGCAAACAAAGACTTTCCCAAAAATCCTCAGCAGACTTCTTTTACCTCATTGTCTTCATGTAAGTATTATCTTCATGATTCAAAAATAGTAAGATGAAATAAATTATATTCAGTAGTAAGCATAAAAGGAAAGCAAACAAGAAAAACCACATAAATACTGCATAATCTAGAGTGCAATAGCCATCTTTTGATTTTTGTTTTCTTAGACCTTTCACTTTGGTTTTACTATATACATGTGATTTTAGAATTATTCATATTTTATTTAAAAGTATCACATCATGAGGCAAAAAGAAATTTTATATTATATCTTAAATACTTAGTAACATATATATATATAATTTTTTTTAAAAAAACTCTACTTTTCTTCTAAAAAATATGGAGTTTTTCTAAAATATTACAAAATAGACATACTTTATTAGTATTTACTATATTTGTCTGAGTCCAAGTTTTATTCAATTGTTAAAATATTTTATACATGTAAAAGTGAGCAGACTATAAAAGAAAAAAATCTGATGAATTTTCATTTTTAATACATGAAACAGAAAACTACAAACAAAGCAAAGAACTAATATCCAATATTTTTTAAGAATAAGATAGAGTAAAAAATTAATCAGAGCCCTAACTGGTTTGGCTCAGTGGATAGAGCATTGGCCTGTGGACTGAAAGGTCCCAGGTTCGATTCCCATCAAGGGCATGTACCTTGGTTCTGGGCATGTACCAGTGGGAGGTGTGCAGGAGGCAGCTGATCGATGTTTCTCTCCCATCGATGTTTCTGACTCTCTATCCCTCTCCCTTCCTCTCTGTAAAAAATCAATAAAATATATTAAATAAATAAATAATAATAATAAATTAATCAGAAAGGGAAACCTCATTATAAGGGAAGAGGGAAGGTATCAACTTTACCTAGAAGGAACAGAATAAGGTAAGTTAGCAAAGTCAGGGGAGCCACTCTGGCCAGCCATAATTTGGACTGGGAGGGAATCACAATGGAGAGAGAACCTGTAGAACTGTGCAAGGGTTTGTATGTCCGTGTTCATTTAACACTGAGAATGAGAAAAGACAAGAACACAGGAGGAGTCTGACCAAGTGCAGTTGATGGTCTCAGTCAGTACCGCATTCTACAGACTCCACTTCTACTTGTTTAACAACTGGAAACTCAAACTTCTTACAATGGCATTATGATGAGAAAAGCCACAAGAAAATATAGCAAGCAATACTAAATATTATGGTCTACTTAGTGACAAATCTGGGGAAGAAGTAGAGGGTTTGTGACCCAGGCATGGAATGACATTATAAAGAGAAACAAGGTGATTCGTTTGTAAGGATGGTGTATTCTGGTTTGCCTGGGATGGTTTAAGCCTATTGTTTTGGCTTAATCATTAATAGTTCATTAATAGTTTTCTCCGTTAGAAGTCAAAACCAAAAAAAAAGGTCATATTCAAGCTAAAGGAAGTATTTAAACTCATTTCAACAAATATCTATAGTACACTTATGTGTAAGACTCCAGGCATCACTAGGAGTAAAAATATGTGTGATGGATGACATTGCTTCCAGAAATCCTTGTGTGAGATAAATAAGTCAGGTATAAAAACTCCATTGAATATGCAAAATGTTGACAAAATATTATGAGTATAAGAAAGAAAAAAAATTTCTTTTGAGATCTATAAAAGATTCTTGGAATTGGTAGTATTGAAAATGAATCTTAAAGGATAAGCCAAACTTTAGCAGTCTATTGTGTGACTCCTGACATCCAAATAAAACACAGGTCTGACACACAGAGGTTACAAAAAGTAGTAAGCCTAAGACACATTGGTGTTTCCAAGCATAAGCTGATACAGGCAGGATTATTTTTCTCTCAACTAGCCCAATACTATACATAAATATGAACTTAAGATATTACTTTGAGGATAATCATTTTCTATCATTTTGATTAAATAATCCCACTTCCTAACTTAAACTTTCAAGTAGTGGGTCGGAAAAATGGTAAATATTTAAAGTATGAATCCCAAGGATGAAGTCATCTTGTCTAATGACTAAATCCATAGGATTTGGAGTTAAAATTGAGTTCAAATCCTTCCCATAGCACCAGCTATCTGACCTTAGGAAGATGACTAATTAGCACGTCTGTCCTAATTTTCTCTTCTATTAAAAAAAAAGGGAAAATATCTGCTTCAAAGCCTTGTTGTAAATATAAAAGAAATAATATGTGCAATAATTTCATCCTACTAAATGATTAAAAATTTGCTACACTTCTCCAAGAACAATTTTAACTTAGTTACCTGTGTTTATGTCTTTATACTGATAATATTTGCCATTTCCCTTTTAGCTTATAGTTTCCTAACATAAGAAAATTATACATACGACATTCTGCAGAACGTAGTAAAGGGCATTCCTGGGAGATGGGTCATGAAAAAGGGAAACCAATCAAGAGCTGCTTTTATAAGAAGTTCATTTGTGCAACAGAAGTAAAAATTAAAACCAGACCCTACACAGTGGACAAAGAACGCAGTGGTGGCCTTCAACCTCATGAAGAGGCGCAAGGAAGTGGTGGGACTGCCTGGCCTCAGTGACTCCACAGAAATCTGCAGGTGATGGGTAAAACCCCCACACAAAGCCAGGCCCTGTGCTTGTCTCCTTTCCCATAGCCCCACCATAGCCCCGGTCCTCCCACCTCAATCACAAACTCCTCAGCCTTCTCCCTACTGTCTTCCCCACAAAAGAGATAGTTTGGTGTGTGAGATTTTAACAGGGGAATGACACCCGAATTTGAGATGAGGTGTCCTAGGCATCCAGTCTGAAAACCTCGACTATTACAAAGCTCCTTGGCCAGCCAGTACCCCTGTTCTCTTTTGTTTGGCTTCAGGCAGAGCTTCTGTTACAGTTCATTTGTTCTCCAAGGACATTTTGCAATCTCTTTCATCGGAGCTGAGAGGGGTTAAGAGACTATCATCAGTGATTGCTACCTCCAGAGAGAAACTTTGATTGGGGAATAAAGGAAGAATTCATAAGTTTGCTTTTCTTTGCTCTTCTAGGTATCTCCAGCTAACACTCTGAGTCTGAGTATTTCTTATGCAGCATAGGTGATTGAGGTGATGGAGGGAAGAGGTGTCATAGGTTGTTACAGACTCCAAAACCCATGGTCTCCTCTTCTCCCTAGACATGCAGACTAGATTCCCCACCGTCTCCCAGTTAGGTGAGACCACTGAATGTGAATGCATGTGATTCAAGCCTGGCCAAGCAAAACCAGCCAGGTCTTTCTCTGCTCTTCTCTTCTGGCTCAATGAAGCAAAGACACCCTCGGAGTGAACTTGAAAGCTACTCCTTAAAGGAGGTAGAGCCTTCCAGCAGTCAAACTGGTTTCTGAATTTACTAAGCACAGAAACTCAGCAAGACCACAGCAAGCCAGGGAGCTTCTGGTGCCACTAACATTATGTTTACTTGCTCCTAAACATTCTGAACACACCAAAACCAAGCAAACAACAACAGTAACAATCACAACTCTAGGGTAGTGGGTGTTGCAAGTCATCATACATCTAATCACTTGTGTTCAACACTTTCATTAATTGGGGAAACACAAAGGGCTTACAACATAATTTTACAACTTTTGTCTTTACTGAAGGTATAAGCTAGTTAATGAAGCAAGATTCTCATGCATGAAATAGTACAAAAAATGGTTAAGCACCATAAGGGTTATTCTGAAAATAAATTGTGTGGGGATCCAAAAAAGATAGATATATGTAGGTATATGTTAACTTCAGAAATGTTACATGGAAGAAAAAGAATTTGAAGTTTAGGTAAGGTCAAATAAGGAGGACAGGACAAGCCTGAGCTCCCAATGACACCATCAGGATTTCTGGCAGGTTCCAGAGAAATTGACACCCAAGTCATTTATTCTCCTCCAGCATGTCTCTAGGACCTGAGTTTGCTGACCACTGGATAGGGGCTTAATCATAAGGAACAACAACAGCCTGTAATTATTGGAATCGAGAGTCTAGGTCAGTGGTTGGCAAACTCATTAGTCAACAGAGCGGCAAACCGCGGCTCGCAAGCCGCATGTGGCTCGCAAGCCACAGTTTGCCGATCACTGCTCTAGGCCATGCCTTAGCAGAAAGGTAAAAGTTGCAAAAACAAGAGTTCAGGATCCCCATTTTAATTGTTATTTGTATGACCCTGACCAAATGTGCCTGCTCCTTAATGTTCTTCTCTGTGATACTAGGATAGTAAGATCAAAGCTGCCTGTCTTACAGGATTCAAGTGAATGAATGAACATAAAGTCCCTTAGAAATGTGGGAAGAGCTATACACATGTTAAGTCATTATTATTGCCACTTCCACTGTCTTTCCTGCTATTCATAACAGCAGATGAGGGAGCTGCAGTATAAATGATTTCTATCATCTTCAGTGTTGTATAGCTTTGTGTACAAAATAAGCTTTTTTTACCCTTACCTAGATGTTGGGTTACACAGTGGGCACAGAGCACCAGCTGTGGTTATACAGTTCACTTATTCAGCCAGATGGCCTTTGGGGGCAATTTGAAGACTTCTTGGATGAACATCTATCTCCTCACTGATTGGTTCCACCTCCTGTTTCCATGGCAACTCTAGATCCATTCCACACTCACCCACTTTCTGTTCCCATTCACTGTAACATCTCTTTAACAGCAAGAGACAGAAAGTCTAATAATGTAGAAGCATTTTAATAAATGGAGGTATAATTTAAATAGAAGCTTTTGACATTTTTTGAGTCCTCATAGTTCTCTATATGTTGCAATAGACTCATAATTATTTCCTCTAAAGTGTACGGAGAAAAGCAGACACTGTTTATAAAATTCCTTGCAAGCATATTCAGAAAACATTGCCCCACAAATCCTCTGCTATATTTTATGAACAGAGATCTTTAACCAGCATGTAGTTTACCTTATTCTTGCAGGAGAAAAAAATGCAGGTTCTGAGTTCTCATTTGACACATATACATTTTCATGACTATCTCACACTCCTCTGGCTATGGTGGGGAGGGGGCAGAGATCACAGCCACATCAAACTGATATGTCAGGGTTTTGAGTAAATTCACAACAATCCTGGAAGGCAGAAGTATTTTTCCCATTTTTTTTTCTTTGAGGTTATTGAGGCTCAGAATGTTTGATTAGCGGGCAGAGTTGTAATAAGTGTTGTATGTAAGTATACTGTATGAGTGAGAGAGCCAGGATCCAAACACACAGGGCAAGTGTGTCTTGATCAAACCTTGGTTATTGTTCTTTCAGCGCAGTATAAATATCACAGTTTTGAATGTTGATCAATGACTCTGGCTCTTAGTTTGGATTCCCCCAGAAATCAGGACCTTAGAAAAAGACTTGGGTGCAGGCGATTTACTTAGGAACTGATCCCAGGAAGCAGGAACAAGTAAGTGGGGAGAAGAAAAGAAGAGAGAGAGGAAAAACCACTGTAAGTTGTCTTTCTGGTGGGTCATAGATGGATTCTTCTAGGATAGATTCTTAATTCTACCAGAACCTCTGAGAAGAATAAAGAATGCCTTCTAGAACCATCCAGCTGACAATGGGAGTTTGAATATGTATGCACTAGTTCCCTACTCCCACCCCCATTGGCTGAGAGTTTCCATATGCATGTTAACTCCCCCTCACTTCCTGGCTGCTTTTATGCATGGAATAAGGAGCACCCAGGGCATCAGAAAAGACCTGAGGTAAAGCATAGAAAGACCCATACAGGCTCCAAGTGGGGTTGGCTGTGTTAGCTAAGACTGAACTATCAGAGAACTGCCTACTACGGGTGCTACTGAAATTGGAGCTTGACCCTGTGTTGTGAGCACCAGGGCTGTCAGCTGCCCCCAAATTCTAAGATATTTTACAACTTGCTGAAGTAACTATTAATTCAGCCTATGATTTGCACATTTCACATTCGGCATCGACGTCACCTTAATTGTGGTTATAGGATAGCACTGTCGCAACGCCCACAGTGGAGTCAGCAGTAGCTTCTCTAGAGGGTGATCATAGTCCAAGTGCGGGCTGTGGATGGCCAGCTCTACTCCTAGTTTTGTCACTAGAAGTCTGGATGCACAAGTCACTTAAACTCAATGTGTTTCTGTTTGCTCACTGGTAAAATGGGCATGCTAGAATCTACCTCATAGTTTGATGTGGGGCTAAATGAAAAAATGCATGTAAAGTACTTAGCAGGGTGCCTGGATATAGTAAGTACTCAAAGGAGTGGCTAGGATTTTATCAAATAATTTGCAATTACCAACCTATCAATTTCCTTCTCTCCTAGCAGGAGGCAAGTGCATTAAAAGCACTCCAGGTCTTCCCACTCGTGTTTATAATATGCTAATCAAAAGCTTTAAACAAAATAACTACTATTCCAGAAACCAAACACCATGGTGACAGGAAATTTCACCACCCCAAACCCAACATTTTCTTGGCACTTTGTCTCAGAATAATAAAAAGTGTTTCATGGCATTCCTCCCTCACAGAAGCTAGAGCTAAAGAGAAAGGTTTCAAAAGCTCCTATTTCCACTTGGTAGAAATCCTCTACTCTGATGGAATAGCAGTTGGTTAGAGCAGGGGAGAAAACCTGCCCAGGAGCTGAGTAGCTTCTGGTCTCCATGGCAACCGTGTGTCATATTCTGACCTCTTTAATCACTTGATCCCCTTAAGATCAAGCAGGGAGCAAGAAGACAAAGATCCTAAAACAAACCAACAAAAATATCCATTTGGGGAGGGACTGGTGATAAATCCACAAACATGGCCCTGAGGAGATTATAACCACCTACAGTTATGTGACATTTTCTTAGAATTATTTTTTGAGGAAGGATACGTTAATATTGATCAACCAGAGTTTAATTGACATTACTGGTTCCCCCCCCACCCCCCTCCCCAGCTGTAAGCCACAGCACACATGCAAGATGGCTCCCTGGGAAGAGGAGACAATTTGCAGCCAGACCACAATGGGTAGCCATATAATTGGTCTCCACAGGAATGAAATGTATGATACTTTTCTTCTTACCATAAGCTTTTTTTGCTTGATTTCTAGGGAAAATACTGAACATATTTTGAATGATCAGAGCAACATATCTCAAAGACAGGTCGTGGAGCTCCTATAGCAGAATCCTGGGGGCCTCATTAAAGCACAGATTCCCAGGTGGACCATGGGACATCCCGCAGAGCAGCCTGGAGGGGAGCCAGGGCAGGTGTACTGAACAAGCAGTTCCAGAGGGTTCTTCTGCACCCTACCATTTGAAACCACTCATTTAGAGCCTGTGATTTACTAAAAAGTCTAACTTTAGTTAACTTTCTTCTCTGTTTGTGTTGGCATTCAAAAGATCATTTTATATAAATATGACTGATCTCGATTTTCTACAGATGACCTACAGAGATAATCCATTTTTGAATCAAAAAACATGGGGAAACATTCAAAACCACTTATGTGAAAAGGAATAATTTATTTTTTGAAAAATAGCTGTAAATTAATAATAAAAAGTGAAATCTAGGCTTGACTAATTGCACGTAATTCCCTATATTGTCTCTCTAGTTCTGATAATGTCCATCTAATTAGCATAAAGCACACCCTTTACTTTTTCTAAGATAGCAATTTTATGTTAAAAGGGAGAAACCTAATGTAATAAATCACTAATGTATTTCATACCTCCTAAAAGTTGTACAAGTTGCATTTAGATGCCTATCTGATTTTATTCAGACATTCACATATTCAAATGTTTACAAAGGGCCTATTCACTGTAAGGCAATGCTCTATATGCTGGAGTTATGAAGTCAAAAACCCCTAAAAAGTGTTACAGAAAAATATAAAGCAAGGAGTGAGGTGTTCGTAGTTTTTAATAACTGATATGAAAAGGCCTTAAGAATGAAGATGACATTTGAGTAAAAACCCAAACATGATGAGGGAACAAGTCTTACAAATAGTGGGGGGAAGAATGTTCAAGGCAAGTTCAAAAACCCTGAGACAGAAGCATACTTGGCCTGTCAGAGGAACATCCCCAGAGTGTAGCTGGAAGGTTGTGATTGGGGGAAGCTGAGGTGAGACATAATATTTTCGGCACAGGAGGCCTTGACTTCTATTCCAAATGCATCTTGAAGAAGCCATAGGAATGTCTTGAACAGATAAATTATATCAATTGACATGTTTGAATAGATCATCCTGGCATTTGAATAGAGAATAGACTGTAGGAGGGACAAAGACAGAAAAAAAGAGACAAGGAGAAGGTATTCCAGCACTTCGGGGGTAACAAAATGTTGAATAAGATTAGACTGGAAGTTGTGATGGTAGTAAAGATTGATAAGCTTCTGGAAAAAAAAAAATTTAATGAAAACAGAGCCAAAAGGATTTATGGAAGAATCAGATGTAATTCAAGAAAGAGAAGAGTCATGTATATATATTTTATCTGAGGAATTGAAAAAAACGGAGCTGCCTTTACTAGATGTGCAAGATTGGGAGAAGGAGGTTTTGGGACATGTTAATATTAAGTCATCTATTAGACATCCAGGTAGCAATGGCAAGTAGACACTTGGATTAAAAAGTCTGAAGTTTAGAAGAGATCATTTTGACTGGAGGTATCAATGTGTAAATAACCAGCCTGAGTGATATTTCTAAGGAAGTGAGCGTAAATAGAAAAGACAAGTTCAATGTCAAAATACCGAGACACTTCAACATTTAAAGATCAGAGAGATGAGTAGAAACCATCAAAAGAACTGAGAAAGAATGACTAGTGAGCTAGTAGAAAAGGACAGAAAAGTGGAGTATCCTTGAAGCCAACAGATGAACACATTTCAAAGAGGCAGGAATGATCAAAGATGTCTAATGCTTGGAGGTCAGTAACAGAGGTCTAGGAATGACCATTAGATTTACCAACTCAGAGGTGAATTTTGATCTTCACTAGTGTGTTAGATATACTAGTACTTCTGTGGTGCAAATCCTGATTTTATTAAATTCAAGAGAAATGGGAAAGAACCAGTATAAAAATTTTATTTCAAGACCTTAGCTCTAGAGAGGAGGTGAGAAATGTGAGGTCAAAAGAACCAACTTTTTCTTTTTTTCCCATTCTTTCTTTTAAAAAATCCACATAAATATTTAAAGAATATTTCTCATCTAAAAGAATATTCAAGTAGAAAAGGCCAATTTAATTACAAAGGACAGAAGGAAAGAATTGTTGAGCAATGTCCTTGAATAGATGAGAGAGGATAAAATCTAGTAGGCAAATGGAGTTGTTTTTTTCTTTAGTAACAAATTGTTCATCTACTAGTATAATATCAACAGAGAAAGCAGATACATATGGCCATGTGGAAGTGTTTGTGCCAACTTATGGAAGTCCTCTGCTATTTGCTTTTTTTTTTCTAGGTGAAACAGGAAACAAGTTCATCTCTAAGAAGGGGAGATAAAAAGTTTTGGAGGTTTGAGGAGAAAGGTAAGGATGAAAACTATGCTGGGCTTCAGGAGACTGGGAACAAATGACTTGGGAAATGTGGTATGACTCAGCAGTATAAAGGATCATCTTGATGAATGTAAAGTGAGACTAGTCAGCCATTGTAATCTAAATGTCTAGCGTCAAATAGAAAAATTTGAATTAACGATCATAACAAGTTTTCCATAAAGTTTAAAAAATGTCTCCTTTTGATCAACCAATGAACTTGTATGCATATATTGCATATATGCATAACTCGTGGACACAGACAAATAAGGTGGTGAGGGCCTTGGGGCAGGGTGGGGGAGAGGGATGGGAGTGGGTTGGAAGAGGTTAATGGGGAAAGAGGGTGACCTATGTAATACTTTCAACAATAATGATTAAATATATACATATTGGATCGTGTCAAATATTAAATTTGAGTATTTCTCATTATTCCTTAGAAGTGCTGTGTCATGGTTATTACCCCTGCCTGCTAGAGATAAATTTTGGAAGTTTAGTTGTTGAATCATTTGGTCTTTCAATTTATAAGAAAGTGAAGTATATTTTTTAAATATCCCACTCGTTCCAATCCCCACCTTTTACGCTATGGCTCATAACTTTCTATGCCATGATTCAGTCTGACATAATTTCTAAGTTTATTCCTACCAATACTATGCTAAATGCAACTCAAAGGAAATCACTCTCAATCTGAGCTTTTGAAGTCTTAGATTATTTATACCAAAAGATAATACAAAATTCCTCAACACTATATGGCATACTAATATAATTTACTAATTTCAAGAGAGGTAATGCTCAATTTAACAACAAAAAAGGGTGGAGATTTTGCAGCTCAAAATTTTAGTATATTTTATATAAATGACAGAATTTCTACAGTCAGTCCTGCTTCTGAGTTATTCGAAAATCATGAGTTTTCACTCACTGCTACTAATTAACATGCTGCTTCATGTCTTGCTATATCCATTGGTTTCTGGGTAGTAAGTTGTGTAAGAGAGGTATAACTGGCTTTTAGGAAAAACAATCGGGACTTACAGCTGCATTGTGATTTCATTAACACCACCTGCTCTCACCAGGGATGACTGATTCTCCCTCATCTTTTTCATGGTTACACATCAGAGTCCTGTTATCACTTTTTTGAAACTTCAGAATGCCTTAAAGTAGTTAAGAGAGGGGATGCCCATTTTATGGTACTTGGATATTTTTTTTTCATTTTAAGATATCTTACAAGTTTATATTCAAGCAAATACGCCTCTGTTTGTGGCACATTTTGGTCACATGTGTGAGTTATTTGATAATGGGTAGTTGTTGTTAGAGCCTAATTATAGCATGTTCCTATGGAAAAGTAGAATTCGAATTCACCTTGCCACTCGTAATATGATGCCTGTGTCTCTTTTGCTGATTCTTTTATTGACTGATTAAAAGACTGGTCTATGCATTATAATGGTAAATAAACATTTTCAAGCATATCCTAGTTTCATAAGAAATATTATTTCATATTTGCTTTTTAAAAATCTCTTCAAAGTTCCATTCACCAATTAACATATTAAATTTACATTTCTTCTCTACTATGGATGCTCTGTGTCATTTTTGACCTAATCTTTATAGTCATAAGTCTTTCCTTCGGATGAGCCATTCAGAATAGAAAGTAGTTTAGATGATGGATCACAGAATATGCTTTAGAGTCAGATAATCCAAACTTCATGCAGATTCCAGCATTTGGTTCCAGTGTGACCTTGGGAAATTGATTTAATTTGTAAGCCTTATCTGTAATATGGAATAATCCTATCTAATAAAGAGGGAATATGCTAATTGACCCTCACACTGTCACAAAGATGGCGGCTCCCAAAGCCAATAAGGAGGGAATATACTAATTGACTGCCACACCCTCAAAGATGGTGGAGCCCACAGCCACAAGATGGCGGTGCCCAGTCCCCTCAGCCCCGCTGGGGCAGCAAGCATGCAGCTCGGCCAGACCTGCCAACCAGGTCGGTCCTGCCGCTCCACACGCCTGCCTCCAGAATCCCCCCAGTCCCTTCAGCCCCCCACCCTCCCAGGGCCAACCCAAGGCACAGGCAACCCCTCAGATGGCGGATGCCCAGCCACCCAGGGCTGGCCTGAGGCACAAGTAAGCCTCAGATGGTGGTTGCCCAGCCACCTGAGGCTCAGGTAACCAGGGCCAGTCAAGGCTTGCGCTGCTGGCAGTGGCAACAGCAGAGGTGTGATGGGGCGTCACCTTCCCCTGATTGCCAGTTGCCTCCCACCCCTGAGGGCTCCCGGACTGTGAGAGGGGGCAGGCCGGGCTGAGGGACCCCCACTCCAGTGCATGAATTTTCATGCACCGGGCCTCTAGTAATAGTATATTTGTCATAATATCATGGTGAGGATTAAACATCCTAATTCATGTAGCATGCTTAACACACAAAGCCTGGCAGAATTCAACAAGGTTAGTTTGTACTAAATTTATAATGTATTTTAAATGTACTTTATCCAGGCTGTGTAGTATATAGGATGTATTTAGAGTGGGTTGAATCCCAATTCTTTCAGTTATAAGTTATTTAAACTCTCTGAGACTCAATTTCTTAATTGTTTAAATGGGATAGTTCTAAACCTCAAGTGGGTGTTCATATAGGACTCCTAATATCGTCCCTAACACTTAGTAGATATTCATTAAAAGGTAGAACTACAGTCAATAATATTGCAATAACTGTTTGGTGTCAGATGGGTACTAGGTCATCAGAGTGATCACTCCGTAAGTTATATAAATGTCTAATCACTATGCTGTACACCTGAAACTAATATAATAATATATGTCAATTGTTGATTAAAAAAATTTTTTTAACTTTTAAGGTGGAATTAACTTCTGTCTATATTAGTTTGCTGGGCATCCGTAACAAAATACCACAGACTGGGTGGCTTACACGAGAGAAATTTATTTTCTCACAGTTCTGTAAGTTAGAAGTCCAAGATCAAGATGTCAGCAGGTTTGCTTTCTTCTGAGGCCTCTCTCCTTGGCTTGCAGATGGCTGATGGCTGCCTTCTCACTGTGCCTCACATGGCCTTTCCTCCGTGCATTGCTGTCCCTGGTGTCCCTTATTGTGTTCTAATCTCTTCTGATAAACACACTAGTTAGGTGGGATAAGGACCCACCTCAATGGCCTCATTTTAACTTAATTACCTCTTTAAAGGCTCTATCTCCAAATACAGCCCCACTCTGAAGTACTAGGGGTTAGGGCTTCAATACATGAATTAGGGATGAGGGGTACAATTCAGGTATAACATGATCCCCTCAGCTTTCTCATCCCTGTTCTCCTCACATAACCTAACTACCTTGATAGACACACTGAAAGAAATAGGGATTTCAATGTTCCAGACACCACAGTCTGAAGAAATAGAGAAGTTTGTATATAATAACTTTATTTTCCTTTCATTTAACTGCAAACATTTTCCTCTTCCCCTGCTTCATTTCTAGGTCTTGAAATTTTAGGTAGTAATTCTAAAAATGCATCCACTTTAATAAAATGTATTACAACAAAACATTGTATTTGAGTCATTTATTTTTTAAAAAACATTTTTCTTGTATCTGTAAACAATGACTGATAAGAAAATTGATAATGTGAAAAAGCAGAATACTGTGAAGTGAGAAAAATTTTTAACAGATATAAGCGGAAAAACTTTTTTTAAAAACAGAATTGACAACATTAAACTGATAAAAACAACTTTGGCAAACACCACAAGGTGCCTACCCAATAGTCATTCGCTCTCTTTGTGCCAATTGAAACCAAATTGTGTCCATTCTTTTCAAGAAGCCATTGCCACAGGGGAAGCAGAACTCTCCAGACCCCTGGGATGAACCATGATTGGCCTACAAGCCAATCAGTCATTCCTCCATTTGCAGGGATTGGCCTACCTTAAGCCAATCAACCTGAGAGGAGTCTGCAAAGAGCTCTGGAAAATGGACTATAGGAAAGGAGTACATCCAGAGACATAGAAGCATGGAACAGACCATCAAACCTCAGAGGGAAGAGCGGGGGAGGGGTAAGAGATCAACCAAAAGACTTGTATTCATGCATATGAGCATACTCAATGGACACAGACAGTAGGGGGCTGAGGGCATGTGCTGGGGGGTGGGAGCGGCCGGGGAGAGGTCAATGGGGGAAAAAGGAGACATATGCAATACCTTAAACAATAAAGAATTTAAATTTTTTTTAAAAGTAAGTTATGTGAAGATATATTTTTTTGGAGCTTCTGCAGCCCTCTTGTTCTCCAGAATAATTTTTTTTTTCTGTTTCCTCTGACACCATGCACAAAATAAGATAACAAAGTCTCTGAAATAAAAGATTAATTGTTCTTAATACAAAAATTAATCTAAAAGAACTGCTAAGAGGCAAACAAAATGGGTCACTTTGACACTCAGCTAGAAAAAGATCAAGAACAAATTACTAGGGAAAATTTATAATTCCAGGCCAGGAATTATAAGTTTTAAAAAGTGGTTTTTAAAAGAAATGTTATTAGTGGGAAAGGTAACAAAGATAAAAAAATTGGGAAAAAAATGTTCTTAATTTTTAATTTTAAAAGCATTATCTTTGAAAAGTATTCTTCTGTTTAATGCTATTTTATAATAAAATAAATACACTGAATTTTTAAAATTCTCTGCTTAAACAAAGAGAACTCAAGTAGAAAGCCACTATCTATGATCCCTGGCAAAACCAGCAGAAAGGGTAGCCCTCTGCTGTCAACAACACCTGCCATCATTTAGTACCACTTCTTAGAACTAAAACTCCAGTTCAAAAATATTATAAAAAGGCAACAATTTCCAGAGTGGTCTTACCCCTCTGGTTTGAACACTGGAATATTTTTAAATATGAGTCAATCTAAATTCTATACAGCTAGGAAACTCTTTCCACTGCCCTCTCCCTTTCATTTGCAAGGTCCCCATTTTATGTGTCTGTGTAGGTGCGGGGTGGGAGAGTGATATATCCTCATGATTTATTAAAGATTCTAAGTCATATGAGCTACAAGATACTTAGCATCCATCTGGGAAATTCTCAGTTCTCTGAAAACAGAGAATGGGTTTGTCCCTCTAAGTTCCGTGTCTTCATTGGTTAGAGAGCTCAATAAATACTTGTTAAATGAATGGATGATTGAATTGGAAATCAAAGGCTATCAGAGCCACCATATACTAGTATCCTTTATCCCCACCTCATTCCCAATTACTATACTTAACTATTTATTAGCCTTTACTGCACAACCTGACTTTTGTCTACTCCAAAATGATTTAGTCAGTGATGATCATTAAATTCCCAATTCAATACCAGATTTATACTTAAAATCACTTTTAACTTAACAGTGCTTCATGATTTTTCATGTGACTCCCGTAACATCTTTACATGACCCTACCTGTGTATCTGTGATCTGGTATCATTTCACAAACGGCCATTTTAACTGCATTCAGTAAATAAAACTATGGTTCTTCACAGTTCCTAAGAAAGATAAATTTGCCCATCATTCTGTTTTCAAGAAATTGGGAACAAAAGATGTGACTCAACAGTTAGGAAAAAAATTGACCAGGTTCACCGAGCTCTGTAACCCAGTAATCACACAAACCAAAGGGGGAAGATGATCACAGACCTTTGGTGACAGTTCTGATTGCCTTAAAGAACAATTTAGCAGGAAAGAAGACTTCATCTTGTTCCGTGAATGGAACATGTCAGAGTTCAATAGCCATCATTTTTACAGCATCTGTATCCTAACATACAGGGAAAAAGTCATGAAGTCTGAATCCAGGTGATCATTTATTTCTGGTAGACACATTATTAAGTAAACAATAAGATTTTAATTTGAATAAGTTAACTCTCCTTTCCTGGACTAATACTATCCCTATTTACTTTTGAGAGAATTTGGTAAGGAAAAGGGGTATAGTGAGGAAGTGAGAGGAAGTTTCTTGATTACCAGTTGACAACTACTCATTTCTTGCACTGATTCTAAAAAGCTCTTAAAATCAGATAGTCTCTCAGAACAAAGGAATTTACCTTAAAAATATGGAAGATTTTTCTTAATCTTTGAGAAAAATATTTCTTGGCTAGGTAATAGACTTACAGGCCCCCATTCTTTGCAGTAGACTAGAGTCATGACTTCTGCCCTTCCAAGTTTTCATGGAAGACCCCTGGGCCAGTAGAAGGGACAGGCAGATGGGAGTCCCCAGAATCAGCAGTAATGGAACAAAAAATAGTTAAACTTCCTAAATGGCAATTCAGTGTTTCTAATGTAATTATACCAAATAATTTCATTTTCAACTTTCTTAAAATATCCACTAATACAGCAGAGCAAGATTAGAATTGCAAATTAGCATAAAGAAAACAATAGAGTCAGTATGGAATGTGGGATGGCAATACAAAATCTGGAATCATAGACTTTTGAGTATAAATTTCAGCCCCCACCCCCATTTCTAGCTGCATCAACTGGGGAAGCTATTGTACTTATATAAGCCTCCATGTCATCAGATATTAGAGGAGATAAGCATGCTTATTTCATAGCATTGATTTAAAGATTACATAAGATTATGTACGTAAAGCATTTCCCAGAGTGCCTGTAGCTGCTCAGCACTCAAGACATTGTACTTAGTGTCATGCTGCTACTAATAATGAATGGTCCATCTTTTGTTTCACATATAAGCACTGCTAACACTTTAGCATGTAGTCTTTCATTTTGTTTTCTATATGTATGCTTCACATTTTTTGTACAATAATGGGATCATAATGTCTGTATGCATAATGTCTGTAGCTTGCTTTATTAAATAAATCTTTCCATGTCAAGAAAGTTCACAATATAATTTGCAACGGCTGTACAATAACCTTTTTTATCTCTACAATAATTTATTTCACTGATCCCCTTATGGCTAAGCACTTGGGAGATGATTCCAAATTTTCACTGTGATAAACAATGCTGTGATAAATTACCTTGTACCTAAATATTTCCTCCCGGGGTTAAATTCCTAGCAGTGAAGTCACTGGGTCAAACAAAGTGCATGTGCACTTTTTTAGGTTTTCGGCATATTTTGACAAAGTCCCTTCTAGATAAGGCTCCCACTGAGAATATGTGAGATTCTCTTTTTCTGAAACTATCCACAACACTGGGATGTGTCATTTCACCTTCAAAAGAGAAAAACATTGCCAATATAATAGCAGTGAGGGGTGTTTTGTTGCTGTCACTACAAAATAAAAGCACTTTAATGGCTAATTGAAATTTCCTGATTGCTATCTTCCAGTTGAAGTTTATTCTAGAGGAGTCTATGGCCCACACACCAAATCTCACCTGCTGTCTATTTTGGTACATCCCACAAGCTAAGAATTGTTTTTAGAGATGAACATTTGCAATCACTTTGTTAATAGGGAACAGTGACTTGAACTCCAATTAAGCAAAATAGTTTTTTTAATTCAATTCTTCTCATTAGTCAACCAATATTACAAAAAAAACACACTCTATCTTTATTATTATATTTTGAATTTTGTCATAAGTTTTGTAGAAATGTGCTTTCTCTCCTGTTATGTAAGTATCTACATAATATCCTCACTTTTGCATCTTGGCCCACATTGCCTAAAAGATTCACTATCTGGCTGTTTATAGAAAAAGTCTGTCAACCCCTCTTCCAGAGTGTCCATTAAAAATATAAAAGTTTAAATATATTTTTAAGTATTTCACCTAACATAATAGAGTGACAAATTTAACAGGGATATTGGTTTATTCTGCACATCAGTGATTTTCAAACTTGGAGTTCTCAAGTTTCCCAGAGATAACCTTAGGAGAGAAATAAGGACAAAGAAAAGCCAGCAAGTCTTCATACTTCAACCATTTTTATTGCCTCTTATTTCATATATGGGTCCCAAATAAGATTCCACATAAACAATTTCACCATAAAAATGTGTCTAAAAACTGCTTCCTAATATGGAACAGGGCTTCCTTCAAGCCAGAGGCTTTTGTTCTACCTTCTTCCGGTGACTGTTGACAGTGGACAGTTATTCCCATGGGGCCCCAGGCCACCTGCTTTCAAATCCAACTGGCTCCCTTCTTAAAAGGTTATGACTCTAATTGATTAAAATGGCCAATACAAATAAATCTGAATTGGTATTTGTAACTTTTTCTCTTTTGGAGAGGAAACTAATCTTAATGCATGCAAACTATTTCACATTTACAACGGTGGAGCCACTCTTTGCACAGTAAGGGAGGCAAGAGAGAATGTAAGAGGAAAAAATAGGCATAGAACAGAAAACGCAGGCCTACCTTTTCTTTATTTTTCTGAGCCATTTATTTAGGCAGTGAGAGTAAACTTACACTGAAGCTATGACTTCACTTTGTGGCAAACTGTAAAGAAATGGTTAGGAGCGGAAAAAAACAACAACACAGGAATAAATCTGGGTTGTTTTTCCATTAACTGTGACTTTCTTGATGACTGTGCATTTCCAGCAGGTTTAACTAAGTGCCTCTTCTCCCTTCCTGAAGCTTGTTTAGATACATCCTGACACATTCCCACACATACAGCTCTTCTACCCTTGGGTTTAGTTTGGCAGGGAAATTCTTTCAAATAAGCAAGAAAGAAAATAGTCTGTTTTTTTACAGGGCATATGCTATTAAAAATCAACAACAAAATAAATATCAATTCTATAACAGGAGCAATGGGCACTAGCACTAAAATTTCTATAGAGTTTATATCAGAGTTATCTCCATTCTGGAATCACATAAGTCAAGACCATGAGAACATAGTCAACAGAATTATCAGAAGAGTAACAATAACAATGGCAATAATACCCAACATTTGGGTGCTTTCTGTGTAGCAGCCATGATCAGGTCACAAGAACCAGATTCAATTGACTTTCAAGGTACTAGCAAACACTCACTTATGATGACCAGGCCTGTCCTTATGTGTATTAACTGCTTCAAGGCGATGGCACTAGTGAGGCAGGCACCGTTATTGCCACCATGTTACACCTGTGGTTCGGCAGGACTGCCTGCTCACAGAGCTGGCACACACTGGGCCTGGAATTGGAGCCCAAGCCTCTTGGTCCCAGAGCTACTCATGAAGGTGCTCACCCATGACATCCTGCTGCCTCTCCAATCCGCCTGCTGATGGAAGGTGAGGAGATTATAGTAGGATAAGCTCTAGACTAAACCGCCACTGAAATATTGAATAGAACAGTTCTGTTCTCTTTTGAAAGGATTATAAACTGCTGAGAATGAACAAGGAGGGAACTATTACAAATCTTCATTTAACCCCGATTATCTTCAAAACTTTCAGCCCTAACTGGTTTGGCTCAGTGGATAGAGCATTGGCCTGTGGGCTGAAAGGTCCCAGGTTCAATTCTGGTTAAGGGTATGTACCTTGGTTGTGGGTACATCCCCAGTAGGAGGTGTGCAGGAGGCAGCTGATTGATGTTTTTCTCTCATTGATGTTTCTAACTCTCTATCCTTCTCCCTCCCTCTCTGTAAAAAAAAAAATCAATAAAATATATATTTTTTTAAACTTTCAAAATAAAGACCAGAAAAAATGAGCTCCACACCAATCACAATCCATTAGACCATTTTAGACTGACAAAGGCCTGGGCCTCAAATCTTGCCCAGATGAAAGTGATACCACAAGAAGGGCAAACATGTGGGGACCCAATAAATGCTGATGCAATCACAACATTTTTGATGGGTACCAGACTAAGTGGTAGTTGTTATAGGAATCACAAAAATTGAATGAGAGTAGAATAGTCACCATTTCCTGAAGGAATTAAGAAGTACAAATTGTTAGTCACAAAACACATATGGGGAATATAGCCAATAATAACCATGTACAGTGCTAGGTGGTTATTCTGGAAATATTGAGGGGAACACTTTGTAAAGTATATGATTGTCTAACCACTATGCTATATATCTGAAACTAGCACAAAATAATACTGAAGTAAACTGCAATTAAAAAATAAAAATTTAAAAATAAACCTCCCTCTATCCTCACCCTAGCCCCACACCCCTGAAAAAAAAAGTAGCCACCATTTCCAAAAGTGTATTCTAGGTAATGCTGATAAGAATTATCTATACTAATGAAAGGGTAATATGCTAATTAGACCAGACCTTTTGGGAGACCTTCAGACATCCTTCCGGACAAAGCCTTGGTGGCGGGGCTGAGGCAGAGGTGGTTATGGGCAATCAGGCCAGGAGGAAAGGGCAGCTGGGGGTGATCAGGCTGGTGGGGGGGGGGGGGAAGGCAGTTGGGGGCAAGCAGGCCTGCAGTGGGGGGCAGTTGGGAGCGAGCAGGTCGGCAGTGGAGGGCAGTTGGGGGCAAGCAGGCCGGCAGTGGGGGGCAGTTGGGGGTGAGCAGGCCAGCAAGAGGGGGCAGTTGGGGGTGAGCAGGCCAGCAAGAGGGGGCAGTTGGGGGCAATTAGGCCAGCAAAGGGAGGGCAGTTGGGGGCAATTAGGCCAGCAAAGGGGGGGACAGTTGGGGGCGAGAAGGCTGGCAGGGGGGCAGTTGGGGGCGAGCAGGCTGGCAGGCAGAGTGGTTAGGGGCAATCAGGCAGGCAGGCAGGTGAGCAGTTAGGAGCCAGCGGTCCCCGATTGTCAGAGGGATGTCCCAGATTAGAGAGGGTGCAGGCCAGGCTGAGGGACACCCCCCCCCCCGTGCACAAATTTCGTGCACTGGGCCACTAGTTCTCTATAATAAAACCTTAATATGCAAATCAACCAAACGGCAGAATGACCAATCGCTATGACACACACTGACCACCAGGGGGCAGATGCTCAATACAGGAGTTGACCCTTGGTGGTCAGTGTGCTCCCACAGGAGGAGCACCACTCAGCCAGAAGTCAGGCTCATGGCTGGCAAGCGCAGTGGCGGTGGCGGGGAGCAGGTCTAAGCCAGAAGGCAGACATCCCTTGAGGGGTCCCAGAGTGCGAGAGGGTGCAGGTCAGGCTGAGGGACTCCCCCCCAGTGCACAAATGTCGTGCACCAGGCCTCTAGTCCAAATATAAAGAAAAATGCTATGTGGTTTGATAATATGAGGAGAAAATCTAGGTGACACATGTTTCTTTACTGCAAGACTTAGAATCTTGCTAAACTAATGTGAATCTCCATGAACCAACTCTAATATGCCACATTTCCTAAGCTTTTTTGAACACAGCATTTTTTTTCTTGGAAAAAGATGTTAACATTTTGTAGATTACCCACTTTCCATGAAACACGGTTTGAATGAATTAATCAACCTTTATTCTTTCCTTGTGATAAAAATGTCAGAGTGCATTGCTAGGGGAGAAATTTGTGCTGTGTGTCTCAGGTGTTCTCATCCATATACACTTACATGTAAAATAGTCTCATAAATCAGCAAAAACAGGTTGCTCTATCAGGTTCATTTCCATGTGACTCAAACGCAGGACTATTAAAAGCAGAGGTCCACTTGCCTTGGCCAGGTGGCTCGGGAAGTTGGAGCGTTATCCTGTAAACCAAAGGGTTGCAGGTTCAATTCCCAATCAGAGCACATACCTAGGTTACAGGTTCAATGCCCAGTTGGGGCATATACAAAAGGCAACCAACTGATGTTTCTCTCACGTTGCTGTTTCCCTCTCTTTCTCCCTTCCTCTCTCGGTTAAGTCAATAAAAATATATCCTTGGGTGAGGATTAAAAAATAAAGTGGAGTCGGAGAGGGGAGAGGAACTGCAGAAATGTGTGAATGCATGATTATTACTGCTGTATACAGAGAGAGGCACCATTACGTTAATCAGAGATTAAAAGAATCCAAGACCCAAAAGAGTTTAAGAACCAATTGTACTCTACACAGTAAAAATAACCTTTACAAAGTTATATTAACACTGAATTCCAGATCATCCTTAAAATGTCAGACAAATCAGTTTCTTTGGGGTTTAGTTTCCCTAAGTGCTATGCAGAGAATAAAGGGACTTACAAAATAAAATGAATTGAGTGTCTACCACTTACCAGACATGTTTTAGGCATGGTCACATTTTGACCTGGAAGATAGAAATTATTACCCCTGATTTATTGATAAGGAAACTGAGGTCCAGAGAGATGTACCCAAATTCACATAGCAAGTAGATGTCACAGGTAGGATTAAAGTCTGGTCTCTGATTCCAAAATTCTTTCCCTTCAAATACAACTGTTGTTTCTATAATAAAAAAATATATAAAAAAACACTAAATAATGAAAAGTTAACCAACTAAAAACAACTGCAGAGAAATGTTTTTGGTGATAAGAGTTCATACATAAAATTTTAGGTACCTGAAATAAGCTTATACAGTAAAATTTTAATCAGAAAATACTTCTAGAGTTATCCCAGAAACTTATTTTTATAATTACTTATATAGGAGACATTTCAAAAGAAACATTACTTGTAACAGAAGTAATCCTTAGCAAGTGGCAGTGTAAGTGGTAAATGGAAGAAATAACATAGCATAATTAAAAATAGGAGAAGTATTTAATGGTTAATACTTATTGATTGATTGACAATAGACCAGCACTAAAAAAATACAAGTGTTATATTTAATAAAATGTTCCCTGCTCAATATTTCCTATTTTTATACTGATCTTGAAATAGCAATGGCAAGTTCTGTATTTTAAAACCAGGTTGAAGGATGATCTAGTTTCTTTGCACCCTCTGAGCCCTTTTTAAGAAAGTTTCTTACCTTCACAATTTCTGTGAGGACACCTCACAAAACATTCATTTTAGCTCTGATAAACAGGGCATTCAAGGAAGACACTTCCCATTCTTCATTCATCAACAACAAAAATCATCTTCAAAAACACCTTTCCCTGAATATCCATCCATTCACCACTAATCCTTCAATAAACAACGACATAAAATGAGAGCCCATACCAGCATCCCTGCATAGAAAGCCCACAGTTTTCTCAGATCACTCAAGCCATGACCCACAATACAAATGGAAGCAAAGACAGCCCATTAGTAATTCCACCTGGAAGTCAGGGGCTAAGTTCCAGGATAAAGGATAAAGAACCATCCTTTCCCTCCAAATCTCCACCCCATTCCCCTGTGAAACTGTTAGTGTAGCAGCTTAAAGACACGGGGAGGCCAGTAGAAGATGAGGAGGTGGTAGGAATCTTAACCCTGTCAGCCAAGGGCAGAGGGTGTGCAGTGTCTCGCCCTGCAGCCTTTGTGCCTGCGCAGGGACAGCCAGCACTGGCTACTGGTGCACAGGAGCAGGGAGTGCCACAGGGCCAGCGTCCAGCCGCACTGCCCCCCCTCCACGCCTGGGACATCACCCTCTGTGCTTTCCCAGGCCTACTGTCCTCAAGCATCTTTCTCTTGGAGATCACATCAAACTTCCCGACCACCCCGAAGCGTCTTTCCACCGAAGCAGGGAGTATGGGAATGACAACCTTTCCTGGGTCCTAGAGATTCCAAGCTCAAAAGCCAACCCTCAAAGGTGAGGAGTCAGAGCCTAGGCCTGAAACTGCTTCTTTTCCTTCTACCCTGCAATGGCCAACCGCTCCATAAAGCACAGGTAAGCAAAGAATGCAGACTAACGGAAACGTAACAGAAAAGTCTGTTGGGGCTCATCTCAGAAAACGTGGTTCTCTAAATGCTCTAACGGGCCCTGGCTGGGCTTACCTCGCAGTGGTGATGAGTTAGTGCCTTCCTCTGGTTTTCACAGAAGCAGGGAATCTTTGGAGGGGTGGGGGGCGGGAATTTATCTTCTTTGCCTCTTGGGTTGTGATTTTTTTTTTTAATTTTTTTTGTTGTGGTAAGAACAGTTACCGTGAGATCTACCCTCTAAACTATTTTAGTGCACGATGTGTGCAGCAGATCTCTAAAGCGTATCTTGCTTAATTGAAACTTTATGCTCATGGATTAGCAACTTCCATTCTCCCCCTCTCCTACTCCCCCCCACCTCCCTGCCAACTGCCATTTCACTGTCTTGATATGATTGTGACTACTTTACATACTTCTAAATAAGATCGTTTTAGAAGAATGGCATCATGCAGAAACAAAAGACCTGCGGGGAGAGAATGTGGAGAAATTTGGATCCCGGGTCCCTGTTGGTGGGAAGGCAAATGGTGCAGCCACTATGAATAAAAGTACGGCACGTCCTCAAGAAATTCTAAATAGAACTACTAGATGGCCCAGCAGCAATTCTTTTTGGTAAACACTTTTAGGTGTTTACCAAAAAGAATTGAAATCAGGATTTTTTAAAAATATTAGCATTCTCATGTTCATAGCAGCGTTTATTCATAGTAGCATCTATTCAATAGCCAAGACATGAAAAAAAAAGTAAATGTCCACTGATGGTTGAATGGATAAAGAAAATGTGCTACATACATACAATGGAATATTATTCAGAGTTTGAAAATGAAGGAAATCCTGAAATATGTGGCAACATGGATGAACCTGGAGGACATTATACTAAGTGAAATAATTCAGTCACTGAAAGACAAATACTGTGTGATTTCTCTTGAGTTTAGACATATAGAGAAACTTCTGGGAGACGAGTGGGTGAGGTGGCCAGGTGGGCCGAGTTGGACACCAGAATTTGGGTTACATAAGAGAACAGGGAGGAAGGCTGAATCAGTTTGCTTTAATTTCTGGCCATCTAAAGCAATTCAAAAGGGTTTTCACAACTAAGAAAAGTGGTTATTACACGCATCAAGAAGTCCCAAGGAATTGGGACTCTAAGGAGAAGTCTTGTTAACTCCGCTGCTAAGGATAGCAAGTGGGAGCTCATTTCCACTTTCTACTTTGCATTCTCAGCACATTATCTATGTTCTCGTGTTAGCTCCTCTCCATGTACTATTTTAATTTGCTTGGGCTGCCATAACAAAGTACCAATGGCTAGGGACTGGGAGCTTTAAAAAAAAAAAAACACACAGAAAAATGTATTGTCTCACAGTTCTTGAGGCTAGAAGTCCAATAACAAGTTGTGCTTATGGTGAAATAGAATCTGCTCCGTGCCTCTCTCCTAACTTCTGGTAGTTTGCTGGTAATCTTTGGCATCCCTTGGCTTATAGAAGCATCCCCCCAATCTCTGCCTTTAACTTTTCATGGCATTCCTCCTGGGTGTATATCTGTGCCCAAATTTCTCCTTTTTACAAGAACACCAATTATACTGGAAAATGAACCCACTCCACTCCAGGATAGCCTCATTTTAACTGATTATGTAACTGCAATGATCTTATTCCAAATAAGGTCACAGTTTGAGGTACTAGGGCTTAGGACTCCAACATATCCTTTGGGGGTGGGGTACAATTTGACCCAGAGGAGTAGCAAACAGCTGCTGCAGACATCACATCTAGATACAATGGCTCCAGGAAGTAGGGGTATCTCTTCCTCACTCCTGCTAAGAAATTTCTTGGCACACAGACTGTCTTGTCTTAGTGGTCAGAACTGTGTCATATGCCTACTCCTAACCAAATAAAACATATTTCCATCTGTATATATTACACACATACATCTAGAGGCAATATCATTAACAAAATAATTAGGGAAAGATGTTTAGCATGTTTCAAAGATTTAAAACAGTAACAGGACACTTTACAAAAAGTTGTGTGGGAAATAAAGTTTTTAAACTGTACATAGGAATGTAACATTACAGAGTATCTTATAAAATACAATGACAGAAATATAAGAGGACTGTGTGTGAACGAGTTGGAATTACACAGATTTGGAGGTGAAATGTTTCAGAGAATGCAATTACTGCTTACACTGATGGATAAGGGGAAGGAACATATCAAGATATTATGCAGGTCAGTTACTGCGCTCCCCTAAATTCTTCAGTCCTTTAAGTTGTCTCCTTTTTTCCAATAGCATTCATTAGCTTTTTAGGATAAATGTTCACTGAAGAAAATTGAGAAAATAAAAAAAAAATTGAATGATTTAAATCCCACCAATTGCAATTTCTTCTTTTAAACCATGGATACAGACATGTTTATTGAAGAAAGTTGGAAAGAAGTTAATATTTTACACAGAACCAATTGAAACAATTCATAATCCCACAAAAAAAAGTGAAGTTACAGAGTGCATCCTTCTGAGTACCCTGCTTTTTTCAGTTAATATTAATTTAACTGATTACATTTCCTTTAATGTTGTAATATTAATAGTAATTATATTATCTGGAACACCTCACCTCAAATATAGTCACACTCTACAGCGTAAATGATACCAAAAGGTATACATTTGGTATCAATGGATATTCATCAGGTAGATACAGAATGCGTTATACCAGTGTAATGATACCAAAAGTAACATTCTGGTGATACCAAAAGTACCATTTGTTATCATTAGTTGTAAAAGTGTTCCATCTCCGTTAAGTCACAGAATGAGTTCTTGTTTGCATCCATGGGAAGGAGAAAAGGTCTAGTCAGAAAGGAATTAAAAATTATTCACTAAAACCGATGTTAATAGTCAGATGCTACCTTCTCTGTGAAGTATTGCTTGACTTGCTCTCACTCCAGCCTAAGGAGAATTCTCCTACTTGTGCCCAATTGCTATTTGTGTGTCTGTCTATCTATCTGACTGACTGACTGACTGCCCCTGTCCTCTAACACCTGGGTCAGTGGTATCATTGGTTTTTACATGACTAGATCCCCATGAGCTTCCTGAGGGCAGACATGGACTCTGATTTGTTTTGTATCCTCTGGGCCTGGCTTCAGTAGACATCAAATATGTATTTTACTGAGCTAATTAATGAATTCATGCATTCACAGGACAACAAGCTCAGATTTTTTTTCTCATCCCATGCAATGATTCCCTGCAAAGGTTTATCTTATTTTTTTAAATAGGTAAATTTTTAATGGTTAATTTTTAAATTGTCATTTGAAAGAAAGTAAAATGTAATTATTCCAACACTAACCTGAATATTATGCTTAAGCATTAGTGAGTCTGTGCCTAAAAAAGCCAGGTGTCTATAAAAATCAAATAATAACTTGACAACCAGATGATAGTTGCTAAGAGACTGAATTTTTCTGCAAATACATGGTGTATGAAGTATGGCCTAGATTCCTATCCCACATAAAACATCTTCCTTGAAGTTATCTAAAAAGTCTGACTTTGTATGGTTTGTCAAGTCATATAAGTTACTCCCTTCGGTACCTTGCTCCTGCTATTAAAAATCACCAGTCTTGCCCTAGCAGGTTTGACTCAGTGGCTTGTCAGCCCGCGCACTGAAGGGTCCTGGGTTCAATTTCCGGTCAGAGCACATGCCTGGGTTAGGGGCTTGATCCTCAGTAGGGGGCGTGCAGGAGGCAGCCCATCAATGATTCTCTCTCATCATTGATGTTTCTATCTCTCTCTCCCTCTCCCTTCCTTTCTGAAATCAACAAAAATATTTTTTTAAACCAGGAGTCTATACATAGAATATTATCCCAACACCATCATCTGTTCTGAACCCCAAGTTGTTTAGATTACAGACTGAGGCTCCTTTAGCTCCAAAGTATTTCAGTGGTGTTGAATGTTACCCTCTCCTTAAGTCACCAGTTGGAAACAACCATCACTCATGATGTACTAACAGAGCTAATTTAAAAATATATATATCTACAATGTTTCTGTGTTCCAGAGTGAAATAAAAATGAACTGAGGTTATCTGCAGGTTTTGAAAGACTTGTTCACCATTAGTGGAACATAATGGAGATTTTGCTCTATCTGCCCAAAGCTAGAAATTGTGTTTGAAATAAATATGTCAATACTTAACTACTGTATTAGTTAGAAACTTTTATTGCAAAAACTTTTCTCACCTTAAAACATGAAGGGATTACTATGACATTGATTATTCTCACATGTGTTCTGTACAGTGCTTGCGCAAGATTCTGAGCTTTAGTGTTTACAAATTAAAAGAAGTGTGTCGAAAGACAGAAAGCAAAGGTGGAGAAAGGATTCTAAGATTTCTACAATCAGCATTTCCCAGTCCATAGCAATCCCTCATTTAATTCAAGAACAACATTAAGACCAACGAATATAAAAACCCCAAAGGAAAAGCCTTGTCCGTCCACAGGTGTCTACTGCAAACAGGCTCTCACTCTGCAGCTACAAGCTGGAGCCCCTGATTTCCTCACTCAGAGATGCCTCATAGTGAGTCAAAGTGCATTTTAATTGAAGGACGATGATACCTCTACGTGGAAAAATTATCATAAGACACAAACTGTTTATTCAGCAGCATTTACAGAAATATATTCACTCTGCCCCACCTAGAAATCCATGTCTTTATTTTAAAAGTGTGATGTTTAAGAAGTGCTGCCTCACAGATAGTTGGAATATTTTATCTGCTCCAAAGATGCTTGTCTGCCAGAGTATAAGTACACTTGATATGTAGTCTCTCAAAACATCCTAGATATTCTTCTCTGTTTGAATTGTTACTCATACAAATTAATCTACCCCAGTGATTTTCAACCTATTTTGTCTCATGGCACACATAAAATAATTACTAAAATTCTGCAGCACACCAACAATATATATATTTTGCCTTTCTGGCAAAAAAAAAAATAGTGTAATTTTGATTCATTCACACCTACAACTATTGTTGTATTGGCTGTTGTCATTTTTTATTTGACAATCTAAGGGAAAAGAGGTCCGTGCCCCTGACTAAAAAGTCAGGTATTACATGTTTTAAAATCACTGATCACTGATCTAACCAATCACTGATTGAAAATCACTGATCTAACCAATTTCCATCTTAAGAACACCTTCTAATCATCTTCAGCCCCCGGCAACTTTCAGTTTGCTTTCAAATCACACTAATTCCACTTGCCTTTACCCACATTAGTGTCTAACTCTCTCCCCAATATTCACATATAGTCACCTTCTCTTCCAGGATAAACATTTACTGCTGATCAGCCACAGTCACAACTGGAAACAAACGGCCCACTCAAACTAGGATAAATGAGTCGGGTTGATTTATTTACAAAGGGTCTACAGTCATGTGCAGCATAACAATGTTTTGGTCAATGATGGACCGAATATATGACAGTGGTCCCATAGGTTATAATGGAGCTGAAAAATTCCTTTCTCCAAGTGATGTCGTAGCCATGGCAACGTGGTAGTGCACTGCCTTTCTGTTTGGTGAAGGTGTCAGTCTATGGATAGAAATACCTGGGCCCAGGTAAGCTTCCCACAGACCTCTTGCCTTTCTGAACCAAGGTTACAATTGAACACGATGCCCTTTAGCAATAACCATTAGGAACTTTGAAGGAAAAAAAAGATTTTATTTCTTTCAAACCCTGGACCCTACCAGAGGGCACACAGCAAGGTCACAGGTAAAGAGAGAGAGAGCAGGTGTATAGGGCCCGGGGTTCTGCTTTTACTGGGGTTGAGGGTGGGGGGCCTAGGGTTTCATGGGATTCCTCTTTTTTGGTGAATGGAGAACATACAAGTGAGCATTTAAAGTGTGGGAGTGGCCATCCAGAAAAACCCCAAAAACAATAAAGTGTGGGAGTGGTAAAATGCAAGCAGCCCAAAAGGTCAATTATCAAGACCAACCAAAAGTCTCTTTTAAAAAGGAGCCTCCGTGAGGGGAGGGTCCTGGCTCTTCATCTAGTGTGTAGCTGGCAATGTGTTTATCTGAGACAGCCGGCTTTAAAGTGGAAGCCTCTCAGTAATGGATGCCATTGCAATCAAAGCTTAAGCCAAGCCTTGTATTGCCTGCCCACTCCCTCACGGCCACCCCCCCCCAAAAAAAAATGAAGGGGGAAAAAAGCTAACTGTTCTGACATACACTATGATTACTCATATGTTTGTGGTGATCCTGGTGTAAACAAACATACTGTGCTGCTAGTCCTAGAAAAGTAGAGTGCACACAATTACAGCAGTAGGCTACCCCATCTAGGCTTGTGTAAATGAACTCTGTGATGTTCCCACAACCATCACCTCATGTCGCATTTCTCTGAACACATCCTGGAGGTTAAGTGGCACATGACTGTAACTACAGATGTGCAAGAGGGACGTAGGGAAACCACAGCGTGAACCTAGGGCTAACGGCAGCTGAACGGTCACTACCCCTATGCCGGGGGTCAGAGACAGTCATTGCCAAAAGCAAAGGTGAGCCGAAACCGGTTTGGCTCAGTGGATAGAGCGTCGGCCTGCGGACTGAAGGGTCCCGGGTTCGATTCCGGTCAAGGGCATGTACCTTGGTTGCGGGCACATCCCCAGTGGGACATGTGCAGGAGGCAGCTGATCGATGTTTCTCTCTCATCGATGTTTCTAGCTCTCTATCCCTCTCCCTTCCTCTCTGTGAAATATCAATAAAATATATTTAAAAAAAAAAAAAAAGCAAAGGTGAGGAATCCACAGACCTTTGCTGGTCTAGTGTTTGTTAAGTGAGCTCCGTACAGCAATTGAGAGGAAGCATTTACAAATTTCAATAGCAATTGGACAGAATAGGTGTGTGTCTTGTATCTAATAATAAAAAATGGTTTGGATTATCTATGTCTTATTTTAATTTTCACTTCATTTTTCTAGTAATTCCTGTGCCTCCTATCTACCAACCAGCGACAGACTAGAAATCAGAGAAACAAAGCGGCCCTTCACTGGCGGTAATGCAGGCGCTCTGCCTGGAAAAGGCTTCTGAAGAGGAGCTGCCTTCACTTGGGCAACAGGCAGCCCAGGGGGCCCCATGGAAGACAGTCCCCCCTCTCCAATCTCCTGTTGACGTTCTCCATTAGCTAACCCCTTTGATATCCGCACAGGTCAGTTCTCCGGGACAAAGAGCAGGAAACAGAAGGGTGGAGAGTGGGTCCCCTTTTGTACAAGCGAAAAAGCTCATGTTCCCAACATCGCAAATGCACAAAGTCCCATCATCACAGCCATGTCACTGTGGTCCTACTCCCTGTGCCACCTGTCACTTCACTGCCTCTCAGCTCCAGATTCACCCTTCAGCACATGCTCTGCCTAACCAACAGAGGTTCTTCAAGCATCTCTCCTGTACAGCCAGCGCCTGTTGAGCTTTCTCAGTAGAGGGCTTTGGGGGACACTGCAAAAGGAAGGGGCTCTCCTGCAGTTCACAGCTGCTGCCTGGGGTCAGCGGTTTCACAGGGATGACTTCCGTCACCCTCTGCCCCAGACACACACCCAGAGTATGTGGCCCATTGGGAGCTCTCAGCTCCAGCCTAGCCTGGTATTAAAGATAGAACCCACTGCACAGGTCGCGTTGAGTACTGATTTTAAAGTGCACATGGAATCAGCACATGGACATGCAGTTCTTACTAGATGAGCCCAAAGCAACTTTGGTTACCTCCTCACCTGCTTGGGGCATGGGGACCGGGCAAGCCTTCACCCCTGGATAAAGCTTGGGCTGACACAATGACTGTTCTGACTCAGACTCCAGGAGCTGGGGGGGGCGGGGTGGGTGGTGGGGGGGACTTAAGGTCTTACAATCACTAGAAAACATAGTCTCAGGTCAATTATTGAGAGTATCCAGTCCAGTATATATAGATCAGTACTTCAATCTTTATTCAAATGTAAGACTTCTGGGAAGGAATCTTTCTCTTTGATCCCTCTACCTCCCCCTGTTTGTTAACTGTGACCACGGGACCCTCCAGGGTTAAGTGCTGGCAGGGAGGAGGTAACGGAGACAGAGAAAAGCTCTTACATGGCTCTTTTAGTCAAAATATGGCTTCATGCTGTCTGCACTGACAGGTACCGAAAGCAAACCCTTTCTCTTCAGAGGGTGTATAAATGTCTAATCACTCTATGTTGTACACCTGAAACTAATATAATATTGTATATCAACTATAATTGGAAAATAAGTTAATTTTTAAAGAGCTAATCCTTTCTGTTACCGACACCTGTAGGATTCTTCAGAGGGGTTCCTCCCCAGTGGCATATTCTAGTTCTCCACGGATCCCGCCTGACTCAGTCCTTGGTTTCCCAGAAGCTCTCTTGGTGCTGACCTTCTCTGTCTTCAAGATGGATCCCTCCTACACATGATTTTAAATTGTTCCAGCCCAGCTCTCTCACCCCTCCAAGTGACTCACACTAGGCCAAAAGAATAATCATGTAGCCTTTGTCCCAAGAAATCTAGGACTGAAGGTCAAGCCAAAGGCAGCAACAACTCTCCTCATTCACCTTCCAAAGCCACCTGCCAGCATCCCCTCAGCCCCTCTAGACTTTTCTGGAAGAGAGTCAGACACCATTCCACTGTGTCCACCCTAACTCTAGTGAGGCCCCTACTGAGCGCTCTGCAGGTCCACTAGTGCACACCACAAAATCAAAATGAGACAGGTTTTATGAACTTGCTCAGCTTTTTGAGGGAGGGAAGCATTTCTGATTTCAATTCTCCCCGAGAGACTCCCCTATAATTTATAATTTTACGTCTTTATTTTTCTTTCCCATAACCCTTGATCAGACATCCCTTTGGTGCCCACAAGCATGCTAATAAATTATCCACATGTGACCTTACTGGGGTTTTACCACAGATTGCTCTATATAGTTGTGGGGATAACATGCACAATCACTTAATAGGAATTCGACTATTATGTTCAACAATAATGTTTAAAACATGCAAGCCCTACCTATTGAAATCATTCTTTGGCAATCTTGCTGTGTACATCCAAACAAAAGGATGTTGAGATTTTTATGACACCAGTAGTCACCATTTTAATTATATGCAAAAACCAGATAACAAATAACATTTCTGATCCAACTTTGCTTATGCTAAATAGCTGTAATGACATATCAGAGGGGGTGTCCTATATAATAAAAGCCTAATATGCTAAGTGTCTGGTTGTCTGTTCAACCAATCAAAGGGTAATATGCTAATGATATGCTAAGACCGCTCAACTGCTTGCTATGATGTGCACTGACCACCAGGGGCAGACGCTCCAACCAATAGGTTAGCTTGCTGCTGGGGTCTGGCTGATCAGGACTAAGCGAGATGAGCCAGACAAGCCCTGGATCCCTCCTATGGTCCCTCCCCAGCTAGCCAACCTCCTGCATCCCTCCCCAGCTGTGCTCATTAATCAGTGGGGTCCCTTGGCCTGGCCTGAGCCCTCTCGCAATCTGAGACCCCTTGGGGGATGTCAGAGAGCCAGTTTTGGCCTGATGGTAGAACAACCGGTTGCTATGACATGCACTGACCACCAGGGGGCAGACGTTCAATGCAGGAGCTGCCCCCTGGTGGTCAGTGCACTCCCACAGGGGGAGCACCACTCAGCCAGAAGCCAGGTTCACAGCCAGTGAGCGCAGCAGCAGTGGCAGGAGCCACTCCTGCCTTCACGGCAGCACTAAGGATGTCCAACTGACAGCTTAGGGAGCAGGCCTAAGCCATCAGTAGGACATCCCTGAGGCCTCCCGGACTGTGAGAGGGTGCAGGCCAGGCTGAGGGACCACCTGCCCCCATCCCCCGAATGCACAAAGTTCATGCACTGGGCCTCTAGTAAATAAATAATTTTTAAATTTTCTTTTTGCCATTTTTTGCTGCTAGTTTTATAGTTTTGCATATGAAGAATTTTAAACAGAAAGATCAAAGTCCATTAAAAAGGAGGTTTGGGGTTTTGGGTGGGTTTTTGTATTTGTTTTCTTAAATTTTAGACCATCCTTTGAAAACCACAGGATATCTAAAAATACAAGTCGTACTCACAACAGGCTGAGACAGAAAGTACAAAGATGAGTACAACTTGTATGTAAGACTGGTTATGTGGGCCAATATAATTAAAATGGTCAAGGTGACATGGAATTACTCTGAAAGAAGTCATGAGAATTCCTAAAAGAAGAAGCAGTTTCCTGAACTGGTTATGTCAGAACCATCTAGAACAATAATTCCCCCAGTAAACCAGACACAAACCTGTCTATACCTGAGATGGCCACTAGTCTACACAATGTCCATTCTTTGCTGCTTCTTAGAACCCTGATTTTATTGGTGCTGTGTATTCAAAAAAAAAAAAAGCAACATTTTCCCACCTTTTGCAAATTGGTATGACCATGTGACTAATTCTGGTTGGTGAATAGAGCTAGAAATATTGTATAACATTTCTGAGAAAGCTCCTTTAAGAGGGGTGAAGAACTGGGTGTGAATTCTTTTACACAATCCTCCTTAACTATGTAGAATTTGGACTCTACAGCTGGATCCCTCCAGCAAACATCTTAGAACATGAAGTAATCTTGAAGTCAGAAGCCCTAGATGACAGATCAAAGGAGACCGGGTTCCAGTGCCTCCAGCCCTGCACTGTTTCTGCCACACTTTTTCTAAGGAAGGAAAGGAAACCCGACATGTTTAAGTGCCTGCTATTACACACCATCAAATCCCAAACACAGTGATCCTGGCATTTTCTTGGCCTTCCCAGATTCCAACAAATTCTTTTCATTTTCACACAACTATAACAACCTCAACAATGCCACCTGGTTGCTAGTGATTGTAACATGTCCCTTGGAAATGTTAAAACCTGGGGGAAATGCCTGTCTTAGAATGAATAGAGCAGGTATTTGGAGTTTTTGGTTTATCGTGTTGCCGTGGCTTCCCTGAAATGTTACTAGTAACTTCACTGATTATGAGACACGTAGAAGCTGGGGACCTCCAGTATAGGAAGTTATATGACCATGAGAGGATGCTTTGTGCATACTCAGCCCAGGAAGGAAGCTAAGGGAAATGTGATCTAACACAGGTGTTGCCACCCACAGCTGGGGGAAGGCAGCATGTCAGTGAGACAGTAGCTATAGCAACATCAGTGTCAGGGAATTTATGTATTATTGAGTTAAGAATCTCTTGCACTGTAATGGACCTTAACCAAACAAAGCATCTGAAAATCATGATAGCCTACTGATAAACATCAAAGAAAGGCCCAAAGGAAGACACCTCCAATCAGAGGATGGAGGAGAGATGGGCAGGTAACGTTCTGCTGGCACAGGCCATCAGAGGTTAGCCCTGTTAAAATACCTATGTTAACTATCCACACATAACTTACGCTGGTAAAGGAAATAATGTTCTAATAAAAGGGAATCTGAATAAATATTTGCATTAGAACAAGGAAATTGTTCTGGAAGCTTCTAATGAGTTATTATTGATATTATATATTTTCTACCAGGTAAAATGAAATACTAAATAGCCCATAGAAACCAGGTAAGGTAGATTGAATCCTTTTGTTCTCACTCTCCCCCTGTACTAGAATTATGCACCTATGCCCTTTGCCACATGACTTTGCATCTCTTTTTACAGCAGCCTAGCCTGGAAGACCCCCAGCCTGAAGCTGAGCCACCCAGCAATAGCCCAGGCTAGATCAGCTGACCTCCAATCCACAAACCTGTGAGCATGAGAATAGCGTGGTGTGAACTTCCAATTCTTTAGGTAATAAAGGGTCTTCTTTGTTATGAATGTTTGTATTCCCCCCAATCCATATGTTGAACTCCTAACCCCAAAGACGATGGTATTAGGTGGAGGCTTTGGGAAGTGCTTAGGTAATTAAGGCGGTGCCCTCATGAGTAGGATTGGTGCTCTTATAAAAAGGTTCCAGAGAGATCCCTTACCCCTTCCACTACATGAGGATACATTGAAAAGGCACCATTTATGAATCAGAAAACAGACTCTCATCAGACACCAAATGTGCTGGTGCCTTGATCTTGAACTTCCACCCTTCACAGCTGTGAGAAATGAATATCTGTTGTTTATAAGCTACTCAGTCTGTATAGCAGCCTGAACAGACTAAGACAGGATATGATACAATACTCAAAAAATGCCAGCGATTTCTGGGCATTTTGAAAAATTTAACAATACAAAACTAAAAGTATGTAACCCAATATATAATGCACTGGAATCATTTTTACTTTGTCATAGCATCATTAAAGTCTAAAGATTAGAGAATGTTCAACTGAATGCTTCAGTATACGATATGTTGACTGATAGGGTTATACTTTGTCAAGTAGTTATCTAGAATAATATGAATTTAATCATGGCTATCCATTTCCTACCTATTGGAGACAACACACATAGTTTCCAATAAGTAGCAATTTTCTTTTTGCTTTTTGTCCCTTCATGCTGTATTGCCTGTGTTCAACTCATAGTTGAGGAAAATGGTCAGAAGGTCAACACATGGAGAAAATACATGAAGCACCCAGACAGTCCATATACACAATGATCTATACCAACTGAGAGTTGTTTTAATATCATGTTGTAAATAGTTTCTTAACCCAGACATTCAATCTGTGCTTTAAAAAGGTAAGATTATGTCTTAAAATTTTGTAAACAGATGACATGATAAAAATAGATTCTATGTTTACTGGTTTGAATGAACAGTTACTAATCTTTGTCACTTTTATTTGCTGAATGTCCTTGAAAGAAACACATCACCAACTTCCTACTTATCTATCTCTCCCATAATACCCAGTATATGAAAGTCACTCAAAAAGACACATAATAAAATTCATAATGAATGACACAATACATGGTTCCAAAGATGTTTACTATTTGGTCAAACAATATTTTCAATTGTCAGTCATAAAGTGAAATGTACATTCACATACATGTTAAACACCCATCAGACCTGCATTATTGCTATGAGACACCATTTTATACTCCGTGGGAAAATGCAATTCCTGAGGTCATTATTGGCTTTTATAAATCATTTTCTTCCCTGTTAAATCATCTTTCCTTAAGTGACTTGGGAGTGTGAATTGGGGTCAGGATGTCAATTTCAGACCAACTTTCTATGCCTACTAAATGAGAAAACAGGCTCTATATTTTATAAAAGGTAGAAAAATGACCATGATGTGCAGAATTTTTTTCCAATGTATACCATACAGGAAAAATGTAGACCGAACACAAAAGAAGTCTTTTCTGAAAGATCTCAATCCCATAAGGAACGTATGTTTTCCAGATAATCAGTCCTCGACGTACAGCAGTCCAGCTGTTGTTTTGCATTTATTTAAAATATCCTTTGCTAAATAATTGTGTTCATCTTTAAAAGAAAATTACTTAAAATTACATTCAACTTTTTTTTCTTAAAACCAGGACATTATACATGAAAACTGAGCCACCAGTTACCACCTTTGCAGTCTCTTTTTGTTTGGTGCAACCACAACCTAAGTCATACAAAGCAATTCCTACTTATTGTGAAATCTGGGAGAGTTTACACTTAGAGATAAGTATCATATACAGCCTAAATTTACTAAGGCTAGCAAAGCTTTATTGATTTCATAATTTATATTGGATGGTTTTCAAAACAATCCTATGAATGCCTAACTAAAGTATGACACAAAAAATGCTGTGAGCAATACTTCATTCCTGGGTGCATGAAGGCCTTGGAATCATTTGTGTCTGTGTTGTATATGTTCTGATATCCTCCCATATTTTTATGCACTTGCTCATGAAAGTACTAGAACAAATTAATTTAAAAGAATACCACTCTGAAATTTCTTGAACTGTTGATCCTACTCAGAGGTTTAAAAGCTTCTACCACCTAGCTTGCATTCTCCTTTGGGCTTTTGGTGTCTAAGTGACTACATACTGCATGTTTCTTGCTTTGTGATGATTTTCTAATCTGTATGTACATGAAAAGGTGGGTATTTACCAAAAATCTTGCATACAAGGCTTTTCAGATTGGAACTGTAATCTTTTGATACATTTCTAATAACAAATAATGGCCTATTTCACAGATCTGAAAGCAATAACTAGTTATCTTGACCTACAGTTGAAAAAAAATTATCTTTGAACTAAACAGGATCAGCTTAAAATCCCTCTGGAGATGTTTTTATTTAATAAATGCCTTCATTAACAACACCATCTTTCATCTCCTGTTACCCCAACTCAATTTCTCCTGCATACAAAGTAATGAGCAGGATGGCTGTGAACCCAGTTAACATTCCAGCGTTCTGAATCATGAAGAAGGTGAAGTCGGTCTTTCTGCCAGTTACCTTTTCTCTCAGCATGTCATTCATCTCTGGAAACTAGAAGAGAGATATATTGTTAGATAACTGTCGCCATCTTGTGGTGAAACATAAACTAGTCATTAATATACTTCTGAAATAACCATTTATTTCAGATGTTTTGATGTTTTGGGAATATCTAGCTCTATTAAATATTTAAAAAAAGTACTAAAATAGCATTCCCCAGTGAATTAATCAGTTAATCAGTGAAATGGGATTTACCTCATTTTATTCCCTCTCTCTCTCTCTCTCTCCCATCACAGCATTCTTTCAGAGCCTCAAATACATGGAGCCTCTTTCCTCCCTCAGATCTTCACAAGTGCTAAAATTTTTACTGAACTTTTCCACCTCCAGTTTTCCAATGAGCTAAATCCTTCAGGTTTCAACTTAAATCATACTTTCTTAGAAAGGTTTCTCTTAGCCCCTTCTAACTTACATTAGGTTCCTTTACTTTCATCTCTCATACATATATCGCTTTACCTTTTATTTCACAGATTTTTTATTTGTAATCACTTAGTCATGTGTGTGGTTTTTGTTTCTTTGTTGAACTTTAGGTTCTCCTCATTTGTAAACAGAAAGCCCCATGAGTGAGGGGACAGTGCCTCTTGTCCATACCAGCATGCCCAGTAGCTTATCAATTTCCAGGCCTAGTGGCTGAATAAATCATTTTTTAGTAATCACTATACATTTAATTACTGTTCTTTTCAATTTATGTACTTTTGCTTGCTCTGCCCCTCACAAAATTACAAGGTTTTTAAATAAATTATGCACTGCTCTAGGATTGAAGACTATAACGTTCTCATTACAGTGAAAGCAATTAAATCCCCAAGTTCTGTACCTAAGATCTACTCTTTCTCAGCAGGTAGCTTCTACTGAAAAGGCTCCATGTGGAGATCAGCGAATGCCACTCCTAAGAACATATTCCAAAATGCTTGCTGTGTGTGCAATGGTGCATTGTACCAGCATCCAAGAGGTCCCCACAGTCAATCATGTGCCTGATTTAAGAAAATTGGTACAAGAATACAATGGATGAAACCATTCTGGAAAGAATGAAACTGCTGTAAGTATATACAGCATCATTTATCAGTATTATTTCTGCAAACTAAACACTCTAATAGAGTCTGTTCTTATATCAGAGAAAGGAGAAGTGATGACCTAGCATAAATAGAGTGGGAAACACTAATTCTGTGAAGAAAAATATAAATGCAGTGAGGGCTCGAAAGGATGGAATCCTTGCTCTTTTAAGGGGCTGAACAGCACAGCCAACAGAGCTTGGCAGTGAACATTTGGAGCTAAGAATGCAGATGGAGGAGCTTAAATTATTAAATTATGTCTGTAATTTAAAACATTCAGTTCTAAATGCAAAGGAAATAATCCTTGATTTGCATACACTTAGCACCTCTTCATTTTCTAAAAAGCTGTACATGATTCATATAAAAATGCACAGGACTATTTATATTCTCTCTCTTACATACACAAACACACATATACACACACATATAAATACACAAGACACAGCCATAGGCATAAATATAGATATAAATATAGACTGATCCAAGTGCATATTGTCTAATTTTAATTTACCAGTTTTAGTTTCACCCAAAAGGCTCTCACTGTTTAAAACTTTGAAATAACAAAATTCTATTTACAAAACAAGTCAGTCCTCTTCCAATGTGAGATCCTCACAACAGAGAAGGAAAAAAAAAAAACCCTAAGGGACATACACTAATAGAGTACAAGGTTTATCCACCCCAAGACAAAAACCTAGGGAAAATATCTCTACTTCAGCAAAAATAATTCATCTCCTCTTCTATCAATAAGATCATAACTTAAAGAATCACCCTGCCAACATGGCTCAATGGTTATACATCGACCCATGAACCAGGAGGTCACAGTTCGATTCCCAGTCAGGGCACATGCCCGGGATGTGGGCTCGATCCCTGGTGTGGGGCGTGCAAGAGGCAGCCAATCAATGATTCTCTCTCATCATTGATGTTTCTATCTCCCTCTCCCTCTCTCTTCCTCTCTGAAATCAATAAAAATACATTTTTAAAAAAGAATCAATGAGAATCCCTTTTAAATTACTATTCAAAGAGTTATCTGCTAAACCAGGAATATCTTAAATTGCAACAAAAAGAATTTCCTTTCACCCTTAGTCAAATTGTAGCCTAGATATTTATTCATAAATTTTAAACTAAAACAAGATAAAAATTTAAAATTTCTTACCATGTCTGCCAGAGAAATATACAGGAACATGCCTCCAGCAAGTGCGAATATAATATTTGGAGCAAAGTTGTTGCCCACCAAGATGCCAAAAGCTAGCCCAACATAACAGGAACACGCAGAAAGGAAATTGAATAACAAGGCTTGTCGAGTGCTCATTCCTGCATTGAGTAGGATCACAAAGTCCCCTAGAAGAAGAACAACATATCAAGAGTTTTTTTCAATTTGGGGATGAGATGAAAGATAATGTCTAACAAGGGCTTCTTTACTTGGATGCCATCGGCAGGGTGTTTAAGTGTGTCATGTGAAATGTCTCATTCCACTGAGAAACCAAGAAGTAACTGACTTTCCCAGCGTGCACAGAGCCCTTACCTAGCTCGTGAGGAAACTCCTCGCACAGGATTGCTATAGAGGTGCTGAGTCCCTGGAGAAGGGACAAGGTGCAGGAAGCCCCAATCGCCAAGCCGTCGATGAAATTGTGGAGGGCATCACTGAGCGTCACCATCCAGGCGATTGTCCCTATCTCTGACAGTTTGGGCCCCTTCAAGCAGGTACATGAGCTTGCCTCCTTTTTCTCATCCTGGAAAAGGGCAGAAAAATCAATCCACAGAAAAGACATTTCTTGAAAGTGTAAGAAATATAGAGAAGTAGGAGATGTGTTATGTCTTGAGGGAGACAAAAGGTTACAACAGAAAGTCTTTCACCGTGGAGGGGAACCCCTCATCACTTGTAACAGAGAAAAGAAAACATGGTAGGGAAAAGGGAAATGAATAGATTGGCAGGCCTGGAACAAGCCACTGAAAAGACATTTTATTTTACTTTCCCCTTAAAACAATCCTTTGATTTACATGAACAAATTCCTACCACTGCCTTCCTGAAATGTAACAGTTCTTAATCTATGAATTTGATTTATTCACATACTTTGAAATAAAAAAACATTTTTAAAGGCTAAATTTAAAGTCTTTTGCATGTTACTATTTAAATGTTAAATCCATGTTTAAAGCATGATGTCATCCAAGAACGTTTATTCTAGTCACTCCTACACCACTATGTGACTGTGAGCAAGTTATCTGGGCCTCAGTTTCTTCAACTGTAAAGTGAGGAGAATGTATTAGATGATTCATTTATTTTTCCATGACTTATTAAATTTCCACAGTCTTCTAGGTGCCATGCGGGGTGTCTAGGCTAAAACAACGTGGTCCTACCAGCTCTAATTTCAATTATTCCCTTAACAAATTTCACAAAGTGTGATTGGAACAGGCTTGCCTTTACACTAACACTTCTTTCCATTTTGAAATTATTATAAAAATAGAAAATCTTACAATGGACACTTTTTAAGAATTTAAATTTTCATGAAATTTACAAAAATGTATAAAATCAAATGTCAAATGCCAACTAAAGCATTTCCCAGAAATTGTTAAAAAAAAAAAAAAGATAATGACATGTAAATACATTTTTAAGTAGGGAAGCAATTTACAATTAACTCGAGAACATTTTGTTCCTAATTCCCCTCCCCTCAACTCTACTTCAGCAGCTAATCAACATATTTATTGAACATCTGCAATTTGGAAAACAGTGTGCTGGATGCTACAGGAAATGCACGGAAGCATAAACGTCAGCTTCTATCTTCAACGAGTGCAGTTACCTTGGAGAAACACGACGTAAAGTAGCTGACTGGCTTTTTAAAATGTACACTGTACATCCGGCTGAGAGAGACTTCCTTCAGAGCAATCATCTGAGAGATTTTACATTTACACCAACATCACTTCATTACACAAAACACTTTGGGGACTGTGCTTTCAGAATTGACTTTGGATCTTGCAATATATCTTTTCACTGTTTGCTTAGTGGCAAATATTCATCTTTGCAGGATGATTCTTGTTTGTAGACACAACCAAAGTCATTTGGAGCCTATAAATTCTTACATTTATATGAAGGAGGGAGGATTGTTACTACTAGTAATAGTAGAGGTAGTAGTAGTAGTAGTAGTAGTAGTAGTAGTAGTAGTCATAACAGCATTGGAAATAGTCATAGCAAAGCCCTATAGTTTTTTATTTTGTGTCAGGTACTATTCTAAGCACTTAGATATTTAATTCCTTTAGAACAATTCTATGAATTAAGCACAACTGTTATCATCATTTTATAGTTGAGGAAACTAAAGCACAGAAAGGTTAGTTAGCTTACCCAAGGATACAAAGGAAGTGAGTGGGTGTTTTTTTTTGTTTGTTTGTTTTTGGGGGGTTTTTTTGTTTGTTTGTTTTTTGTTTTTTTGTTTTTTAGTAACTATTTCACTACTCCAAAGGCCTGGTGGGCAGAGGGGCAGGGACTTCTTGTTTGTAATAGGATCTGGAGGCAGTTCCTCAGAGAACACACCCTCCTCTCAAACACCTCTTCTAAACACTTGAAGCAGTGTTGGGATAAGTGCTCAGTCTCCTTTGATTTTAAAAAGCAAAATCTCCTCAGCATAAAAAATTTTCATCTGGTCTTAAAACACACTCTTTTTACTTTATAGTGTTAAAAGACAAACTGAAGCAAATTAAAAATGTTAAAAAGAGGTGTTTTGGGTTTTGTTTTTTTTTTTTTGAGCAAAAATCCATTCAAATATGGCCCCGCCAAACAGGAAGTGTGGGGAACGCTCCACTGACAGGAGACGAGGCAAAGCAAAGCAAGGAAACTGTTGATTGGCTGTAGCTTCCACCCAGTTGGCTGTTTGCGACTGATTGCCCTTGGGTTCCATTTTGTACCTTTCAGGCATTTACAGGCTTGGATTTGAGTTTGCTTCCAGAGGCCACCGTAGCATTAGAGCCACCTTAGTCAAATGGCCTCCTGGTTTAATTAATTTAACCACTGATATATCTTAAATGCACGAAAATATACACAATCATGTTTTAGTACATGGCTTGGAATAAATGCCCTAGCGCAGGAAGCAATTACTGCCAACAGAGAAACAAAGGTGGTCGTGAGAAAAACCATAGAGGAAGACACCTTGGCTTTGCAAAAACTTACTGCCAAGATGCACTTGCTAAGAACAGTTGTTTTAATCTTCCAGCTTGGTTTACCTAATCAAATACTTATGATTTTTTTTTAAGTTTTATTTCTTTTTCTTTTTTTATTTTTCAATTACAGTTTTAAATTTCTTTATTTACTTATAATGGTTTAGGGAAAAGAATACAAGACCAAGTCTTGAATGCCTGATATTACATAATATATACAATCTCTGTGTACAAACTCCTTTAATTCTGAAAAAGAAATTAAATTAATATATTAGACATGATAATTTTACCTCTAAGTACAGTTATTATTGAATCTATTTATTATACTCCCTTTTAGCTCTATAAGCTCAGGTCTCCAATGGCACTATTAGGTAGGCTAACAGTTATACATTTTTAATAGCTTTGGAATAAACAAAAGTAGGCAAACATTCACAAAAAGTCTTTTTTAATTTGCCTATTACTGTTACTGAGCAGAGAGAACACTAAATTCCAGTCCTTCCAATTAAGTTAGTGCCTATTCTTCTCTTTCTCTTTCTTCTTTATTTCTGTTCGCGGTTGTTATTGTTTGCTTGCTTGCTTCTTTGTTTAACTTGTACACTAAATGTAAGGCTGTGTTTATCCTCAGCCACGATGAGACAACTCAATCTAATGAAAAAAACAGCCGAAACCGGTTTGGCTCAGTGGATAGAGCGTCGGCCTGCGGACTGAAGGGTCCCGGGTTCGATTCCGGTCAGGGGCATGTACCTTGGTTGCGGGCACATCCCCAGTGGGAGGTGTGCAGGAGGCAGCTGATCGATGTTTCTCTCTCATTGATGTTTCTAGCTCTCTATCCCTCTCCCTTCCTCTCTGTAAAATATCAATAAAATATATTTTTAAAAAAAAGAAAAGAAAAAAACAGAGATCTGAAATCCAGAACTGAATTCTCGCTTGGTTCTGGTGAGAATTACTGTGTAATCATCAGCAAAGCTCTTAACATCCCTTAGTTATTAATGGAAATGAAAGTCAAGGCACATTATAGAATAATCAGAATGGGGAGGGAAATAATATTATGGACCAAAATTATAAAAGTAGAGAAGAGACTAAGTAGAAACCCAACATAAATATGGAGGAAGAAGCAAAAAGTAAAAGAAAGAAAAACTACAAAGAAATCAAAATGAAGAAAACAAGTGGGCTTACTGCAGAACAGTTAAAGTTGAAGCAAGGAGGAGGAAGATCTAAAAGAGAAAGCAGCATGAGGTGGGGGAGGAGGAGGAAGAGAAATGGAAGGAGGAGGAAGATAAAAAGGAGAAAGAAAATAAGAATAAAAAGAAGGAGGTAGAAAAGAATGAGAATGAGTCAAGGAGGGGGAGAAAAATGAGGAAAGAAAAAGAAAGCACATGGCTACCCTCCAGTAGAATCTCTATTAATAAAAGGCCCGTGGCAGTGACGCCATAATGCCGTCATGACCGACCAAATGCCGGGGGGAGGGGCGGGATGGAGCATGAGCTACTAGCGACAGAAGGCGAGGCAGCCAGCTGAGGCAAGTGGAAGCGAACTACTCACGCTGGGCCTCTAGTATAGATTATAAAAATGTGACTTATACCAACAGTGAAATAGTATGCAGAGTAATAGAGATGATGAATGTCTATATATTTCCACATGTAAAGATGCCCAAAACATAGTGCCAAGGTAAAATAAAATTATAAAACAGCATGTCTATTGGGCACCTTTTTGTAAAAATAATAATTATTATCCTATATAATAAAACCCCAATATGCAAATCGACCAAACAGCAGAATGACTGGTGGCTATGATGTTCACTGACCACCAGGGGGCAGATGCTCAACGCAGGAGCTACCCCCTGGTGGTCAGTGCACTCCCACAGGGGAAGCGCTGCTCTGCCAGAAGCTGGGCTCATGGACTGCAACTGGGCACAGGCACCCCCAGTGCACGAATGTCATGCACTGGGCCTCTAGTAATTTTATAATGGTCTCAGGGAAAATATACTTGGAATGAAGCATACAAAAGTGCTAAGCATGGTTCTCCCTGGGAGATAGTACTGTGAATAATCCTTGTTTGTGTGTGGTTTTATATTTTATGGGTGTCCTGGATTTATTTTTTGCGCTTATTGTATATTATATTAATAGTCAGAACACAAAACATTAAAGCCATAGGGTGAGAATCAGCAAGAGGAAAAATGAATTTGTGATGACTCAGGAGTTATTATCAGCAACAAACAAGGTAAAGCTGGAGAAGCAGGCTGCCTCTGGGTTTGATCTGAATTGAAAAGAGGGTGTATTATGTAACTTTTTTGTAGGGTTAATGGTTGCAAGTTCAGCACGATCACAATCAGACCTCATCTGCATTGGGGGAGGCAAGATGAGTCATTATTAATGAAAATGCTTTTATGATTTACTGTCTATATGTTTTATCAGTAATAAGATAAAAGCAAACAAACATTATAGGTAAATATTAAATTCCAAATCCCATATTCCATATTCCATGTTGAAAGAATTTTGCAGAATAAGAGCTCTGAAAAAAAAAAAAAAAGAGAGAGAAACAAGCCAAAAATGAAAGTAGCAACCCACCAAAAAATGCAATCAAGATGGCAAAAAGAAGTATAAATGACAACAAAAGATGGAAGTTTTATGCCAAAAAAATAAACACAAAAAAATGTATGCCTATAAAGGATAACTTAATGAAACACAAACACAAATAATCTAATACCATTTTAAGAATCTGCAAATAAAGGTATATAGGTGAGATTTAAGGAAAGGAGCACTGAATGCAAGATAGCTTAATGATTAAAGGGTATGTACGTGCCTTGGTATCAAATGGGTGTGAGTTTGAGTAGTGGCCCTGCTAGTTAACAGTGCTGTGTCTTTCAGAAAGTTACTTGGGTCCTAGCTAATGCACTAAGACAAGCAAAGGCAATAAAAGGTATATACACATTGAGAAGGAAGAAATACAACTGCCTTTGTTGGCAGATGACTGCCTATGTAGAAAGTGCAAAAGAATTGACAAAAAAGATCTGGGAACTAATAAGCCATTACAGCAAGGTTGTAGAATACAAAATATACAGAAGTCAATTGCTTTCTTATATCCCAACAATTAACAAGTGGAATTTGAAAATACCATTTATATTAGCTCCCCCAAAAAACAAAATATGTAGATGTAAATCCAACAAAATATGTACAAAATCTATATAAGGAACAGCATAAAACTATGATAAAAGAAAAACTAAATAAATGGAGAGATATTTCATTCTTATGGATTGGAAGACTCGATATTGTTATTTTGTGGATATTTTGTGATTCTAAAGTGTATATGGAAAGACAAAAAAATCTAGAATAGCCAACATAACATTGAGGGAAAGGAACAAAGTTAGAGAATTGACACTACCTGATGTCGATTTACTATACAACTACAGAAATCAAGGCAGTGTGGAATTGAAGAAAGAATAGACAAATAGATCAATAGAACCAAACAGAGACCCCAGTGCTATAACTAGTGGAGATCACACATTCAACACACACACACACACACACACACACACACACACACACACACACACACACAATCTAGACACAGACCTCCACCCTTCACAAAAATAAATTCAAAATGGATCAGAGACCTAGAAGCAATGCAAAACCATAAAACTCTTGGATGATAACACAGGAGCAAACCTAGATGACCTTGAGTATGGCTACAACTTTTTAGATACAATGCCAAAGGCACAATCCATGAAATAAATAATTGATAACCTGGGCTTCATTAAAATTAAATAACTTCTGCTTTGTAAATACAATGTCAATATAATGAGAAGACAAGCCACAGACTGAGAGAAAATATTTGCAAAATGCACATCTGATAAAGGACTGTTAAAGATAATATATACTAAGAGCGCATAAAGCTAAACAATAAGAAAACAAACAGCCTGGTTTAAAAATGGGCCAAAGACATTAACAGGCACCCCACCAAATAAGATATACAGATGGCAAATAAACACATGAAAATATTCTCCACCTTATATGTCATCAGGGAATGCAAATTAAAACATGATAACACAATATACCTATTAGAATGGCCAAAATCGGGAACAATGACAACATCAAATACTGGTGAGGAGGTAGAGCAAGAGGAACTTTTATTCATTGCTGGTGGAAATGCAAAATGGCACAGTCACTCTGGAAGGCAGTTTGGCAATTTCTTACAAAACTAAATGCACTCTTGCCGTATGACTCAACAATTGTGCTCTTTGGTGTTTAGCCAACGAAGTTGAAAACTTTTATGCTCATAGATGTTGCAGTAGCTTTATTCTTGTTTGCCAAAACTTGGAAGTAACCAAGATGCCCTTCAGGAGGTAAGTGGGTAAATAAATTGTGGTACAGCCAGGTAATGGAGTATTATTAATACCCCCCCCCAAAAAAAATGAGCTATCAAGCCATGAAAATACATGGCGGAATCTTACATGCATATTTCTAAGTGAAAGAAACCAATTGGAAAAGGCAACAAACTGAGTGATTCTAACCACAAGACATTCTGAAAAAGGCAAAACTAAGGAGACAGTGAAAAGATCATTGGTTGCCAAGGCTTAGGGGAGGAAAATGGATGGATAGGTAGAGCACAGAGAATTTTTAGAGTAGTGAAAATACTCTAGATTGTACTATAATGATGTATACAAATCATTACAAATTTCTGCAAACCCACCGAATTTACAACACTGAGTGAACTCTAAGCTATGGACTTGGGGTAATTATAATGTGTCACTGTAGGTTTATCAATTGTAACAAATGTACTGACCTGGAGGGACATTGATAATGGGGGAGGCTATACCTGGGTGAGAGCAGAGGTATATGAGAAATCTTTCTTCTCAATTTTGCTGTGAACCTAAAACTGCTCTTCAAAAAATTAAAGCTCTTTAAAAAAAAGTTGCTTGGGCCCTGACCGATTTGGCTCAGTGGATAGAGCGTCGGCCTGTGGACTGAAAGGTCCCAGGTTCGATTCCGGTCAAGGGCATGTACCTTGGTTGCGGGCACAACCCCATTAGGGGGTGTTCAGGAGGCAGCTGATCGATGTTTCTCTTTCTTCGATGTTTCTAACTCTCTATCCCTCTCCCTTCCTCTCTGTAAAAAATCAATAAAATATTTTTTTTAAAAGTTGCTTGGAATCTGACTTCAGATTCCTTATCTGTAGAATGGTGAAAAGAATACTACCAACTTCATAGAATTGCTGTGATGATTAAATGAGATGTTTATAAACCACTAAGAGTTCTATGAATAATTACTGTATCATATAGCTCATTTTATCTAACAAAATGCAGATGAACACAGGATTATTATAAGGAAGAAAAACAAAACAAAATTGTCTAAAAGAAAAGTGTGCAAAACAAAACATTTCTCATGTATGATCCTTGAATATATTCAAGAGCATGGTGATCAAGAAAGAAAAAGAAAAAGACAATTTTTAACAAGGTCTCTTAATCTTGAGTATAAATCTTCTCTTAAAGAAAGCTATTGATTTTCAACTACTGAAGTTCAAGGTGTGTGAAAAAGTCAAGCGATTAATTAGCCAGCAAGTAAAAAGTATGACATCTGAGTTAATAGGTTTATATGAATGATATAGTAGACTGGGTATAGGAGGAATAAAAAACGTAAAGATGTTAAGTAATATCATGCATCCTCAGCACTTCACAGTGTACAAAGCACTTCCACATGCTAGTGTCTTCATTTTCTTTTTGACTTACAATATATTCTTAGTAAAACAGAACAGATACTGGTGTTCTAATTTTAGAGAAGAGAAAGATGACAATCCAAGAAAATAAATGATTTGCTCAAAGTCACATAGAAGGTGTTGGGATTAGGCTACTCGATTATTCACTGAGCACCTATTTTACAGCAGGCAGGAACTGTGGGAAGAACTGAGGACAGAAATATAAATAAAGGAATATCTTATTGGAAGTATAAATAAAGGAATATCACAGTCCAGAAAGGAACATCCAGGATTCAGATGTCAAGCCTGTGAGAAGCAGCTTTCATCTGCCCTTCCAGCGTGACTCTCCTCCTCCCGCCCTGCTCTCTGTCCTGAGACTGTCCTGAATGGGCCACCACTACAGGCTCCTTGTCCTCTGGTTTCCATTTGGGATTGACCACTGGAGAGCCCTAGAGGGAGTTCAGGGGTAAAAAGAAGGGAGAAATCATGGTATGTACTCTCCTGATACCCCTTTGTACGGTCACCTCAGCTGTTCAAGACCCTCAATTGAAGGCCATAGCTCTTCTCAAAATAATTTCCTTCCCAGTTTCTAGTAAATGCTCCTTCTAGTCCACCCTTTGTGTCCAGGCATGGTCACTAATTTTCCATTTCTGGTGCCTGGTTTATGCCCTACCCCTGGGTCCTCTAACACCTCACTCACACCCATAAATAAGTCTTCCTGAAATTATTCTAATTTAAGAGTCTCATCTGTTCCCTATCAGGATGCTCACAGATATATTCACCAGTGCTGGAAATGGCCATAAGGAACAGATCCCCCCCTCCAATGGTATTTAATTGATTTCTTCATATATTCAAAGTAGAGACAACTAGGAAATTGGTTACCCATAGGTAGGCTGAATTTTTCAGTGAAGCTCAGAATTGTAAAAGGCTCTGCACGGTCTAGGCTGCATCACAAGCTTTCCTGCCTTTTGGTCTTCATGGCCCAGCAGACCCAGTAGAATTGGAAGGATCTGTGGCTGGAAGGAGCCTTCTTGCAAACCTCAAACAGAGACTCACAGCGAAGGTCCCTCATACATTAGGGTAAAGCCATGTTCTCTGTTGCCACTAACTGATATTTTTCTAGAAAGTGGTCCCTCACTTGCTTCTGGGACCTTGTAGAGACTTACCTTGGGTCCATGAGACATTAAGTGGCCACGAGATCATGTTCAATGCAAACTAGAAGGTATCGGACCCAGCGAGCCATAAACTGACCGTTCACATCCGCATCCCATTGTTAAATTGTATAGACAAGATTAGGGCCACACCAGTCTTAGTGACACCAACTGCAATGGCAGGTGATTCAGACTCTCATGATAGCTAAACTTAATGCTTTACCTCTTGCCCTGAAAACAGCAAGGCTTCGGGAGGGGTTCCCTACAGCCATTTATCTGTGGGTGGATCTGTAACTGTGCCGGCACCAGCCAGCTACACAATCTTACTCACGCTCAACTTAAAATATACTGATATAGAGAAAGCCATTAACAGGAAAATAATAACTTGTAGTCACCATGAAATTTCTGTGGGTTATACGTAAATTGTTTTGTTCTTTAGGAGTTGAAATAACTGCCTTTCATTTTCAGTTTGGGAGCATTATCATTTTACTGCCTTGATTAAAAAAAAAATAATTTAGGAGAAATCTGAAGGGTTTCAAGAAATATGCTACTATTCCATCAATGGAATTTAAAGTATATACTAATTATTTGCAGTTATCTCAATGAACTATTTATATCACTCTAAATAAAAGATTGCCTATTATTACTTCAGATGAGGATACCATTAATGTTCTGGTACATATGGGAAGTAAGATATCATTTCTTATGAGAAGCCTGTATAATGTTCTCTCCAACCCATACAACTCTCGTTGTTAAAGAAGTCTTAAAGGGAGTCAGGAGGCACCAGAAATTTGGTTAAGTTTTAAGGTAAGTTACAGATATTTTTGGCTAGGCTCCTGGAAAGTAGTGTTCCCCAAATTCAGCCTACATTGCTCAGCATGAAGGCTTCCAGGATGATTCAGACGAGGAAACAGGAGTAGGGCAGGGTGTGAAAGAGGGCCCAGGCAGCTGCTGCCTGCAGTGTACCTACCCTTTGACAAGAACTGTAGACGCTCCCACCCAATGCACTACAAACAACTGGTTAACTAGCCTTGCAAGAGATAAGGGAGGGCATGCTCTCTGGTTGGCAGAGAAGATCTAGAAATGCAAGTCTTTTAGGGAAAAAAACTTGGGAAAAGTGATAAAAGCAAGGAATGACAGATGACAAGAGGGATGAGATAAACTGTTAACTGCGGTCCTGGTGACAGAACAGGAGATTAGGATCATAGTGGGATGTTAAGAAACAGGCAGTCTGCCAGCAGAGAAGAAAATGAGCAACAGAGAGTTAGAAATTAAAAAGCTCTTCTCTGTAAGAGGGCACCCTGGTCTATAGTTTAATGGTTGAGAAAAGCAGAGGCCATCTCTACTTTGTATGTGGAGGGTTGGGGGTGGAACCTCATAGGGGATAAGGGCACCAGGACCTCACTGCCTCTTACAGATGTCACTGTGATGCTCTGGAGATTTGATGACCAGCTTGAGAAAGGAAGTTCTACAGTGAGTGGCCAGATTATTATGATCTCTGAATGCATAATAATCTGGCCATCTCTGAACGCATAATATATATATATATTAGAGGCCTGGTGCATGAATTCGTGCATGGGTGGGGTCCAACCAGCCTGGCCAGGGGGAGGGGACATGAGCAGTTGGCCGGCCTGCATGCTGGTCAAACTCCTGGTAGATGGGACAATTTGCATATTAGCCTTTTATTATATAGGATATACACTGAGTGGCCAGATTATTATGTATTCATAGATATAATAATCTGGCCACTCAGTGTATAGTGAGGAACTGAGTGTCAGAGACATAAGGTACACTCATTGAGTACAGAACAGTAATGATGATAGTATTAGGAGTACAACTCATTAGTTGTACAAGTCATTTAATCTTCACAACAACCCAATGTGGTTATTATCCCCATTTTACAGATGAGGGAACTGAGACAGAAAAAGTTTAAGTAACTTTCCCAAAGTCATACCTCTAGAAAGCAGCAGAACCAGGATTTGAACCTCTATGCCAAAAAAACCTATGCCTGTGATCTCTAGAAGATGTGAAATTTAATTTTTCTTCTTCACTCCTGTTCACCCAGTGTCTAGCATTGCAGGCCCACTGAAGATTTGTTGTCTGAATAAATGAGTGTGTAGTAATAGTAAAAGTACATTTTTCTCTCATGACAGGTTCACAGATTATTGCCACATGAAGCATTTATTCTAATCTTTTCGAAGAGCATTTACACACAATGTAAGAGGGGTGAGCATAGAAAAGTGATCATTGATCAGTTCCAAATCAGTTGTTCTACATTAAAAACACCCCAAAAGTGCTGAAGTGTTTTTGTTGTTCTTTGTTTTCTTGACAATTCTTTGTGACTAAAAGTTGTGAAGCCAAATCAAATGTTCCTGGAACACAAGAATTTTTTTTAATTTCAGCCCAGAGCTTAACATTAGTAGGTGTTCAATAAAAAAAATATATATATATAATGAGTAATGAGGAGAGGAGCTTTTTTTGCTGAACTGAATGGAGAAATGGAATGCCAAAATAACATGCCAATCAACAGACCTCAGGATGCATCCACCCCAGTGACGACTAGAGAGCAGAAGATTTTTGTCAGCAGCCATCTTGCATCTAACTTTATGAGGTTGACACATTTTTCAGAAGATTGTTGGAGGAAGAGGGCATAAACATAAGAATAGAAGCAACCAAGGCAATGTTGAGTGCTTACTGTTTGCAAAGTATTCTCCTAAATGCCACGAGATGAGTCCTTGCAATCTCCGATGAAGTAATGAGGACACCAGAGGTAAGGACTTGACCAAAACCACAGCTAGAAATGGGAAAGCCAGAACCTGAACCCAGACAATGTGCCTCCTAAGCCCTGTGCAAGAATAAAAAGCAGAGAGACTGCACAGAAGAACTGAGTGTTTTAGGTAAGGAATTCTGAGCTCAGAAGTTTATTGCTATAATAATGGATTCTTTTATTGCTGTTGCCAGCCTCCATCCTGGAAGGCGCCAGTAAATTGAAGCACCCCTGTTTTGAGTAGAATACACTAAGTTGATATTCTGAGGTTTGCCAAAAGCAGGAAATCTTACCCTTGGTGACAGCATGGGGGTACCTAGAGAGTAGTATGCTAAATGAAATAAGCCAGTCAGACAGAGACAAGTACCATAGGATTGCACTCATATGTGAAAACTAATGAACAACATGAACTAACAGAACAGAAACAGACTCATAAAGGCAGAAAACAAACTGACAGCTGTCAGAGGGGAGTGGGTTAGGGTCTCGGTGAAAAAGCTGAAAGGATTAAGAGAAAATAAAAATAAAACCACACACACACAAACTCATAGACACAGACAACAGTATGGTGATTGCCAGAGGGAAGAGGAGGTGGGGATGGTAGAAGACAGTAAAGAGGGGGATAAATGGTGATGGAAGGAGACTTGACTCGGGGTGGTGAACACATAATTCAATATACAGATGATGTATTATAGAACTGTACACCTGAAACTTATATAACTTTATTAACCGATGTCACCTCTAATAAATTAAATTAAAAAATAAATTAATCCCTCCAACTATTGAGGAGGGAAAAAACACCATTTTGGAGCTTTCAAATCTATTCCATATAATCTGTTGTTTACAGACCACAGTATGGATAGAAAATACAGTTGCTTTCTTGACCGTCCCTTTCTGAGTTTGTAACACTAAAGAAAATGTAACCTTAGAAGCAGAGAATTCCTTGAGATTATTGATACTATTTAAATGTTAGAACACAGCAACACTACCATGGAAGAGTTTTATCTACCATTTTCTCCAATGTCACTTTATACCAGCATCCATTATGCCCAACCTATGCTGAGCTTCTTCTATCCTAAAGCCCACCGCACTCTTTCTCTCCCTCGAGACTCTGCGCTGGCCCTTCCCTCAGCAGTGACCTTCTTCTCCCTGATCTTTGCATGGATAGCTGCTTCTTCCAGTTCAGATTTTAGGTTAAATGTGTCCCTGACAACCCCCCAAACTAAAGTAGCCACCCAGACATCATCACATCACATTTTCATTCCCTGCACGGTTATGTAACTCTATAATGTTGAACTGTGTGTCCCACTGGAATGAAAAAAGTTCCAGAGAGCAGAAACAACTTCTGTCTAATTTGCCACAATATCTCCAGGGTGTAGAACAAGATAAATGACAAGTGAATGAATGACAGGATGAAAAACTACCTACCATCCTCCTGCCCTTTAATACAGCTTCACTGATCGAACCTATAGACCAAGACGTCATTCAGAAAGTGAAATGTTACCACAAATGAAGGCTCAATTTAAGATTGCCGTTACTGTTTTACTATAAAAGTTGCATGACTTTGAAATGTTGGTCAAAGTCACAAAAGCTGCAAAAAAATCCAAAGATAATGTGAAGTATTTCTGCAAAAGTGGTGCCTCCCCAGGAAAGAATTCTTGCAATTTTATTTTCCAAGTATGAAACAACCTCTAGATTTGGGTGCTTGTTTTGCAGCCTAGAAAACAATGATCTCTCACTTCAGTTTTTCCAATATGTATTTCATAACCTAGTAATAAAATTAGATGAATTAGAAAGCATCAGACCCGAGATCTGCATGGTTTATTGAATCTTTATTGGTGCCTTCTCAGCTATTGAATTTTTTTTTACTTTAATACACCTTCACTGCATTGCAATAAAGGTTTAATAAAGTCATGTTCATTAAGCAACTTGATATTACTAAGTAGAAATTCAATAAAATGAAATTTGTTCTTTTTTTACTTTTAATGCTCTGATAGCTGATAACAGAAAAAAAGTACAATAATAATATCCCACCACTTTAAAAATAATTGGGCTCACACATTGGGCTCTCTCTTTTCTGGTAAGAATTCAAAACTTACAATACATTTAAATAAATTGGGCCACTGATTAGCATGGTGAACAAAGTTGAGACAGGAAAAATTCACCAGTTAATTAAAATAAATGAAGTGTCATCAACTTAATTAGGTTGAGATCCTCAGAAAGGACCTGAAATCCCCTATCTAGAGAGGAGGCAGATAGTAAAATCCAATTTCACCATGCAATCAAGGACCTGACTCTAACCTGATAGTACATCTACTAAGGGTGAGCAATTAATTTGGCCTTCAAACACCTTCAACTACTTTTTTTATTCACTAAGATTATCAGTAACGTGTTAATAATTATAAAAGTGATATATTTTATCTGGGCATTTGCCTCAGACATAAAGCTGAATAGACATGAATATAGAGACAGTTGAATAGCTATAAGGGTTTGTGTCTGTGTGTGTGTATGTCAATCAGTTAAAACTCTAATATATAGTACAGTAATGTGAAACTCAAAAAAAACATTTGGCAAGACCATACTTCATTTGCCAGATTCTTTAGCTTTGTGATCTTTCTAATTTAGGATCCTTATTTTGAAATGTACAGAATAAATAGAACATGGAATAATAGAATATATTATAAATTCTGTCTCCTCCAGGGCTTCTCTTGGGGACATACGATTCATTTATTATAATAAAACACTTCATCCTTTGGCCAATGTTCCATCATGCAATACACTGAGTAAAAATTACTCACCAGGCCTTGATCCAGTATCCCAAAGCTGCAAGATGTAGCATGTAAAAAATATAGCACCATATAAATACTTTGAAATGAGCAAATGACAGAGATCAAAATAAAAAGGCTTATTTTGGCAAGTCCAATCTTTATGACATAGTCATCTTTTACAATGCAACCTTAAAGGAAAAACTTTGAAAAAAAACTGATGTTAAAGACACACCAACAATAGAAAATGTATTTAAATTTCACTATTGCTTATGCTGATTTGCAACTGGGCTTTCTACACAATAGAGTTAAACAACTCTTTCTGATGCCCGAAATAATTTGCTTGAACCTCTTAAATTTTTCCTCATTTATCAAAGAAAAATATGTAGGCGTTCATTATCCTTCCCCCGACCCCCCATCCATCAGCATGCACGACAGAGCAACACAAAAATTCTTCATTACATTAATGGGGGGAAATTAACTTGACATCAAACCTAATTGAGTAAAATCTCACTAATTCTTCTAAATAGAGATAAGTCCTGCTTGATTAGTGAAAGCAATTTAGCATAGAACAAGTTTAGATAAATACTCTGTTATTGCTTTTCCTAACTCACACTAACAAAGGGCTCCCACAGCCAGCTCGGGCTATGGTAAAGGTCCTTAAGAAAACCTGCCACAGTCCATAGATAAGATTAATGCAGCATCTCAATTATATAATAGCAACTTGGTGTTTCTTTAGAAGACTTCAAAACTTTAGGCATATCTTACCACAATTTGCTTCAAAAGCAAATTTTATAGATGCTGCCAAGATACTCTATGGCCTCTAAGCAAAATATAAAAAAATTGTAAATTTATCAGTTATGACTGATTAGTAGAGTCAAAATTAACAAGGTCTCATTATGTAGGCAATCCTCAACTCAGTACAAATTACATTTCAAAAATTCATCTGTAATGTAATTGTTAGAAATCAGAACTGATTAGAGCAATGTTCCCATTAGGGAGCGAGGGTTCTGTACAGGAAGGAACATGGGCTTGGAACTCAAGACCCCAGAAGGGATCTCATCATAGCTTTGCCATTTATTATCTGTGTGGAGTCGAGTGAGTTGCTCAACCTAATGGAGTCTTAATTTACTCGTCTGTAAATAGATTTAATGCCTACGCCACAGGCTGCTGTAGGAATTAAACATAATAATACTGGTAAGTCACCTATTGCAGTGCTCTCTACTCTTGCCCCTGGGCATTTATTTTCTTTCTCCAGAACGCTCTCTACATCAGAGAGCATTAGCTGGGAGACCGTAGAGGTGCTTCAGTGGGTTCGTGCATCCCTTTAAATTGTATACAAAAATTGATGGGCCTGTATATTCTGTTGCAAAAGCCAATGAGCTTTATCAAACAACTTCCTAAGGGGAGTGTTGAAGAACCAGTGCTCTACAGGGAAACGTCCCAAAATTTTTCAAAATTAGAAAAGGCCCAATGTTTATAAATAATAATTAGAAATATCCTCTGCACCTAGTCACCATTCATCCAGTCCCACTTACCCAGCAATCCTTCAAGATGGGCACAGGTGTCATCTTCCCAGGAGAGCATCCATGTCCACTTCACTGACATCTCTTCCCAACCCTAGAGTGTGCCACATCTTTCTCAACCCAGCAACTGTGCCTACCTCCACTAGAGGTATTCTTCACATGAACTATACTACTTTTACCTTCCTGTAAGTACCTTTAAGGAATACCAAGTACTTGGTTGATGCCTGTCAAGTAGATAAGAATTTTTTCTCACAAAAAAAAATCTATGTTTGGATTTCATTCAAAGTTGCCATATGAATTGATGAGAAGCATACAAATCAGGAAGCAACTTAGCTTTATTTAAAAATAAAACAACTTTGAGTGGATTGATCTAAGTTTAAGTAAATCCTAACATCTCACTTTCCTCATCTGTGAAATGGAGATAATCACAGCTACAATCAAGGTTGAACATGAATAATATTGACAAGGACTGAGTACATTCCCTGCACATGACAGGTACCATCACCATCACAACACCAACTATCACCATGACTATCATGGCTCTTAATTATTCAGAAGTGACAGATAATAGAAATCTGACATGCATATAAATGGGTTCCTGTACCTGGCACTAAGTATGGTTCAGAGACCAGAGAAAAGAAAATCTGCGCAGAGACAGCCTTCCCGGTGGTGTAGCACAAAATTATGTTTCTGGAACTTTGTACTCAGGAGCCAGCCCCTTCCATATATGACCGCCTGGCTCCCTGAACCCTCCCAGGTTTGCAGGCAGGACATTCTCCCTGTCTGCAGTAGTGTGGGACTCTGCCCAGATGGACTATTGCTCTCTGTGCCTCACATCTGTGCAGAGCAGTGCTCAAATTCATGGGCTCCAGGCTGCTAAGGTCAACCTTTCCACCCTGAAAGTATGGGCCTGGGCTTAGGGCTGAGACATCTGCCTTTCTAATAAGCTGATCTATCATTCTCATTCATTCCTCTGTGTGGGGGCAATGTGAACAAAGACATCCAATCAAGGAAAGTCCACTCTGTACTAGGCTCCTCGGGGTTTCTTCTATTCACAGCTCGAAACATGGCACCACCCCATCCTACCCCATTCCCTGGTCGTTTTCTTCTGCTTTTCCTCTCTAATGATCCTGAAGATGGCATTGCATGGGACTTGGTCTCCAAAAATCTCTTCTAATGAACTGACACTGGGAAATTTGTTCCGAAGGGAAAGCAAATCAATATAAAAATTCAGTCCAACGGCCTTCATATCCTGTATTCAAACCTTCTATTTGGTTTTGTTCTCTGCAGACTGCCATGAAAGCCCTGTTCTCATCTAGTCTGGAAACCTTCAATATAACTCTTTACTATAAATTGCTACTGCGCTGAAGTAATCCATCTATTTTTTTAATATATCATTATTGTTGAAAGTATTACAGATGTCCCCCTTTTCCCCCATTGACTCCCTTCACCCTATTCCTGCCCCCTCCCTAAGCCTTCACTGCACTATTGTCTGCGTAATCCATCTATTTTTGAATCTTCAAAATATTCCCCACTATATCTTCATAGAAAACCCACTGCATAAAATGCTTCCCTCCTTCTAGTTGGCATGTGCTTATAAACCTGACATACAATCCCACAGCGTGGTATTAGCCCCTGACTCTTCCATGAGCTCCTCAATGTGCTGCCACTGAAATAAGGAACTTTGTGGCTTTGTGTCCAAACAATGTTGGCCACTGTTACTCTCACTTGATCCCCACTGCTTCTCAGTACCATGGTGATGCTCGGTAGTGTGGTGGAAGTAAGAATAAGATTTAATTTACTATTTACTGCATACCTATGCTTGTTCATTACTTTTGAAAGAATTTATTTAATCCTAGTAATAATTCTGACTGCTATACATTTTTGCCAATTTACAAATACAAAAAAAAAAAAAAGAGTTTTAGGAAAGTGAAGTTACCTGATTAGTCCTCAGAGTCAGAATTTAAACTAAGACCTATTTCTCAAGTTCTTTTGTCAAAGCAAAGTCGCTCTAATTTTCATGTTACTAACCAATTAGCACACCTAATAAATAACACTGTCATTCAGAAATGATGCAATTTTTATGAGAACATGTACTTATTTATTTATTTCGTCTTTCACTCTGCTCTAAGACTCCCAATTCTGAAAGTAGACAAATTAACTCGGTATAGATTATCCATACTTGGTAATAGTATATAAAACATTTCTAATAAAATTTAAAACTGAGAAAAACACTTAGTAAATTCTGAATAATGACGGAACTTTCTTAATCTAATTAAGGGTATTAATTTTTTTTTTTAAAAAAAAAAGACAATTGAAGCAAGCAACCTACTGAACTTAGAAGCATTCCCATCAAAGTCAGAAATAAGACAAATTGCCAGCTATCACTACTCCTACTCAGTATTATTTCATAAGCCCTTGTCAATTTAATGAGACAGGAAAAATAAGACTTATAACAACTGGAGAAGGAGAAGAAGTGTGTTGATTTGTCCTTTGATGTCTATATAGAAAATCCAAAAGACTAAGCAAATAAAACACAAGAAATAGTAGGAGAGTTTGGCGATACCACAGGATACAAAATCATTATATTAAAATGTGTGCACTCCTACGTATCAGTAATAACTAATTAGAAAATATAGTAGGAAAAATATATATATAATTTAGAATACCTGCAAAGCTACAAAGTAATTAGGAATAAATCCAACAGAACAATTTACATGGGAAATTACAAAACAAAGAAAATCTAAAATATTATAAACATGTCAGTTGTCTCTCAATTGATCTGTAAGTTCAATATAATTTCAATAAAAGTCCCCAAAATTAAACAGATATGAAAAAACAAAGACAAATTTTCAATTAAAAAAAAAGTTAGGAACCTAGTCTTAGGAGCTCAATGCTAACTAAAAGGATAATGAAGGCAGTGTTGTCTAGAACAAGAATTTTTGTGGTATAGGGCAAGAAGAGAATAAAAAGCTCTCATGCAGCCCTAGCCAGTTTGGCTCAGTGGATAGAGCATCAGCCTGCAGGCTGAAGGGTCCTGGGTTTGATTCTGGTCAAGGGTACATGCCTTGGTTGTGGCTCACTTCCCCGTAGGGGGCGTGCAGGAGGCAGCCAATCAATGACTCTCTGTCATCATTGATGTTTCTATCTCTCTCTCTCTTTCCTCTCTGAAATCAATAAAAATATATTTTTTAAAAAGTCCTAATGTAGACACATGGATATATAGAAACTTGATATATGGCCCATCAAATAAAAGAACTGGGATAACTGCTTATCGATACAGAAAAAAAAAAAAAAAACACCTGGATCTCCTTTTTATATTGTATCCTATATAATAAAAGCCTAATATAGAAATTGTTCCCTTGGGTGGTCGTTTAACCAGGAGTTCGACCGCTTGCTATGATGTGCAATGACCACCAGGGGGCAGCGTAGAACATGGCAGGTGTCAGAGACACAGTGCTGGCAGCAGGTGGCAGTGGAGGTGCTGCTGGCCCCGATGGGCCCCAATAAGAGCGGGACCGTGGTGGGATGGTGGAGCAGGTGAGTGGGCGGCACCAGGCCAAGGTGGGTGCAAGCAAGGGCCCGATTGCCCCGCCAATCACCCCGCAGACAGTGACCAGCGGCAGTGGTGGGGAGCGGGACGGCCACCTGGCTCCCAGGCACTGAGGGAGCCGGGCAGCACCCCCCCCCATCCCCAATCAATCGCCCCGCAGGAGGGATGGTAGAGCAGGTGAGGGGGCCACTCCAGCCAAGGCGGGGTGCCAGGCAGGGCTGTGGTGTGTGAGCTGGGGCCCGATCTCCACAGGCCACCCCAAGGGACCCCACCCATGCACGAATTTGTGCACCAAGCCTCTAGTACAAAATAAAATTCCACTTGGGAAATTAAACTTTAATTTTTTTTTTAATGGAAGAATATTATCTTTACTTTGGCAAAGGAAAGATTTCTTAAACAGCTCTCAGAGAGTAGAGAAGAAAAGTACTAATATGCTGCCTATGTCAAAATTAAAACTTTTAAAATATATATATTATAAACTATGTGAAAAGAGAAGTCACAGACTCCAAGAACATATTTTAATCCATTTAATAAGTAAAGATTCACATCTAGAGTATATGAAAAACTCTTTCCAATGACTAAGGCACTCCTTGATTGGACTTCAGTCAGGCTCCTCTGAGCCCTCTTCTCCACTAGGTCTCTGTCCATCTTTGCAGAGTCCAGTTATAGCAAGAATCCTGCTAAGGCAGCTTAACAAGAATCTCCTTATACTTGATATCTGACCATCCTGGCCTGCCTGCAGCAATAATCCTATTAAGTTGATTTAGGAAGAGTCCTCCCTGGCCTTGATGTCTCCGCTTAGTAATTTTCTATCCACTGACCTCCTCACTCGCCTATTAGCTATAAATCCTCAACAGTCATTGCTGTATTCTGATGGAGCCCAATCTCTGTCTTCTATAGTGTCAACCCATATTGTTACAGTCTTGGTGAAAGTCTGCCTTACCATTTTAACGAATGTTTCTTTAACACAAATCAAGTAAAAAAGACAACTAAAAACATGTGAAATAGGTGAACAGGAAACACAAAAGTAAACTTTTGACCATTAAGCACATAAAGAGATGTTAAAGTTTGCTAGTAATCAGAAATATGCAAAGACAAATCACAAAAAGATACCATTTCAAACTCATTAAATTGGCAATAAATTTTTGAAAGTCTGAAATTTTCAAGTATTGCCCAAGATGTAGAGAAAATGTGAATTCTCTTCTGCTGTTGATGAAAGTGTGACTAAACATAGCAGGTGGAGAGCAATTTGTTGTCGTTCAGTAAAAGCACATATGTGCAGACTCGACTCATTTCTTACAGGCCTCGCTCTGTAGCCCAACCTTTCTCACAGAGATTCTGCAGGACAATTAAGTTTAATGCCTTAAGGTATCCATTGTACATAGTAAATTAATTTATCTTTTGTACATGTAGAATGCACTAAGCATTTTGTGCCATCCTTACAAGGAAAGAGAAAATAGTCACAAATTGTCTTCTATGGGGCTTACTTGTCTCACAACAACCCAGTTGAGAAAAGATCAATGGTTCTGAATCTGAAACTACCTAAATGCCACCCTAGGGCATTTAGAAGTGTGAAGGTAATGGTGACTATTTTTCGGTTGTCATTAATGACTGTAGCGCTGCTACTGACAAATAGTACCCTGGGAACCAGAAATGCTTAACAGACTACAATGTACAGGAAATTTTCACACACAAAAAATGGTTTACTCGAACTGCCTTCAGCACCCACCTCAGCCCTAGACAAGCTCTCATACACAGACACAATGAGATGTGGGTAAGAATGGTACATAGCAGCATTACTACAGCAAAAAGCTGGAAAGAAAGGAATCATCATTATCAGAGGAAATGGAAAACAAGTAGTAGTAAAATCACACAGTTAAAATGAATGTGTGGTGATTGCGGGGACAGGAGACAGGTAGAAGAGGGCATAGAGGCGAAAAATGGTGATGGAAATAAAAATAAAATAAAAATAAAAATAAGTGTTATATCAGAAAAAAATGAAATGAAATAAATAAAGACGACATAACACAAAAAATGAAAATAAAAATGCATACTTAAAGCGTTAAAAGCATAATAAAATTACAAAAATTGCTAATGGCCAGAAATGAATGAATGGATGAATGGATGAATGAATAAGTAAATAAATAAATGAAATGAAATAGAAATACTAATACTTAAATCAAGTTAGAAACCAAGAAGGTTTTGGTATCTTATCCTGATAATTCACAAAAGGTCTCTGTCCACTGTGAGTAGGACTCTTTGAGTGGATTTTTAAAGGTTCTTTGGCAAGCAACGTGTAGGATAGGAATTAGTCAAGATTTCTCTCCAATGTCTAGGGAGTTGAGAGGATGTCTTTTGGAAAGTCTTTGAACGGCTTTTCTTTCTTTTCAGTTTTACTTCAAAATATTCCTTCATTCAACAGAAATTAGAGTGGAGGAGAGGACTAAATACAGAGGGAAAAGAAATCCCTCAAAGTCTAGAAGTTATGGCCAGAAGTCAAATTTAATAACATTTTAATTACATTCCCATGGACCTGAAAGCACATATCAACAAATTGAAATGATAAACTCCACAAAAATACTAACCATTTAAATGTTGATCAGACAATTAACTAAAATGTTCCCTTTTCACTTAGATATCCTAGCAGTCCCTTAAGCAACCCTTAATAGATTAAATAGTACAGATTTACGTACCTTTCAAAGCACTTTTATATACATTATCTTATTCTCCCAGCTAGCCTAGTAGTTGGTAGTAAAAACATTCTTTCTTTATAAAATTTCCTTGTCAATGGTGAAGCAACCAACCTCCCTGTGTGAGATCAGAAATGTCCTAGCTGGCCAAGTGATTGGCTAATTAAAGAAGTTACAAGAGATGGCCCCAAGTCCCTCCTCACTTAGCCTATCAATAATACTTTTGCCAAATTTACATGCCTGGCACATGATTCTATCTGAGAAAACAGAAGTAGTTCTTAATGACTGATTCCCTTTTTAGCAAGTTGCTCTGACTACTTCAAACCTTTCCATTTGAGTTCTGATTTAATTTAGATCGCAATACTATCTCTAGCAGTGTGATTTTACTCACTAGTGCTCTGTCTCATCTTTTAAAAAATTACAATTTTTTACCCTTGTATCACTAAATTTTTCATCTTTGTAATTAATCTATATAAAATTTTATATCCAGATTTAAAAATTAACAGCATAAACTACAACCCTTAATTCAATTTTAAGAGATTTTATGCACTCCAATTATTTCAATAATATGACAATCACATAACTTTCATACATAATGAAAGTGTCATTATTTTAATGCCCTTTCAAACGCACCAAATGTATGAGTGTGACGGAGTGCACAGCTGAACAACTCTGATAGAGAATCTGTGGGGCGAAAACTGATGATATCATTCAAATGGCAGGTTAAATTGGACTTTAAAGTTTTATTCCATTAAGTGGGAGTAAATGTTTCAAGTTCTCTTAGACTGTCTGACAGAGGTCAATGGCAGGCCTGCAAGCATTTACATTCAGAAGGTTATCTTTATTACCAAATGGCCTTCACGTTTTAAACATCAAACCTAGGAAAAGTACTCAAATTGTAAAAAAAGATAAATAATAGAGATGAGAATGCATGAAATTCTTCTGTATGTCTTATCCTCTGTTTGTGTTTTTCTGTTCCAGAAGAAAAATACAAATAGAGTCAAAGCCTTTATGATTTAGTACAAAAAGTCCTCTTCTAAATGATGATCTGTAAGTAATTAAGTATATAGATTTAGAAGTTATTCCCAGAGTAATGCAAGTTAGTGACAGGATTTGATGAATTACTATGATTAAAAAGTAAGAAAAGAGAAGAAAAAAGTTGGTGAACAGAAGAAGAGAAATGTATAGTTATCATACGCATACAATGTATCAGACACATTGTTACAAAGTTGACCCATAATAAATTATTTAATTTTCACAGAAAAAATCATTAATTTAAAGATGTTTCCTTATTATTTAACAGATGAGCAAACAAAGGTGCACAGATTTTAATTTTCCACAAGTCACACAACAAACGTTTTATTGCTAAAATGCAAAGTGCGAACCCCTTGCTTTCTCCTCTAAACCTACTGGGTCTGCAAAAAAAATAATAATAATAATAAGTAAGAGAGAGAGAGAGATTCAAAAGCTAAAATAGCAGCAGAAGGATAGTACTACATCACAAAAAACGACTAACTAATGAGCAATTCCAAAAGGTAGGGAATGGCTTTCAGTGAAAAATCTGCCTTTATAGTCAATAGTATTTAGTCAATAATAGACACTCAAGTATCTACAGGAATATCTGGGGTGGGGGGGGGGAGGCTGGGGGGAGATGAATGTTAAGATTATAGCATGCTGCCTAGGAAAATCACTGGTTATCATTCAAAATAGAAATTTCAGAGAATAGGTAGATTTTTTTTTTAATGTACACAATTTGATATTTGAGGATATGATGAAGAGGAGGGGGCATGTAAAGACTGCTCAGCAGGTGGAAATAGCAGGCAGTGCATTGCAGGGTAATGGTTAACCACATGGACCTTGGAACCAGGATGACCGAGTTTAAATCTTAACTCGGTGCCTGTGTGACCCTGGCTCAGTTACTTAGTTTCTCTATACATCAGTTCCCATGTCTTTAACAGTTGTACTTACCTCGGAGGGTTGTTAGTTAGGCGTCAATGAGTTAATAACGTAAAGCAATGAAGACAATGTTTGACACATAGTCATTTCAGGATTAGCTGGTCTTCCAAGAAGTTGAACAGTGACCAGCGTAAGGAAGTAGAAAGTTTGAGAAATCTTGGACAGTAACAGAGTCAAGAAAAAAAAAAAAGAGAGAGAGAGTAAGGTAGAAAAGATGAGAGCATGTTTGCAGACATGGGGAGAAGGAGAGATTCAGGAAAGGTAAATGACAACAGGAAGATGAGCACATTGGGAAGAACTGGCCTTAAAAAGAGGAAGGATGCAAGTTCTGACACAAAAGGGAAGGTAGAGAACAGATAAGGAGACAGCACTTTTCCAGGAAGTAACAGATGAGATGACACGCAAAGTCCAAGTAATGATCCCAGTCTCTCCACTAGAGGAGGAAAAGGAGAAGTGAGAATTTTAGGGAGTAATGAAAAAAAATTTTTTTAGAAAAATTATTCTTGAAAATATGAAGAGGTAGTCACTAATGATCAATAAAAGTGCTGTTAATATCAGTGAAGTGTGGGCTAATTCAAGTGGGGTCAGGCACCAATTTTTATGACTTTCGCAACACATAGACTACCGCCAGATAAAATGGCCTGGTGCAGGCAACAAGGCACAGAGATGGATCTGGTGAGAGCTAATTTCACCACTAACCAAGCGCACCCAGAATTCCTTCTCCTGGTTGTCTAGGCGGGACTCATCCCCCTCTAATTAAACCAGCTTTTCTGTAAGCAGCAGGCAATGAAAACCACTTCTTACATAATTTTATTACCTATATTGTTTTCACTTCTAACTAGTTGTTAATATAAGCACAGACAGAAAAGTAACTGATTTCTGTTTTTAAATCTTTTGACATGAACAATCTATGTGGCCCTAGCCAGTTGGGCTCAGTGGATAAAGCGTCGGCCCATGGACTGAAGGGTCCTGAGTTCAACTCTATCAAGAGCACACTCAGTTGCAGGCTCGATCCCTGGCCTTGGTTGGGGTGCATGCGGGAGGCATCCAGTCAGTGTCTCTCTCATATCTATACTTCTCTCTCTCTCTCTCTGTATTCCCCCCTCCCTTCCACTCTCTCTAAAAATCAGTGGAAAAATATCCTCAGGTGAGGATTAACAACAACAAAAATCTATGTGATTTAAAATAGAAAATAGGTTTTTGGTGAAATATGGCAAACTGGACATACATATTTTTCTCTAGTCCCTCCTGAGACTCCCTGAAATAAAAGAATAAGAAAGCCATAAAGTCACAGGGACAGAAAGAATGAAAGATGACATGATAGCACTGGAGCCAAAAAGAGGAAGGTGAGTTCTAACTGATCTCACAGAGAAGAAAATTCAACAAAAACCAAAATGAAGCCAGGCCCAGAACCTCAGACACATTGAGGGACTGAAGGCGCCAAGTACCTCTGAACATGGCAGGTAAAGAGTGAAACTAAAAATAAGGGAATTAGTTGTAAGTTCATTTAGGAAGCAATTAGAACCCCAGATCCTGCTCCCAAGCCAATGCAGCAAGGCAGCCACCCCAAATAACTAGAGATTTATCCTTTGGGTAAATTCAGAACAGAAAGCACAAAAGAAGCTTGGAGTGAAGTAAAGTCCTTAAATCAGATATTCACCGCATTCCGGACCTCTTCTCCTCCCCCACTTCATCCCCACATGGGCAGTCATGAACATCTACAGTCCTTCCCATCTCCAGGCAAGAATAAAAGAAAAGCACCCACCCAGGAAAGAAGACTCATAAGCAAGCCTCACACATATACCCAGGGTGTCTAATCAGTTTTTGTAACTGATACTTTAAAAAAAAAGTGCTTTCCACTTTCAGTATAATATTATGTGACATTTCAGTTATATTATGAAAGGGCGGAAAGTTTTTTCTGTTCCATTAATGCATTCCCAGTTCTTAGAATAGCACCAAGTACACATTAGGTACTCAGTTAATATTTGATGAATGAATTGAGTGTTTTTAAAATCTGTTATATTCTCATAGAGACCCAAGGGCATCAAATAGGTTATCTTTATATTTGTACAGTATCATTTCCTGCCAGTATTGACAAAGTATGTCCTCCGAACATCACCTTACTTTGCAGCTAGAGTCCTCTTCATTGCACCTCAATTTTAAACATAAAATTTACAATAGTCAATTTCTAAAAATTGATATTAATTTTCTTCTATAAGGGAAAATAGGTGGTTCTTGTCACTTTATATTTATTAGCATCTATTCTTAAATGAAAGCACAAGAAGTTTTCATTTAGAAAATGAAACTGATTACAGTCCAGAAGAAATGCGCTTAGATGGGCCCTCTAGTGGCCTTGAAGAGCTAACACTTTCCAAAATACCTGGCATTCCTAAGGAATCCACAATTGATAAATACTTATATGTGCAATATAAAGAACAAAATTAATGAACAAACAAAATAGAAGCAGACTCATAGATACAGTTGGGGAGCTTGGTGAAAAAGGAGAAGGGATTAAGAAGTACAGATTGGTAATTAGAAAATAGTCAGGGTTGTAAAGTACAGCACAGGAAATATAGTCAATAATATTGTAATAACTGCCCTAACTGGTTTGGCTCAGTGGATAGAGCATCGGCCTGCAGACTGAAGGATCCCAGGTTTGATTTCAGTCAAGGGCATGTACCTTGGTTGCGGGCACATTCCCAGTAGGGGGTGTGCAGGAGGCAGCTGATCGATGTTTCTCTCTCATTGATGTTTCTAACTCTCTATCCCTCTCTCTTCCTCTCTGTAAACAAATCAATGAAATATATATTAAAAAAATATATTGTAATAACTATGTTTGGTGCCAGGTGGGTACTTGAAATATCAAGGGACTTTATAAAGTATGTAACTGTAACCACTATGCTGAACACCTGAAACTAATACAAAATAATATTGAATGTCAACTGCAATTGAAAAAAATGTTTTTTTAAACAACTAGTAAACACAGTCCTTCCAAAGCTGTAGATTCCGGGAAAAACACACCTGGCTGCACAGATGCTTAAATGACTTCTCCACAAGATTATACAGTAACTAGAGAGAAAAGGACAAAGCAGCAAGTGTCGCAGGGTGAGATGTGAAATATTACCTAGTGGCAATAACTGAGGAACTGGAGAAATGGAATCCTGTGCTCCCTTCTTCCCTCATAACTGCCTTTTTATGACCCCCTATTACCCCCACTTTTCCTGAAAATGCACATGTTCCTGTGTGTGAGCACCATATCCCACAGGGACTGCAGAGCCTCATATGCACTGGGTCTGGAGCAAGGGTACTAAGGAAGTTCCACATCATTGGTATAAATATTTAGACATTACAATCAAGCTAACAAACTGTTAAGTAAAATATCTTCTACCCTCCTAGTGTGATAAATATGCTTCTATGGCAATACAGTTTTTAAAACTTTGTGTAAAGCAATAATTTTTATATGACCAGATATAAACAAAATTCCACAAGCAACTAAACATCAATATTATTGCACATCTGAGTATTCTGTGATGGACCAGAATTGTCCGGGTGAATCTCAACAGAGACATCCCTAAGTCATGCATTTTAATTATTCTGTAACAATTCGTTGTTCTTCCTACACTCTAGCAAAATCATGAATCGTGCTGATGTCATCTAGTCACACAACTTGTGTTCCATTGATAGTAATGTCAAATTAAATGACTTTTCATAACTCACTCTTAAATAGGTTCTTACTCTTTGCAATTTGGAAAAATCTTCCTTGTGTGGAAGCAGTAGCTACAGGAATCATCAACGAAAATATTAAGGCAATAGGTGGACTCAGAAATGATCCATAAATTTTACATCCCATGTTTGATCATTGTAATGGGGTCACCTGGGTTAAATTATTTATATAAGCAAAAGTATTTAAAAAAATGTTTTAATTTTTTTATTAAAATCACTTATAGCTCAATCCCTACTGTCTCTTAAAGTTATATTTAGACCCTTGTGGTATTTCTTAATTTCTAGTCTTTTGAATTTTTTAATGCAATATAATGAGAAAACGGAAAATAATTGTATTTTGCTCAATTTGTTTAAATCTCTCTTCATTTAAGACTATATCTTCAACCAAAATGGCCGCAAAATAATCCCCATAGGAAATTAGTGTCAGGACTATTTATATGGCTCATCTCAGGGCCTGGTACATGGTCGTCATTCTGGTACCCACCTTCTCTGCCTTCAGTTTGACTTCTTATTCCTGGAAGTATATTTCCAGAACCCAAGCTTCATTCCACCTTCTCACTAGATTGTTAGTTTACCTATGTATACAATTCCACAGTTGTTTCTATTCAGAATATTAAAGAAATTGTGTCACTGGCCTCTCGCATTGATGTCAGGAAGTACAATGTAGCTTCCAGATTCCTCATATGTGACCTGTTTGATTATTCTCAAAACTTTTAGAACATTCTTTTCCCATATATTTACATGGCTGGCTCTTTTTCATTATCCAGTTTTCCGTGACCTCTTAAGGGTCCTTTCTTTCTTTTTTAATATGTTTTTATTGATTTCAGAGAGGAAGGGAGAGGGAGAAACATCAATAATGAGAGAGAATCATTGATTTGCTGCCTCCTGCATGCCCTACACTGGGAATCAAACCTGCAACCTGGGCACATGCCCTGATGGGTATAGAACTGATTGCCAGGTTCATAGGTCGATGCTCTAGCACTGAGCCACACTGACTGGACTCGAGACCTTTCTTGATCAGGCAGTCAAACAAGCTCCCCCATCACCAAGTTTTGTTTTCATCCAATTATTTATTGCTAACTGATATATTCTTGTTTTGCACTATTTTTTTTTCAGCTGAGTAGCCTATAAGCTCCACAAGAATTTGTTCACTTCTGAACCCCCAATGCCTAGGATAGTAAGAAGCTATCAATAAATGTTTATTGAATCAATAAATGAAAGCCTGTAAACTAGCACTACAAACAGAAGTAGAATAAGAATGGCCTTTTGATTGACATTCCTAAACTATGTAAAACAGCATCATGTCTAGGACCCAAACTTTGTCACATTTACTGCAAACATGTCTTCTGGCCATAGTGAATTATAAACCAGGAGCCCTGAAACTTAAAACTAAAATCATACTGAAAATATCAAGGGAACACTACATAAAGTATATGATTGTCTAACACATAAGCAATAGACCTGAAACCAATACAAAATAAAATTGGGAAGGGGGGGGGAGGAATTTTTTTTAAAAAAGGTAAAAAAATTCAAATCAAACTCTTGAACAATTCAATTTTTTTGGCCTTAGACAGCAATTCTCTGGGGCCAAATTATTTTCTTTCCCCTACAAAAAATTAATATTTATTAAGTTAAGAGTCAATGTCATCTTGATTCCAGTAGAGCAGTGACATGAGGAATACAATTCGGCATGGTATGTAAGAGTACAGCCTGCAACATCAGAGGACCTCAGTCCTAATCCAAACTTGGCCATTTAGGATCTGTGTGTCCTTGCATTTGTTATAGTCTCCTAATTATAACACTACTTGTCTCCTTGGCTATTATGAAGATCAAATGATATCATTCACCTAAAATTCAGGTGTGGTCCTTGAGCACTTAATAAATGTTAGTTGTGATTATTATAAGAAATCATCTATTTAAACATTTCCATATTCTTTGCAATATCTTGGCTGAAAGCATCCTTCATTACATTGAATGAAATTATTTTCTCTCTCAGCTTAGTGCAAACACAAACTGCCTCTTCAAATGCACTTGAGATTTTCCTTAAGCAGTTGGAGGAGTATATGACTAACCATGTTTTCTTTCCAGAAGGAAATTCAGGTCATTTTCCATAATGACCTTTTCAGATATCTTTTCTCTACCTTTTTCTCCCTTGGCTGGCTTTCCTTTTGATCTTTTATATTTTTTAATTGTGATTTTTTGTATTGCTTTTAACTTTGTAGCTTGTGAATCTGTCATTTACAAGCTGAATGACTCTGGAGAGGTTATTTAACATCTAGAGCTCCACTTTCTTAGTCTGTCGAATGAGAATTGTTGTGGACACCAATGACACTATCACCCCAGCATCCTTTTTAATACTCACTCCTCTACAGCATCCATATTCCCTGGGGACCATATAAGGGTCTCAACTCTCTAAGCACTTGGATTAGTCTAGAAGTAGACATCTAATTCAAATGGATCAAGAAGACCCTTGCCAGGAATTCTGTATTTAAGACTGAAAGAATCAGGTCAATTTCCTTTTGTAGCTGAAATTATAAGGCATCAATCTCAGGAGTTGCTAGTGTCTGCGTTTCACACTTATTTAGGAGTTGGTACATAATGAAGAAGAGCATGCAAAGAGGAGAAGAAGAGGGGGTTCTGATGGTTCTCATGGTCCCTAGGTTCTTGCTTTTCCTATAGTTGGGCTATTCCATTAGACATCCCACTATCTTTCCAATAATTTCTCCTTTTGGCATACATAATTAGAATTTGATTCCCATCACTTGAAACTGAAATATTCCTAATATAAAGAAAACAAACCCTATTTTGAATAGGTATTATAGAAAGTAAATGAGATAAAATATATTTAAGTGCCTAGCATGCAACCTGGCATATAATATTTGTTCAAGCAATGATACCTATTGACGTTATTTAGAAGATAGGAATACAAATTCTAAGTCAATTTAATTACTGAAAATAATTTTAATAGTTTACACATCTTCTTTCTTCTTAGAGTTTCAAAATCTCTCAAAGGGATTATTTGGTTTCAGATACAGAAAGAATTGCAAAATAAGAGAAATGCTTTGATTCATGTTGCTACATATCATTGTATAAATCTAAGTGATTTTTGCATAGTTAAACAATCTTAGAGAATAGTGAAGCCTCAGGTACAGTAACCCACAATGTCTTGCTTAATTTACTTGCTTAGAGTAAACATAGGGAGGGAAAGGGGAAAATACCTTTTACTTGTCCCACATATACAGGAGTAAGTCTGACCCATTTAAATGTACAAAATACTGACATGGCTGTATCACAACAATCATCACATCGTGTAAAGGATCAGTGAGTAAAAAGAAAATGGAATTACCATACCTGTAGAGATACCACACTGACATTATCAAAATGGATGTGTCCATTAGGCTCTGTGACAGCAGGGTTCGCATAGCATGTCACACCATTGATGGCAGGTAATGTTTTAGGTTGATGATTTTTTTCTGGAGAAGGGCCAAAGTCATCATTTCTAAAGTGGGCATGATCATTCTACATGGAAAAATTAAAAAAGTAAAAAGGGGTTATAAGAAAAAAAAGGATGACTCATATAAACAAGAAAATAAAGGTCAGTGCTTTTTATCCACAAGAGAGCATTGTTATGTCTATTCTGTGTGTACCCTAACCTTTTTAGATTTTTAAGATCTCTACCTTTAAATGTATCCTCATTTATTAGGGTCTGTTGTGTCTATTTTCTCATGTCAGAGTATATATGCCTTTTTATTCTGTTGACTATGAATAGACTACATCTGTTATTCAACATTAAATTATTAGTAGAACTCCAAATTCTACAATATAAACCAAGCATGTGTCTTATACTTATCAATATATTGACTCTTTTCTTTGTCCTCACATTCACAAATCTAATACATAAACAGTTCATGAAATTCTAAAAATAAAATTCCTTCCTTTATTCACCTTTATAAAGTAGCTTTGGCAGGGAAAATAGCAAAAGTTTTAAATAAAGTCCATTTACCTGACCATATGTCTTTAATAACATCTTAAGCATTCTTTCAAAAAAGAAAAGTAAATAAAAGCCACCAAATACAGCAACAGCCTTCTCAACATAGTTGTCAGTTTTAGGATTGAATCCAAATGCCTGGGGAGAAAAAAAAAGGCAATTCAGGTAAAACCAAGTAATACTACTTGATTTCTAGCAAATAATACCAAAATTTCTCAGTTTTCAATTTTCACTGGAGTTCTATGCCCATCTTCACATCCAGGTAATATTGAGAACTTACCTGCCAAAATCACAAAACAAAAGTTCAAGTAAGCAAACTGTTAGAGATGTTTTAGAAATCTCCTGACCAGAGGATGCTCCGGTAAACAAAACCCGAGTATCTTGTTTCCTAGCTCCAACACCTGCAGCAATATGTGCCTTGAAAGAGGAAACTTTAGTGGTAAAGAAGCAGCACTGAATCCCACATCTGTAAGACAGCATTAGATCTAGGTAATAAAGATACCAGCAAATGAAACATTATTTGCTTTCTCTAAAAGAAATATATTTGTCTAACATATCCAGAATCAAATATTTTTTTATTGATTTCAGAGAGGAAGAGAGAGGGAGATAAAGGTAGAAACATCAATGATGAGAGAAATCATTGATTGGCTGCCTCCTGCATGCCCCCCCCCCCCCCCATTGGGGATCAAGCCCACAACCCAGGCATGTGCCCTTGACCAGAATGGAACCTGGGATCCTTCAGTCTGCAGGCTGAGCCAAACCAGCTAGGGCCAGAGTCAAATTTTTAAAGCAATATGGCAAGCCACTTGGATTACTGTTTTCCCACAGGAGATCCTCTTGAACCTAGAGGATCCTAATAAGACCTAATGAAATTCAATAAATTAAGAACTGGGCCCAAGAATAAAGAAGAAAATATCTAAGATTCCAGGCAGGCACGTGCACGTGCGAACGAACACACACACACACACACACACACACACACACAAGGATGAGTATGAGAATTAATTGTTTAAAGGACATAGGACAAGAATTGGAGTTTGAAATTATAAAGAGTAAAGATATTTCTAACAGACAAGAAGCACAAGCTTAAAATAAATAAAATAAGAGGAGAAAGCTTTACACCATTCCAGACATTGTAAATCTTCCCTTTGAAGAGCAACCAGAATAGAGGATGCCTTGGTTCTTGTTCTATGCCTGCCTCTGGGAAGAGCTCACAGCCACATCTTCATCTGATTGGCTTCTCTATGCTTATTAATACAGCACAAAAACTGGCACAAAGACACCTACTCTACATATGTAACACAGAGGTTATGAAAATTAAATGAAGTAAAAAAAAGGGAAAGAATTTTGCCAAAAGAAGAAATAACTATCTATGGAAATTTGAGGTAATATTACAAAGACAGATTATCTAATGTTTATATAATTTTCTTCTTATGGCCATAATTACTTAATTATCACCTACAGGCAAAAGGACATCCAACAAATGCTGTTGAAGGAGTTTCTTATTTTTCTAAGACATTTCTTATGTATTACTATATTTTCAACAAAATAGAAAACCTCAAAAATCATAAATGTGGAATCCCCAGTTCATACACAATATCAGTTTTTAAATTTAATTTGATCCAAATTTCAGATAAGTTAATACATACACATATAACATTATATTAAATATATTGCATGTATATTATATATAAAATTATTAATTAGAAAATCTGTATTGTCATACTAGTTTTGTTGCTAGCTGATTGTTTCTCTAGTTGAGATGACCTTTCTAGTTCCTTTCTAGATATAATGATAACAATAACAACAATCATAAGTCTATGATTCTAAGAAAATCCCCAATTTCATATATAGCTGTGAAAATTAAAAGAAGCTTTAGTTATAATTTTCTAAAAATTATGAGATGAGAATAATACCCTGAACTACTATTATTCTCTTTGCTCAGGACTCATTGAGGGTGGAGGAGATACAGTCCATCTATATATATAAAACCCTAAGCGATGGGTCCACCGTTTGACCAGTCGACAATTTAACTGGTTGCTATGACACGCATTGACCACCAGGGGAAAGACGCTCAATGCAGGAGCTGCCCCCTGGTGGTCAGTACGTTCCCACAGTGGGAGCGCCGCTCAGCTGACTGACGGGCAACGCCAGGCTCACAGCTGGCGAGCGCAGCTGTGGCTGTGCAAGCCTCTCTCGCCTCTGTGGCATGGCTATGGGGCAGCGGGGCCAGAAAGAGCAGGAGCAGCAGGCGCCCATCCCGGGCTCAGGCTCCTCCCCGGCTGCCTGCTGCTTCACGCACTACTACATCCCTCGGGGGATATCAGACTGCTGGTTTTGGCCTGATCCCCGCAGGCTGAAACCAGCAGTCCAGCATCCCCCGAGAGATCCTGGATTGTGAGAGGGCACAGGCCAGGCTGAGGGACCCCACCAATGCACAAATCCGTGCACCAGACCTTTAGTGTGTATATATTTCCATAGCTCCCCTTCTTCCTACTAATGTCTCTTTCTATTTCCCCTCTCTTCCCTCTCAATTATTTTCCTTCCTTTTTTTTCCTTATACCGGCTGGCCACCATATAGATCTAAAATAAAACATATATGTTATGTGTTGATTAACTGAATAGTGCACTATTGTCAATGTCAGATCAATAATTCATCTTATGAAAAGGAAAAAATAAGCTGCTGTTTATTCATTGACCTCAATTGATTTTTTTCCACAGTCAAAAGAAAATTAAAAGGTCTGTCAACCACACTCTTATTGATCCTCTGGGCTTCAGTAGCTGTAGGAAATATATAAGAGAATTTTGTGTTATATCTTCAGTAAATTTGACATTGCATGCTCTTTAAAAAAATAAATAAATAAATAATGGAAGTATGCTGAGAAATTAAATTTTCCAAATGCAGGATAGAATAAAATATTAAGGCCCTATCTAAGCACATCCTGGTGGCTGTTCTCCAGGAATATTAATTTTATCTCTGCCACTGACATTCCCTGAAGCTTGAGACAAGCTTTTTTCATTTGCTGTGATTCTGCTCTTTTATTCAAAACACCATAAACTAGACCATAAAATTCTGTGAGAATCATGGAGGTTTAAAATGTACAAAGTGCTAAAACATTTTGAAGAAATAATTATTCACGGAAACAGGTAGCTAACACCCTTACCTCTGGAATAAGTTGGAAGATTGCATTTGAAAATAGAGTCCCAATAGCCAGCCCCACAAAATAGGTCAAAATCTTGGGGAAATAAGATTTCTTTATCAACGGAGTCAAAACCAATCCGAGGAGAGATGCCAGATTAATGATTGTCACTGACAGGAATCCATATCCCCATACTGTGAATAAGAGGGAAAGAGGAGAAATTAATCAGAGCAAAGGAGCCAAATGAAGTCTTACTCTCCATTAAACCTGAAACACATTTCCCCTTTAAAAGCTTTAAACCAATTTCTTCTTGTAAAGAACAAAATCATCGCAATGAAAATTATACAGAAAATTGAGACCACATAGCATAATAAATATTAACAGAAACACTGCCTATGCTTTCATCACTCTTAAGTCATCATTACAGGATCAAAGAATTGTATAGCTTACAGAGAAACACATAAGACCTAGAATAGTGACAATCTGAGGTCCCCAGGCTTCAAGACACCTACTTTTATCTATTGATTCATGGCCTAGTTAAAACTCAGCCTTTCAGAGGAATATAGAGGTCATATGAGTTTCAGGGGAAAGGTATGGTAGCTTTGCCTGTGGCCCACATACACTGTGAACAGAGACAATGTGAAAGATTAGAAAGCTGCCTCTACATTGCCACTTCTTTGTCGAGAATACATTTTTAAATGGTGGGCCACTTTTCTCATGGACACTATCAGTTGAGTAGCATACTAATACTTAATGCTTAGTGCGTGTTCACCATGTGTCAGGCACTGTGCTGAGCGACTAACATGTATTAATTCATTTGATCCTCACAAAACCCTATGAGGCAACTACTATTATCTCTTTCATACAGTTGAAACCAAAGCATATGGAGTTCAAATGAGCTGCCCAAGTCATGCAGATAGAAAATCCTGCAGATTTCAAACCCAGACAGTTTGTCTCCAGGGCTCACATTTTTCTGCAATATGTTTCATTATTCCTGTGGAGCTAATTTAATTTTCAAGGAGCCCATGGGGCTCAACAAAACTAAACATTTTATAATATACTTTATGATTATAAGACTTTTCACCATTATTCTGGTTCAAATGAGTCTATCTATAAATAAGCAATCTTAGCAAATGTTTATGGAGCCTAGGATGTGGACCATGATTCCTGCCAACAAGCAGCTTGGATCTTTTGCTTGGGGAGCTGAGAAATGTGAAGAAACACCCATGCACAAAGCAATATAAGGTAGCCTGTGCTGAGTACCAAATGAAAAGAACAGGTAATAAATGTTACTATGTCATCACAAGAATCATCACAGCACTAACCATGACTTTATCTTCTCCACTTTCCTATCAGTTCAAGACTCCTGACCATGTCCATCTCATTGGAACTACAAAGGTCCACCTCATTCCCATTTATTATCTTAGCACCTCAAACAGCAAAACCTACTCTCCTCAGACTTTCCACATAGAGAAAGTTCTCAATCCCACATCCTTCTCCATGATATGTCTATGTGTAGTTTCCCTTCATATGAATAGCTTTCTATCTCATCACTAGCCTACATTCATTCACTCATCCAATCAATATTTATCATCTCATTGGGCAGACAAGATGCATACCTGCTGAAACTAAAATTAAAATGCAAAGATGTTTTTGAGTACCAAATAGAGGCAAAGCCACATATACATATTAAACCCATCACCTGCCCCTGAGAAATCCTGCTCCCCTACCCTTGTTCACTATCTCCTTAAATAGCAGAAATGTTGGGATCAGTTTCAATTGCTCACTCTCTACCAGTCAATTCCATAGATGATTGGTGACCAAACTCTATCAATTCTGCTTGATATCTCTCACTCCAGCTTCTCCATCCTCATTACCGATACCTTGAGTTCAGGCCCTCACCATCTCTAACTCCTTCATTATGACAGTTTTCTGTCTGCCCTTCCTCCCCTACTTGGCATGACCACCAGACTCATTATTCTAAAACACAACTCTGATCACCTCATACCCCTGTTTGACACTGCCCTTCATCAGCTGAGTCCCATAGAGCCTCACTGGTGCTATTTACACCCTCTATGCAGACACAATGTTTTCCAAATACAGAATTACCTTTACTTGTGGTTCTCTATCTGGAAATATGTTTCTATCTTCATTGCCTGAGAAACTCACACATGGTTCTCCAAGCCAACTCAAAGACCTCCTCTATAAAGCTTCCCTAGCTCCTCCAGGCATCCGTGCCTTGCTTGTCAAGCTTCCTATAGTTCTTTGAAGGTGATTGGGCCACTTACCATTTCTTGTGTGCAATAGTGATTTTTATCACTTACATATTTGTCTATATCATATAAATTACAAGATTTTCAAGGAGGGGGCTATGTTATATTCACCATCAGTGCCTAGAATGTTGCTTCGCAAAAAACACACATTCCTTGAAAAATGAATTAATGAAGCCCATACTTCAAAATGCAGCCCAGAACTCTGTCAAAAAATATCAATTCATCTGCTTATCCAATCTTTCTAACTTTCCTTAATACTGTGCACGTTTATCAGAACCACTTGGGGAACTCTGGGAGTGTGAATCACCACTCTTCTAGGCACACTACTTAGTTTCCCCTCCTTTCATTGTTAGGACATCATTGGGGCACAGGGGAAGGGAAATCCATCATCCACTCAACTAGGGCATCAAAGAGTGAATTAGTATAAAAATATTCTTTGGACCTCTCCATATACAAATAGGACTCCCTCTAATGATCTGTTTCAGACTTTCTTAGTGAATGTGGAAATTTTTTAATGCATTTCCAGGGAATATTTGTAACAATAGTTAACATTTATCGAATGCCAATATGTGTGAAAATTCTTCTAAAAACCTCACCTATTTTTTTAATTTTTCTATTTCATAGATTTTTTTTTTTACAGGAATAACATAAAGCCAGTTACACATAGCCCCTGGAATAAAGTCAAGTCTTCAATAAATGTTATCATTCTTTTTAAAAAAAAATAGTAAGTAGACCAGCATATTTTAGTTCCTTTAGCTCACTGTTGTACAGTGAAAGAACAACAGACTTAGGAGTTAGGAGCCCTGGACTTGCATCCTTCCTCAGGTACTGTACCTAAAGAAAGCCTGTAATCTCTCTGGAGCTTGAGACTTAAGTCATCAGGTTGTACTATGGAGTTCTGGACTATGTGATCTCCGGGGATGCTACAAGTAAAATTCTATTATTATTATCTATTACTTAAATTAAATAGCGTTATATAACTTCATCAAAAAAATTAGACAATTATGGACCATTAAAAATGATTGTTAAAATTTATATCACCTAGAGAATTTAATTTACCATCCATTTGTTGCACTCATCCATTTTATGGCTTTGAAGTGTTGTCCCTAGAATTCTCTCACTTCGTGTCCCCACTGCCTATTCCTAACTCCTGGTTCCTGAGATAGAGTAAACCTGAGAATTGGAGTTACAAACACGTTTGAACATCAGAAATTAACCTTCACAGAGTAGAGAATTTGCTTTTACTAAAGCCTCACCTCCTGTACTCATAATTATGTTTGTTATACATATTTTATTTAGCAGACATATATATAGTGCCTAACCACATGCCAGAAAGCATTCTAAATGCTTTGCCAATATTAAGTTAGAAAATTATAGAGCTGGGATTTGACCTCAGATGGGCTGACTTCAGAATCTATGCCTTTACTATGCTGTACAATCTGTTCTGAAATCAAACAGATTTATGGGAATACAAACATACTCCCATTTATATATTCTATTAAAAATATGTGTTTGAACAATTAGCTCTAAAATTATTGTTATTCACAAAAATGATAATTGTATTGACAAAGTACACTTAGTGATTTCTATTCCTTATATATGTAAACATAGAATATAAAAGACAATGTGGACCCAGCCGGTGTGACTCAGTGAGCATCACCTATGAACCAGGAGGTCACAGTTCAATTCCTGGTCAGGGTACATGCCTGGATTATGAGCTCAATCCCCAGTAGGACTTGTGCAGGAGGCAGCCGATCAATGATTTTTCTCTCATCATTGATGTTTCTATCTCTCTTTCCTTCTCCCTTCCTCTCTGAAATCAATAAAAATATTTTTAAATAAATAAATAAATAAATAAAAAGACATATCTCCAGCCTCAACCTATTCTCTGAGCTCTAAATGTTTGTATGCCACTGCCTACTGGATATCTCTCCTTGTTGGTCGACATCAATGCCTTAAACTGACCATGTCTAAAGCCATACTCTTGATTCTCACTGCTGGCTTCCTTTATAACAAACTACTCCCCTCCAGTCTTCATTCCGGAAAATGGCACAGCCATCTATCCACTTTCAAGGACTTAAACTTTGATTTATCATTCCCTCCTCCACATCCAAACCATTTTAGCAAAGTCTCTGAAATCCACCCTGAATCTCATCACTCCTCCTCACTCCTACTTCTCCCACCTTAGCCCCAGACCCCATCTTCCTGAATATCAACCTTTGGCAACAACCTCCTGACCAATCAGTCTCCATGCTTCTACTCTTCCCCCATGACCAGCTCTCCCTCAAAATGCAGGTAGAACCATCTTTTACAAATCCAAATAAAATCATGTCCCTCTCTTGTTTAGAACCCTACAATGTCTTCATAGCACATTCAGAATAAAATCCAACCAACTTACTGTACACAGCAAGACCCCTGGGTCCCCCTCCTTCTGTCCTCCCTCCTGATCACTATGCTCCAGACACACAGACATTCTTGCTGATCCTTACACATGCCAAGCACATTCCCAAGCTTATGCTGACTGTTCTCTTGACCTTGCACGCTCTTTCCCCAAAGATCTTGCCATGGCCCTCTCCTCCATCCTTAGTCAGGATTCAGTTCAAATGTAATCTCATCAGAAATGCCTCCCTTTTTTTCATCTAAATTCACACGCACCCACTATCTCCTTCTGTTGTGACCTACTTTATTTTCTTCAAAGCACTTATCCCTCTGAAATCATATTATTTATTTGCTTGTTTGTGTAAATGTTTATTATGTTACTTCTCTACTACATTATAAGCCCTAAGAGGGCAGGGTTTTTTTCTTCTTGCTTATGACTGAATCCTCAATACACAGAACAGTGCCTGCCATGTCAATCAATAAACACTTACTGAATGAACAAATAAACAAAACAATGAGAATTAAAATATCATGCGGGGTAGGGCAACAATTTGGGAATACCAAGAAATGACACACAGCTAGTAAATAGACCCCCTGAACAATTGGTTTATCTCATTTGTGAAAGAACCCTTCATATTTAAGTATGTGAACTATATTATATAGTAAACAAGCACTTGTTTTCTTATATTTTAAAATTTCTTTGCAGCAGATTATTCCTTTAAAATACTTTCTTTGTGACAATACCATTATAGGCACTTAAAACAGTCGGTATTTTCTTTCATTTATGAAAATTATCTATACTAATAAAAGCCTAGGTGATCCTCGCACCCTCACACATGCCCTCACATCATCACAAGGTGGCCGCCACAAGATGGCCACCACAAGATGGCCGGCAGGGGAGGGCAGTTGTGGGCCATCAGGCCAGCAGGGGAGGGCAGTTGTGGGTGACCAGGCTGGTGGGGGAGGGCAGTTGGGGGCAACCAGGCCTGCAGGGGAGGGCAGTTGCAGGTGATCTGGCTGGTAGGTGAGGGCAGTTGGGGGCGACCAGGCCAGCAAGTGAGGGCATTTGGAAGCAATCAGGCCAGCAGGGGAGGACAGTTGGGGGTGATCAGGCAGGCAGGGGAGCAGTCAGGGAGAGATCAGGCTGGCAGGCAAAAGTGGTTAGGGGCAGGCAGGCGAGCAGTTAGGAGCCAGTGGTCTCAGATTGTGAGAGGAATGTCTGAGGGGTCCCAGAATGGAGGAGGTGCAGGCCGGGCTGAGGGACACCCCCCCATGCACAAATTTCATGCACCAGGCCTCTAGTCTATATATATAAAAGCCTAAGCGACCGGTCGACCGTTCAACCATTCAACCGGTAGCTATGACGCGCACTGACCACAGGGGGAAGACGTTCAATGCACAAGCATGGAAACATGGAACAGACTGATGAATCTCAGAGGGAAGGGGAAAGTGGAGGGGGGGGGGGGCAGGAAAAGATTAACCAAAGATTTTATATGCATACTAGAAGCCTGGTGCATGGATTCATGAACCAGTGGGGGTCCCTTGGCCTGGCCTGCGGGTACTAGTCTGAAACTGGCAGTCTGACAACCCCCAAGGGGTCCCAGATTACGAAAGGGTGCAGGCCAGGTCAAGAGACCCCACCAGTGCACAAATCTGTGCACCAGACCTCTCATAGTGGTAATAATGCAGTACTTTAAGATTTAATCTAAAGACACACTAGTTCTCTAGTGGCTCTCTATAACATTTCCTGTACTGACACTTACAGATAAATAGACAGGGTTGTTAATACTTGTTAAAAGCACAATTTGATGGAAATTAACTAATCAATTTTGAGCAAGGTAGTTAATATGTAATCCAATATGTACAGCATAAGACATATGTTTAAAATCAAACATTGGATTTTATAAAGTTTTTACATGGTATCAAGTATAATTTTCACTCCACAAATAGAAGAGTATAACTTATGAAGTTTAAATGTGCTCTAATTATTCTTATTCTACATACTTCCAGAATATACATACTTTACCAGGGGATTCTATGTAGATTAATAAAAGCAGAAAAGGAAGCATGTTAATGTCATTTAAGACAACCCCATAAACCTTTCAAACAAATGGGAGGACAAGCTTCCAACATACCTTCGGAAAGACTTGGTTTTGAATCGTGTTTGGGCCGCTCATCACAGGGATGAAAATTCAGTTGCTGTAGGACTGCTGGACAGATGACAGAGAAGTTCGAGCTGGTGATCTGGGTAGCATTTGAAAAGCCATGAAGGGAAAAGATCTCTTCAGCTGACAAACACTGAAATAGAAGAAACAAAGTAAACATATACATGTTAATACAGTAAAAGCACTCAAGCAAAGACACTACGAAGAGACAGAATGTTTCTTCTAGACACACAGCACTAACTCTTCATACAAAAGCCCACTACAGAAATGTACAAACCCCTATTGTAAAATAGCCCACACCTCTTTTAACCTAGAAACCATAAAAATAGCAAAAACCTTCTTGATCGGAGAAACCAAGATGGCGGCATAGGTAAACACCTAAACTGCTGCCTCACACAACAATTTCAAAACTACAACTAAAAGACAGAATGGACACCATCCAGAACCACAGGAAAGCTGGCTGAGTGAAAATTCTACAACTAGAAGGAAAGAGAAAAGCTCACAGAGAATTGGAGGTACGGCAAAGGGTCTTTGTGCGCGCAGAGAGGAAGGGTGGCTGAGAGCCTAGCTGACTTTCTCTGGCGGAAGGGGGAAGGAAGCCCCCGACCGCACTGAACCCCAGTTCTGACTGCACTGAACCCCAGTCCCGGGCGAGCCCCTGGGGACCCACGCTCTTACGGGGGGAGTCTGGACTCTTGGGCGGAGACTCGAGCTAGGAAAGGCAGAAGTCTGAAGGCGCGCGCGTGCCAGTGCACACAAAGGCTGCAGAGGTTGCCACAGGCTTTCCCTAGTGGAAGGGAGTCAGAGGCTCCTGACTGCACTGGGCCCCAGTTCTGACTGCACTGAACCTCGGTTCCAGGCGAGCCCCTGGGGACCCACACTCTTGTGGGGGGAGTCTGGACTCTCGGGCGGAGACTCGGGAGCCGGGAAGGCGGAGGACTGAAAGCGCGCGCATGCCAGTGCGCACAAAGGCTGCGGAGGTTGCCACAGGCTTTCCCTAGTGGAAGGGAGTCAGAGGCTCCTGACTGCACTGGGCCCCAGTTCTGACTGCAGTGAACCCCAGTTCCAGGCGAGCCCCTGAGGACCCACGCTCTTGTGGGGGGAGTCTGGACTCTCGGGCGGAGACTCGGGAGCTGGGGAAGGCAGAGGACTGAAAGCGCGCGCGTGCCAGTGCGCACAAAGGCTGCGGAGGTTTCCACAGGCTTTCCCTAGTGGAAGAGAGTCAGAGGCTCCTGACTGCACTGAGCCCCAGTTCTGACTGCAGTAAACTCCAGTTCCAGGCGAGCCCCTGGGGACCCACGCTCTTGTGGGGGGAGTCTGGACTCTCGGGCGGAGACTCGGGAACCGGGAAGGCAGAGGTCTGAAGGCGCGCACGTGCGCGCAAGGGCAAGGCTGACGGGAAGCCAAGACTGAGACTCCACCCCATCCAAGCTGAGCACAGAGGCTATTGCAATTTGGCAAGTCTAATCCTATAAGGCTGTCTCCAGCACCGAACTTCTCCCAGCATAGACACAGCTGATCCTTACAGCCAACTGGCCTGGAGGTCAATTCTTCCCAGTGATACCAACAACAATAAAGACTTAATTACAACAAGGCTGTACACACAGTCCACAAAGGGATGCACCAAGAGTGTCCACCTCAGGTTAACTGGGGAGGCAGACCCACTGGGCCATATTGGAAACCTAGCACACAAATCTACCTTACCAACTCAGGGAAGCGGTGAAAATGCGGCGTCAAAGAATCAGATCACAAACGAAAGTAATGGAGGAAAACAAACGACTGGATATAGAATTCAAAACCACGGTTATAAGGCTTTTTAAGAATATCCTAGAAAAGGCCGATAAATATAACGAGACATTCGAAGATATGAAAAAGGACCAACTAGAAATTAAACATACACTGACTGAAATAAAAAATATTATACAGAGACCCAAAAACAGACAAGAGGAACACAAAAATCAAGTCAAAGAATTGAAATACAAAGAAGCAAAAAACACTCAACCAAAAAAGCAAAAAAAAAATCCAAAAAGTTGAAGATAATGTAAGAAGACTCTGGGACAACTTCAAGCATACCAACATCAGAATTATGGGGGTGCCAGAATAAGAGAGAGAGCAAGATACTGAAAACCTATTTGAAGAAATAATGACCGAAAACTTCCCCCACCTGGTGAAAGAAATAGACTTACAAGTCCAGGAAGCCCACAGAACCCCAAACAAAAGGAATCCAAAGAGGACCACACCAAGACACATCATAATTAAAATGCCAAGAGCAAAAGACAAAGAGAGAATATTAAAAGCAGCAAGAGAAAAACAGTTAGTTACCTACAAGGGAGCACCCATACAACTGTCAGCTGACTTCTCAACAGAAACTATGCAGGCCAGACGGGAGTGGCAAGAAATTTTCAATGTGATGAATAGCAAGAACCTACAACCAAGATTACTCTACCCAGCAAAGCTATCATTCAGAATTGAAGGCCAGATAAAGAGCTTCACAGATAAGAAAAAGCTGAAGGAGTTCATCACCACCAAACTAGTATTATATGAAATGCTGAAAGGTATTCTTAAAGAAGAGGAAGAAGAAAAAAGTAAAGAGAAAAATTATGAACAACAAATACATATCTATCAACAAGTGAACCTAAAAATCAAGTGAATTAAAAACCTGAGGAACAGAATAATCTGGTGAATATAATAGAATCAGGGACATAGAAAGGGTGTGGACTGATAATTCTCAGGGGGAAAGGCGTATGGGGGGTTCATGAAGAGACTGGACAAAAATCATACACCTATGGATGAGGACAGTGCGGGGAGGTAAGGGCAGAAGGTGGGGTGGGAAATGGGTGGAGGGGAGCTATGGGGGGAAAAAGGAGAAATAATTGTAATAATCTGAATAAAGATTTATTTAAAAAAAAAAAAAAAACAAAACAAAAAAACCTTCTTGATCAACAGCCTACCTATAGCAGCCAAAAAGGTAAGAACTGGTTTGGAGGTTTCCAAGTACTTTAAAACAAAAGTGCTTTAAGGTGATTCAATATTCTCAGTGTTCCCTCTCTGTTTATCTTCAGTTTGAATGAGTATTTTGTGTGAGCTATTGGAGTGGCTCTTTATAACATTTCCTGTAGACAAACACCAGGCTCACTTACAGTTTCACAATTAAAAAAGTATCCATCTTCCTAAACAGCAATAATAGTCCCATTATATAAAAGTTGTTTTAAAATATGTCTTTAGCACAAATGGTTGTTTGCTAAAACATGCATTTTGCTCAATGATGGTGGATAGCTTTTCCATTTTATATAAAGTTTTGAAATAGCGATGTGCTGTTTAGAAATTCATTAACTATTAATGAGAAGTAGAATCTTCATTAGAAAAGAATTCTCTGCAAAAATAATAATAACTTTTTAAAGGTATCATTTTACTCTTGGGAAAAATTTAACTGTAAACTATTTTCCATATACTCACATTATTAAGAAGAATATAAAAGAAATTAAATGTGTTATATTGCTAATAAGTGTTATAAGAATTATAGAGTGTGAAAACATCTATTCACTCAAATAGAAGTCTGTTTTTAATAAGTGCAACTGAGAGCATTTCTTTGCATACTTCAGCCAATATTTAAACCCTGCTGAGATCTTAACTTTGTAAAATGGACTGGATAGAATCCTCCTAGATTTCATGTAATGAAGCCCTACCCTCCAATGTGGTGATTTTTGGAGGTAATTAGGGTTAGATAAAGTCATGAGGGTGAGGCCCTGCTCCAATCAGATTAGTAGACTTACTAGTATATAAAGCCACAGAGAGAGGATGTAGCAAGAAAGTAGTCATCTACAATCCAAGGAGAGAGCTCTAAACAGAAACCAAACCTCTGTCACCTCTAACAGTTTCCAGAACTGTGAGAAAATGAACTTCTGTTGTTTAAGCCACCCAGTTGATAGTATTTTGTTATAGCAACCTATGCTGACTAATACACTATGATTAGTATTAAGAACTCAAACGTTTTTGTTCCATAAGTGCTGTAACTTTATTCACAAAAGGAACAGTGAAACTAAAACTGTAAAATTTTTATGCAAGGAGATCACTACTGATTTTGAAGGAAAGATGAAAAAACATCAAATACACCAAGATGTTTGGAGTTGTACAATTGCCTTAAAGAAAATACACATTTAAAATGCTCTTTTTTTAATGTCTAAGTATATGCCTAAGCTGTTCCTTATTCAACTGGTGCTCTCCTTTGGGTTCATGACAATGACAGCTGTGTGACATCCCTAGAAGAGGAGACAGTACACTCAATGCTTTGTTAACAGTCTTCCCTTTGGTGAGAATAGGGGACAATAAACTAATGAAGGGAGAAAATAGCTTGTTAGCCAACTGGGGGAGAAAAAGTGAGTATAGTCTATTCATTACCATGAAACTACAGAGAAGTATAATTGCTAGGCTCAAAAATTACAGAGTCCCTGAGTTCCATCTGCCCACTGCATGATTCCAGGAATAAATAGGTGTGGTAGTACAAACACCAAGCAGCACTGTGTCCCTGCAAGGAAGTCTTCACCTACCTGGACGTCAAGTTCCTCCAACTATAAAACAAGAGGAAACGGGGAAGCTGCCAATAGGTAATTTCCAAAGCCTTCTCGAAATTAATATTCTAAGGGGTCCTAAAACTTAATGACTGTTAAGCAGTTCTTTTCAGACTCCTATTGTGACCTGTTAGTGGGTCAGGAAGTTCACTTACAGTCAGCATCTTGAAGGAGTAAAAAACAACATAATAGAAACTATAGAGTGGACCACACACAACTAGGATAAGTGTTGCTGGATCAAATTTTACTTCAGCTACACATTATATATACCATGCACACGTACATGGGAGCACAATGCCAAATTTATTTTCTACCAGCTGTGTGAAAAGGGTAAAGGGATTAAGAAGTACAAATTGGCAGTTACAAAATAGTCATAAGGGTGTGAAGTACAACACAGGGAGTATCCTATCTAATAAAAGAGTAATATGCAAATTGACCATACCTCCGCTACACCCACAAGCCACGCCCACCAGCCACGCCCACCAGCCAATCAGGAGGGAATATACAAATAAACCCAACCAAGATGGCTGCAGCCACAGAGAGCAAGAGGGAGGCTTGGGCATCCCTGGCAATGGAGGAAGCCAAGTTTTCCGCCTGCCCTTGCTGGCCCAGGCCTCCACTCAATGGTACAAAGTTTCAATTATAGAAGATAAATAAATCCCAACAAAAATGGCAGCAGCCACGGAGCTGGAGAGAGCAGGAGGCTAGGGTTGCCTGTGATGATAGAGGAAGCCAAGCTTCTGCAGCCCTGGCCTGCTTTGGCCTCCACTTAAGGCTACAAAGTTTCAATTATAGAAGATACATAAATCCCAACAGAAATGGCTGCCATCACGGAGCAAGCAGAAGGCTTGACTCCACTCCAGGCTACAAAGTTTCAATTGTAGAAGGTAAATAAATCCCAGATACTAGGGCCTCTGCTTGGGTCACCGGGGGCGTGGCCAGCCTGCAAACCACCACAGGCCCCTCGCCCAGGCCGCCCCATGCCCCAAGGGAACCCCCACCCTGATCCAGGACACCCTTCAGGGCAAACCAGATGGCCCCCACCCGTGCACCAGGCCTCTATCCTATCTAATAAAAGAGTAATATGCAGATTGACCATCACTCCAACACAAGATGGCTGCCCCCATGTGGTCAAAGATCCTGCCCCCATGTGGACACAAGATGGCCACCACAAGATGGCCAGCAGGGGAGGGCAGTTGGGAGGGACCAGGCCTGCAAGGGAGGGCAGTTGTGGGCGATCAGGCCAGCAGGGGAGGACAGTTGGGAGGGACCAGGCCTGGAAGGGAGGGCAGTTAATGGTTACCCAGCTGGCAGAGGAGGGAAGTTAGGGGTGACTGGGTCTGCAGGGAAGGGCATTTAGGGGGGACCCATGCCTGCAGGGGAGAGCAGTTGGGGGTGACCAAGCCTGTAGGGGAGCGCAGTTAGGAGTGACCAGGCCTGCAGGGGAGGGCAGTTAGGGGCAAACAGGCTGGCAGGGGAGCAGTTAGGCATAATCAGGCTGGCAGGGGAGTGGTTAGGGGTTGATCAGGCTGGCAGGCAGAAGCAGTTAGGGGCAAGCAGGCCAGCAGTTGGAAGCCAGCAGTCCTGGATTGTGAGAGGGATGTCCGACTGCCTGTTTAGGCCCAATCCCACTGAGATTGAGCTTAAACGGGCAGTCAGACATCCTTCAAGGGATCCCCGATTGGAGAGGGTGAGGGACACCCCCTGCTGTGCACGAATTTTGTGCACCGGGCCTCTAATGGTCAATAATTTGTCATAGCTACATACTGTGTTAGGGGAGTACTAGACTTATTAGGGGGATCACTTTGTAAGTTATGTAAATGTCTAACCACTTTACTGTACACCTGAAACTAATATACTATTGAATGTCAACTATAAGTGAAAAATCTTTGTAATTCTTTTAATTCCAAAAAAAAAATCATTTTTTACTATAAGTGGCAGTCAAATATTTGAAAAGCACTTCCCTTAAGGATTCTCAAATTGCCTGTTGTACATCCTTAAACACATTCTCCTATATACAGTTAGAATAAAAGATAATCAAAGGAATAAATAATCAATACTGTAAGTTAGCTTAGCGTCTTGATGATCTGTGTAGCATCTGTGTGGAGATTTTGGTTGGTAGGCACTCATGGATAATAATACTGACAGTGCCAAATGCCCAATCTCAAAAAAGAGTAAGCAGGTGGAGAGATGACAGAACTTTAGATCTTGCCTTATGTTATGAGAATGGGGATAGAATATTAAGGGATACTATCAGTATGACAAAACAAAAATAATGGCAGCCCTGATTTATTTAAAATAGCTATCTGCCAGCAAGTAAAACGCAAATAATTTTATATAGCAGCCTAATTTGGCTTTAAATAACTTTGATTTTATTTCATTTTTATTTATTTTTATCTTTTGACTCCCTTCACCTATTTCTCCCACTCTCTACCTCCCACCTCTGGCAACACAAATCTGCTCTCTATATCTATGAGCTTGGTTTTGTTTTGTTTTATATTCTACATGTAAGAGGGATCATATGGTATTTGTCTTTTCCTGTATTATTTCACTTAGCATAATGTAGTCAAGATCTACCCATGTTATCACAAATGGTATGATTTCTGTCTCTTTATGGCTGAGTAATATTCCAGTGTATATATGTACCACCTCTTCTGTCTCCATTCATCCATCAGTGGACACTTAGATTGCTTCCCTATCTTAGCAATTGTAAGTAATACTACAATGAACATGAGGGCGCATATACCTTTCTGAGTTAGTGTTTTTGTTTTCTTCAGATAAATACCCAGAAATAGAATTGCTGAATATATGGTAGTTTAATTTTTTTATTTTTTGAGGAAACTTCATACTCTTTCCATAGTGACTGCACCAATTTACATTCCCACCAACAGTGCACAGGGTTCCCTTTACTCCACATCCTCACCAACATTTGCTATTTCTTGTCTTTCTGATAATAGCCACTGTGTGAGGTGATATCTCACTATGGTTTTGATTTGGATTTCCTGATGATTAATGATTTGAACAACTTTTCATGTGCCTGTTAGCCATCTGTGTGTCTTCTTAAGAAAATGTCTAGTCACATCTTCTGCCCATTTGCTGTGCAGAAGCTTTTGGGTTTGATGTGTCCCCTTTTTTCTATTGTTACTTTTGCTTTTAGTGTCAGATTCAAAAATTACTGCCAAGACCTATGTCAAGGAGCTTACTACCTAGGTTTTCTTCTAGGAATTTTATGGTTTCCGCTCTTAACATTCAAATATTTAATCCATTCTGAGTTAATTTGGGGGTATGGTGTAAGATAGTGGTCAAGTTTCATTCTTTTGCATGTAGCTGAGCAGTTTTCCAAACACCATTTATTAAAGAGAGTGTCCTTTCCCCATTGTATATTTTTGGCTCCTTTATTATAAATTAATTGACCATATATGCATGGTTTCATTTCTGGGCTTTCTATTCTGTTCCATTGACCTCTGTGTCTGTCTTTATGCCAATGCCACACTGTATTTAATTACTACAGCTTTGTAATATAGTCTAAAGACAGGAACGTGATGCCTCTGGCTTTGTTCTTTCTCAAAATTGTTTTGACTATTCAGGGGTGGGTTTTGTGGTTCTCTACAAATTTTAGGATTAGATTTATATTTCTGTAAAAATGACATTGAAATTTTAATAGGCAGTGTATTGAATCTATAGATTGCTTTGGGTAGGAAGAACATTTTAACAATATTGATTCTTCCAATCCATAAGCACAGAATATCTTGCATTTATTTGTGTTTTCTTCAATTTCTTTTATTAATGTCTTGTAGTTTTAAATATATAGGTCTTTCCCCTCCTTTATTAAATTTATCCCTAGGTACTTTATTCTTTTTAATGCAATTGTAAGTAGAATTATTATCTTAATTTCTCTCTCTGATAGTTTGTTATTAGTGTGCAGAAATGCAACAGATTTTGTGTACTGATTTTTATTATGCTTTGATTTAACAAAGTTGAACTTGAAACAAAGAAAGCAGTTGTCTAAGAAAGAGCAGTGTTGCCCTGACCAGTTTGGCTCAGTGGTCGGCCTGTGGTCTGAAAAGTCGTTGGTTCAATTCCTGGTCAAGAGTACATACCTCGGTTGCATGCTCCACCCCAGCCCCTGTCGGGGTGTGAACAGGAGGTAATCAATCCATATATCTTTCTCTCTCCCCATCTTCTCCTTCCCCTCCATTCTCTCACTAAAAAAAAAATGGGGGCAGTGTTCCCCAGAGCAGGTACAAACAGGGTGACAGCCAGAGTTGTGAGAGCAATAAAACCAGTAGAACCACTAAGGAAGTTCAAACATCCTCTCAAACACACCCCATTCACCTCCAAAACAAACAATGAATATATTTTTAAACTAGTGGGATTCACAGTACTCAGGAAACAACTCAGGGTGATTAGCCTGAATAGTATGTGCCTTAAAAGAAACTTCATAAGCTTTCAACATCTTCCAATTTACATACTGAGCTTTTCTTCTATCTATGTGTTTTTACAACACTGCTATTCTCAAGAGTGTGCTTGATGTTTGCTCTAGCCTCTTGAATTTTGTGCTATCAGAGGCAAACTCCCTTGATCCCCTAATGTTCAGTGGGTTGACTTTTTCCTAAAGACATTCATTAGTCTCTTGTCACAGTAAGGTGATCTCAAATGGGCCTTATATAAACAACAAACCAAAGGAAAGTAGTAGAAGCCTATCATAAATGAGATCTCAAGTTATATTCAAAATCATTTTCCCAAATAGCTCCACACCTTTCTTCTGCTGCTTTCCCCACTCCTTCTTCCTCACCTGTTCTAACTAGTCAACAGTTTGGGGGGTTGGGGTTTTGTTTGTTTTTCTTCTTTCCAGACATATTTTAGTGGGAATGAAGGAGGCTGGTACAAGGAAGGGAGGGAAAGGTGATAGCTGGATGATTACAACAAGTTCCTCACTCAACATTTTTACACAGTTTAAATTTGCTTATCATAATAAATGCCAAGGAGTTAGGCAAGATTTAAAATTACATAGCTTAGATAATGACACAGACTCTCTACCTAACTAAACTTCAATCAGGCTCTCTAAGCTTCAGCCTCGTATCTGTCCCTGTGGGGCCTGCATTGCCCAATTTTAGCAAGAATCCTGCTAAGTCAGTTTAGAGAGCATCCCCCATCTCTGCTATCTGATCAGGCCTGCCTTCAGCAAATATCCTGTTGGGTCTGTTTAACCAAATTCCCCCACCTCTGTTGCTCTGTCTCAGGAGTATTCCATGCACTCGCCCACCCTGCTTTGTGTCGTATCCAGAATTGAGAGCAGCTCTATACTGAGGCCCCTTCCCCCTGACTGCAATAAAATTTGTTTTTATGGCCCTCACTACTGTTAGGCTCTGGTTTTCCTCAACAATACCAAGTACAATAACCATGTAATTATATTATATATCACATAAATTCTTCCCTTTTCTCAACAAGTATTTATTGAATCATGAAAGTCTGGGTAGAATATTGATGGGAGAAGTGGGAAGTAGGGGGAGCTGGAGGTTGACCCCCAAGAAAGAAATACAGTGGTCCTCCCTTTTCCACAGGGGATACATTCCAAGACCTCAGTGGATGCCTGAAACCTCAGGTACTACCAAACCTTATAGATATACTATGATTTTTCCATACATACCCACCTATGACAAAGCTTAATTTATAAATTAGGCACAGTAAGAGATTAACAACAGCTGATAATAAAACAGAACAATTTATAACAGTACACTGCAATAAAAGTTATGGGAATGTGATCTCTCTCAGCAAACTAGCACAATTTCTTTTTCCTTCTTCACAATTTCACAGACAAAAGATTCATTCTTACCAGACATGTTAGCAAACCTCAGCATACAGTTCTTATGTAAGTTGAAAACTTTTACTTTTTCATTTAAACAAATCTAGTTTGCAGCTTCTCTTAGCATATCTGTCCTGCCAGCATCACAACTCTTGCACTTCGGGGGCATTAAATAAAATAGAAGTTCTGTGAATACAGGCACTTTGATACCAGGGCAGTTGATCTGATGACTGAGAAGGCTGCTAAGTAACTACTGGACAGGGAGCATAGACAGCATAGACATGCCGGACAAAACGAAGGAAACCAAAGTTTTGCCACCCCCAAAACTGTGCCTTTTGGCACATTGATTTTAAGCTGGTTATTAAGAAACAAAAGACTTAGAATCTTTGACCTTCCCCTTTCCCTACCAAAGAGAGTCAGGTAGAAAGGCCTGCTCCGGTAAGAAAATCTTAGGATGTTCGCCTTAGCCTAACTTGAGTTGAGTATGGTGCTTGGGAGGGCTTCGGGTAAGGGCCTGATGGCCGGATCAGCCCCTGTATCCACTGCTTCTGGGTTGCCTGGCAGGAATTTGCCTACCATGTGTGTTCCATTCTTCCTCAATTACCTGTCAATCAATAACTTTCATTTTTCTTTTTGTCCAAAATGACATATATATACTCAGTTTTTCCTCACTATCTTTGCAATTTTATGCTATATGAATTCCCCATGTGTATGTATTAAAAATTTATTTTCTTCTGTTAATCTGCTAATGTTGTTTGAATTAGCCCAGCAAGAGAAGCTTAGAAGGTGGAAGTAAAAGCACTTCTTTTAGTCCTCACAAATGGGATGATTCATTTCCTGGACAGGACAGAGATTTCACCATGCTACTCAAGATGGTACACAATATAAAACTTACAAATTGTTTATTTCTGGACTTTTCCACTTAATATTTTTGGACCGCAGTTGCCCATGGGTAACTGACACTGTGGATAAGGTGGGGACTACTGCAGTACAAAGGTAATTGAATTATAACACTTGCCACCAAGAAACCTAAATAATTGTGGCAGAAATAAATCATATACAACAATACCTATAAAACTGGAGAGAAGGTGATAAATTCACAAGAAGCCTAATGGTAAAGAACTATGAGGGATAATAAAAAGAAGAAATAACATGCAGAGGAAACAGTCAAAAACTACTCCGAGGTTAAAACTCTGAGGAAATGGCAAGAGGATGTTGTTACTGGTGTGCTTAAGGAGCCCAGACAGAGAAACATGAAGGATGGTGGTCAGTTTGGTTTTAGACATTTTAAGTTGCAATACCTGTGGTACACCAGATGGAAATGATAACTGAGCTTTCTCTGAGAAAGGTAGAGGCCAGACATAAGGATATGAGCAGACAACAGCTGAGTAGGAGTGAAGATACCATCAAGAGAGAGTGTAGAAAGAAGAGAGAAGCTTTAGGAATACATATATAGTGTGGGGCCTCCTGTGTGATCTAAGTGGGGCAGACCAGGGAACAAATGACCCAGATCTATCTATTCTGGTAGAGCTAGTGAAGAAGCCTTTTTCTACTAGGATTGCTATGAGTCCGGGATCTCCTTAGTCCACTTTTTTCTACCATGTGAAAGAAGGTTAACTATAAGTACAGGAGAGACAGGTTTCCAATACCATCACTCATCCTCCGGATTCAGTTGTGCCTAAAGCTGATTCTGCCCTTAAGTCTTCTGTTAGTTATTGAAACAATGAAATCCCTTTCTGACTTACGCTAATTAGGTTGTTTCACATTCAAATGAAAGAGTCCTGAATGATATATAAAGTAATTATTTAAAATACTTTTAAAAAATTGTTAATGATTTCAGAGAGGAAGGGAGAGGAAGAAAGAGATCAAAACATAAATGATAAGAGAGAATCATTGATTGGCTGCCTCCTGCACACCCTACACTGAGGATCGAGCCCACCACCCTGGCATGTGCCCTGACCAGGAACCTCCTGGTTTATAGGTCTACGCTCAACCACTGAGCCATGCGGCTGGGCTAAAAGACATTTAAAAACTAACAAATGAATACAACATCCAGAACCTATGGAAAAACAAAAAGGTAAGTTTTTCTAATGTTTAAACCTTCTCCATTTGTCTTCCTTTTCTCAACACATGGGTTGTTTTCTCTATTTGGCTGTCTTGTCAAATAGCACCCATTAAATAACACAAACCAATAGGGCCCTCTGATCCTGAGCCCATTATGCCAACTCCTTCACACCATAAATGAAATATCACCCCATTCAAAAGTCACCCCAGAGGTGGTTTCAGATTTTGTTTTGCCATGTACTGTTATTCTGCGGAAGCTCGTTCACATTCCCAATAAGGACCCTGCTGGTGTGGCTGTGTTTTCCTTTGTGAAAGTAAAGGTGAGAAGGGAATGTACGTCATAAGGCAATCAAAACTGGAATAAAACACCAAGTCCAGTCAGCTTTCTAGACTGTCAAGGAACAGAACCACACACTTTAAATTGTATTACAAAGCTTCTAGCCAGAGGCAGAATGGGGTTAGAATCCAAGTCTGAAAGAGCCCCATCTATCCTCTTTTCTTTACTGAATTCTCTACCCAGCTCTGTCACAGCTGTTACTTTCTGGAACTTGCCTTCTGGAATTTGCCATCCTTCTCCATACCCCAATGAATGTTGGGCCTTCCATTCTTTAAAGGAGAATTCATCCAAAGTCTTCATTTATTTTGCTGTTATAGAAGCCAGTTCCTATCTCCCTCACTCTCATTCATCTATTCACTCATCAAACACAGATTGCTCACATAATCTCTGGGATAGGTATTAGTCTCTGGTAGGTGCTGAGACTAAGATATGGTTCCATCTTCAATTAGCTCATCAGTCAGTAGATAAAACATAAAGACATAAAACAGATAACTATAATACAATACGATAAATAAAATAATAAAGAGATGTGCAAAGTGTTGTGAGAGGGAAAGGTCAGGGAAGCCTTCCTGGAGAGGAGATATGTGTGCTGAGTTTAAAATGTTAGTTCAGTGCTTCTGATGGCTAGAGAGATAAGACATGAACCACAAAAACCTAAGGCAGAAATCAGTAATGCAATAAATATATGATTAATTGACAAATGAAGTTTAGAAACAATAGTTATTATAAGAGTCTGGAAAGCACATAAAAATTATACGCTAAACACATATAGTATCTTTTAATCCCTACATCAACTACCAAAATAGATTTTAGGAAATATCTGGGATGAAGAAATCATGCATTAGAAAGATAAATTGTTCAAAGACTCAACAACTTACTAAAGACAGAATTCAAATCAGTACATTCATATGTCATCTGACTTCTAAGCCAATACTCTTGCTGCTGTACTCTCATATGTTGATGGGTTGAACAATGAGAAGAACACAAATAGTGAAAGAGAGAACCATTTAGACCCTGGCAAGGAATGTATTTGTTGCCCCTGATAGTGACTTGAGTCATACAGTTAAATTACTCTTAGGCCATATTTAGTATCCCACCCAAAGAGAAACTGCAAAAACAATCAAACATCAGCCAACTCAAACCATTCAAATTATCAGCCAAGTTTTCTCATCATGGTGAGAATTAAAGAAATGAAAGATGGTTCTGATTTTTTGCCCCAATAAGCCTTTCTGTCCATCACCCACACAGAATGTTGGGCAGACACAGTAACCACAGTCAAGCAGCAGACAGCCTGGCACAACCTTGCACACGCCCTCTGCCACGCGCCCTAGGCGCTGACATTGCTGTGAGGTACCCCTGGAACAGGGTCATCAAACCTAGAATGTCTGGGGGTGTGACATATTGTGAATGTTTTGCTTCCCTATTACTGTTTTAAACCCAGTATTTTTGCTTAAGCAGAAAAGTCAGATTGCTGATTCATCCACCTGAGCAGCCATCACATAACCATACGACTATGAGACCAGTACAACGAGCCATAGATTGCTAGGAATGTATTAAGAGGATGAAAAGGTAAAGATCCAAAATAATTAATGTGGAAGAAACCTCTAGAATCCTGGAGATCATACCTACCTAAGAATTTATGAATGCTCATACTAATAATACCATGTGCCTGGCACACAGTAACTCAGTAAATACTTGTTAACTGAATGAATAAGTGCATGAGTGAATCCCTCACTTGTCTTGAAAGTATTTTTCAAAATCAATTGCAAAACCAGTTTAAGTTCATAGTAGTAACTTAAAAAAAACTAGGAAAAAGCCAAAGAAGTTAAGCGCAAAAAGTAAATTACTTACACATAAGAGTGATTTAAATATGGAACTGGACAAAGATCACAACAGAACAATTTAAATATTCCCATTTTAAAAGGGTGATTTGAGTTTAACAATTGGGAGGCCACTTCTGACCTTGAAACAAGTGAATAGTCCCTTTATCTCTTCAGAGGTGAGTGAACAATCTCATGAACCTGGTAATTTAAATGCTTCCCACTGGACCTTAGCTGGTTTGGCTCAGCAGATATAGGGTTCGCCTGTGAACTGAAGGGTCCCAGGTTCGGTTTTGGTCAAGGGCACATGTCCCGGTTGTAGGCTCAATCTCCAGGTGTGAAGGAGTTGGCATAATGGACTCAGGGTGTGCAGGAGGTAGGAGATCAATGATTCTCTCTCATCATTGATGTTTCTATCTCTCTCTCACTCTCCCTTCCTCTCTGAGTCACTGGCAACAGGAGTACGCAAACCAGGAGTGACTGAGGACATCACTTCTAGGTTTGTTACTGATACAAAATGAAACCACCTGACCTCAGTAACAGGGAACTAGAGTACCACTCCCAAATCGCCTTGATATTGCTCAGCATATCTACGTACTGAATTACCCTCTACCAAACTTCTCTTGAACTTTTTCCCTCTTAATCAAGTGATCCCACCTCTGTTTCCCAAGATGCATTTTTCCATTTTTCCTTCAGGTTTCTAACACTGCTTACTGAAGCCACTATAGTGTGGGTGCATTCTTACCCACAGTATATACACGCACACATATTTGCACACTCACATTCACTCTCAAAACTCTTCCTTACGAGGAAGCAAAAAGTACCTTTCCTAAATATACTATTCAAAAGAGAAAGACGTTGTGTTTTAGGATTCATTGTTAAAGGAAAAAGAATTATTCTGAAACAATATGTATAGAATGACACCATACCATAAACAAGTTTAACTAAAATCTAGAGATACATTCTTCAAAATGTTAACAGTTTAATCTCTGGGTGGTGAAACTATGGGTGATTTTTATTTTTTCCTTTCTGCTCCTCTGGATTTGCCAAAGTTTTAGATAATATGCATGTGTTCCTATTTTAATTAGAAAAATTAAGTTAAAGCATGGAGGGAGGAGGGTTAAAACTCTTATCGTCTTCCTCCAAACACAATTAAGACAGGTTAGAATTATTTTTTTTAATTTTACTAAAGAAAACAAAAATGTAAAAGCTATTACACACTTTTTTAAAAAGGTTTACAAAGTTTTCTGAGTTTACCACAGCTATTGACAAGTTCCTCAGCCTTATTCCATTCCACAGTCAGTTCCTCAAGGCCCCCTCACCGTAAACCATGGCCTAGCGTCAGAGCACAGATCCTCAGTCTGCATTCTTGACTTCCTGCCCCTGCCCTGCCCCGGGGACAAGGGCCACCCTACTGACTGTCAGCTGTGATACAGCTTTACAGGCCTTCTGTTGGTTGCCAAGACCAACGGCCTTTCTGGCCTAGCCACTCACCAAGGGCCTTCCACTCAGTGCCCCTGAGGATAGGGTGTGGAAGGCATGCCTCTTCAACTCAGGGCTGGGGCGGATGCCATAAGGAGTGAGCTCATCCTCTGCTATCCATCTCTGCAGGGAAAGGCCTTGTCCATCACAGGCCCAACTATGTAACAATCCTTTAACACAGTGGTTCTCAAAGTGTGTTCCCTAGAAAATATGCAAGGTCAAAATTGTTTTCATAATAACACTAAGACTGCATTTTCCTTTTTCCAAAGGCCACATGACATATGTCACAATAGATTGAATGCAGAAGCATATATGAGACTCTGTTTTCTACTTAGCCAGATATTAAAGATTTGCAAAAATGTAAAGCAATGCCATTCTTCTCACTAATTATTGTGTCATGGGAAATACTTATTTTTCATTTTTAAAATGTTAACATGGTATGGGTTTATTAATGCTGTTTGGTGTGTTCCATAATTTTTAAGAGTAAGTACACAAGGGTCCTGAATCCCAAAGGTTTGATAAGACACATAAGAATGACACACATACAGCCCCTTATATACCATCTAACTGGCAAGTCAGGAGCTTCCAGTCAATGTTATCTAATACACGTCTCATTCAGTTTACTCTACATGCCCACAAGATTGTTTCTACAGAAACACTGCCATTGTCACTCTTCTTCTCACATTGCATTCCCGACACACACACACACAACACACACACACACACACACAGCTTTCTTTCTACCAAGAGTATAAGGTCCTAACACTGAAGAACCTTAACTATCTGTCTTCAGTCTTCCACTCCTTTTACTGTCCTCCAAAGCACACTTGAACTCTACCTTAACCAAACAGTTCCAATAAGTCTTGTATTTTACAGTCATTGTGACTTTGCACGGCCCATGTCCCCCACCTAGCGTTCTGATATGCCTCCTCTCAAAGTTTCCAGCTGATATCTGCCCTACATGGGCCCACATCTCCTCTCTTCCCTCTCCAGACTCCTACACCAACATATTTATTTGTTTAGCACTTATTCTATACTTTCATGCATTATCATCTGCTCATAAAAATGGTAAGATCATGAACAGCTAGAGAGGATAGACATATTCCTTTTTATTTCTTCCTGAACCTTTAACAAAGCCTCAGACAAGAGTACCAGAAGGTTTTGATGGAAAAAGCATGGAGTTGATGAGTTCCATTTGGGGCAGGTTTAGACCCATTGAGTTGGGGAAAAGAGAACGTTGGACATCAATAGTCAATAGGATGGGCAAAGTGAACTTCATGAGAGAAATCTGAACCAAGTCAACCTATTTAGAAAACATCTACAGAGAGGTGATAACTGTAGGCACAGGGGTGACCAGGGTTGTACAGAGAGTGTACAAGAGAGTTTGAGATAGAACCCTAAAACACACCAATATTTGAATGATGGGCAAAGGTAAGAAAAATGAGGTAGACACAGTTACAGGCAAGAAAAGGGTGTGTTTCAAGTTAGTGTGTTCAACACTATCAAAATTTAGCAATAAGAAGGTTTAGGGTGAAGTCCTGTAGAATAATTTCAAGGAAGTGTTGGGGACAGAGCCACACCATAATATGTTTAAGAGTGCCTGGAAGGTGAGGAAATGGAATCGGAATTCAAACCTGTTAGGGCAGGACCTGCTTCCTCTGCTAGCCTAAGGGCCCTACCCAGACACTTACTTAAATGCCATTCATCCCAAGATTAGAAATAGAGTCAGTGTCTAACTTTTCTCATGAATATGTATGTGTAGAATATACCTAGGTTCTGAGATGCCTACTCCTAAAGAAAACTGCAGTGCAACATGATTTGATATACAAACTCAGTTGCCTGGTATCCGTTACAGGCACCCATTCACAAATAGGTCTGTGTGTTTTCTAGCACATGTGTTCAATATACACATATAGCAGGATCTGTTACCCAACTCAGAATCAGCCTATTGACTTTACCGCCCCCTTTCATCTAACACGCGGGCTAATTTTCTCTTTCCCTGAAGAGACACATCTCACTTCTCCCAGGGAGACCAAAGTGGCTCCTGTTCTCTTATCTGCTTTACCAACTCACAAGGTCGGCTGAACATAGAGTGCTCTGGATTCTTTCAGCTTGCAAAACCCATACAGAGGTCCTAGTGTAAATCTAAATTCAAAACCACCATGATACCGATTTCTAGAACTACAATATGGACTCTCAGCCATTCACATTTCAATAGTGATATAAATTTTGGAGCCAATTCCTAAACACAACTTCAGAAGTCCTGCTGGAAGAGAGAGAATGTTCATAATTTCAACACATATTGAAATACTCAAATTATTTCATTGGTTTCTAATCTGAGGTTTACATTTTCAAAAATTCATTACTATTATTTAATGAAAGGGAAGTAGAGGCAAATCGTAAAAGCCTTTCTCAAGGTGAGAATCGTCATGGAAACTAACACTGAAAACAAAGTCACTGAACTGATATATTTCTCACTGAACTTTTTATTTCATTAACCTCAGCTGTCTTTCTATAGCAGTGCTTTCCTCTATAAGTTGACTGACCCTAAAGTGCTCAAATCTTAGACAATTTTGCTAAGGGTAGTATAGCTATATCAAGGAACACAGTATTATAATGATAATGAAAATGCATTGAGCATATAACATGAGCCAGGCATGAAGCTAAGAACTTTATATATATTGTCTTTTTTATTTATTATTTATTACTTGAATTAATATGGTTAATGAAAAAAATATGTCTTATTTGTTTGAGTTACTATATGTAATGCACTAACTTTATAAGTGCCTAAAATATAGTAAATACTCAGTACATGTTATTATTGTTCTCACTTTTAATTTAAACAAGCATCCTATGAGTAAGGTTTATTTCAATTCACAGATGTAAAAATTAAGGATCAAGGGGGTTGTCACTGGCCTGTGATTCCCCAGCTATAAGTGACAGGATTGGAATTTCTAACCAGATCTCTTTGATTCCAGAAGCCAAATTGCTAACCATTATGTTGTATTCTCTATAGTTAGAGATTAAGAAGCTCGCCAAATAAATTGATGATAACTGGGTTATTTTTTAATTAGATTCATAGAACTAAACCCTTAGGGTTCACGGTATGTGTGTTTTTGTTATTTTCTTTTATTGAGTCCATTATGAAGAAGTCAAGATATTAAATATTTGGACTTGGAAGACATAATGCTACTTTTTAGGCTAACACCATTGATCTGGATTCACAGATTTTTGTTTTTGTTCTCCTTAAACTTCAGACCAAAAAAGACAACAAAGGATCTTTGGAAGGAGACAGAATCCAATTCCACAAGGCTCCATTCTGAAGATTATCTATACTTCTAAATCCCATCATCACAAAAATAATTCAATGATAGTTTCATCTCTTGATGAAAAAAATGTCAAGACTCAATGAACTCATTTGGCTCCAGAAACAGACAACTGGGAATAGTTTGAGAATAAATTAATTAGTTTCAATTACAAACAAAAACCTACCATTATCTGGAGTTTAAAATGGGAAAACTCTGAAAACAACATAGTTTCTGCTATTGTCTAGAGTTTAGTAACATTCTTTTTTTTTTTAATAAGTTGCATTGTAAATGATCCTAATATTAACTGTTTGCACTTAGTAAGAAATATGGACAGTCCCTTGAGGTAATGCCACTTTTTATACAAGTAACTCACAAACTCTTACTCCCAACAACATCAAGCTGCCTTCATTAGGGGCTGCTTTTCTGTTCCTTTCCCTGAGGAATGTCAGTCCTTCTCAACTTCAAGCCTTATTTTCTGTTCCTATTTATATCCCTGTTTTTGCCCCCAACTCCTACTGATATTGATAAGAAATTGATAACAGGGGATTTAAATGTACATTAAATTTAAAGAAAAAATACCTTAAACTACAGCATAGTTGAAGAGTAATGGGTTTTAGGACAGGGGAATGTAGCCCCAGCTCCTCACCATCTCCCAATGGGTATCATCAGGAAATAGGAGTAGGGGGTAAACCATGGAAAGCAAAAACACTGCAAGTCTCCCACCCAGCTACTCTACTTTGGACATCCCTAGGGAGCACAAAGACCTAACCCAATTAAGGAGAAAAAATTACCTCTCCCTTTACAGTAATTGTGAGAGAGCTCAGACTAGCAGCAATGACTTGCCTACAGCTAGTTAGTAACTCCATTAGAGTCCTCTGCTCACCTACTCTTCCCTCATTGCTACCACTCACTCCCTGTCACCCAGGCACAGGCCACTTTCTCCAGTGTTACCCCGTCAGCGATGCAGTTGCTTCTCAGCATGAAAAAGGAGGCTTTACACTCTATGCTGCAGAAGAGAGAGTGAATTCATTGGCAGAATCCTTCTAGAATAAGAGTGAGAACAGAACTGAATCATTTTTTTTTCTTTGCTTTTTATTTTAAAAATATGGTTTTATTGATTTTTAGAGAAAGAGGAAGGGAGAGAGAGAGAAACATCAATGAGAGAGGAACATCATCTATCAGCTGCCTCCTGCAAGCCCCCCACTGGGGATCGAGCCCACAACCCCTGCATGTGTCCTAACTGGGAATCAAACCAGTGACCACTTGGTTCCTGGGTCGACACTCAACTGCTAAACCACACCGGCGGGCAACACTGAATGTTTTAACACTAGACATAAGTGTTTCTCTCATATCTGAAGTCTATCCATAGAAGAAATCTAGTTAATATGGCTTTCTCTAGGAAAACTTGAAGAATTCAGAATTAGGAAAACTACTGCTGCCAATATATTTTCTCTGGAAAAAAAAATTCCTCATATAAGAAAGAATAAAAGAAAATGTCATTCTATAAAAAAAGAGTTCATGTAACTTACAGGAAAATCCATCTTGTGATTAATAGTAGAAATACATTTGGTACAGGCAGATATTCAATAAGTGAATATATTACAAATCAAACCAGATAAGCAGAATTCTCCAAAAGGATAACTGACTGATTTGTAACTCTTCCGTGAGACATCTCCCAAAAGACATTGCCCTTCTAAACTAGTAACACCTGCTGCAACATTGGACAATTAATCACATACAGCCTTGTGAGAAGTCTTATATCTGTTTCAGTGATCACCACTTACCTACTGCAGTTTCGCCTGGTATATTTTTTTCAAGTTTCTATCCTATTTCTCAATTAGGTTATAAGCTCTCTGAGCACAAGGACCCATCATCATTAGTGGAGTTTCTGTAGTCAGCACTGTTCTCTTAATGTGACTGAGCAGTAGAGTTAGATAAGCGGTTGATGATTAGTAACTTCTACCCGTAGTTCAAAATCTGAGGTCACAGTTGTCCCAGCTACAGAGGGTGTAATTTTCTAGCCTATAATTCAAAAAATCCACTACAGCACATGTTTAGGATTGCTTGAGGTTGTACCACTTGTTGTGTAACATTGGTCCAGTTACTGAACCTCTCTACACATCATTTTTCTCATGTATAAAATGAAGATAATAATGGTACATTTGTCATAGGATTGTTATACGGTAAGTATGAAATATAATAATACAAATAAACTGGTTAAAAAAGTTATGTCACATAGAAAAAGACTGATAATTCCTTGTATGTTACGTAGAAAGAGTCAATGTGACGCCTAGGTATTGGGCAAAGGTGCAAGCTTGGGAGTTAGGTATGGAAAGAATGAAGGACATTTTCCCATACAGATTCCAATCATACCTGACCTGGAGGCAAACTGAGCTCCTGAGATCTGTATAGATGTAGATTGAAACAAAACCAACTCCATCTCTGGGTCCCGGGTTTTATTTCATTTTTAAGTTCCATGCTGTGACCTGACCTTTGACCAACCTCACCATCCTTAGCAAGTACATCAAAGATTTCTAGTTGATGTTGTATGTTCCTTAAAATGTAACTATAAATATTTTTGTTAGTATAGCTGGACTGGCATGACAACTGAGATAAGTATCAAGTCAGTAATAGTATCCATTATATGAAATCATCTATCATAAGACCCCAGGAGGTACGGCCCCTGGAGCTACAGCATTCTTTGTCCCTTTACCTTGTCAATCATTAGAACCTGAGTTATATTATAAAAACTAAAGTACTATAGCAGGGGTCTGTAGGTGAAGAATAATCTGTGCAGACTGTTGGGTCGTCTTTTCCATTCTAACCCAATCTTCCCCTAAGTAAACTGCTGTCTAATAAATTCTGTTATAGTCTATCAAGTATGCCTGCTTCATTTTTTTTTTGGTCCAAAGATTCTGTCTCCTTACAACTGGCCATTACACCTTTGCCCCACCACAAACGATTTATGAATATCCCTCATTTTCCCCAAACCTCTTGAAAACAATGATTGCACTGTACACAGTCAATTTCAATGAGAGGATATAACAGATCAGAATAGGTCCATTGTCTTGAAGAAAAAATGACCAGAGACCCAAGTGTAACCTTGCCCTCATGCCCCACCTTTCTGTCCCACCCTTCCAGTTTCTCATCTAAACAAGTGGTCTGGAAGGCATCCCTAAAAGGTTTACCCCCACCATTTCTCAGAATATAGACTACAAAAGACTAGATGCTCTTTCTCTGCTTTGTCCATGGTCAGTGCTTCCCAGAACGCCCTTCATCTAATCCACCATTACCCCACCCCAGGAAAATCCACAGTAGATGACAACCTCTGTTTGCTACATGCCATTAGCCTGGCCATCCATTGAAATAAACCAAGAGTGGAGGATTAAAAATGGCGGCAGAGTAAGTGGATACTGCACGGACATGCTCCCAGGAACAAAATGAAATTACAACTAAAATATGGAAAGGCTTCCTGAATAATCAACAGAAAACTCACAGGAAAGAACCCTGATACCCAAGGACCAAAAGTGGAGACTGCATAGAGACTGGTAGGAGAAGCAGAGGTGAGAAAGGGCTGGCCAGGCACCTACAGATGGCAACTGAAGTCTCAGAGAGATATCTCAGCTGTGGGGGATTGCCACTGAGAACTCTGGGATCTAATCCCCAAGCTGGGCCCCCCAGCAGAGAGCTCCACAACTGAGAAGGGCACCCACATAACATCTGGCTGTGAAAAACAGTGGGGTGCTATCTGCCAGGGAGTGACTGCTGAAAGTTCAAGCTCCCTCTTAAAGGGCCAATGCACAAAATTCCTTGTGGATCCACCCACCTTGTGCTCTGGCAGAGTAAAGGTGAAGTGGACTGGAGCTGTGAGAGCAGAAGCCAGGACTGGGGACCCGGGGGATAGAGCTCAGAAGGCAGACACCCCATGTTTCCTGAGCTGAGTCATTCCCTCAGGCAGTGGAGGACATCTTTCCCACATAGACATCTGCCTTGCCTGGGGGGAAGACAGTTGACACATCCTATTGAAAAACACCTTGCCCTGAAGCCACTTAAGAGATTAAAAATAACAATTAGCCTCCAGGCAGAAGCAACTGTCCCACCCTGTTGAAAAAAACTCTGGCCACACCTAAGGATGATTGCCTGGGGTCTGTAAGCAAGCCTATCAGTCTGTAGGCAGAGGTGGTCTCTGAAGGCTTTGAGTCTTTGCCTGGTCTAATTAGTCATAAATAGCCTTTACCACTGTCCTGCACTACAGATTAAGAGGTGTAGAGGATCTACCTAATACATAGTCACAAACCCAGACAGTCAAAATGAGGAGACAAAGAAACAACCCCCAAATGAAAGAACTAGAGAATTCTCCAGAAGAAGAGATAAATAAGCAGAGATAAGAAATTTATCTGAAACAGAGTTCAGAGTAATGATGGTAAAGATGCTCAACAGCATGGAAAAAGACATAGTAACTATGAAAAAAGAACAGTCTGAGATAAAGAATGACATAACACAAATAAAGAACACATTGGAAGGAATACATAGCAGATTAGGGGAAGCTGAGGATCAAATCAGTGAATCAGAAGACAGAGTTGAAAATATCACTCAATCAAAGAACCAAAAAGAAACAACAATTAAAAAACAGGAGGACAGCTTAAGGGAGTTGTGGGACAAGGTGAAATGTAACAATATTAGAATAGTAGGTGTGCCAGAAGAAGCACAAAGAGAGAAAGGAATAGAGAATGAGTTTGAAGAAATAATGGCAGAAAACTTCCCTAACCTGGTAAAGGAAAAAGTCATACAAGTTCAGGAGGCAGAGAGAACCCCAAGCAAAAAGAACCCAAACAGGCCCACACCCAGACACATCATAATTAAAATGCCAAAAATTAAAGACAAAGAGAGAATCTTAAAGGCAGCAAGAGAAAAGAAAACTGTTACCTACAAAGGAGTTCCCCATAAGGCTGACACCTGATTTCTCATCAAAAACTCTACAGGCCGGAAGGGAAAGCAAGGATCTGAGACCAAGATTACTATATCCATGTGTAAGAACTCGTGTTCTTCTGGACAGGAGCCTCATAACTCAGGTTAGCTTGTTTGTTTCCTTAACAACTCAACAGCCACCCCCCACTTTTAAAAAAGCTCTTAAGATCATTTTTACCATCTTTACGTTCAGCAACACTGAACAAATAGTTCTCTGAAGCTACCTACTGCTTAAAGCCTCTGGATCTTGGCTCATGCTGTTCCAGGCTGTTCCCTCTGCATAGAATGCATCACTTCTCAAAGAAAGCCTTCCCTTACCCCGCCCCTCTCAGCAGAGCTAAATGCCCTTCCTCTCTGTTCCCTCTATATATCTCATCTTGCATTTCTCCCATACCTAGCACAAGCCCTTCATCAGCCACATTACAAGGTAAAAGCCACCATCAGCTAATCACAGCTGGCTTAAAGATGGACAAAAAAGGCAACAGTGATTAAGAAGAGCACTTGAAGTATGGTTTTACAGCCTCTAGCCTTAATGATGAACTCCTCCAAAGGTATACAGCAGGCCTTTAAAAAGTAGCCTCAAATAGTTTGAGGCCACTATGATTTATATGACATTTAAAACTCTCGCTTCCAGACCATGTTCGTTGTAATATTATGTTAACAGATACAAAAATAGCTTTTGAATTATTGATAAATAAATCATTTAAAAAAGAATAACAAGAAGGAAGGAAGGAAGGAAGGAAGGAAGGAAGGAAGGAAGGGAGGGAGGGAGGGAGGGAGGGAGGGAGGGAGGGAGGGAGGGAGGGAGGAAGGAAGGGAGGAAGGAAGGAAGGAAGAAACCAAGAGTTACCTCGCTGCCTCTCCCCCTTGAAGTCCTCAAGCCAGAAGCTAATGAAGAAAAAGATCTAATAACAGTTAAATGACCACTGCAGGCAAAAGACTGAAGCAGCAAGTATTTATCTTGGGGCTTTTTTGCCTAATCTTCAGCCATGCCGGCTCTTCCAGGAAAAGGCAGAGCCTTTATGCTTCCTACTGGCTGTCTTCAGGTTCAAACAATCATTACATCTCATGAAAACCACTGCAGTGTCCTCCTTAGCTCCCATCCTGACCCACTCCAGCACTTTCCACTCACTCATGCAAATGAATCTTCTGAAAACACAAGTCTGATCCCATTCCACTTTCTTTTGTAATTCTTTAATTAGACATATCATCCCATCATGCATTATAGTTAAGTGTGCATGCAGCATACCTCCCCCAGTGAACTGTCAAGTCATGTGAGGGCCCAAATAATCTTACTCATATTAAGCAATCTTCACATGTTCATTCAAAAAATACATAATGAATACATGTTATGTACCAGGTACTACACTAACCTCTATACAAAAAAGTTAGGTCATTCCGTTCGATTTGTTTAAAACTGTGGGGTGGAGCCCTGACTGGTTTGGCTCAGTGGATAGAGCGTCGGCCTGCAGACTGAAGGGTCCCGGGTTTGATTCCAGTCAAGGGCATGTACCTTGGTTGCGGGCACATCCCCAGTAGGAGGTGTGCAGGAGGCAGCTGATTGATGTTTCTCTCTCATCGATGTTTCTAACTCTCTATCCCTCTCCCTTCCTCTCTGTAAAAAATCAATAAAAATGTATTTTTAAAAAAATAAAAAAATAAAACTGTGGGGTGGTAAGGAAGTTGGAAGGGTGTAGCCATATAAACAGAAAATTATAATACTTACTAAATTATTTACATATCTATAATAATAAAAGGGTAATATGCTAATTAGACTGGAAGTCCTTCAGGATGAAGCCAGGGCCAGAGGGAAGCCCATTGCCGGGTGCCAGAGGGAAGCCGGTGCTGGCAGCGGGGGGGAAGGAAGGCCTACTCTTGCACAATTTTGTGCATCAAGCCTCTAGTCCTATCTAATAAAGAGGGAATATGCTAATTGACCATCACTCCATCACAAAGATGGCTGCACCCACAGCTGAAGCCAAGTTCCCATAAGGAGCCTTACAGAGCAATCGGCAGGGACCTGAGGCTACACCCTCCCCCACCCCCATAGGGCTTGACAGGGGACCTCAGGCCGTGCCCCCCACCCAGCGGGGTTTGATGGGGGACCTGAGGCTGCACCCTCCTGCCAGTGGGTCTTGACAGGGGACCTGAGACTAATACCCCCTCCCAGTACTGGGCCAGGGGACCTGAGGCTGCGCCCCCCTGCCTGGCGGGGCTTGACAGGGGACCTCAGGCCATGCCCACCACCCAGCGGGGCTTGACACGAAATCTCAGGCTGTGTCCTCCACCTGGTGGGGCTTGACAGGGGACCTCAAGGCACACCCCCCACCCTGGTCTGGGCTGGGGGACCTCAGGCCACACACCCCATTCTGGCACTGGGCCAGGGGACCTGAGGCTACCCCCCTGCCCAGCAGGGCTTGACAAAGGTGGGACTGGCCAGGTCTGGATCTAGCCCAATGGGGGGGTGGGCGGCCGGGTCTGGGTCTCATGCGATTTTGAGGCGCATGTGGGTGGGCGGGGACTTGACTCTGGGTCCCGTGGTGAGCCCCAGACTCTGACAGGAGGAAGGTTTTCATATACATTTTACTAATTTTCTTTCATCTCTGACACTTCTATTACAGAGGAAGGGCAAATAGCAATATTAAATTATTTCCTCTAATTAATCCCCTTTTAATGTGCATGAATTTCGTGCACCGGGCCACTAGTTATGATATAATTGCAACTATATCTTTCTTGAGTAGGCCAAGAAAGGCTTCTCAGATAAACCAATACCTGAAGCAGAAGCAGATGTATATGGGAAACCAGGAGCTATAGGCAGTCCACTAAGACTGCAGTACTGGCAAAGGATAAGGCTTGAGAAATATACAAGGACTAGATCATACCAGGGCTTAAGCCCCATTAAAGTGTTTGAAGTTTATCTTGAAGGAATTTAATTGTTTTATTAAGATGAGTGATATGATCAGATTTGTACTTTAAAATGACCACTCTAATTAGAGTATAGTAGTCATTCAAAATATTTGTTGAACACATGACTAGTTAAGTGTCATCACCATAATAAAAAACATTTCAGTTATTCAAAAAGAGAGAGAAAACAGCATATCAATGCTGGCTATTATACCCTGGGAAGGTTTTAATACCCTGGAAACAGAAAGGGTGTAAGGAAGAGAATAAGCTAGAAAGTGTTTGAGCAAAATATAAGGTGAATTCACAGAAGAGTAAATAGTTTTTTAGTGAGGTCTAGGTCTGGAGAGACAGGTAGACTTTTCAGCGTCAACCTTGAGGTGCAGGGCCTTGAATGCCAGGCTCAAGATGAAAGAAAATAGGCGTACTCCAAGTATTGCCTTAGGAGGATGGAATGAGAATTGAAATAAGTTTTTACAAACAATGTTCAGACAAGCAGGTGACAGGAATGTCAAAAGGGGAAAAAGATGCAGGAGATATGCTGTAAATTATGTATCAAAAGAAAAAAGAGAGTTAAGAGAGAGAAGCAAAGGATGAGGTTGAGTGATGGTGTGAAACAGTTTGCCTCACAGGCCAACCTACCACACCCAGTCCCACTTCTCCAGCACCCCAATAACCCTTGCTGGGAGACTGATTTATTAAAATCAGTTTAGTGTGATAATTTGGAGAATGAGGATCTTCGTTTTTATCAGTCTATTTAATCAGTGTCTACAACAAGAACTTGGAGGTGAGGTGTTTGGAAGAGGAAATGAAGAGAAAAGAACAGTTGGAGAGTGAGAGAGGAACATCTGCATAAACAAGCCCTGAGGCCATTTTAATCCCCTAAATTCATCACCCAAAGAATGCATTCAGTTGGGGCTTCTCTGTGTATTCTAGGAAATCCCTGACTTAGATGATTTATGCCCCATCCCCACCCACTGAACTAAGAGCTACCTCCTCTCACTGTTGGGGCCCTCTCTTCTACCTGATCTTTGGACCCTCTGTGGCCATGAAGCAAAACAATAACCTCAATAGTTCTATTGTCACCAGTTTGAACTTAAATCACTTTGATCTCCCAAAGCAACAAGTCACTTTAATAGTACTAAGGAATACTGAAAAAAAAAATATTAGAAAACCTTCCAAATTGTCTAACAAATCTCCAGAGTACAAGGGTCTATAATCTGAGTTAAGCTCACCTAAGAAATATCACAACCCTCATCGGAAGGAACAAGGTCATTTGTGAACAGATCCCATAGAAGAGTCAATAAGTCCCTGACCCAAAGAAATAAATTCTATTTTTTCAAAGTTTTTTCAAAATCAGAAAATCAAGCTTCTCACAATAGGCCCATAGATTATCTATTCTACTTTGTTACAGGTGAGGAGACTCCAGTTGCATTCTTTCGGGTATGCAGGTACTAATGAGTCTAAATTTTGCTCCAAATTGGATGGTTTCCTGCTGGAACAAATATGAATGTGAACAAATTAATAGATTCTTCTGGAATCTATTTCATTTGTCAGCATTTTGTTTGATGATTGTTGTTTTCATCAGGACTTTTTAGAACATCAAATTGTTATTTGTTAGGCCTGAGTAAGTGATAAACTTTCTTTGGCTTCCCTTTGTTTCCAAATTACAGGCTTCTTCCTGTTCCTTGCTGATGCCCACAGAGGCCATAATGATGGTAAAGGTGCAAATGTGAGAATGAGAAACAAGGTGTCAGCATGCATATAACTTATCTATTGAGGTATCTTACTAATTCACAAACTGGGAATCATACTACTATCAAACTTAACTAATTTTTAAAAATAATTTAGACATATTTTCCAGTCTTTGCCAAGAGGTGGCTCAGAGGTCTTTTGTCTCTTTAAAATTCGTCAACACCTCCACACACGGCAAAATAAGGAGATAATTTAAGTCAAAACAATGTGTGGGCTACAGATAGGCAGCTGCAAGTCCCCAAGCTTCTTTCCAAGCATATGACCCCTCCTACTGCTACCCAGAAATCCTTCAGTCAGCTCAGTGTCTCCCCTACTTGAAGAGACTGCAGCTAGGCAGAAAATACTTAGGAAGTTGTTTGCTTTGTTTTCTTTTCCAAATATTAAAATAATATGTGGGAATTTCAGTTTTGCTAACATATGTCTTAGACATTAAAGCAAATGTTTAATTAAACCATGCCGGAGCCAGAACTATAGTTTATTCGAGAACATGCATAAGTGAACCACAAAACCCTTCTAGTTCAAAGGGAGGTCACCCTCTGATACACATGGCATCACAAGGTTCTTCTTGAGCGGCGTGTGTTTTAATTGGGGCAAGGTATTTCCAACAAAAAAAAAGAACGTCTTCCTATCTATAATGTTCTTAGCAAGGAGCTCATCTGATTAAAGTTTCCCTAACGGTGATCTAAGGTCAGGTACATTAGGAAATGTTAAATTTCCAAGAGTGCAGTATAGTGTGCGGCATTCCCCAAACATCTTGAACCACAACCGTTTTTGTAGCACACACATGAGCTAGAAGTGACAAATAATATGGAAAAGACTGCATACTACTGTTCCTCATCCATTCTCCCAGGAACAAGAGCAGAAGGAGAAGGGGGGAAAAAAAATCAAGGCACTGAGTTAACACTTTTAAAAAGTGGGGAGGATGCAGAAACCACACTGTGCTTACTTCACAATTTTAAGAAATAATCACAGAACATGTATTCTGTAAATAACTAACAATCTATACTATCATCGTGTTGAAATTGATTAAAACTATAACCTTAATTGCTCTCTGTACAGTTAGTCTCCTCAGGTAAACTTAATGCCTCGTGTAAACCTACATAGACAAAGCAGAACTGCATTATATCTCCTTGGCAGTGGTTACCTGCCAAGCAACTGTTAAGGAGGGCAGCATCTGAGCCCCTATTTTTGCTGGGAGGATTTAAGTACGCAGTTTCTGTGAAAAGAAAAGAAAAGAAAAGAAAAGAAAGAAAGAAAGAAAGAAAGAAAGAAAGAAAGAAAGAAAGAAAGAAAGAAAGAAAGAAAGAAAGAAAGAAAGAAAGAAAGAGCATCTGTTAAGGTGCTTCCCGCCTTAAACTACTTTATAAACTTTTCTATAAAATCTTACATTCACAAGCGTCTGGTTACTCAGCTCATCGACTGCAATTTCTGGCTCCCTCCACCCCGCCAGCCCTTGACCCCTGGCTAAGGAGCCTGGTCTGGTGGAAATCAAGGACCACCAGTCGCCGCTTCCCACTTGAAACAGGCACGCAACTCGTCCTCCCGCACTTTCCCACAGGAATGGCTGGTGTACCAGGGACGCCCAGGGACCGCACGGAGAGCCTGGCGGCGCCCTACCTGGTTGAAGTGCAGCGGCGCGGGCTGCGGGGCGCCCTCCGCGGGGCCGGCTCCCAGCCGCTGCAGCAGGCCCCCGAGCTGCGCCGCCGACAGAGTCCCGTTCGCGCCGAACACGCTCAGCACATCCTCGCTGAAGGCGAGCCCGGGCCCCGCCGCCGCCCCTCCGAGGCCGGCTGCAGCCAGGAGCAGGAGCCCGGCCACGGCCCGGCCTGGGGCCATCCTGGACGGCACTGCTCCTCGCAGACCCGAAGCGGGCGGGGGCGCACGGGGACGCGCGGGGCGCACCGGCATCGATGCCCAAGGGCGTGCGGGTCAGGCGTCGGCGCCGATCCGAGTCAGCGGTGGCACCGGGCGCCCCTCGTCCTCCGCCGCCTTCGGAAGAAGAGCAGCCGGCGACCTGCGGGGCATTGAAGTGGCGGTGCGGCGAGCGGCGGTGCGGCGGGGGGTGGGGAGCGATAGGCAGAGCGGGCCCCGGTCCTCCTGGAGAGCCTGAGATAAAGAGGACAAAGGGGGAACAGAGATAAAGGCCACCGGCCACCCGCCGGCCGGCCCCGGCAGGACTGTGCGGCTGGAGCCCTCGGACGCCCGGCCGGGCACGGGGCCAACTGCCCCGTAGCCAGGTTTGCAGACGTCCCGGGATTTGCTTACAGTGAGGTGACACAGGCTCCTCCCGGAGATCAAGCCCACACCACCGACAGCTCTTAAAAACTAAACCCGCACTCGCTGTGGAACCCCACCTCCTCTTCCTGGCTTTCGGCCCAAGTCCCTCCGAGCAAACTCAAAAGGGATGGGACGTGCAGTCCCTTTCGGCGTCCTGGGGTTTGAGCGTCTCAGCGGGACCCTCCCTCTCCCAGATCTCTGCCCTTGGCAAGCTAGTAGGAAGGACTGGGTTAACCTGCTAACCTCTCGCCTCGCCTATCCGCCTGTTTGTTGCTGTCGCGCCCTGCACCCTTTCAGATAAGAGGCGGATGACCCTGTCCCCGCCTCTGCAGCACGTGGTGGCACACTCCCCCCAGGGCGAACTCCCGCGCGCGACCACGCGAGGGCGCCGCGCCACTGGTCTGGCCTCTGGTTTTGCGGGTCCCCAGCCTCAGCCCAGCCGGATCCCCCGTCTCCCCGCCCGAGGTTACCTAATGACACCTCCGTGTCGGTGTTCCCTGGCTTTCTTTCTGCTCTCCGTGGTCTCTTTGTTACCTTGAAACCAGCTTCCTGGAATAGAGTCTGGAGCCCCTTGCATTGTCTCCGATACTAGCAGGAATTACTTTTTTGTCTTAACTTCTTAAACCCAGAGGAGAAAAAGGAAGCGAAATCTGTAGCATGGTGGCAAACTCACTGAGCCAGCACTGCCCAAGCCGGCCCTTCCTGACGCCGCACGGGATATCCGCAGATTAAAATAAATGTTTGTTCAGATGAGGGTTCAAGAAAAGCTGACCTACGTATGAGGTCAACAAGTTTGTGCCAAGTGAATGCGGTGTTTGGGGACAAAGGTTGTGTCTGGTGGATATAATTGTCCAGAAATAAAGTGAAACCATGATGTAAGAACAATAAGAATTCAAAGTGTTCTCGCCTTTCATGGGTGAAATTCACAGCTTTCTAAAACAGCACATTTCAAGAAAAGATACTCAATCCACACAAGGCAAGGAGATGGGGCAGGAGAAAGAATCTCATCTCCTAGGAGAATTTAGGTATAACTCTGGAAGAAAGAGACAAGGAGAGAAGATGCTATCTAGAAGGATGAGGATCTAGGTGGACATAACTGAAGGGCTGTCATATGGAGAGGGTTTAATGGCATTCTAATTACAGAAAGCAGAAGGCAGCAGTAACAGAGCAAAGTAGCAAGATTGGAAAGTTTCTGCAGAGTGTCCCTCACAACTGCTTTGGAAAGTAGTTAGTGATTTCCCAAGACTGGAGGTGATTCAAATCTAGGGGTATGTGGTAGAAGGATTCCTGCCCCCAAGGAAGAACAGCAAAATGATCTTGATGATGTGCCCTTTCCAGTGATAAAATCTGTATATTTGTTAATTTACAGGATTCCATTGGTGCAAAAAGGGCAATTATTTCACTCAAGGGCCAGAAGTAAGTTCGTGTCACCATTAAGCTCTTAAATTACACAGCTGATAGGACTCTACAAGATTTTTATTGGAAATATTGTAATAAATATGTAGGTGCCAGGTGTGTACTTGAAATATTGGGGGGACCACTTTGTAAAGTATATAATCGTCTCTAACCACTATGCTGTACACCTAAAACTTATACAAAATAATCTTGAATGTAAACTGGAACTGGAAAATAATAATAAAGATGATTTTTCAAATAATTTTTTTTAAAAAAATAGAAAGTGGTGCATTGTATTACTCACTTAGCTATGCTCAAAGCACAAGTAGCATATTAAGAAACCTGAGTCATCCTTCAATAATAAAATCTCCTTTTCTTTCTTTAATCAGAATTTCAAATTTTTGTTTTCAGGAATCAAGCCAGAAAATCAGATGTTTGCTGAGCGAACTGGTGAGGGCAGAACTTCTTCGGCAACATGATGCTGGAGGCAGAGCCCTAAGAGAATGTTCAGTATCACCATGTGCAAAGAGAAATCACAAACTCAAAACAATAACAAGGGTAGTGAGGGCTTTGACCTGAGAAAATGCACCATTCAGTGCCTGTGTGTGGAACCAGAAGCATCCAAAAGAGGATTTGTGAAACATGAACAAAAGAAATGAAATTAGATTATGACTGAATATACAGTATTTTTTATCTGCTTCTCAGTGAGAAGGGTTTGATATTTATGTATTTACTAGACGCCCAGTGCATGAAAATTCATGCACTGGAGGGGAGGTCCCTCAGCCCCGCCTGCCCCCTCTCACAGTCTGGGAGTCCTCAGAGGTGGGAGGTGACCCAGTGATCAGGGGAAGGCAAGCCCCATCACACCTCTGCTGCTGCTGCTGCTGGCAGTGCAAGCCTCAGCCGGCCCTGCTTACCTGAGCCTTGGGCCGGCCCTAGGCGGCTGGGGGGCTGAGGGGAGGGGGACTCCGGAGGCAGGCACGCGGGGCGGGCCCGGTCTTGCCATGCGCCTGCTGCCCCGGCAGAGCTGAGGGGACTGGGCACTGCCATCTTGTGGCTGTGGGCACTGCCATCCTTGAGGGCAGGGCAGTCAATTAGCATATTCCCTCCTTATTGGCTGTGGTGCCACCATCTTTTGCAATGGCATGAGGGTCAATTAGCATATTCCCACTTTACTAGATAGATTAGTTTGTTTACCAAAAAATGAGTTTATATAACTGCATAGTAAACTGCTTATTGATTTTCAAAAAAATTTTTTTGCTGGATTCTTAAATACAGTTTGTTGTCTATTTTTTCTTTTGCTTTCAGTGACTCAATGTGTTTCTTGGAAATTAATGAAAACTCTAGATGATAAATCTACACCCAACAAGTTGTTACTTCCAAGCATGAACAGCAACATGGATAATGTGTTGAATTTTCCATAAATATAAATGGATTGTAAATAATACAAATTTTATATTATGGAGTTTTTAAAATAAAATTTTATTTATCAGTCATTTGCATCTATGTACTGTCTGTGTTACACATTTGCCAACCCACCAACCCCATAAGACAATAAACAGGAAAATAGATAATAATCAACTTAGTTGGATTCCTTATCAAATAGTTAACATAATGTAAGCATGCAATTAAGAGGGAGTATTCAAAACCTTAACTACTAATGTGAGGTAAGAAATCTCAAATCAATAATGTTTATAGTAAGTTCCTTTTTTTGGTGGGGGGGGGGCGGGTTGGGGGGGCGGGTTTGAGCCAAAACTGACAATTCTCAGGAAGCAAGGTATCAATTGTTTGGAAAGTAACAGTTGGCAATTTCTTTTATGCATTTGAAATTAAGGAGGAATGTTAAGGAAGCTTACATGGAGGTGGGAGAAAGCAAGGTGGGAATGGGATTCCAGAATAATTAAGATTATGCCCCCCCTTGAGGGTGGTCATGCTTTAGAAGGAGGCATCTAAAAAAGAGGCATCTCAAAAGTGTGTTAATCTAGATACACAGAAACAATGAACAGGGCTTGCTTAAGGTAAATAAGCCTTTTATTAAAGACTAGAGGCCCGGTGCACGAAATTCATGCACTGGGTGGGGGATGGGAGGAGGGCGTCCCTCAGCTCAGCCTGGGCCCTCTCACAGTGCAGGGAGCGGGTCTAAGCCAGCAGTCGGACTTCCTTAGCACTGCCGCTGCACTCGCCAGCCATGAGCCAGGCTTCTGGCTGAGCGGCATTCCCCCTGTGGGAGTGCACTGACCACCTGCATTGAGCGTCTGCCCCCTGGTGGTCAGTGTGCATCATAGCAACCGGTCGTTCTGCCATTCAGTCGATTTGCATATTAGCCTTGTATTATATAGGACATTACAGGCCTATAATGTCCTGTAATTGACATTATAGTGAGTACATGAGTACGTGAGTACATGACTACACACCAACCTGCCCAGTTAGGAATTTATGATCTTCCATGGAACCCTTTTTTCATCCACACTAACTATGAAAATACTGTTGTTACTAACTACCAAATTGGGAAGGCTGATTTCTAGATAACCTACTCTAATGAAATATGATCACCAAAGAACTAGTCATATAATGTAGGGCCCAAAATATGGCATTCTATCAGCAATATCATTACTGAAGGAAAAGACTTCCAATTTAAAATATAAGGTGTAACTGTATATGCTACATATTTTCTCAGAAATTCATCTTAAAGATCAAATGGTTTTAAATGATAATAGTGAAGAGTTCACTGGCCAGGATGTTGAAAGATATCCATTTTTTCTGCTATGTCACCTGCGAAAGTCATTTGACCTAGCCAGAATGCCATTCCCTTATCTATTAAAGATGAAAACTGGGTGAGAAGAACAAATATCCATCCCAGCCTTTTTATTTCTAAATGTCTACCAGAAATAGACATTGGCAGTAATCTATCAGAACAAAACATGAAGCACCCAGAAAAGAAATGAAAATTCAATTCACCAATGTGAAACCAAAATGCAGCAGTCAGGTTCAAGTTCTTTGTCTCACAAAAGCTACGAATGGATTCAGGGACAAAAATGGTTGGCACACACATAGTTTTGGGGGGAGAGACAGACTTCCTGCCACAAAAGGCCAGCAGGAAGGTGGCCCAACGAGTTTACTGCTTAAGCTCTTCCTTTAGGGACTAGAGGCCCAGTACACGAAATTTGTGCACTGGGGGGGTGGTGTTCCTCTCTCAGCCCAGCCTGCACCCTCTCCAATCTGGGACCCCCTGAGGGATGTCCGACTGCGGTTTAGGCCCCATCCTGGATTGGGCCTAAACCAGCAGTCAGACATCCTTCTCACAATCCAGGACTGCTGGCTCCCAACTGCTCGCCTGCCTGCCTGCCTGATTGACCCTAACTGCTTCTGCCTGCCAGCCTGATCACCCCCTAACCACTTTCCTGCCGGCCCGGTCACCCCCAACTGCCTTCCCCTGCCAGCCTGGTCTCCCCCAATTGCCCTCCCTTGCAGGCCTGGTTCCCCCCCCCCAACTGCCCTCCCCTGCCGGCCATCTTGTGGCAGCCATCTTTGACCACATGGGGGCAGCCATCTTGTGTGTTGGAGTGATGGTCAATTTGCATATTACCTCTTTATTATATAGGATATTCATATACCCTGCTAGCTTCTGATTGGTTTCTTCAAAGAATTCTGGCAATATCCAATTATTTCAGAGCTCAGGTTCCCACCTAGCTGGGTCTAGTTCTAGGTCCTCTGTTTGTCTCCACGTCTGCAAAGCTCTACTTCCCTTCTCCTCTGCCCCCCTCCCCTTGGTCCCTGCCCCTGACTGACTGGTCCTTGTCCCTGACTGACTGCCTGGCCCTCTTTTTCTATCTCCTCAAATAGAAAGGGCATTTAATCTCAAATGTTACTTTTTCTAATAGCTTCCAACGTTTCTCAGCCCAAATCTTTTGTTACTATTGCAAATATGAAGCAAATTGGCCTCTTAAACTTTCCCATGCATTCAATTCCTGTGGAAGGACTAATAAGTAAATCTACGAGATGGCATTCCCTTACCTTCTTCCCCTTCCTTTCCTTTTTCTCCCTTCCAGTCCTAAAGCCCTTAGATGGGGCATAGCACAACAAATATATCTGTGCAGAGGGCATCAGAGTGGCCCAATGAAGGGTGTTGGATTCTGAACCAGGGAAGAAGGCTAGCCAAGTAAGAGGGAAACTTAATCTGGGCAGTTATAGACCAAGCAGGGTGACAAAGGTGTCCAGATTGTGGGAGGGAACATGGAAAATCACCCCTACATTCCTAATGAGGTAAGACTGTGTGCATGCACTCCAGCACAGAATGTCAGCACCCACCTGTCACCAGGGGAGCCCACTTCCCCACCTGGTTTGTCAGAGCTCAAGCTGGAGGAAGAGGGAGTCCCTGCAAAGCAAAGCCTTGATGTGGAGCGAAGCCTGGAGGGCATCCATGAGTCCAGAGTGAAGAGAGACAGCCTGGTGTGAAGAGTCAGGCATCCCTGCTAGGTGGTGACTCTGCACAGAATAGACAAGGGTGAGGAGGAAGACCCTGCTGAGGTACCAGAGTCTGGTCAGTGCACATCATAGCGACCGGTACAGGGAGGAGGGCATCTGTCCAGGAGGCGGATGTGATAGCGAGATTTATATAGGAAATAGACATTTGGTCTTCATGCAGTTGCTGGCATACAGCTAACACCCTTGGAATTTCGTAAGTGAAAAAAGAGTTAAAAGGTGTCTCTTGTCATGTTAATGAGGTGATTTTTGGACAGATCAGAGGATGGGAGCAGGAAAACCAACCATGCAATTAGAGGGTTAGAAAGGTCAGTCCCATTCTCCCACCCCCAGCCCTCCAGCCTGGCCTCCGAACGAAAGAGGGGCTGGAGGTTAACTTACTCGCCAATGGCAAATGTTTCAACCAGCCAGGCCCGTGTAACAAAGCCTCCGTGAAAACCCAAAGGAGAGGTGCGGAGATTCACGGAGAGCAGTCAGAGAAACCATGGAACTCCATGCCTTTCCCCATTCCTTGTCCTGGGCACCTCCTCCATCTGGCTATTCCTCAGTCACATCCTTTTATAATAAACCAGAGATCTAGTATAAGTAAAGTGTTTCTCTTGGTTCTGTGCATCGTTGGAATCTCCCATCTATAATCAACCAGTCAGAAGCATAAGTGACAACCTGGACCTTGTGACTGGTGTTTGAAGGGACAGGCAGCCTTTCTTGTGGGACTGAACCCTTAAACTGGGATCTGATGCTACCCCCAGATGGGCAGTTTCAGAACCGAGTTCAACTGGAGGACACCCAGCTGGTGTGTGAGACTTGCCCTATGCATGTAGAAACCTTCCCACATATTGAAATCTGGGCAGAAAAAAATTGAGTATCAGCAGCCAAGGAGGAGAAAGGGGGAATCAAGGCAGAAGGAGATGGGATCAAACTAGAAGATGTGCTTTACACAGGGGATTCATTAAATATGTAAATATATTCTAGATAATAGTAGTCAGTTTTCTCACAGTCTGGGAAGGTTATCACAAATATGGAGAGGGAGAAAACTAGAAACGAACTAGAAAACTAGAATGAACTCATGGTGTTAGGTTGGAATTGATGATATCAGTGTAAGTTCGTGGTTTTCTGTATATATACTGATAAAAATAGATATAGCTATAAATAACCCCAGCACTGTCCACTGGGGGGGGGGGGGGGGGCCTAGGAACAGCGAGACCCTAACAACAATGAGCATACGAAGGGCCCTGAGTTTGGCTTCCAAAAACTATTCTCCACTAAGAACCAGGGCTCCTTAAAGAAAGGGTTGATCCCAGGACTGGGCAGACAAAGAACAAGATGAACCCGGAAACTCTTGTGCCTGAAAGCAAGAAAGTGATCAAAGAATGAAGGGAATACATATTAAAATATTCTAAGATAATGGGGCATCAGAGCAGCAACTTACCCTCAAACGGTTCAAAGGAAAGGTCTTTGTTCTGTGCAAAGGTCTTCTGTAAGCTTGTAATTGTTTCGAATTAAAAAAAAATAATAATAAAACACTGAGTTTTAATAAAAGAGAAAGTTCTGGCAACAAATTACATGGAAATTAAAAATAAAATTTTGCTAAAATTTCAACCTATTTTTAACTTTTGGATCACAGACCATGCTGTCAGGGAATATTCATGTGAGAAGATGGATTTCATTTTACCATTAAGAAGCTTGTAGTTGAGGTTAGAAGTGGGATGGTTGCTATAATGAAGATTTTAAAGGTTGCAGTGAGAGAGATTAGGAGCACCTATGTCTGCAGAAGATGCTGAGATATTAATCGATAGAGCAGGTAACCCTTGAGCTTGAAGGATAACTAGGAGTTTGACAGAAAGGTGGGGGAGTGGAAGCACATTCTAGGATAAAGAAATGAAAAAAGAAAAAAAAAATCCTGGGAGACCCAAAAGAGCAAGAACTACAGCAGGGTCTTTGGATCTGGAGGGTCTGGAGCAGATAGGCAGAATCTGACAGAATGAAAAACAACCTCAAAGTTCTGTAACTGGACAACCAAGGGGTCTGGGCTGCCTGTTACTACTTGAGCCAATTAAGCAGAGACAGGGTTGAATCATATATGAGTGCTCATTCCAATACTGCCGGCAGTATGGGAGAGCAGCAGGTCACCCACAAAAATCTGCTCTGCCTCTCCCCATAAGCCAGCTGCTTATATTGGGTAGAAGAGCAAAAATTATGTGGGAAAGTAGGAATTTCAGGCACGGGAAAGTAGGCAAGGTATAATGACTACAGGCAATAGGGGCTGGGGTTGCAAAGGGCAGATGCCTCCAGGGCTAGATTATTTCAGCCTTGAAGTTTTAAATCTTTCCATAATGATAGGCAGTTCTTGGGAAAGGAGGATGGTCTGCATTTCAATGTTAGCTCCCATGTCCCAGCCAGGTTAGAATGTGCTTTCTCTAAGAACAGAACCATCACAGTTAGCAGAGCATGATTAATATTTCTTATAATTGTAGCTGGTCCCCAGTATTCTATTTCTGCCCCTAACAGTTCCACTGGATCAAAAATATCTTTATCTAGTGATGTTCCAGAAGATTCTTTATGTTCATCTGCGGTAAAAATCTCCTTGGTGAATTTAAACCTCCTTTTTCCTGTATTACAAATACCAACTAATATTCATTCCTTATTATTACAAACATGCCACACATAAAACTCTCAAATAAGAGCAAGGTGGTGACTCTATCCAAATCATATATGTCTATTCAGCCATCAATGCTACAGATGATGCTGGTAGGAATCACATTTGTGCAAGTCTACACTGTACTTAATCCCTAATCTATAAAATGGGGATTAAAGTAATATCTGCTCAGTCGACATCACTGAAAAACTGAAAATCAGATGTGATAAGGTGTGTGAAAACTCTTTATAACCTGGAAAACAGAAGGGCAGTATTATAAGCTAAAATGGTAAGGTAATGTGACCTGTGTAATCAGCCTAGTGAACTGCCATTGAGCAATGACAAGAACAACCAAGAATGCCCTGGGACAAAGACTACCTTATGCCTAAGAACATTCTTGAGGTTGTTTTCCAGGAAATTAAAGCAGACATGGAAAGAACTGAAGATATCATCGAGTCTAATCTAGTCATTTTTGAGTAAGGAAAGGAAAGCTCAGGGGAGTTTAGTGAAGTACACACTTAGCACACATTAAAGTACACGGTAAAGTACACATTTAGACTGGAACATAGGACCAGATCTACCTCTTTCATTATACCACCAAAAACAATACCTGGTCAACGTTTTGAGAATAATAGTGTGTGACTTTAATTGGATTGAGTAAATCAAACTGGAAACTACATTAGCCCATGTTCTTCTGAGGGCATTTTCCTCCTTTCTCATTAGTGCTTTTCTAATGCACCCATATCCCCAGGTCTTTTGCTCCCATTCAGCTCAGCACACCCAGCATGACCTCACCATGGTTTCTGTGCTTCATAATTCCATACATTTTTTAACATATTCTTAGAATTTTTGTAAAATGTAGATGTCTGACATGGAAAGATCTACACTAATCTACACTTCTACACTAATAAAAGAGAAACATGCAAATTAACCATCACTCTGCTACACCAAGCCACGCCCACCAGCCAATCAGAGCGAGTATGCAAATTAACCCATCAAAGATGGCTGGTAAATTTGCATAAGCAGGCAGGGCAGGCTGCACCATGGCCCGCCCCTGGGGGTCCAGGTCCATTGGGGGTGGAAGAGGCCAGGCGGGCAGCGCCAGATGCTCTGGCAAGGTACCAGTCCATCAGGGCCCTGGGAGGTGAGGTCGGCAGCGCCAGATGCCACCAGCGGTCTGGGTCCATTGCATGCCCGGGAGGGGCAGCGGCCTGCCTAGCCACTCCCGTGGGGCCCCGGGAACATCGCAGGCATGGGGTTGCTGAGACCCAGACAGGGCCTCTGGCCACAGATTCACAGATTCACAGCTTCGCGGAGACCGAATCTACCAGGCCGCCTGGTGGCCATGTGGCTGGGCCACAGGGTGCCCGTTCAAGATGTGACACAGAGAGGAGGTGCGGGAGGAAATCCAGAGGGATGTGGGGGTTCAAGACTCACTTCCTTTGGGCTTTGTCCTTCTTGGTCTTGGTTCTTTTCTTTCGGGCCTGGAGCCCAAGCACTGCAGGAGAGAGGGATCCCTGCCCGCTGAGGGATCCCAGCGGGCAGGGATCTACCTCACCTGCAGAGCAAGAGGTTTTGCAGTGGCCCCAAGACACGGGTGGGCCTGGCCAGGGATCAAGGGGCATGGAAGGACACCCGGGCGGAGGGGCAAGGACCCGCAGCCCTGAGGCGGGGGTTGAGGGGCGGTGCCACTTCAGTGGAGGGGTGCCGCACTGCAGGGTACCTGACTGAGGATGCGATTCAGAGAAGCTCCAGTGCTAACCGGCCTGCCCAGGCGGCCTTCGCACTTCAGAGCAGCGACTCCTGCTCCCGCTTTGACCCAAAAGCAGAGCATGTCTAGGCAGTGAGTGCGAAGCCTTCCACCTGCTCCGGAGAAGGGGGTCAGTAAAGAATGGGGACAGGGGGCTGGGGAGAGGAAAGAATGTGGAGTCCACAAAGAGGTGCTTGAGAAAGAGGCTCGGAAGCCTGACGGGAAGGTTTGTTCTGTTTGCCAGGTGGCTGTCCCTTAGGAAGGGCAGAGAGCATGGCTCTGAGGGCTCCCTGTGTGCTGAGTCAAGCTCCACCGCCAACTGGAATTGGCCGCAGTCTCCTGGTCTGTAAAATGGATTAAGTGTGTCCCGGTGCCTTCACTGAGCTTTGATGGCCAGTTGAGATACTATATAAGGAAAGTGAGGAAAGAAGTGAGAAAGAAGAGGAAAGGCAAACAACACAAAAGAAAGACTGGAAGAACCTGTAAACCCATTGTCACTTAAATAGGGAATATAGTCAATAGTGTTGTAATGATGGTATGATGCCAGGTGGGTACTGGAAATATCAGGGAACACTTTGTAAAGTATATGATTGTCTAACCACTATTCTGTAACTAATATAAAACCTGAAACCAATACAAAATAATATTGAATGTAAAGAAATGAAACTTGGAGTGAATTTTTTGTAAATTTCAAAGTTTAAATAAAGGCTGTAAAGGAAGGAAGGGTGAGAATAAAGATAGTGTTTTCATTTTACCACTTTATTGTCTTTTCAGAACATGAAAAAGACAGTTGTCTTTATATAGTGCTTTTATACTTTTCTAAGTCATTATCTCATTTTAATTTCGGGCAACTTAAAGACAAGATAATTATTCCCTCCACTATTCAAAGAAAGGAAATCTTGGTGTCTGGTCCCAATGATTCAATCGTCAAGCCCTTATTGTAAAACAGGGTTAGTAAAATTTTCTGTGAAGGGTCATATCTATACTAATAAAAGCCTTGAGGGTGATCAGGCCAGCAGGGGAGGGTAGTTGGGGGCAATTAGGCCGGCAGAGGAGCAGTTAGGTGTCAATCAGGTCGGCAAGGTAGCAGTTAGGGGGCAATCAGGCAAGCAGGCGAGCAATTAGGAGCCAGCAGTCCCAGATTGTCAGAGGGATGTCCAACTGCAGGTTTAGACCTGATCCCTAAACCTGCAGTCGGACATCCCCTGAGGGGTCCCAGATTGGAGAGGGTGCAGGCTGGGCTGAGGGACACCCTCTCCAGTGCATGAATTTCATGCATCAGGCCTCTAGTGTTAAATAAATTAATGAAAAAAGAAACAGCAGAATATGTTGTAAGACTACATAAACAACATGTATGCATCCATATGCACGCACTTAACATTAACACATTTTAATGGGGGAATATGCACCAAGCTATTTACATTGTTTTCCTCCTAAGGAAATGTGTGCTTTTCTTTACACATTTATTTGGCATTTGAGTTTTTCAAAAGGTGTGCCTTACTTTTATAATTAAAGGAATAAAAACTTATCAAAATGTAGAAGTCTGGGCAGATGGGGAGTTAGAACTAGTCAGTGTGTCTTCATGTGCTTAGTGATGAGAATGCTGTGTGTCTGGCATGATTCTGTATCGGAAAGCTAACAAAAATAGCATAGGTTCATTAAAATAGCCCTGAAAGGCATCTAACTCCTCTCACTCTGTTGAATCTTGACTAACCAGAGTCTTTGATGGCCAATGGGCTAAGTGGGCAACCGGCATAAACACTTCTCCTTTAAAGCGTACTTGCCATATCTCAACTCTCCCAACAGTTGAGGGTCAGAGTCCCAGTGCTTGAGTGGAATTGACCAGCTGGGAAATATAATCATGTGAGAACAATTAAGAATTTTGTTTTCAAGGTAAGAGCTTGGCCCTTAGCACAAAGCCTAGCCTTAGACAAATGGGTGGAATGAAAATATGACAAGAAGTTCTTTTCAGGGTTCTCAACTCCCCACTACCTGGGACCCACATCACTTCTCTTGCCTTCCCTTCCTGTTTTTAGTTTTTTCATTATTAACAGTTAAAAAGCAAAGAGCAAGAGTTTTCTCTTCAGTGCCTGCAGGATTAGGAGTTTAAATCTCCATATGAATTCTCTTGACCAGCTTCACTTCTAGTCCTTTTCATGCACACCATATTCTTGAGGCAGAAGTACTCTCCCTGCAGTGAGAGGAGGCATTCGCCTGGGACTCCTGGGCAGTAAGGAAGCCCTGTTTGAAAGAGCTGCCAGATCTCTAAGGAATGCACCATAGACTGACTCCTCCCACCCCAGTCTCCTGGCAGCACAGCACTGAGGAAAGAACGATGGGCTAGGCATCAGACGACTCGAGTTCTCCTTCTAACTGAAGCCATGTAAACAGTTTTGTCATCTTTGTAGTTTCAATCCCTTAGCTTTTCCGTGTATCTCATGGGGTGGCTATGAGAGGTCAAAGAGACAACACAAATTAAAGTATTTCATAACTGCAAAGCCAAAGAAAACAAAAACTTCAAACTAGTCAAACCAGATCTTGATGTCCTTTTGAGCGTGGTTTACGCACTGTGACACTACTTGTCTGTCGGGCACACAGAACATCAAACAGGTGAGGTAGCCATTTCTGGACCAGAAACTGACTTCTCTGTTGGGCCGAACCTAGTCCAGAGAGGCCACTTTAGAAAATGCTGCTTTCTTGCGTCTTCTTCTTTTTTTTTAATTTGGATGGGATTTGTAATTTTGTAGAAACTGTAACATTTTCTAGTTCTATTTCTTGTTTGGATGCCTGTGTTGGATATGTCTCAGAAGGAGGAAAATTATACTTGGCACACACACACCTGAAAAAACAAACTTTAGTACCTGTGCCTTTACACATAAATATGATCCGTTCTAATGGGAAGGTCTTAATGTAGATAAATGTACTTGGAGTAAAATATGACTGACACAAAAATAATATAAAAGCATGGTAAATATGGCAACCATACAACCAAGGGGTCCAGGCTGCCTGTCACTACTTGAGCCAATTAAGCAGAGACAGGGTTGAATCATATATGAGCATTTATTCCAATAATGCCAGCAATATGGGAGAGCAGCAGGTCACCCACGAAAATCTGCTCTACCGTTTCCCATAAATCAGCTGCTTATATGGGGTACAAGGACAAAGATTACATGGGGAAGTAGACAGAAGGAATAAGAATGGGTATGCAAAATAAAAATGGGTATGCAAGCATGGGGAAGCAGGCAAAAAGGAATAAAAATAGGTATAATGTTTACAAATTACAGGCAATGGGGACTTGGGGTTTGCAAAGGGCTGGTGCCTCTGGTTTCAGAAACAAGGTTGTTAATCTTTCCATGATAACAGGCAGCTCCCTGATGAGGAGGATGGGCTGAATTTCCAGGTGAGCTCCCAGGTCCCTCGTACAACTCCCAGCCAGGTTAGAATGTGCTTTTTTTTTAATAAAAAGAAAAAAAATCACTGTTAACAGAGCATGATTAATATTTTCCATAATTATAGCTAGTCCTCAGTATTCTATTTCTGCCCCTAACAATATTACAGGGAAAGACAATGATTTGAATACACAGGAAACTTACTTCCCCAAATAACATATCCTAATACCCTAAGAACTGTAGGGAAGAGTTCAACGTGTATTTATGATCGAAGAAAGATTCCTTAGACATAAAGTCTGGTGACACTAAGAAAATAACAGATTTACAAATGTTCAGGACATTTTATGTTCCAAGCACAATTTCTAGAAATGCCTTATCTAGTAGATGTGTATTTCTCCAAGTCTGCGGACAACGGATGAGCCTTGGTTGTCTTCTAGGAATCCCACAACATAGTTCTCAATTCAAATTACCTAAAACATGTTTATTCTTTTTTGCAAGTGAAAATATATTTTCCCTTGCAGTTTGGGAGCTAAATTCTATATGAAAAAATTTTCATGTTAAAGGAAGCCCAAATATTTATGCAAACAAAAGCACCATGGGTCTTTTCAAGGTTAATATAAGCAAAAGAAAGTAAATGCTTTATTCCAATGTCCCATAACTGTCACCTAGATTTCTAAAAGAAGAATTGCTATAATGAAATTAATTCAGAAAAATACTGAATATAGATTCCTTTTCAATCTTTTATTATCTATCATTTGTGACCTTGAGGTGAGGAGAAAGGACGAAGAATGGGAAAAGTAAATGGTGTATAATGCTATGGTTTTGATAACATGATGAGACAGGATTTTTGGACTGGAACATGCGGTGTTCCCCTGAGCAGGATGGCTTCCCTGGATTCTTCATCCCTTGGAGTCAAAGAATGAAACCACGGATGGAAGATGGTATAGCAAAGGTGGAAATTTATTGAAGATCAAGTACAGACTCCCACGTGGGGAGGAGGAAAGAATCTCACAGCACAGACTCCCATGTGGGGAGGGGGAAAGAGTCCCACCAAGTTCCTTTCACCCCAGTTTATAAAGGCTGCAGTTTTTGTGCCTTGATATCCCCTCTGATTGTCCACTATTCTCCTTTGATTTGGTCACTATAGCAACTCCTGAACTCAAAGGTCAAACCTCACATGGAACATGTGAGACTAGACCTTTGGCTACTCCCAGCTCCCTTATCTTAAGGAAATGTAACTTCTGCTGGCTCCCTGCTCCCTTGTCTTATGGAAATGTACCCTTTTGCAACTCTGTAGCCCTGTGTTTTTTTCCCATGGACCCCTAATTCTAAAAATTCCCTAAACCTGCCTATTTCACCCCTAAAAATTCCTATTTCAGTGAGTTTCACATGTTAAGTGTTTATTTCGTTTCATATTTTTCAATTAGTTTTATTCTTTAAGATGGAATTGAATCTCCAAACTGTAATTTTCACATTGTTTTATTTTCAAACTAATCTTAGGGCTTATCATATATTTGAGCTCTCATCCTACTACTACAGTTATCCTTTCAATACAGTTTTCATTATTTTAAATGTCATAGGAAAGTATTGCTGATATAATCTTACTTTTTTAAAATGAGCTTGAATTCATTTTTGTATGAAATGTGCTTAGAGAAAAAGAATTGACTGCACAAAATCACCAACGCTGATCGTATCTGAATGTGGAAATGTAAACATTTTTTCTGATTTTTTATATTTTCTAAGACTTCTGAAAAAATGATTTCACAATTAAGTTTTTGGTATTAATTTTAAAATAGCAACAACAATGAAGTAAAAATGTTAGAGCGTTAAGTAGAATAAACACCTTTTTATTGAAAAGCCAGTGTTGAGCATGGAGAAACTTTCCTGTTCTGGATTTCATGTGATTTTCTTTAATCTGAGGAAAGAACCCTGCTTTCTCCTGTCTACGGGGTTAATTACAGATTCACATTAAGAACAAGGACTGAGTCTGCAAATTGTATATTTAGCAAGGAAAAATACCCCAAGGCCAGAATTTTATGCTTCATAAGGCTTTCCAACTGTAACTGTACCCTCCCACATGTAAAGGAAAAGACAGACTGAAACCTTAAAATCCAAATGATTAAAATACAATAGAGGGTCCAATAAATTCCAGGTAGCTACCACTGTGTAAGCTTTGATCTAAATTATTGGATAGGAATAATAATTACTTCAGAGAGTTTTCATGTAAAATATAACTATCTAAAGATTAAAACATCTAAATAAAACTAAAAATTTAATCTAAAATAGAATAATCTAAAATATTTTACTCAAAATAAGCCTAACTTCTCTAAGTTGTTTCTTCCTACTTAATCTATTAAAAGTCAACTCAGCCCTAACCGGTTTGGCTCAGTGGATAGAGCATCTGCCTGCGGACTAAAGGGTCCCAGTTTCGATTCCAGTCAAGGGCATGTACCTTGGTTGTGGGGGTGTGCAGGAGGCAGCTGATCGATGTTTCTCTCTCATTGATGTTTCTAACTCTCTATCACTCTCCCTTTCTCTCTGTAAAAATCGATAAAATATTTTTTAAAAAGTCAACTCAAAGCAAATTTTTACCAATATTATATTCAAGTTTTTGATCTTTATAATGCAAAGTCATCTCTATTAGATCACTGCCTATTTTATTCTTCATCATTTTTTAATTCTAGGATTTGAATTTTAAAAGACCTCAGAAAAATCTTGGAATAAACTTGGAGCTAAAATAAATTTGTCATCCAGATAATGTAGAAAGAAAATTAAAGCTCATAAGCTTTATTGTCCTTTATGCTTTTTATTTGAAAAAGGTTCTTAATGCTCCATCTTGGCCAAGGCTGGAGAGTAAGATTAGCAAAATGACTGGATCAGACAAGGGAGAGGTATGCATAGCATTAGTGTGCATGAGCTCTGCTGTAAATATAGCACCAAAGACTGGGGTTGGGTGCCCTCAGAGACCAGATCATATCAAAACCTTTAGTAGAGAAGGTATAGAGATGCCTGGCTTTTATTTATTTATTTTAAAATATGTTTTCCATTGATTTTTAGAGAGAAAGAGAAAGGCATAGGGAGAGAGAAAAAAAATCTATCAGCTACCTCCTGCACACCCACTACTGGGGATCAAGCTGAAACCCAGGCATATACCCTGACCAGGAATTGAACCTGTGACCTCTCTGGGAGTGGGATGACCCTCAACCTACTGAGCCACACTGGCCAGGGCCAGAGATGCCTGACTTTTAATATAATTAGAGAATAGTTAGATTCCTGTCATTTTTTTTATTCATCTACGCTCCTGCTAACATTATAGAATTCAATATTTATGACTATAGCTCTAATTCCATCAACAAAAATAATATCTCTATACTCTAATCTATAGTTAGTATGAAGACATAATCTGGGACAATTTGGTCTATGGGGCAGGTCTGATTGAAGATAACAGTGTTTTCACTATATCATCCAGATTCACATGTAGTTGGCTAGATTCCATCATCTCCTTACAGATGTTATTTTTGTCATATAACCTTTGCTCGAATTATTATCTGACATTTAAATTCTAGTGTATGAACATTTGGAAAATCAACTCATTGCCTTAACCAGACAAGAACGCTTCACATGTAATTTATATTCTTAAATGTTAGGAGTGACGTTAAGTCAAAGATAGCCAAAATACAGAAAAGTAAATTGGTTTTAAATGTTGACTCGTTTAGAATGAAGACCAACAATAAAGAGCAGTATACATTTCAAATTCTTAAACTTCTGTTGATATAAAGATTGATGAGCATGGAAAAGACCTCTGCTAACAAACTGATCTGCACTTGAGAGGTAAAAACCAAGAGACAATGCTTTCTGAGGGGGCTGTGAGCAAAGAAGCCTCGTTGAAGTACAAAGGGCCATCGGTCTTTGATCAGCTGGTGAAGTTGGTCACTGCAAAACCAAAAGTTACAGTGCATTTGTACTTGCAGCCCTTTAACAGCTGTTTAAATGGGTTTTGTTTGGGAGTGGGTTTTTTTGGGGGGGAGTAGCATTTCTTTTCTTGGCGTGGATTCTTTTAACAAGTAATTATTATCCAAAATACATGATAAAAAAAATAATATGAAGATCCCTAAAGGTTTAAATGACAAGAGATTTTTTGTTGTTGTTGTTTTAGGCTTCTTGGTTTCTTTCTTTTATAGCACATGACTCATATTGATAAGCAGTGATATTAGTAAGATGATTTGTTTCTTGGTAAATAGTTACTAATTGATTTTTAATCTATACCTTAAATATTTCTTTAAAAATATTTTTTTAAACTCCATTCTTCTCATCTTTGTACTGACTAATTACAAAGTTCAAAGTGTTGGTGGTGAGAATGGGACCAGTTGTTAGACCAGTGAAGTCAAACCTGATCTTGGTTCAGCAACCTCAGTACTTGAGTCGTGGTTAAGAAAGAATTCAGAGTCAAGACTCCTTTTATTTTTTTAATATATTTTATTGATTTCAGAGAGAAATGGAGAGGGAGAGGGAGAGAGAAACATCAATAATGAGATCAAGTCATTGATCGGCTGCCTCCTTCACACCCCACACTGGGCATGAGCCTTGATGGGATTCGAACTGTGACCTCCTGGTTCATAGGTCGATGCTCAACCACTGAGCCACACCAGCTGGGCAAGACTCTTTTTTTCTTTTACCTTTCAGTTTATACTTTAATATGTATGTTTAAAAACGTTTAAGATAACCACTAAAAAGTGATAGACAAATATGTAACTTTGAAATATCTTCCTTTGTAAATAGGAAGAAAAAGAAAGATGATTTTAAAAATAACAATTTCATAAAAGGCAGGGTAAACAAAAAGTTTGTTGGTTCAAAGCACAAAATAGTGAAAATATATCCAAATACAAGACTCACACTACAAGAGGACGTTTGTTTAGAAGGTCACAGAGGTAGAGGTAGTAAACTGTAGAAGAAATGGGTTCAAGAAACAAGTTACAGAGGCAAAAGAAGGGCCCTTGGAGCTTAGGAGAGAGAATGGTAAAGGTAACACACCTGGGAGGAAAAAGAGGCAAAAGGGGAAGGCTCAGGCGTGCTCCCAGGAAGGGGAACTGCCCAGGGTCCTCTGTCTTCAGGTTATCCATAAGAAGGTCTCAGGGAAGGGTTTCAGCAGAATAGTCACCAGTTTTCTATGTGTGCTCTTTCAGGGTCGTGGGCTCCACTTACTGGTTGTAGCCAGGGCAGGGGGTCATTAGTCAGTGTAGCTGGTCCTGAGGTCAGCCAAGGCATCGCTTGTCCGGTTGTGCTGCTTTTCTGGGCCTGGAGCTGAAACACAACTGAGGCCTAGATGTTATCTCTAGGGTTTAATGTTTAAGGGAGTGATCATGCAAGGGCCCCCGTGGTAGTCACATGAAGCCACTCTACAGCCCCTTGTTCCTCCTCCAAGGGGATCTACTGCATGACCAGCAACATGCCAGGGGAGGAAAGGTCAGGGGAGGGTCCAAACCACATGACCAGTGATATGAAAAGTCAGAACCAGCAATATGCTAGGGGAGGAAAGGGTACCCTGGGGCAAGGTCCTTGTTTTCTCAGTTTTGCCCATTGTTAGGCACCTGGGGTTTTCTGCCCTGGTGACTTTCTGTGCCTGGCCCATCCTTCTTGCTCTGCTCAGGTCTGTCTACCTGCCTACAACCAAAGGACCCACTGACATGGCAATGTGCTAGTAGCTAGACCTCTGGACTCCTATGTGAACATATTTAATACTTAACCCAACCATTATGGTATATAGAGAAAAAGGTCCTTTCACCAAAAATACCTGTGTCAAATGTTATAAAGATTAAAGTAAATAATATACTTAAAGTATCTAGTATAAAGGTTTATGTGTGTTTCAAATATACCTTCATATATTTCTTTCTTTTTCCAATATGTACCACAACTCCCTAAAACAATATTAATTATGATGATAACATTGATCTGAATTTCAAATCAGAAACATTTGTTTCTTTTTTCACTGAGAAAATATAAACACTCAGAAGAGAAATTATTTTTTCCACCATCAAATCTACAGCCCACCCTTATCTAAACTCTTAAATGCTGCCTTCTCTCCTGTTATTGCAAATAAATTTTTCAAGCTTTTTTTCCAAGACCACTGGTATAATGCATTTCTCTTGTTCATCCAAGGTCTTTGTTCCCATGATTATACCTTCTCTCTCTCACTATATCATGAGTTTCCCCCTCTGCCCTTGATCATTCCCATGAGCAGAAAACATTGTCTGTTAGAATTACATGTTCCTATCACCCTACACATCTCTCAAGCTATCACTGTATATGTTATGGAATGAATTATGTCCCTAAAAAGACTATATGTTGGATTTCTAGCCCTCAGTAACTGAGAATGTGACCTGGTTTGGAAATAAAGTTGTTACAGATTAAATTATTTGGGATGAGATCATAGGGTGGGCTTCTGATCCAATGTGACAAGTGTCCTTACAGAAAAATGGACTTGTGGAGACACACAGGGAGAACATCATGGAACAGAAATTGGAGCTATGCAGCTCCAAGCCAAGGAATACCAAAGATTGCTGGCAAACCACCAGAAACTAGGGAGATGCAAGGCAGGACTCCCCTACAGGTTCCAGAGGAAGTATGACGCTGCCAACAACTTGATTTCTGACTTCTAGCCTCCAGAATTGTGTGTGAGACAGTATATGTCTGTTGTTCTAAGCCACCAAGCGTGGCACTTTGTTACGTCAGCCCTATGAAACTAATAAATTATTTCACTCTGTACTACATTATTCCCATGAGTAGAAAACATTCTCTCTTAAAAGTTCCTTTGATCTGCCCTGGGAAGTGTGACTTGTTTGTAACTGGAACCCAAATTTGGCTGCCTGTCACCACAAAAACCAAACTCATGTGACAGAAGGTGGTGAAAAGGAAAAATGGTTTCCTCAAGTGCCAAAAAGATGGGGACTCTTGTCACAAAGTCCATCTTAACATCTCAGTGCAGACAGTTTTTAAAGGAGGGAGACATTAAGCAGAACAAAGAAGTCAAGGGGAGGGAGTTGAAAAGTTCTCCACATGCAGTCCAGCACAGGCCATTCTACTAAGGATCTTGAAACTGGTCAAGTGATCATTTGGTGTGTGTCATCCTGGTCTTCGTCATCCCCTTTCTAAGTCATCCCAGTTCTATGGTTTTATAGTTCCGGGAGTCAGCAAATCTCCTGGAACTATAAAACCTCAATATAAGGGCCTAATTTGAGTGAGGGGGTGTCCATTAAAGCTGGATGTCCATATATAATAAAATAGTTTTTTCGAATGTGTATGTTAAAAAATTAACAAATTAGTTAACCTGTTTTTATTGTATAGACACATTTGTGTAATTAAAATGAAGTATGGCCCAGCAGGTGTGGCTCAGTTGGTTGAGCATTATCCCTTGCACCAGGGGTTGCCAGTTCGATTCCCTGTGAGGGCACATGCCCCGGTTGTGGGCTCAATCCCCAGTAGGGAGTATACAGAAGGTGGCCTGTCCCTGTTTCTCTCTCATTGATGTTTCTCTCTCATCAATATTTCTATCTCTCTCTCCCTTTCCCTTCTCTCTGAAATCAATAAAAACATATTTAAAAAATTAAGTATGTATGAAAAGTTTGATTTCACATAAAAGTTGTTTTTTGTTTTGTTTTGTTTTTCAATTTAATAAATCTTTATTGTTCAGATTATTACAATTGTTCCTCTTTTTTCCCCCATAGCTCCCCACCACCCGGTTCCCACCCCACCCTCTGCCCTTACCGTCACCCCCCCTCACTGTCCTCATCCATAGGTGCACGATTTTTGTCCAGTCTCTTCCCCCACCCCCCACACCCCTTTCTCCCCGAGAATTGTCAGTCCACTCCCATTCTATGCCCCTGATTCTATTATATTCACCAGTTTATTCTGTTCATCAGATTTTTTTATTCACTTGATTTTTAGATTCACTTGTTGATAGACATGTATTTGTTGTTCATAATTTTTATCTTTACCTTTTTCTTCTTCTTCCTCTTCTTAAAGAATACCTTCCAGCATTTCATATAATACTGGTTTGGTGGTGATGAAATCCTTTAATTTTTTCTTATCTGTGAAGCTCTTTATCTGACCTTCAATTCTGAATGATAGCTTTGCTGGGTAGAGTAATCTTGGTTGTAGGTTCTTGATATTCATCACTTTGAATATTTTTTGCCACTCCCATCTGGCCTGCATAGTTTCTGTTGAGAAATCAGCTGACAGTCGTATGGGTGCTCCCTTGTAGGTAGCTAACTCTTTTTCTCTTGTTGCTTTTAATATCCTCTCTTTGTCTTTTGCTCTTGGCATTTTAATTATGATGCGTCTTGGTGTGGTCCTCTTTGGATTCCTTTTGTTTGGGGTTCTGTGTGCTTCCTGGAGTTGTAAGTCTATTTCTTTCACCAGGTGGGGGAAGTTTTCTGTCATTATTTCTTCAAATAGGTTTTCAATATCTTGCTCTCTCTCTTCTTCTGGCACCCCCATAATTCGTATGTTGGTACACTTGAGGTTGTCCCAGAGGCTCCTTACACTATCTTCCAATTATTGGATTCTTTTTTATTTTTTGCTTTTCCAGTTGAGTGTTTTTTGCTTCTTTGTATTCAAATCCTTGACTTGATTCTTGCAGTCCTCTAGTCTGCTGTTAGGTCTCTGTATAATATTTTTTATTTCAGTCAGTGTATGTTTAATTTCTACTTGGTCCTTTTTTCATATCCTTGAGGGTCTCGCTAAATTTATTGGCCTTTTCTAGGAAATTCTTGAAAAACCTTATAACCGTGGTTTTGAACTCTATATCCAGTTGTTTGCTTTCCCCATTTCTTTCATTTGTGATCTGTTTCTTTGTCTCCGCATTTTTGCTGCTTCCCTGAGTTGGTAGAGTAGCTTTGTATAGTAGGTGTCCTATATGGCCCAGTGGCTCAGCCTCCCCCAGTTACCTGAGGTGGACACTTTTGGTGCACCCCTTGGTGGGCTGTGTGCACAGTCTTGTTGTAGTTGTAGTTAAGCCTTGATTGTTGTTGGTATCACTGGGAGGAATTGACCTCCAGGCCAATTGGCTGTGAGGATCAGCTGTGTCTACGCTGGGAGAACTTCTGTGCTGGAGACACCCTTATGAGACAGGACTTGCAAAAGCCTCTGAGCTCAGCTTGTATGGGCGGAGTCTCAGGGCGGAGCAGACAGCATTGGTTTCCTGTCAGCCCTGCCCTAATAGGCCCCTGTGTCTCAGTGCCCCATGGTAATCGCTGCAAGCACCTCTGAGAGAAAGCCGCCCTTGAGTTCCGCCTCCTGCCAGACAGTCCAGTTTCTCCCCGAATGAGTCTGGGTCCCCAGAGTCTCGCCTGGAACTGGAGTTCAGCGCAGTCAGGAGCTTTTGTCTCCCTCCTGCTTGAGAAAGACAGCTGCGTATTCAGTTGCCAGCCCTCTCCGTGCACGCGCGTCTCAGTACCTCTGCCTCCTGCAACTCCTCTGAGTCTCAGTGTGCTTTTCTCTTCCTTCTAGTTGTAGAACTTCCACTCAGCCAGCCTTCCTGTGGTTCTGGATGATGTCCGTTTTGTCTTTTAGTTGTAGTTTTGAAATTGTTGTGCGAGGCAGCAGTTTAGGTGTTTACCTATGCCGCCATCTTGGTTTCTCTCTGTTCAGCACTATTTAAAAGTTTTCTATATGTATTACAGTAATTTTGAATTTATACTGAATAGGTCTAGTAAATGCGTGCATTCACCAGTCATTGCAAGTAAACTAATGCACATGGTTGAGGCATGGCTTAGAGCACATCCGAACATCAGTCCACACCATAAAAAACTGCTGCAGAAAGTCATACCATGCGACAACAGAATCAATTACCACTCACCATACAGTGAGATAACATGCTAACCATTTGCCGAACATTGTTTATGAGCTCCACTTACTGGTTGTAGCCAGGGCAGGGGGTCATTAGTCAATGTAGCTGGTCCTGAGGTTTTGAAGCCACTCTACAGCCCCTTGTTCCTCCTCCAAGGGATTCTTGGATTCAAACATGTAGACTATAGTTGCAGATATGTAATATTTGTTTATGTTGTTGATATTACTACAGTATTTTTTACAACATTTGACCTGTTTGTTAACATTTGTTTAAAAAACAGTGAATTAATAACAAGAAAAATAACATGTTAATTTAATTATAAGCAAATCTTGGTTAAAGGCATTTTTAAATTAATAGGGTGTTAATTTTAACATATGACATATAGACCAGAAATTTTGTCCATTAAATCTGAAGTCCACTAAATAGAGGTCTGAAAAATCGAGGTTTTACTGTATCTTCTGGTTAGTTCCTAGGATTCTTACATAAACATACTGTTTATCTATAAGCTACATATTAGTCAGAGTTAGCATTTACAGAAACAATGTCAGAAGAAGGGTGGGATGGGTTGCAATCCCCACTGTTATAGGTTGAGCATGGTCCCAGGCACCAAAAGGTCACCAGTTCAACTCCTGGTCAGGAAACATACCTAGGTTGCAGGTTCCATCCCTGATCAGGGTGTGTACAGGAGGCAACCAATCGATGTTTCTCTTTCACATCGATGTTGTTGTTTCTCTCTCTCTCCCTCTCCCTTTCTCTCTCTCTAAAATCAATAAAAAACATTTTTGTTCCTTTAACCCTCAATCTACTTTAAGCTATCACCATAGATCTTTGATTCCTTCTGTATAAAAAATTCTATTAAGAGTTACCTATAATTGATGTTTTTCTCTATTTCACTCATTCTGGCTAAGATCCCCACCCAACTGTCCACTCCTCAGAAAACATTGTTGTGAAGATAACTTAATTTGTCTCCTCTCTGTCTCTCCTGCATCTTTCCCTCACCTACTTCCCAACAACATTTACCCCTACCCATCTACTCCACATTCACCTGGAGCCACTACACTATTTCACTCTCCTTCTTTTAGCCAAAGTTTGTGCCCTGTTTACAATGATCAACTTCCGGGCTCAACAATCTCATGACCACCCTCTCTGCTAGGTCTCTCAGCAGCATTTGGCGTCGGCTGATCACTCTCTCCTTCTTGAAACATCCCTGCCTTTGTCTCCCATGAAACCACACTCTCCCGGTTTTCCTTATATTTTTCTATGCTCCTTATCAGTATGTTTTGTTGGTGTTAGATGTTAGTCCTGTTAAATGTTGGTGTCTCGCCAAACCCTGTTCTAGGCTCTCTTTTCCTCTTTCTACATGTATTTCTTGAACAAGCTTATGCCCTCTGTGTCAATTACTACTTGTTATAGGCTGACTGTGTCTTCTCAAAATTCATATGTTGAAGCACCTCAGAATGTGGTTGTCTTTGGAGATAAAATCTTTAAAGAGGTAATGAAGTTAAAGTGAGGTCATATGGGTGGGCCTAATCCAATGTAACTGATATCCTTATAAGAAGAGGACATTGTGGCACAGACAGACACAGAGGAGAGTCCATGTGGAGACACAGGGAGATTATGGACAAGGAGAGGGATCTCACAATAAATCATTCCTGTTGTCTCCTTGGTCTTGCATCTCTGGCCTTCAGAACTGTGAGAAATAAAATTTTGTTGTTAAAACCATCAATATGAGGAACTTTGCTATGGCAGCCTCACAGACAAATACACCTTTAATTAGGCTATGACCCCTAAACTCAGCTCTATCTACCAGATCTCAGCACAAGGGTGCTTCAAAAATATTTCAAGAATTCAGCATTTACCACAGGTCCAGTTGCCTGAGCCAGAAACGTGGTCACTGCAGAAGACCCTACTTGTGCCCATGTCAAACCCTCTCAGCCCACCTCTAACTCCAATTTCACCTCAAGTAGTTCCCTCAGATTTCTTGCTTCAGGGTTTTCCCCAAAGGTCTAAGAACTTGCTCAGCAGCTCTCAAGAGCAGAGGAGTTTACGTTCCTGAGGCAACCACAAGCCAAAGAAACACTAATCTGGGCATGAAGGCCCAGTCTCTAGTCTTCCAAGGGACACTTCTGGGGGGCTTACAACGTGGTTCCTCAGCGGATCTCTCACAAGATTGTGCCCGAGTTTTGTACAGCAATAAACAGCTCAGCAATGCACACTGGTTGGATTTTCTTCTTCCTTAAATTGGCTTTCCTCCTTTCCTGACTCATTCCCTTCATTCCCTCATTCTTACTTCCTGGAGTCACCTCTAAAACAAACCTCTTGAACCACAGTCCTTGTCTCAGACTTGCCTTTAGGAGGAACCCAGACTCAGATAGTTAATGTCATTCTCTCTATCCTTTATCCATTTTACCTGGCCATTTATTATTCCACCATGGCTTTCAAATTAATCTACTCTCTCCAAGCTCACTGTCTCTATCCTGGATTTAGGCCACCATCAACTCTTACTTGGACAATGCTACAATCTTCTAACTGATCTGCTTGCCTTGTAAATTCCCCTCACCAAATTGTTCTCCACAGGGAAGTCAGTGTGTGCTTTCTAAATGAACTGTCTGATCTTACTTACTCACTCATAAAAACCTTCAAGTATTCCTCATTGTTTTAGGTACAATTTCCTCCACATGATTTGCAAGGTCTTTTAGACATAGTTTTCCTCCCCAACATTATCTCTTTCTTCTTACTTGATAGACTGGTCATACTAAGCTATTTTCAGCCACACAATCTCTTACCTCAGGGTCTTTGCCCAAATTAATAAATAAAGTAAAAATTGTTAATAATGTTACTAATTACTAACAACAAATAAGTGCCAAATAAGTTTTAAAATCATATAGAAAGTGTTGAAGCAAAACAGAAGGAAGATTAATAAATGGAAACTCTATAAAAATCTAGGACAAAAATTCTGTCTTCAGAAATCTTTGATATCATTATGAGGTAACCATGGATACATGCCTACTCAGATATTTTAAAAATCCATTACTTAGAAAGCAATTTTTAAAATATATTTTATTAATTTCAGAGAGGAAGGAAGAGGGAGAGAGAGATAGAAACATCAATGATGAGAGAGAATCATTGATTGGCTGCCTCCTGCACACCCCCTACTGGGGATCGAGCCTGCAACCTGGGCATGTGCCCTTGACCGGAATCGAACCTGGGACTCTTTAGTCCGCAGGTCAATGCTCTGTCCACTGAGCCAAACCGGGTAGGTCAAGAAAGCAATTTTTTTAAGTTTGTAATACAAAGAAGGCATTTCTAAATGGAAAATTAAGTCAATACCATAAATTAGTAAATTTCTTAAGTAACTTTTTAATGAAATGCATTTGCCCTACCCAGTTTAACTCAAATTTTTACCTCATTCAATGGAATAAGATGCTGACCAGGATTAACCTTTGAGTAAGACTGAGCTATAAGTAAAATCTGTTCCAGGCCTTTCACTCCATAACTTCTCATTGGGACAGTGCTCTTTCCCCTCTCCCTGCCTCCACCCCAGGTCCTTGCTCTAAAGTCCGAGGCTCCCTATGTCTGCCCATTGCCATGAGGAACTTACCTTCCCGCCACCAGCCATCTAAGCAGCATGTAGTCACCGCCACTCCTCATGTGGCACTTGGTTGGACACAAACAAATGCCAGCACTTGAGTGCACAATTGGGAACTTCATGTCAGCTAAGGCTGAGAAAGAGGTTGGTTTCCTGGGCCACCTACAGAGACTGTGTGGAGGCATAGCCTCGAAGAATCACACCAGTTGCTCTAAGTGGTTCCCATCCAGGAATCCTGAAGAAGTTCTTCCTAGCAGGGACCCTATCATCAGGGTGTCACTGCCACCAGGTAAACTTGTTTCCAGTGTAATCCAGATAGTGTTGCTCTGCCCAATACAAAGCTCTACTAGTAACCCTCACCAGCCTCTTAGCCATCATTCTCAAGAGAAGCAGCCGGACAGGCAGCATGTCACTGCAAAACTCTCGAGTGGTAGAGCTATTCTCATCACTGGCTCTGTGAGAAAGCCACTGCAGTAATCTGTTCCTTAAAAGCACTGCATTTGCCCTCGCCGGTTTGGCTCAGTGGATAGACCGTAGGCCTGAGTTGGATTCCGGACAAGGAGACATATCTCGGTTGCAGGCTCCTCCCTAACCTCAGCCCTGGTCAGAGCACATGCAGGAGGCAACCAATCGATGTTTCTCTCTTTCCCTCCCTCTTTCACTTTCTCTAAAAATCAATGGAAAAATATCCTCAGGTGAAGATTAAAAAAAAAAAAAAAAAAAAGCACTGAATTTGAAGACTTGGTCCTCAAGTTAGCAGGCAATAACTTTCACCACAAGTAAGTTCTGTGTTGATTCTAAGGAGTAGCTAAGGAAATCATACATATTTCAAAAATACAACTTTGTCATTTATTCAACAAATGTTTTTGGAGAGCTTGTTATGTGCCTACCAGGCACTCTTCTATGTACTAAAGGATCATCAGTGATCAAAACAACAGACTAACATCCTTGCCTTCTTAGAGATCATATTTCAGTAGTGGTAGATGAAAAAAACACGTACAGTGCATTTTTTAAAACATACAATGAATCACTGTATAATTTTTAAATATCACCTTCCCAAATAATTAAATTTGAATATTTGAAAATATGTACACAATGTTAAGTGTGGGGAAACTAGGATATAAAATATTATATCTTACATATACAGGATATACAAGTATGATATAACTATATATGTATGATTTCCAAATTTATAAAAATAAATTGAAGCATATGTATACATACATATAGCTTCCAGACTGATATAACTAGATATAAATTTAGGGGGAAAAATAAATTATAGATACACATTCACAGTTACTAGTGTTATCTTTGAAGTGAGATTGCTAATAATATTTCTTTTCCTTTTTATGTTTCTTGTACTTTCTAAAATTTTATAATGAATATCCTTTCAAGAGTAGCAGAAGAATACTGCATTGTGTATTTTTAACTGTAAAAAGAAGGCTAAGATGAAACTTTATTCATAATTGCCAAAAGTTGGAGGCATCCAAGAGGTCCGATGATAGGTAAACAAACTGACAATGAAATATTATTCAGTGATTTAAAAGAAAGGAGCTATCAAGCTACAAAAGAAACGGAAGAAATTTAAGTACAAATGATAAGTGAAAAACCACTATACAAAATAGTGGCTCCCTGATCTTGAAACTTCAGGGACCAGTAAATTTCCCAAAGAGTCAGAAAAAGACAAAGTGTTTTTTACTTTTCCTTTGTGGAGTAACTACGTTAAATATACACGTGTACGCACACAAACACACACATATACCCACTTACTCTCTCCACGGCATTGTTTTAAAAAGGAAGGGCATTGTATCATCTAAAATGTAAAAGCATAATCTTAAAATAAGAAAAATTCCTTTATAGGCAATATACTTGGCCTTACGAAAAACCTACCCCAATTTGTGACTTTACTCATTTCACTATGCCCTGTGAACACCTGGACTTGTGGGGTGGGAATCACCAGTATGTGGCCCAGTGTTTTAACCAGCTGCAGCCCAGGAATGAGAAGGATGTGTTACAAAAGCCAGGACTCTTCAGCCTGATCTCACACAGGTTGGAGAGGCAATCTCCTGAGGTTAGCCATTCCTGAGCAGTTGGCTGGTTGCATGTTCCAAACTCTTTTTATTACTTATCACTAGAGGCCCAGTGCACGAAATTCATGCACTGGAGTGGGGGGGGGGGTCCCTCAGCCCAGCCTGCCCCCTCTCCAGGAGCCCTCAGGGGACGTCCTACTGATGGCTTAGGCCCACTCCCCAGGCCTAAGCTGCAGTCTGGCCTCCCTCTGCTGGAGGCGACCAGCTGATCAGGGGAAGGTGCCATCCCCATCACCCAACTGCTGCCGCCACTGCCAGCTGCTGCAGCCGCCAAGGTTTTTTCATTAACATGGACTCCAGTCCCTTCATCAAGAAAAAAATGACAACTTTCTTTAGGCATTTTCAAGATGTCACTTTCATAGGATATGACATTTCTTTCTCTCTCTCTCTCTTTTTTTTTTTTTATCCTCACCTGAGGATATTTTTCCATTGATTTTTATTTTTATATTTTTTAATTTCTTTATTGATTAAGGTATTACATATGTGTCCTTATTCCCCCATTACCCCCCACCTCCCATTCATGCCCCACCCCCCTGTTGTCTGTGTCCATTGATTAGGCTTACATGCATGCATATAAGTCCTTTGGTTGATCTCTCCCCCTTACCCCCACCCTCCCCTACCTTCCCTGAGGTTTGACATTCTGATTGATGTTTCTCTGTCTCTGTATCTATTTTTGTTCATCAGTTTATGTTGTTCATTATATTCCACAAATGAGTGAGATCACATGATATTTATCTTTCTCTGCCTGGCTTATTTCACTTAGCATAATGCTCTCCATCTCCATCCATGTTGTTGCAAATGGTAAGAACTCCTTTTTTACTGCAGCGTAGTATTCCATTGTGTAGATGTACCACAGTTTTTTAATCCACTTATCTTATGGGCACTTAGGCTGTTTCCAAATCTTAGCTATGGTGAATTGTACTGCTATGAACATAGGGGTGCATATATCCTTTCTTATTCGTGTTTCTAGTTTCTTGGGATATATTCCTAGAAGTGGGATCACTGGGTCAAATGGGAGTTCCATTTTTAGGTTTTTGAGGAAACTCCATACTGTTCTCCACAGTGGCTGCACCAGTCTGCATTCGCACCAGCAGTGCACGAGGGTTCCTTTTTCTCCACATCCTTGCCAGCACTTGTCATTTGTTGATTTGTTGATAATAGCCATTCTGACAGGTGTGAGATGGTACCGCATTGTTGTTTTGATTGGCATCTCTCTGATGATTAGTGACTTTGAGCAGGTTTTCATATGTCTTTTTGCCTTCCTTCTGTCTTCTTTCAAAAAGTGTCTATTTAGATCAGTTGCCCATTTTTTGATTGGGTTGTTTATCTTCTTCTTGTTAAGCTGCATGAGTTCCCTGTAAATGTTGGAGATTAAACCCTTATCGTTGATATCATTGGCAAATATGTTCTCCCATGCAGTGGGCTTTCTTGTTGTTTTATTGATGGTCTCCTTTGCTGTGCAAAAGCTTTTTACTTTCATGTAGTCCCATTTGTTTATTTTCTCTTTAGTTTCCATTGCCCTAGAAGCAGTATCAGTGAAGAAATTGCTTCGGCATATGTCAGAGATTTTTCTGCCTGTGGATTCCTCTAGTATTTTTATGGTTTCCCATCTTATGTTTAAGTCCTGTATCCATTTTGAGTTTATTTTTGTGTATTGTGTAAGTTGGTGGTCTAGTTTCATTTTTTTGCATGTGTCTGTCTAATTTTCCCAACACCATTTATTGAAGAGACTGTCTTGACTCCGTTGTATGTTCATGCCTCCTTTGTCAAATATGAATTGGGCATAGTGATTTGGGTCGATTTCTGAGTTCTCTATTCTATTTCATTGATCTATATGTCTGTTCTTGTGCCAGTACCAGGCAGTTTTGAGAACAGTGGCTTTGTAATACAGCTTGAAATCTGGTATTGAGATGCCACCTACTTTGTTCTTCTTTCTCAGGATTGCTGTGGCTATTCGGGGTCTTTTTTTATTCCAGATGAATTTGTGGAGAGTTCTTTCTAGGTCTGTGAAATATGCCATTGCTATTTTAATGGGGAGTGCATTGACTCTATAGATTGCTTTGGGTGGTATGGACATTTTAATGATGTTGATTCTACCAATCCATGAACATGGTATGTTCTTCCATCTGTTTACATCTTCCTCTATCTCTTTTTTCAGTGTCCTGTAGTTTTCCGTTTACAGGTCTTTTACCTCCTTAGATAAGTTTATTCCTAGGTATCTTAATTTTTTTGGTGTGATGGTAAATGGGATTGCTTTTTTAGTCTCTCTTTCTGTAAGCTCACTATTGGTGTATAGAAATGCCATAGATTTCTTGGCGTTAATTATGTATCTTGCTACATTGCCGAATTCATTTATTAAGTCTATTAGTTTTTTGATGGAGTCTTTCAGGTTTTTTATGTACAATATCATGTCATCTGCAAATAAGAACAGCTTTACTTCTTCTTTTCCAATTTGGATGCCTTTTATTTCTTCTTCTTGTCTAATTGCAATGGCTAATACTTCCAGTACTATGTCAAACAGGAGTGGTGAGAGTGGGCATCCCTGTCTTGTTCCTGTTCTTAGGGGAAATGGTTTTAGTTTTTGCCCATTGAGTATGATGTTAGCTGTGGGTTTATCATATATAGCTTTTATTATGCTCAGGTATGATCCTTCTATTCTGACCTTGTTGAGAGTTTTTATCAAGAAAGGGTGTTGGATTTTGTCAAATGCTTTTTCTGCATCAATTGATATGACTATGTGATTTTTATCTCTCAATTTGTTTCTGTTATGTATCATGTTTATTGATTTGCAGATATTGTACCACCCTTGCATCCCTGGGACAAATCCTACTAGGTCATGGTGTATGATCTTTCTGATGTACTGCTGGATCCAATTTGCTAGAATTTTGTTGAGGATTGTGGCATCTATGTTCATGAGGTATATTGGCCTGTAATTCTCTTTCATTGTGTTGTCTTTATCTGGTTTTGGTATTAGGGTGATGCTGGCTTCATAGAAGGAGCTTGGAAGTGTTCCTTCCTCTTGAATTTTCTGGAATAGTCTGAGGAGGATAGGTTTTAGTTCTTCCTTGAATGTTTAGTAAAACTCCCCTGTGAAGCTGTCTGGTCCCGGGTTTGCTGGAAGCTTTTTAATGACTGCTTCAATTTCTTCCATAGTTATTGGTATATTGAGATGTTTAGATTCTTCCTGATTGAGTTTTGGAAGGTTATATTTTTCTAGGAATATGTCCATTTCCTCCAGGTTGTCCAGTTTGTTGGAATAAAGTTGTTCATGGTATTTTTTAACAATCCTTTGTATTTCGGTGGGGTCTGTTGTTATTTCTCCTCTTTCATTTCTGATTTTGTTTATTTGCATCCTCTCTCTTTGCTTCTTGGTGAGCCTGGCTAGAGGTTCATCAATCTTGTTTATCCTTTCAAAGAACCAGCTCTTGGTTTTGTTGATCTTTTGTATTGTTTTTTTGGTTTGAATGTCGTTTATCTCCGCTCTGATCTTTATTATTTCTTTCCTTCTGCTTACACTGGGCTTTTCTTGTTGCTCTCTTTCTAACTCTTTCAGTTGTAGGGTTAGGTAATTTATTACCATTGTTTCTTGTTTTTTGCAGTAGACTTCTAGAGCTATGAACTTCCCTCTCAAGACTGCTTTTGCTGTGTCCCATAGATTTTGGATTGTTGTGTTTTCATTGTCATTTGTTGCCATGCTGTTTTTTATTTCTTCCTTGATCTCTCTGGTAACTCAGTCATTGTTTAATAGCATGCTGTTTAGTCTCCATGTGTTTGAATTTTTGGATTGTTTTTATTGTATTTGATTTCCAGTTTTATGCCACTGTGATCTGAGAAGATGCTTGATATGATTTCTATCTTCTTGAATTTGAAGAGACTTTGCCTATGACCCAACGTATGGTCTATCTTTGAAAATGACCCATGTGCGCTTGAGAAGAATGTATATTCTGTGGCTTTGAGGTGAAATGTTCTGAAGATGTCAATTAATTCCATCTGGTCTAGTGAGTCATTTAGAATAGATATTTCTTTGCTGATTTTTTGTTTAGAGGATTTGTCCAATGGTGATAGTGGGGTATTAAAGTCTCCTACTATGATTGTATTGCTATCAGTCTCTCCATTGATATCCTCCAGGAGTTTTTTTATGTATTTGGGTGCTCCTGTATTGGGTGCATATATGTTTACCAGAGTTATTTCTTCTTGTTGGATTGCTCCCTTTAGTATTATGAAGTGGCCTTCCTTATCTCTTGTTATGTCCTTCAGTTTGAGATCTAATTTGTCAGATGTAAGTATTGCTACCCCAGCTTTTTTTTCATTTCCATTCACCTGAAAAACCTTTTTCCATCCCTTCACCCTCAGTCTGTGTGCATCTTTTTTTCTGAGGTAGGTTTCTTGTAGACAGTAGATATATGGGTCATGTTTTCTTATCCAATCCGTTACCCTATGTCTTTTGATTGGGGCATTTAATCCATTTACATTTAAAATTATTATTGATAGGTACTTATTTGTCACCATTTTTATTCTTTACCCCTGTGTTCCTTCTTCACTTCCTATTTCTTTTTTTTACAGCATCACCCTAATACCAAAACCAGACCCTTTAGCATTTCTTGCATTGCTGGTTTGGTGGTAATAAATTCCTTTAGTCCTTTTTTGTCTGTGAAGCTCCTGATTTCACCTTCAATTTTGATTGATATCCTTGCTGGGTACAGTATTCTTGGATTCAGACCCTTCCTTTGCATGACTTTGTATATTTCATTCCATTCCCTTCTGGCCTGATGAGTTTCTGTTGAGAAATCAGTTGCTAGTCTGATGGGGGGTTCTTTTGTATGTAACTTTCTCTTTCTCTCTGGCCACTTTTAAGATTCTTACTTTGTCATTGGTGTTTGCCAATTTAATTATAATGTGCCTTGACATCGGTCTTTTGGGGTTCATTTTGCTTGGGACTCTGTGAGCTTCTTGGATTTGTGTGAGTTTTTTCTTCCCTATATCAGGGAAGTTTTCTGTCATTATTTTTTCAAACAGGTTTTCTATTCCTTGCTCAGTTTCCTCTCCTTCTGGCATCCCTATTATGTGGATGTTGTTTTGTTTCATGTTGTCCCAAAGTTCCCTTAGGCTCTCCTGCTTTTTAATTTTTTTTTCTAGAAGCTGCTCTACTTGGGTATTTTTTCCTACCTTGTCTTCTAGCTCACTGATGTGGTCCTCTGCTTCTTCTAATCTACTCTTGATGCTTTCTATTGAGTTCTTTACAGCAGCGATGTCATTTTTCATTTCTTCTTGGTTCTTCTTCATTTCCTCTTGGTTCTTACACAGGCTGCCCAGTCAGGGGAGCCCTGTCCAGCAGTCCCCCACCTTCTCCTGGATATAGCTGTCCCTTAACTCTCCAACAGACACTCCCTGTGTGACCCTCAGCTGTTCTTTCTATTTGCTCTGGGACAAGGCTCAGGACACGTCTGTCTATTCTACCGCCATTTTTCCACCTTCCTTTCCATTGATTTTTAGAGCATGTGTAAGAGAGGGAAAGACAGAGAGAAACATCAATGTGAGAGGGACACTTTGATTGGTTTCCTCCTGCATGAGCCCTGACCTGGGACCCAGCCAGGGAGAAGCCTGCAACCTAGGTACATGCCCTTGATCAAAATCAAACCCAGATCCTGCGATCCACAGACTGAGGCTATATCCACTTAGCCAAACTGGCTGGGGCAGGATATGACATTTCTTAGCCCCTCCAGCAGTGGACCTTTGTTTTTTCCTCCAGGAGTGAGGGAGAAAAACCCTAGATCACCCTTTTGGATTCTTATTATGCAAGTTACCAAGAATACTACGAGTAGAATTCAGGGAGCTTAGCCAATGAGTGATCAGAAAATGTGTTTCTTCTGCAGCTCACACGCAGAGGCAGGACTGCTGGTGCACCGCAGTGTGTCCGCTCTGGGCCTGCCCCAGCTGTGCCACGGTGGCTGGGGTGGAACCCCTGTGTGTATGTCCATTCCGGGCCTGCACGGGTGTGTGTCCACACTGGGCCTGCACCATCCATGGCTTGCCTCACCGCACATGCAGTCCCCTCCCACCCATCTGCACGCGCAGCCTCCTCATGAGCCAGTCATGACTGTTTCGACATCCCGGTTAATTTGCATATTACCTCTCTCTATATATATTACCTCTTTATATATATACTAGAGGCCCGGTACACAAAATCCGTGCATGGGTAGGGTCCCTAGGCCTGGCTGGCTATCAGGGCTGATTGGGGCCTTCCGGCTGCTGGTCGGGGCCTTCCTTCCACAGCTACCAGCTGCCAGCTGCTGGCTGGGGCCTGCCTTCCCTGGCTGCCAGCTGGGGTCTTCCTTCATCCCACGCTGCCCCCTGGTGGTCAACACACGTCATAGAAAGTGATCGAACGCCTGGTCTCCCAGTCGAACTCCTGAGGGGACAATTTGCGTGCCCCCTGGACACAGCATCCAGCCTCATGGAGGAGCTGACAGGCCCAGACACTCCAATGGCAGCAGATCCAGCCTCGCTGCTGGGTTCCCGCGGTCCCCAGCCAGGCAGACAAGCCCGGACCTCCAGTAGCGGTGAAGTGGCAAGGCTGGATCCGCCCCATCTGGGCTCCTGTGGCCCCTGGCCAGGCTGACAGGCCCGGACACTCAAGTAGTGCCATCTTTGTTGGATTAATTTTCATACTCACTCTTGACTGGCTGATGGGTAAAGTGTAGTGACGGTCAATTTACATGTTTCTCTTTTATTAGTGTAGATATAGATTATTGTGAAATCATATTGAAATGCTACCATTGTGTAGCACCCAAGGTGGTCATTTTGCTTGCTTATATCCTTGAAGTTCTCACACTTGTTCCAGTGGAACAGAACTAGAAGCAGATCCCCTAGTAAAACTGTGGGAACCCCTTTTCACGTCCCGCGTGGTTCAGGGTTCCGGTTCAGGGTTCGGGTTCTGGAGAAGGCCGCACACAAATGAAAAGAGACTTGGAAAAGTATTAATTTGGGAATATTGGGGGCCAGGCGGGAGCCCAACTCTAGTGGAAGAACTACCCCTTGCTCTGGCCTTGCAATCCCTTTTATTGAGACTATGGGATACGCCCATAACCTTTAGGCAGGAAATTCCAATAACAGAAATTTACATGAAACAAACAGAGTTGGAGGCTGCTTCAGCTAACAATGTTTCAACTAAACAGTGAGTGATTAAAACATTTAAGGTTGTTGACCAACCTTCCCAGTTTCCTGGCCACATCTTTCTATTAGTGGTAGAATGATTGGTTTCTGGCCTAAAACCTTAAGAGTATGGTTCACTGCAGAATCAATGAGGCGATGATTGATCGAGTACTGAAAGAGGGGGTGGGTGTTGTTACTCACCAAGGATTTCAAATGGGTATCCTGTGCCCCTCACCTGGAAGAAGCTCAGAACTTCTAGATCCAGTACTGCGGTCCATTGCTTCCTCTGCAGGCTCTGGTCTCTGCCCCAGGCCCGCAGCCTTGCCAGGTGTGGCTTACATAGCATTTACCTCTGCTCTGAGAGGAGTGGAGTGAGGAGCATCTGTGTTGAGGGGCAAAGGTCACAGCCATCTGTTAGTCATGCCTTATTTTACATGATGATTGGACATGGCTAAGTTTTCCTTAGGGCATAACATTCAGGGACATTCCTGATCCAACAGCCCAACTAAATTCTCTTTCTCTGAGTGTAAGGCATGTGGGGACTCCTGCACTAATGCAGGGCTCTAATGGCAAAGTCACTTGAGGTGGGAGGGAGTCACACACACCTGTCTCTTCTTCAATCTCAGGCAGGTAAGAACAGATCCACATTCTCTCTCTCTCTCTCTCTCTCTCCAGAGATTAGGAATACTTTGAACTTTGTGCTGGGCTTCTCTTCAGGCACTTGAGTGATTATTATTCTTGGAAGAAAGCAGTGTGGTCATATTTTCATCTGACTCCTTCTCTGCAAATTGACAAAGAGAAAATGGGTGAACTCCTATGGTTATTCCAGCCCCACATAATTCCAAACAAAGGAAAAGTTTTAAGTATAATTTTTGAGGATCGAATTGCAAATAATGTGTAATGCCTCTATGGATTAAATAAGAGAAAACTGATCTTTCTTCTAAGGGTATTGGTCCTTCCAGAGAAAAGCAGTCTTATGCAACTGATGAGAGGTCAGGGATATGATAAAATGTAATATATACATTGTGGTGCATTTAAATTTTCTTTACTTCATACATTGAGTGCTGTTTGTGTTACATTCATACCTCAAGTTTGAGGTTGAAATTGTCATAGTCTACATACAGATCTGGTGCAAATAACCCTGCAGTGTTATTAAGTGACACCTCCACCCAGACAAAATCATGGAGGCCCAGAACATCCCAACATGGTGATGAAATTCAGACTGGCCACCTGGGATGCTCACAAAAAAGGAGAAAGACCTTCTCCACACACACACATTTTGGTATGTGCTCTTTTTCCCATATGCTTTTTTTTTTTTCAATCTATAGACCCAATAGGAGAACACTGACTGCCTGATAATACCATTGATGACCTTTGAAGCAGTTTTCTTAATTTGTGTATTGATTTGTTTGGACGATTACTCTAATGGGATTGAGTTTTGGCAACAAAAGGTAAAGATCCAGACTAGGCAATTTGCCTAAACCTGAGAACCAGAGTTTATTATGGTCCATTGACACCTCTTGCTTAAAAGAGGTAATCACACCACACTCCCCTCCTTTCCCGGTAATTCCAGACCACTCCCTTTCCTGTCTTCCATCTTCCAGCTGCACTAATTAATACCTTATCTGCAGAGTTAACAAATGATGAATGTTTGTCCTATTTCCCAATCCTGGTTTAACCTTCTTCTAGATTCTTTCCTCCTCATTCAGAGAATGAAATGCTAAGGTCTTTTCTTTTTCTTCTTTATCTAGCTAGCTAGTTATCTAGCTAGCTATCTGTACGTATATATGTATGTATATATACATCTATCTGTATATATGTATATATGTGTGTGTGTATATATATATATATATATATATATATATTACTGATTTCAGAGAGGAAGGGAGAGAGATAGAAACATTAATGATGAGAGAGAATCATTGATCTGCTGCCTCCTGCACACCCCCTCCTCAGGGTCAATCCCAAAACCTGGGCATGTGCCCTGACTGGGAATCGAACGATGACCTCCTGGTTCATAGGTCAACATTCAACCACTGAGTCATGCTGGCCAGACGCTAAGGTCATTTCTAGCAGTAAATATTCATTTTCTTTTGGGCCAGCTATAGTAACCTTTAGGTAAAATGGTAAAGGTAACACTTCTCTCTCAGCACCCTTCTCACCATTGTTCCATTTCAGGCACACATTTCAGGCTCCTGCATTTCTCTATTCTCCCCTCTAACACACTGGCTTTCCAGAAAAATTAATAAATCATTTGCTTTAAGGCATAATATTAGCAAAGTTGAGCCCCTTTCCAAAGACATTTGCTTTAACAGAGAACCAAAATCTTGATTTCCAGTGCTAGAAATGCAATATCAGTAAAAGGAATTGGAAAGTGATAACTCTGTGATCTGTCTTAAATCATATTCCTTAGTACATAGTATTCAAATTAGGGATAACTCACTTAGTGGGTTAAGACCGGGTTATTTTGAAATAAAATAGAAATATCAAATGAAGGAAATAGAACAATCAGAGTAAAAGTAAATATTGTTTTTTAGAATTTTCAATTTTGTTATACATATACAAGTGGTCCAGTGCACGAATTCGTGCACCAGTGGGGTCCCTCGGCCTCGCCTGTGGGATTGGGCCAAAATCAGCTCTCCAACATCCCCCAAGGGGTCCCAGATTTTGAGACGGTACAGACCAGGCCGAGGGACCCCACCAGTGCATGATCGGGGCCAGGGAGGGATGCAGGAGGTTGGCCAGCATGGGAGGGTTCCAGGGCATGTCCAGCCCATTTCACTCAGTCTTGATCAGCTAGACCCCAGCAGCAAGCTAACCTACCAGTCCGAGTGTCTGCCCCCTGGTAGTCAGTGCACATCATACAGAGCAGTTGAGTGGCCTTAGCATATCATTAGCATATTATGCTTTGATTGGTTGAACTGATGACACTTAGCATATTAGGCTTTTATTATATGGGATTATGTATGGTGCCAGGTGGGTACTAAAAATTTGGTAGGGACCACTTTGTAAAGTATATGATTGTCTAACCATTATGCTATACACCTAAAACTAATGCATAATAATCCTATAAAATAAAGAGGTAATATGCAAATTGACCATCACTCCAACACACAAGATGGCCGCCACCATGTGGTCAAAGATGGCTGTCCCCATGTGGACACAAGATGGCCACCACAAGATGGCCAGCAGGGGAGGGCAGTTGTGGGTGATCAGGCCAGCAGGGGAGGGCAGTTGGGAGGGACCAGGCCTGCAAGGTAGGGCAGCTGGAGGGGAGGGACCCAGGCCTGCAGGGGAGGGCAGTTGTGGGGGACCCAGGCCTGCAGGGGAGGGCAGTTGCAGGGGACAAGGCTTGCAGGGGAGGGCATTTGGGGGGTACCAGGCCTGCAGGGGAGGGGAGTTGGGGGAGACCAGGCTTGCAGGGGAGGGCAGTTAAGGGTGACCAGGCTGGCAGGGGAGGGCAGTTAGGGGCAATCGGGCTGGCAGGGGAGCCGTTAGGCATTGATCAGGCTGGCCAGGGAGTGGCTAGGGCAGGGGTGGGCAAACTTTTTGACTCGAGGGCCACAATGGGTTCTTAAACTGGACCGGAGGGCCAGAACAAAAGCATGGATGGAGTGTTTGTGTGAACTAATATAAATTCAAAGTAAAGGAGCGGAGGGGAGAGCAAGAGAACCCTCCGCTCTTTCGGCTCCGCGTGCCGGACAGAACAGCCGAACGGGCCGGATCCAGCCCACAGGCCATAGTTTGCCCACGGCTGGGCTAGGGGGTGATCAGGCTGGCAGGCAGAAGCGGTTAGGGGCAATCAGGAAGGCAGGCAGGCGAGCAGTTGGGAGCCAGCAGTCCTGGATTGTGAGAGGGATGTCCGACTGCCTGTATAGGCCCGATCCCACCTATATGGGCAGTCGGACATCCCTAGAGGGGTCCCAGATTGGAGAGGGTGCAGGCTGGGCTGAGGGACACCCCCCCCCATGCACGAATTTCATGCACTGGGCCTCTAGTATTGAATATAAACTGTAATTAATGAATTAAACATTTTTTTAAAAGAATGAAATGGAGGATGCCATATCAAATTTTTAAATAGACAAAATCAACTATAGTATCTAATAAAGTATATACTCAAGCGATAAAATAATAAGAAGGAAGTGATTACCATAAGAGTCAGAGTAGTGTTTACCTTTGGAGGGAGGAAATGCTCTGGTTGGGACAGGTTGTCTGGAGGAGCTTCTGGATGGCTGGCAAAACTTTATTCTTTGGCCTGGGTTATAGTAAAGAGAGCATTCATCTCATAATAACTAGAAGTTATACAATTCTTTCATGTGGCTTTTCTAAATCTGTTTTATTTTTTAATAAAAAAAATCTACAAGCCTCATGACTTACAAAAAAAGGAAAATTAATACAGCTTTGCTTGATACCTCATCATTCACATGGAAAATGCCACCGAGGCTCACAGGAGCATTTTTCCTGCGTGATTTACAGGTATTACCTTCTCTAAAATGAAAAACTCTTTCCTGTAAGTAGAACTTGGGTTTTAATCTCTCCCATATCTCCAAAGTACACAGCTGCAGCCAACCCTGTGGTTATCGCATTCCGAGTCAGATATCAGCTTTGCAAGCAATTAAAAATCATATGATTTTAACTTGGTATGATTACAGTAAATCAACTTTACTAAGCAATTAAAAATCATATGATTTTAAGTTGATATGATTACAGTAAATCATACAATTTTGTTGTACATTTACGGAGATATAACGAACACATAGATTCTGGCAATAGGCTATGACAATATACTGGCTTCCTGGCTTGTTATTCCTGTCCCCTTAACAATCTTCAGATAACAACCAGAATGATTGTGTTTAAAAACTAAGTAAGGATGGTACATGCACTTTAGGAAAAGTCAGCTAGCTTCCTGTAAAACAAAACTCACCTACTTTATGACCCATTAATCTACTCCAGAGATTTGCCTAAGAGAAACAAAAAGTATATGTTACTAAAAGATTTGTGCAACAATTCTAATCACAGCTTTAATTGTAATTGCCACACACTGCAGACAGCCAAGATGTTCATTGTAAAATGAATAAACTGTGGTACATTTATATAATGGAATACTACTCTGCAACAAAAAGAAATAAATTATGAATGCTTATTCAACACATGGGTGAATTTCAAAAGGAATGTCTTGAGTGAAAGACACAACACAAAAGAGCAAAAGCTATATGAATAGTATATTTATAGGAAGTTTTCCAACAGGCTTCATTAATCTATGGTGGGCATAAATGAGTATAGTAGTGGCTTCTGGGGCAGTGATTATTATTAACTGGGATAAAGCACAAGGTTTCTAGTGTGATGGTAATGGTCTATATTTCAATAGGGTTTGTTTTGCACAGGTGGAAATATTTATAGAATGTCATCAATTTACACATTGTTATGTAAATTTTTCATAAAAATAAAAAGAACCACCCAAAACTTTAGGTAACAATATATATAACTGAATTAATTAGAGGTAAATGTACTGGGGTCTATAAATCATGAAATACATAAAAATCTGATAGATTAATGGATGGATAGGTGAATAGGGGATAATGATAAAACAAGTTTGATAAAATGATAATAGCAGAATTGATTTGTGGTGTTCACTGTAAAATTCATCCAACTTTGTTGTATGTTTAAAATTATCATAATAAAATATTGGTCAGGGGGAGCAAATGAGATCATTGCATTCCTTATTTAGAAACCTAAGGAAGATTACCAGCTCATCCTATCTAATAAAAGAGTAATATGCAAATTGACCATCACTCCAACACATAAGATGGCCGCCCCCATGTGGTCAAAGAAGGCTGCCCCCATGTGGACACAAGATGGCCACCACAAGATGGCCAGTAGGGGAGGGCAGTTGGGAGGGACCAGGCCTGAAAGGGAGGGCAAATTGTGGGTGATCAGGCCAGCAGGGGAGGGCAGTTGGGAGGGATCAGGCCTGCAAGGGAGGGCAGTTAGGGGTGACCAGGCCTGCAGGGGAGGGCAGTTAGGGGCAAACAGGCTGGCAGGGGAGCAGTTAGGCATCAATCAGGCTGGCAGGGGAGTGGTTAGGGGGTGATCAGGCTGGCAGTCAGAAGTGGTTAGGGGCAATCAGGAAGGCAGGCAGGTGAGCAGTTAGGAACCAGCAGTCCTGGATTGTGAGAGGTATGTCCGACTGCCCATTTAGGCCTGATCCTACTGGTATCGGGCCTAAACGGGCAGTCGGACATCCCTCGAGGGGTCCCAGATTGGAAAGGGTGCAGGCTGGGCTGAGGGACAACCCCCCCCCCCCAGCCCCCGTGCATGAATTTCATGCACCAGGCCTCTAGTTCAGAATAAAAGGCAAACTCCTAATGCATAGTTTACAAGACCCTGTATAATCTGGGCTCTACCTATCTCTCTGTTCTCACCCAATATCACTCCAGCACTCCATCATCCTGTCCCAATGACCTTGGCCTTCTACCTATTCTTCAAGTATATACCAAGCATATTTGTCCTCATCTTCCAGGTCTGCTCATTGCTGCTCTTTCTTAGTTTATTCTCCCCTCCGCTGAACCAGTTGAGCTAACATACCAAACATTCTTGTATTCACACTATCGCATCAGCCTGATTTATTTTTTGCATACCATTTGCCTTCACTAAAATTATTTATTCATTGGGAACTGCCTAAGATCTAGTGTTCTTTCCAGACAAATAACTGATACACCCAGAGAAATACTAGCTAATTGCCTACACAACTAATCACATAAGAAATACAACCAACATAAAAGAAAAAAAAAGAAAAATGAAAATAATCTACCACATGAAGAGAATTTTAAAGTAATCATAATACATTTATTCAATGACATACAGAGGATGTTAATAATATGAATAGGGGGAAAGAAATCTTTGAATTTGAATACAATTGAACTAAGACAAAATAAATTGGATAAACAGGTTGGATACTACTGAAGAATAAATCAATAAACTGGAAGATAAATTGAAGGAACCGCTTCTAGAAAGTATCAAAAAGGTTTAAGGGAATAAAAACAAATCTAAGAGACACAGGAACAGAAGTAGAAATAACATCTTGAAAATACAATCCCAGAAAGAGAGAAAATAAGAATTGCAGGTGAGAAATTATTTCCCTAGAAAAAAAATTTTCAGACTCTATGAGAAAACATTTTAAAAGATCTGAATAAATGAAGCAATATTCTATGCTATTGGATGAGACAACCTAATTTTATATAGTTGTCAATTTTCATCAAATTAATCTATGATGTCAAAATTATGCCAATAACTATGCCAACCAGATTTTTTTAGGGACTGTGTGAAGTAATTCTAAAATTTATATGGAAAGAATAAATGCCCCTAAATAATTAAAACAACTTTGAAAAAAAGAGCTAAGCGGAGGACCTTCTTGCCAGTTATTAAAATATATTACCATGGAAGAAAATACACTATTGTGCAAGAATAGAAAGTGGAACAATGTATCAGAACAGACAACTCAGTAACATGTCATTACTTACATGGGGATTTAATATACAAATAAAACACCACAAATTAAGGGGACAAGAAGAACTATTGCAGTGGTATCTGTGGAAAAGTGAGTCACTGTGGATAGAAGATCTAACACCACATGCAACATGAAATTATAGATGAATTAAAGGCCCAAAAGTGAATAATAAAATGATATACTTTAGAGAGGCTTATATAAGAGTGTTTCTTCATGAAAAAAAAACCCACAAAGGACTTCTTAAGTAAAATTCCAATAAGCACAAACCATAAAATACAATTTGATTAATTTAATTAAATCAAAAATAAAGATGTCTTTCCAGCAAATGACAATGTTGACAGAGTAAGCAAATGTGAGGCAGACTGAGAAAAAAATGTAAAATTTACAAGGCTCTAACATCTGGAATGAACAAGGGTTCTTTCAAAAACAAAAAGAATACAAGGCTTAAGTTATGAATGGCCTATTCAAAGAAGAAACCAATGTTTCCCCCAATCAATTCAATTTTTAAAAAAGGATGTGGTTTACCATGGAAGATCTAACTTGTTAAATAATAATTTTCACCACTTAGAAACTTCACATAGGTGAAATCAGGGTTATTTAATTAAGAAAAAAAGGCTTGCTTTTCTTCTTGATAGATCAGGCTTTCAACAAATGCTCCTCAGTCCCTTCTCCTGTACCAAAGTACTAAGGAAGAACTCCTTGACATCAACTCGGCTTTTCCTGACTGACAGTTTTAGAGATAGAGATTTTAACTGGGACCAAATGACTCTTGGTTTCGAGGAGCAAAAGCCCAATTCAAATTGTCTTAAGTGAACAAAAGAATGTAATGGATTAAACAGTGATGAAGTTCAGGGATGCAACACGGTTTCAAGCAAAAATTGATCTGGGGTGTGAGGATGTCATCAGGAAGCTCTCTTCATCTCTTGACTACATGAATAGGCAGCCTTTTCCTAAACTGTAATAAAGGTCATCTTTAGGGGCATTTGGCCCCGGCAGTTTACCACCTACTGGTTTAGCAGCCCCAGCAGAGAGACCCTCCTTCCTGATGCTCCATGAATGCCCCAGTGGCTCTCATTAGCCAGGCCTGAGTCCAGGCCCACCCTGGAGTCAGAGAGTGAAGTCAGCCCCACAATTGGTGATGGTCAGAGGCAAATAACAGTGCAATAGGAAGAAATAGTACAGGCAGTCCTGGGGTTACTTCGGACTCATTGTACGTCGTTTTGCGGTTACGTCGTCATCTCCCATTTATTTATTAAAAAAAAAAAAAAGTTCCATCACTTTGACGAATGTTCATATGTGCTTTATTTTTTTCTTATTTACTGTATTTACCAAAAGTAAAGGTCAGGGATTGTTATCTTTCTTCTAAATTTTTTTACTGTTTCACTTCATTACTGCTGTGTGTGTGACCCAAGTGAGTGACGCAGGTGCTTATGAAGGTGAGTTTCGACTTACAGGGAAAATCACGTTACGTCGCTGTAGGAACAGATCTCCAACGGAACCCGAGGACCTACAGTACTAGTCATTGGGCCCTGAGGGCCAGCTTTCTGCCTCACTCACAAGGAACGCTCTTCCTTGAGGACAGGTACCTTCTTGCTGCAATTAAGAGTCTGGACCACAGGAAGGTGGGGCGTTTGTGTCCTCTTGTGACCCTCCTCCACATTCAGGTGGCCCCACTGCCTTACCCACAGGACCAGTTCTGGCTGGTCACCTGGCACACACACCCCCCCCCCCCCCCCGCCCCGTTCACTTAAGCACTTCCGGCTGTTCACCTGGACCCTGTTTACCTGACCACTTCCGGCTGGTCACCTGGGCCTGCCCTCTTTTTCCCAAGACCCTGCCCCCTTGTTAACCTGACCACTGAGCCACACTGGGCTGCTTGCTCCTCACGCAGAGGGTGGACTTCCCAATCTCTGGAAGTTGGGTTAAGTGCCTAACACCCACAGCCCCAGATCACCTTGTGGTCATAGGCTGCCCCACTACCCAGTGTAGAAGGCGCAAGACAGGGGACGCCAAGCCCGTTTAAGACAGCCATGGGGGTCCGTGAGCCTAGAGACCACACATAGTCCCCACCATGGGGGCATCTCACAATGGACTGTCCTGTGACCCTGACAGCCCTGCTGGTGTGCTTTGAAATCAGGGAAAGAACTGTGTTAAGCCCCTGAAAACCCATTTGATTCTGGGAGCTCCCTCCTGACCCCTCCCTGCCAGAGTTACTTACTAGTCGTTGGGCCCTGAGGGCCAGCTTTCGGCCTCAAACACCGGAAACTCCCTTCCTTAAAGACAGGGACTTCTTGCTGCCATCCAGAGTCTGGATCACAGGAAGGTGTGGCATTTGCATCCTCTTGTGACCCTCCTCTGCATTCAGGTGGCCCTACTGCCTCACACAGAGGGATGGATTTCCCAATCTCTGGAAGTTGGGTTAAGTGCTTAATACCCACAGTCCCAGATCACCTTCTGGCCCTAGGCTGCCTCCTAACCATTGGTGAGGGTGGCAAGATGGGGACGCCAAGCCCCTTTAAGACAGACTATGTGAGCCTAGAGACCACACATAGTCTCCACTATGGGGGAATCTCACACTGGACTGTCCTGCCACCCTGACAGCACTGCCTGTGGGCTTTGAAATCAGAGAAAGAGGTGTTTTAAGCCCCTGAAAACCCATTCCATTCTGGGAGCTCTGCCCTGCCCCCTCCATAGTCACTTACAGGCAGTCCTTGGGTTGCTTCGGACTCATTGTATGTCATTTCATTGGTTACATAGCCATCTCCCATTTATTTATTTAAAAAAAAAAAGTTCCATCATTTCGACATATGTACATATGTGCTTTATGTTTTTTATTATTTATTTACCACAAGTAAAGGTCAGGAATTGTCATCTTTCTTTTAAATTTTTTTTTACTGTTTCACTTCATTACTGCTGTGTATGTGCTCCATGTGAGTGATGTAGGTGCTTATGTAGGTGGGTTCCAACTTATGGCGAAAATTGGATCTTCTATGTAACCTGAGGACCTACTGTATGTGATGAAGCCAAAACAACAAATACCCTATCTAATAAAAGAGAAATATGCAAATTGACCATCACTCCAACACAAGATGGCTGCCCCCATGTGGTCAAAGATGGCTGCCCCATGTGGACACAAGATGGCCACCATAAGATGGCCAGCCAGGGAGGGCAGTTGGGAGGGATCAGGCCTGCAAGGGAGGGCAGTTGGGGGGGACCAGGCCTGCAGGGGAGAGCAGTTAGGGGTGACCAGGCCTGCAGGGGAGGGCAGTTAGGCGTGACCAGGCCTGCAGAGGAGGGCAGTTAGGGGCAATCAGGCCAGCAGGGGAGCAGTTAGGCATCAGTCAGGCTGACAGGGGAGTGGTTAGGGGGTGATCAGAATGGCAGGCAGCAGTGGTTAGGGGCAATCAGGAATGCAGGCAGGCGAGCAGTTGGGAGCCAGCAGTCCTGGATTGTGAGATAGGATCGGGCCTAAACAGGCAGTCTGACATCCCTCAAGGGGTCCCATATTGGAGAAGGTGCAGGCTGGGCTGAGGGACACACACCCCCATGCACAAATTTTGTGCACCAGGCCTCTACTCCATTATAATATGGATATTACATGTGATACTTTATAAAACAAACAAACCATTTTCAAAGCACCAGAATGATTCGATGAAGGCAGACTTTAAGGGACTTAGATATCTTGACTGCTTATTCAGAGTATAGCTTCTAATTAGTCATATGACCTTTCCAAATAACATCCTTTCAGGACATGTATTTCATATATGTTAAATAAGAGAATTTGACTAGAAACTCTAACTTTTTCTTCAGGCCTCAATGCAATGATTCCACAGTAATGGCTATAAAGCAACACGATCTATACTTGAGTTTTCAAAACAACAAGACAATATAAATGGCTTTTAAAAATATCATTAGTACCGAACGTTTTTCTTCAGATTCCTTCCTTTCTGATTTCCTTCTTCCTCTGGGCTGGCCAGGGCCCACACGAGGGTCCCAGAAAGCAGTCTAGCAGAGTTCCAAGTCCATACAAGAAGGGCATCTGAGTGGAACAGGGCCCATGCAAGGAGAGTATCCAAATGGGGTGGCAGCCTATTGAATACAAGAGATTAACGATATTCAGAGAGATTGAAAAAATGAACAAACATGCTGAGGGTGATGGGAGCAACTCTTTCTCAAAGTCAGAAAAGAAATATAAAAATTTTAAAAAAGGAGGAAAGCTAGAATATATCTCATGGTACTGAACTGAAATGGGAGGCATTAATGTGAACTCATGTCTTTCAATATATAGAGATAGTCATAGAAATAAATATAGATATAAATGTGTATATACATATTTTTTTTCTGATACTGTCCACTGAAAGAGTGTGGAGAAACAATATCTCAGTAGCAATAAGCACACCTGTCACCCAGATCTTTGGCTTTTGTATATCACTCTCCACTAAATGGAACTGAGATACCTGGAAAAAGTGGCTAATTCCAGGATTTGAACAGGGAAAGAACAAGATGAGCTACAAGATGTTAAAAAAAAAAAAAAAATGATAGGAACATGACAAACAGACTCAAGAGACCAGTTTGAAAAGCTCTTACTGGACTTAACTTGAACAATTTGAGCATCAAAATAAGTAATAATAGTAATTAATTTTAACATGTTTATTAAAACAAGGGACAATGGATATTAATAAATATATGCGTAAAAAATGGGAGAAAAGAGAATTCCTTTTTTATAGTAGAACACCAACTCATCAATGTAAAATGAATGTTGAAATTAGAAAATCACAATCTGGCAATCACCATAGTAATAATTTATACAACTATAATCAATAGATGTTAAAACTGATGGGGGAAGGTAGGATGGAACAAAATTTTGCCTCATCTCAAGGAGTCTCCTCACAAATATTTATTAATTGGGATGAAAAGAAAACTTTACAGCAGAAAAAAACATGTAGACACATCTTGATAAAGTGATCCATATTAACTCCACCGATAACAGGACAAATATCATAGTGTGTTCCTGATAAGGTACAAGGGGAAGAACACAGAATTACTCCTGTGAAATTCTGCAAAAATGCAAAACCTGGCTCTAAATCATGAGGTTACGGTGGACAAATCCTGATGAAAGAAATCTACAAAGTTATGTGCAAGAACATCAAGGGCTTCAAAGTGAAGAACATATCAAGGAGTTGTTCTAGATTGAAGTAGACTAGTCCTAGAGAGACGACACTGAGTACAATGCATGGTCCTGAATAGGACCCTTTTGCTGTGAAAGCTGCCGTTATAATAACGGGAAACTTACATGGGGTATCCGGACAAAAGTATATGGATGTTCTTTGTAATATTGTAGCAACTTTTCTGTAAATTTAAAATTACTTCAAAATTAAGATCGATACTTCTTCAGACTGTTTTACCTTGCTTAAGCATCATTAATTTCTGTACATGATTAGTATTGGTTATAAATTTGTCTACTTATTGAACATTTTGAAGCTTAAAAATAAATTAATAAGTGACATTTTCATTTGAATTTTTCTTACTATAAAAGTAATACAGGGCAGTGGCCGGCAAACCACGGCTCGCGAGCCACATGCGGCTCTTTGGCCCCTTGAGTGTGGCTCTTTCACAAAATACCACGGCCTGGGCGAGTCTATTTTGAAGAAGTGGCATTAGAAGAAGTTTAAGTTTAAAAAATTGGGCTCTCAAAAGAAATTTCAATCGTACTGTTGATATTTGGCTCTGTTGACTAATGAGTTTGCCGACCACTGATATAGGGGATCCCAAGGTGGCTGAAGAGTAGTGGAAAGTTGCGCCCACTTACTCCCAGCCCTAAGTGGAATTTACAGCTAAATTACAGAGCAATCGACCTGAAAAACCAACTGAAGGCTACCTGATCTGAAAGATTATACCTAGGAGTACAGAAGAAGCCACAGAGACTGCTAAGAAGGACTGAGAAGAAAGGGAGAGCCCCTCACACAAGCTGGAGGGTTACCGTGGCTGCAGCACTCCCTCCCGCTAGGACGGTGGGGGTCTCAACTCCACACAGGGATCCCCAACCCAGAGCAACAGAGATGGGAAAGGAGCCCGCATGGTCTCTGGCAGTGGGAGTCAGTGAGGACTGGGCCCACCTGGGAGTCTCGGATGGCACCCCCCCCCCCCCCCCCCCCAGGAAAGAGCACTCCTAAAGTGACCGCACTTACCGGGGGAGCTCACTCCGGACTCCGACTGTGGTGGAGGCCATGCTGCCATACTCGGTCCTGCACAGGGATCTGCTGGCTACAGGGGCCCTCTAGGGAGGCTTTTTAAAAAATATATTTTTATTGATTTCAGAGACGAAGGGAGAGGGAGAGAGAGAGATTCATCTGTTACAGATTTTGCCAGGCGACAGAAAAATACACAGGGAGTACTCGGAGATCCAGGATAAACCCATTTATTTTCAGATGTTTCAGATATACTAGTACAGTGACTCAGGGGGTCAGTTCTCCAAATCCCTGAGTGAGTCAATATGGAGGAAGCTTGTCCCTTTATACCCTTCGGTTTCTTTGTTTTCTATCTGTTTCCTAACTTCCAGGCTTCTGTGGTGGGCTTCCACAGCCCCTCCTGAGTCAGAATGGGGGAGTTAGATTGTATCTTCGTGAACGCCTGGTCTGGGTGGTGCTAGTGACCTCCCCTGTAGCTAAGCTGTTACCTTCTTTGTTTATGGCCCCTTTGTAAATTGGGAGTAATTAGGAAAACAGGTCTTGTAAGACCAGATTGTGGAGAAAGGGGCAGTGACTTAATTATAGGCTATCAAGAATGTACATTAGGTTACTGGCACAGATTCAGATTGCTATCCCCCCCAAAATGTCTTATACTAGTACTAGTGTAATTCGTGAACAGGGGGTTCCCTCAGCCCAGCCTGCACCCTCTCCAATCGGGGACCCCTTGGGGGATGTCCTACTGACAGCTTAGGGGAGCGAGGAACAGGCCTAAGCCACAGTCTGGCCTCCCTCTGCAGGAGGTGACCGGTGGTCTGATCAGGATGGTGTGGGCAGCAAGCGGCCGGCCCCACCCCCAATTGCGCCACGGCCACTGGTGGCCTCCCTCTGTGGGAGTCAACCCCAGCAGGCCTATCTGGGGATGGTACTTGGTGGCCCTGCCCCAAATCGCCCCGCCACTGCTACTGCCCATGGCCTCCCTCTGTGGGAGGCGACCAGGTGGGGGATTGGGGGTGGTGCCAGCCCCCATCGCCCCACCTCAGCTGGTTGCTGCCACACCCTCCCCACCCCATCGCTATCTCCTCCTTCTGCCCACTGGCATGCGCCTTGGCTGGTCTGGCGACACCTGCTCACCAGCCCCGCCCCGCACTGACCAGTTGTTCCGCTGTTCGGTCGATTTGCAATTACACTTTTATTATATAGGATTGCTTTACTTGAGGGAGATTTATCCACCAAAATGAGCTCTAGAAGGAGTGTTTTTTAAGGTGTGGTCCTACATTTTAATAGGCAACCCAGATGAGTGTTATGCATTGTATTGAGAGGACCTCTTTTCAAGTGTGACACTTCAGTAAAGAGACATTGGCTCATTAAAATTATGCCTCTGGCATGACCACATTCAATATTTGATTTTTATTGTTAAAAACTGAGCACCCAATATCTCCTTATCAATCTATATAGGCTCATAATGTTTCCACATCTTGAAAGTCCCCATACTCACGGAGCATTGAATGACTTCGATAAGCATTTTTAAGGGATCATGCAGGAAAGCTAATTTAGGTGATAGGAATGTGTAGTAGATAGATAATATCCTAGATTAGGAGAAAAGATGGCACATTAGCCTCACATGGTGGTGGCTGAAGGCAGAAAAACAAATGTTGCAACAAAGAAAGAGCACTAAGTCTGTCTTCTGTCCTAATTGTTTGGCTATTGCTGAACTAAGCAAGCTCCCTTACACTGTTCCTTTTCCTCGATAACTCCTCCAAATTATTAGAATCACCCATTCAACAAAGTTGACCATACTGGAAAACCTGGGCTAATACCATTTGCTTTGTCTGCTTTCATCCCTGTGTAATCAGCCAAATAGTTCCATCAGGTTTCCTCATAAATATGTCTCTGATCCACTGCCTCTGTCTAGTCCTAGTTCCCAACATCAGTCTCTCTTTTTCTTGGGCCCAAAAACACTGCAGCTGTCTAAATTGATCCTTCCCACAGCCACCAGAATGGTTCACTTGAAATGAAAAGCAAAAAAAGAAATAAAAGAAAAAAGAAAGCAAGACCAGGATGTCCCATGCTCAACATTCTTCACTTTTCCTCCTTCTGTGGAATAAAATCTAAGCTCCCTGCTATGGTATATAAGATTCTCAGTGGTCTGTCCTCTGCCTACTTCTCAGGCCACACGTAAGTCAGGCCTGACTGGCATCACTGGCAGCTGGGACCTGGGCATTGACTTGCACAGTGCCGGGGACCCGGGCCTGACTGCCACTGCTGGCACCCGTGTCTGACTTCCGCCCCAGGTCCCCCTCCCCGCTCCACCCCCCTGCCTGTGTCCACTCTGGGGCTGCCCGAGCCACCACGCAGTCTTCGGCAGGCCACCCGTCTCTGTCTCCGTCTCTGCTCGGGGCCTCATCTGTGCACGCAACCTCCTCCTGACTGGCTGTGACTGTTACAGCATCCCGGCCTAATTTACATGTTACCTCTTTATATATATATATAAATTCCCCATCACATCAAGGATAAGAGAGAATCATTGATCACTGCCTCCTACCCCCTACTGGGTATCAAGCCTGTAACCCGGGCATTTGGTCTCACCAGGAATTAAACTATGACCTCCTGGTTCATAGGTTGATGCTAAACCACTGAGCCACACTAGCAGGGCTGAGGAGGCTTTAGATGAAGACCCAGGCAGTGACCAAACTGTGTGGCTTGGGAAGGAGGAGCCATCTCCTCCACCTCAAGCACACAGCCAGCGTCCTTCTCCCAACCTGTTAGGCTGCTCAGCCTGCCCCATCCTGCTGGGTTTGTTGGTGCAGGGAAGCCAGACTTTTGTCCCCGTTTGCTGAGACCAGCCACATCAAAGATCAGAGTGTCATGCAGTCTAACCTTCCGCTTGTCCTGCTTGGTTCAGTGGCACAGGATTGGGGAAGGAGAAAGAGGGAGGTGCTGGGAGCTGCACAGAGCTGGGAGTTCTGGACTGTGTCTCCAGGGCAGGATTCTGTGTAGGAGCCAGATGGGCAGAGGGGGACTGTGTGGCTGCATTGCGGGAAGGCAAATCCAGACTTCCCTGCAAGCTCAGCCTGCACTAACCAGGGGAAGAGAAGTGCCCGCCCCTCTCCTTCATGCTGCAGGCACCACCCTCAATGGGAGACTGTTTGGATCAGCCCTGCCAAGTCCTGGATACCACCACTGGCACAGTTCCATAGGGAAAAGGGAAAGAGGCTCAGAGCAGAGAGTTCGAAGTGTGAGACCCTCAGAGGCCATTGTCTGGGACCTGGAGAAAGTGCTTAGTCCCCTCCTGTGGACTGGGCTAGCATCATTCTCAATGGGAGACTCTTTTGATCTAGCCCCTGAGCCCAGGGTGGCTGAGCTTGCTCCTGCAGAGGGGATGGTTGGCTGTACAAATGTAGAATGGTGCAAACAGTGTGGAGTTTCCTCAGAAAATTAAAAATGGAACTGTCTTTGACCCAGTGATCCCACTTCTGGGAATACATCTTAAGAATCCTGAAACACTATTCAGAAAGAATGTATGCACCCCTATGTTCATAGCAGCATTATTTACAATTGCCAAGATCTGGAAACAGCTCATCACTAGATGAGTGGAATAAAAGGTATGGCACATTTACACAATGGGTTACTACATGGCTGTAAAAGAGAAGGAACTCTTAACTTTTGTGACAACATGGATGGCCCTGGAGATTATTATGCTAACTCAAATAAGCCAGTCAGAGAAAGACAAATACCACATGACCTCACCTGTATGTGGAATCCAATGAACAAAATAAACTAATGGTCAAAATAGAACCAGAAGCATGGATACACGGAACAGATGGATAGATTTCCGAGGGAAGGGGGACCTGACGAAAGAAGATGAGGGGATTAGCCAAAGAACATATGTGCATAACCCATAGACACAGACAACTGTGAGGTGATGGCCAGAGGGAAGGTGGGGGTGGGGTGGGGGCTGGGTGGAGGTGGGCAAAGGGTGCAGGGGAAATGGAAACATCTGTAACAGTGTCAAATAAAAATAAAGTTTAAAAATGGTTAATAATGTAAGTTTTATGTGTATTTTACTACAATTAAAAGAAGTAATATATGGTTTTATAGAAAATACATATAAGCATCAAGAAGAAAATGATAGCCTGGCTGGTGTGCCTCAGTGGTTGAGTGTCAATCATAGGGAAATGGTTCAATTCCCAGTCAAGGCACGTGCCCAGTTATGGGCTCCATCCCCAGTGTGGGGCGTGCAGGAGGCAGCCGATTGATGATTCTCTCTCATCATTGATGTTTCTAAATCTTTCTCCCTCTCCCTTCCTCTCTGAGATCAATAAAAATATATTCTAAAAAAAGAAAATAAGTTCTCTCTCTCTCTCTCTCTCTCTCTCTCTCTCTCTCTCTCTCTCTCTTTCCCTACCCTACACATATACCACAGAATATTAAATTGGAAGTCTCTATTAAAGACCCAAGGTAAAAAATATATCAGATATAAAATTGAGTTCTGAGACAGACCACCAAGATACAAATTTTAAAGGAAATATTCAAGCACTGGCCCCCTTCCTGGATCACAAAGTGTAGCGTTTGAGAGAAAGCTGTGAGGAAGGTTGTTTTGGAGAGAGTTCCTCAGACAAGAGGCCACAGTGAGCCCAGATGCAAGGGCGGGTGCTCAGAGCCCTGGCTGACATCACTCATTCCCGCTTCAGGCATGTTGAAGGCCCACAGAGGAATTGTGATCTGTAATTATAGCCCAATACCGAATCCCTGGATTTAGTGCCTCCTTTAATTGAAGAGCGTGTCTGGGCCAGCCTAAAAAATGGCCACAGCTTCACAGTGACAGCTATTCAGACTGTCCTGAGTTCAGCCTCTATCATCCTTCATCCCCACAGAGGTAAATTGCTCATGTCTGGTGTGGGGTTTTGCTTTTGTCAGTTGTGTTTTATTTGTTCCTGTTCGGGTTTTTGTAGTGGTGGTACACTGTGAAGAAGAGAGAGGCTTGTCAACCCCATCTGCTCTTTCCTTGATGAGTAGTGTGCACAGACCACTGGCCAAGCTCAGAGCTGGGTCCCACGTTAATGTGCTAGGTAGATGATTGCAGTAGCTTGTACTGTACAGAACTCAGCTGTCACAGTGGCTATCTTTGCTAGTGCACTATTTTCTCCACTTGGTAAAAATGAGAATAGATGCATTCTCCTGCAAGGAAGCAAAGGAAGAAGCAAGAGTCTTTATTGAAAACTTCTCCAGGAAGGTTCAGATTCCAGTTCACTCCATGGTGTAAATTCCTGGCAAATACTTGTGACACATTTATCTACTCTGCAGCCTAAGACTAGGACTCATTACCTGCCTTGCTTTTCTTTGACTATTGATTTTTTTCCCTAGTTTGAAGCTATAGTTCAAAACTCTCTTCAAAAAGAATATCAGTCAACACACCAGCTCAAAATTGACAGAGCTAGTCTATTAGATGGATATGGTCAAAGGCCCTTTTAGAGATTAGATACAGATCATACTTATTGGATTCCTAAGTCACCACTGACCCTGAGGAATCTGGCCTTACTACCAGTTCCCTAGAATATATGTCCTTTCTTCAAATTAAAAGTCTTGCTGCACCATAAGATTCTGGCTTACAAGTTTGCAGTCCTCAAGATGGAACTTTTATCTCACAGCAGCCTGTTGAGCTCTTGTCCTGAAATATTCACTTCATTCTTAACTCCTCACATTAGCCACTTTCTGCCTCATCCTGAAACCCACCAAAGAGGCCCCTGGCCTGCCTCCTTGTAGAGTGTACCTGGTGTCACTTTACATTTTAAGCATGTATTGTCCCCTAACCCCCAATTTTAGGCCTCCTCTTACATCTGTGCCCAAAATACAATAATAAAAATAAAACCTATTATCTCTTAAAGTAATGAAAATTAAATGATCCAGAGCTGAACATCTTTTTCATGGTTAATTATTGTGATACTGCCCCTATATTTGCATTTTATTACACACAAACACATTTCTTGAAGAAGGAGATAATTTTAATATGGGCAGAGTCTGGGCACTTGAGGTAAAGGACAAGGAAACTAACAATTGAAAAATGCCTACTGTGTGCCAGCTTTATAAATGGCGTGCTTATTCTTCAGTCCTCACGACAGCAGTGTGTGGCAGACAGAGCAGTGTTACAGAGGCCTGGCATACAGTGGAACAACAGGCTGTCAAGTCCAGAAGGCCTGGCTTAGCCACTCACTCATTATGATTTCAGGTATATTATTTAACCATTTTGTACTAATTTCCTCCTCTATTACATAGAAAATAGTTCTTGATCTGGCCAGATAGCTCAGTTGGTTGGAGTATCATCCCCATATGCCAAAGTTGAAGGTTCAACCCAAGGTCAGAGCACATACAAGAACACAGGAGTCAACCAAGGAATGCATAGATGGGTGGAGCAGCAGATTGATGTTTCTCTCTCTCTCTCCCTTTCTCTCTCTCTAAATTAATTTATTTTTTGAAGAAGGATAATTGCCAAGTTGGGAGGAGAACTTGGCAATGCATCCTTCAGAGAAAACAGTTCTTAGTTTATAAGGTTGTTTGAAGAACAAAAATAATAAATGTGAAGCACCTGGCACATGCCCAATAAGGCATAGCTATTATTGTCTTCATTTTACAGAGAAGAAACTGAGGCTTAAAAGAACATAAACCAAGGCCATATGAATCCTTAATTTAAAATACAGTTATTCAATGTGCAGTCACCTTTTGATTGATACACCTGTGCTTGATTTAGCTTTTTGAAGCAAGATATTCCAAGTACAGTGTTTCAGGGGTCAGGATAGGCCAGGCCATAGGCCAGGAAAAATATTGTCTGGATTAGGAGATAGTTGTCTTTAATACCTCCCATTTCCCATCATCTTCTTCTATTCTCCTCTCTCCTGGAGCTAAAACACCCTTCACAGATACAAAATTTGTAGCCCAGTTATCACTATATACTTTGCTCTTAATTCATTTACTTGGAGTCTCTCAAGTCTTCTACACTGCCTATTTTAAATGTACCACTGGATATAGATAAGGATAAACATTGTCCATTTAACAAGATATCACTCCAATCAAAGAATGAATTTATAAGCCCTGGCCAGATAGCTCAGTTAGAGTATCATCCTGATACGTCAAGGTCAGTGGTCGGCAAACTCATTGGTCAACAGAGCCAAATATCAACAGTACAACGATTGAAATTTCTTTTGAGAGCCAAATTTTTTAAACTTAAACTTCTTCTAATGCCACTTCTTCAAAATAGACTCGCCCAGGCCGTGGTATTTTGTGGAAGAGCCACACTCAAGGGGCCAAAGACCTGCATGTGGCTCGCGAGCCACAGTTTGCCGACCACTGGTCAAGGTTGTGGGTTTGATCCCAGTCAGAGCACATAAAAGAAGCAACTAATGGATGCATAAATGAGTGGAACAACAAATATCTCTCTCTCTCTCTCTTTCTAATAAATTTTTAAAAAAGAATTAATTTATACCTAATAGTGGGGTGGGTGTAAGGAGATCAAGTTTCTAAGTCACTACTGTTCATTTCAGATCATCTTTGAATAAAACAGCACTTACTGAAAGTCTTATGATAAAGGCCTTTCCTATCTTTCATCAATTGGTTCTTTCTTCTTGTAAGGTTTTTTTTCTTCTTCAGTCATCTCAGTTTTGGGAAATATAATAGGTATTGACGTAAAAAGCCTGGACCAGATTCAGAACTTGTGCAAGCTTCAAAATACTTAGTTTATCCAGGATGTGGAGTTTCCTCTATTGCTTAATATTCTTTTCAAATTCCTTAGAGATCTGCAAATCTGAAACCAATCAGAGATGGTTAATTTATTTTGTTCAGTCCCAAGTGCCAAAAATTTCTTTTTTCTTCTTGGAAAATTCAAGCTCTCCTGTACTCTAAGCCAGGTCAACACATAATCAACACCCCCACACTCATGCTGTGTGGGCATCTGTAGCCTAACTACCTTCTTTACCAGAAATGGCCCTGCTTTCTCCTGAGCTCCAGGAAGTCTGCACAGAAACTATGGCATCTACCTCCTTAAAACACAAAAAGTGCCACTTGGAAAAAAATAACAGAAGCCTGATTTTACTTAGTGAGACATTAACTGAAAAGATCCATAGATTTTTAATATAGATCTCAACTGGGGGACAGATGTGACAATAAAACACAAAGAATGTCACAAATGTCCCTAGTCCTCTCAGTTCTCAATACTTGTCCCTCTCCCTCTCTACCACCTCCCTTTCCCCTTTTGCACACACAGCCCCTCCACTTTATGCCCACATAGAGGTAGGAACCAAGTCAGGAAAGCAATTCTAACTAAAGTGCTTTCTAGATTCATGGAGTACAAGACACATAGAGGTAAAGTGAGCTGGCCCAAGGACCAGTAAGAAGGTGGTTGAAGAATCAATATTTAAACCTGACTTCAAATCTTAAACTTTTTCCATAAGATACTGATGAGAAATGTGATAAGAAGGAACAAGAAGTCAGCTCGTGTCTGGACATGGTGTAGTTCCAAAGTTAAAGAAGCAAGTGCTGTTTCCTTACAAACCTCAGCAAAGCAGCTATGCTCTTCTCAAATCCTCCTGTATTAGATCTGGACCCTGGAGGTGCAAAAACTTCACCCATCCACCAGTCAACAATTATAAGCAAAAATAATTGCTTCATAGTTTAGGTGAGTCCTAAAAAATGAGTCAAGATCTATCAGACAGAGGGGAAAGAATGTTTCAGACATAGCAACTTCAGTTAGTAGAGTACTTTCTGAATATTACTGCATTTAATACCCAAAAAAAAAGCAAAAGAAATGAAAGCCACTTGTGAGATAGGGGGGACTGTTATCATTATACCCAATTTAAAGATTAAGAAACTGAGGATCAGGTAGGCTGAGTTAGCAAACTTTACATCCTCAGTAGTTTACATAGAACATATTGGAGAGGAAAACTTTTTGGTGTGTGCATAGTGCTAAAAATGACTAAAGAGGACAATTTGGGTGTGGGAACCCCTTTCACGTCCCGCGTGCTTCAGGGTTCCAGTTCAGGGTTCAGGTTCTGGAGAAGGCCGCACACAAATGAAGAGAGAGACTAGAAAAGAGTTAATTTGGAAATATTGGGGGGCCAGGCGGGAGCCCACCTCTAGTGGGAGGACTACCCTTTGCTCTGGCCTTGCAATCCCTTTTATTGAGACTATGGGATACGCCCATAACCTTTAGGCAGGAAATTCCAATAACAGAAATTTACATAGGAGAAACAGAGGTGGAGGCTGCTTCAGCTAACAATGTTTCAACTAAACAGTGAGTGATCAAGACAATTAAGGTTGTTGACCAGCCTTCCCAGTTTCCTGTCCACATCCTTCCATCAGTGGTAGAATGATTGGCCTCGGCATTTGGGTAATACAAATTTTATTTAACACTTCATAAAGCAGGCAGTCTCCATATCCCAGGATTCAGAGAGCTGCAAAATGGGGTGGAAAGTAGGAAGCTTTCATAGGATGAAAAATAAGGAACAAGAAAAAGAAAAACAGAAAATGAATAAGAAACAAGGAAGTAAGTATAGAGCCCAGAGTTGGCTTGGCATTAGGAATTGGTTAACTGAATATACTACGTTTCTGGTCAAGCAAAATGTTTACTGGGACATGAAAGTTGTCTAAATTTAAGTGTACTGACTTGGCTCTCTAGTCAGGAGTGGCTCCATCTTAGGCCTAGAAATTTATTTCAACAATGAGGTCTGAAGGGGGGTATGCCCTAAGCTGATAGGACTGATGCTCCTATCAGAAGAGGGAGAGAGACACCAGGGATGCAGAGAAAATGTCATATGAAGATACAAAAATTCAGCTATCTATAAGCCAGAAAGAGAGCTCTCACCAGAAACCAACCCTGACAGTACCTTGATCTTGGACTTTAGCCTCCACAACTATGAAAAATAAATTTATTTCTGTTGTTGAAGCCATCCTGTCTGTGATATTTAATTATGGCTGCCCTAGCAGACTAAGACACTGTGTAGCAGTGACCAAAGCTAGCCTAGGATATGGAGCAACAGATCAATTATGGTTGCATGATCCAAAGAGAAATCAGATCATGAAACAGTGATTGCTCTTGGCCTTGCATTTAAGGTATGATACTATTCCTGGAGCTTATACCATAACTTTGGAAGGCAATTGGTGAGGAAAATTGAGCCCAGTTATTTAACTTGTACTTATTGAGCTCCCACAATGAGCTAGATATGGGGAAGGTAGAGTATAATTGAACAAGATGTACCTGTAAACAAAGAAATGTGATGCCAGACAACAAGGGCTGAAATGAAGGCAGAGATGATAGAACATGGAATTGAAACCAGGCTAATCTGTCTTTGAATTCCAACTCTACTATTTACTCTAACATTATGAACTGGGGCAAATCACCTAGCCTCTTTCTCCAAGCCTTGACTTTTTTTTTTAAATGAATTGGATACATACAACCCATAAAACTGTTGTGAGAATACATGAGCTTTTTTCTGTAAAGCAAATCTAAAGTATATTGCACATAGTAGATACTCAATAAAGTGTGTATATCGTCATTATGTACAGAGTCTATCATGGGCAATCATAAAAGAACTATCACCTCAACATGGAAATATCAAAGAAGACTTCCCAGAATCTTGAAAATGAGTAAAAGCTTACCTGGCTGATGGAGAAAATGTATTTGAAAATACAGTTCAGGTACAGGGAACAGCATAGGTACAGGTAAGAAGACATTAAAAAAAAAAAAAAAAACATTGCAAGTTCAAAGAACTGAATTTAATTCAATATGGTTGACCAAGAAGTTGGGGGTGGGGGAAGGGCTGGTGGTATATGGCATAGGTTTTATATGACAGAGACACAAAGTAGCAGTAGCTTAAATTTGATAGTTTATTCCTCTCTCACATTAAAATCTAAACAGGTATGTTACCTCTGCTATGTAGAATCATCAAGGTCTCTGGTTTCTTTTATCTTTGTCTTCATCCACGTGGCCCAAGCTAGCTCACCATCACCTCTACAATCATCCAGTGGGAAGAAAGACTTAGGGAAGAGGAGAGAACCCCCTTTCTTTTTCAGAACAGAAGCTGGAAGTTGTATACATATCTTCTATTCACATCCTCTTCACCAGAAATGAATCACATGGACACGCCAAGCTGCAATGGAGTCAAGAAAATACAGTGTCAAGATGCCATTTTCCCATGTCAACATCTTACTCGCAGATTTTTACATTTGTTCTGAAACTGTGAAAAGTTCACTGTAAGAACTATGTTTGATCAGTAGTATTTCTGATGAGGTTGGTTACCTTCAATACACCACAAAGTGTGTCACTAATTACTGGTTCCCCAAAAACTAACTGGAACTGGACTCTGATCTGTGCACTCAGCAGTTTGCCCCTGTGTGTGTGCTCTCTAATCTCATGCTTACTGTCAGGACAGGAGAATTGTATCTCATTTTAACTTGAGTAAGAAGAGAAATTTCCAGATTGTGTGTCTGAACAGAAGTGGATTCCTTATTGAAGAGAAACACAATAACATAATAAATGACCCTTTCAAATGTTCTTCCTAGTTCAGGAGTTTATTGTGTGACAGTTTCATATCTACTCTATGGGAGTTGCAATTATAATTTAAAGTCTATGAAGTATGTTAAAATAGGTAATTTACATGTGTCATAATCCTATGTAATAAAAGGCTAATGTGCAAATCGACCAAACAGCAGAACGACCGGTCACTATGACGTGCACTGACCACCAGGGGACAGACGCTCAATGCTGGAGCTGCCCCCTGATGGTCAGTGCACTCCCACAGGGGGAGCATCACTCAGCCAGAAGCCAGGCTCATGGCTGGCGAGTGCAGCGGTGGTGGCGGGAACCTCTCCCACCTCCACGGCAGCGCTAAGGAGCAGCGAGCAAGCGGGTGGTAAGGAGCAAGGGGTCCCGAACTGTGAGAGGGATGTCCTACCGCTGGCTTAGGGGAGCGGGCCTAAGCTGGCAGGTGGACATCCCCTGAGGGAGTCCCAGACTGCGAGAGGGTGGGCTGAGGGACCCCCTAGCCCCCATGCATGAATTTCGTGTATTGGGCCTCCTCTAGTTAATTTATAAAACTACCTGACTAAACTAGGAGAAGCTGATAAGAAAAAGAAATCAGGTTTTCAAAGTCATAATGGGATTTTGCCCATAAAAAAGATGAATTAGATTTCAGCAAATAAAATCAAGAATCCAAAATGTATAAAGCTAAATATAAAAACAACTAAATTCATTATGTCTCAGAAAAAGACCCCAACCCCTTTTTAATTTGGGAAAGAAATTCAACTAATAAATGAAAGAATTGTCCCAATTTAACTGACACAGAATATCACCCATGATATTGTACTAGGTGATTGAGCTGAATGATAATAAGTCCATTCATTAAAGAAATATTTAATCTAGCATATTCAAGACTCAGTGCCCAGTGATAGATGTTATGAGGAATAATAGGGGAAAAAAGTATATGACTATTTTTCTCTTCTGTGTGCCAAGAAAATTCTGTTGGGTTTTTTATTATTATTATTATAGAACTTAACACAATGTAAGTCTATCTGCCTAACTCAGTGGTTCTCAATCTGTTTGCCCAATGGAATCACCTTGAAGCTCTAATACCAATATATATAAAATATATAAATATATATATATATATATACTAATAATAGAGAAATATGCTAATTATCCATTACAGTGTCACATCATGACTGGATCAGCAGGCTGCATCCCCACCCTCTGCTCAGGCAGCTGCAAGGCCCGGGTAGGATGGGACAGTGGTCAGCAAACCACGGCTCTCGAGCCACATGCGGCTCTTTGGCCCCTTGAGTGTGGCTCTTCCACAAAATACCACAGCCTGGGCGAGTCTATTTTGAAGAAGTGGCGTTAAAAGAAGTTTAAGTTTAAAAAATTTGGCTCTCAAAAGAAATTTCAATCGTTGTACTGCTGATATTTGGCTCTGTTGACTAATGAGTTTGCCGACAACTGGGATAGGATATGCTAGGAGAGGAAAAGAAAGGAGAGGGAGAGAGAGGCAGACCTGCATGCAGACAGGCCAAGAGGAGAAACAGAAATACAAAAAGGGAACAAGAAAAAGAAGCAGGAATGGAAAAGGAAATGCGGGGCTGCACTCGGGAGGGGCAGGGCAGGAGCCCCACCAAGACACAGGATGAGGGTGGTGGCCCCTGGCACGGGCTGTTGGCAGGGCAGTGCCCACGGGTCCTGGACAGAGTGGTGGACGGTCTGAGTCCTTCTGGATGGAGGCGCTCCTGCTTCGCGGCAGCAGCAGTGCCCGGGCCTCAGCCACCCTCGCTGGGCCAGGTGTCTCGGGCAGGGAATGGGAGCAGGATGGCGGCAGGGAGGCCGGGAAGGCGGGTGGTGAACACCTGGCCAGGGCTGAGCCCTGGGCTGGGGGTTAACGCCACCCCCCCACACCCCCCCCCCCCCCCCCGCGCCCTGGAAGCTTTAAGAAGGGAGGGAGGGAAGAACTTCATAAAGGAGTCAGTAGAGAGCAGAGTTAAAAAGGGGAAGAGGATGTATGAGTGAACTGTGGGAGCTATAATGAAAATCAAGTATAGTTGTGTACTGGGGACAGATTTTAAAAGTATGAGTCAGAAAAGAATAAAGATAAATGATAGTGAATAATTAAGCAAGTAGATAAATAGATATTAAAGTAGTGAAAGTAAGTAGAGAAGAGTGTATGGGAAAGGCCGGATGAGAGAGAAAGAGGGAGGGAAGAAAAGTTTTAAAGGGGAGCTGGTAGAGCTTAAAAGGAGAATGGGAACAAGGAAGAAATGGGGGAGGGAGCAAAGCAGGTCCGAGGGAGGAAGTGAAGAAAAAAATTAAGGTGGGAAGGAAGGAAAAGGCGAGGGAGGGCAGGGGTAAAGATAAAGGAAAGAAGGAATGTGGGGAGGGAGGGAGGGTAGGAGGAAGATGGGAAGAAGGATAATGGAACAGAAGTAGGAAATAAGGAGGAAAGAAAAGTTTATAAATGATGAGTCAGTAGGAAAAAGTGTTACATAAAGGAGAGAGAAAAATTGTGTGAGAGGGAGAAGCCAATAAGGAAGTAAAATACAACTGTGTGTGAAAGGGATAAGATTTTTTTTAAAAAGTTAATAGAGGCAACCAGGCCGGCAGGGGAGGGCAGTTAGGGGGATCAGGCAGGCAGGCAGAGTGGTTAGGGCATGCAGGCCGGTGAGTGGTTAGGAGCCAGAGGTCCCAGATTGCTAGAGGGATGTCCAACTGCCAGTTTAGGCCTGATCCCAGGCCTAAACTGGCAGTTGGACATCCCCCGAGGGCTCCCAGATTGGAGAGGGTGCAGGTCGGGTGAGGAACCCCCCCTCCCCGTGCACGAATTTTGTGCACCAATACCCAGGCCACACTCTACTACAATGAGAACAGACTTCCTGAAAGTGGAGCCAGCAACTCAGGTGATTCTTATATGCAGCCACAGCTGGGAACCTCTGCTCTAACTGAACTACAAGGTCTTTGAGGGAAAGGCTATATCATGTTCATTCTGAAGTTCATCACAGTGCCTGACACATAGATGCTCAAATGTTCAATAAGTAGATGGATGAACAAATGGATGGATGGACAGAGGGATTAAAAGCTAGTGTTTCCTGCTCTCGAGGTACTTATTATCAGGTAAGAAAAATACAACTTGTACACAGCTGAGTAAATACAAATCAGTAGAGGTTGTGTGATTGCCACTGGATTTCACAAAAGAGATTCTGATCTGAAAGAAACCCTAGTTAAATGCATATAATGGAGCGCTTTCATTTATAAGCCAAACAGGAAAGGCTTCAATTACACTGCTGATGAACACCTGATTTTAAAAAGAAAGAAGGAGTCATCACATAGATTGTATCACTTAAAAGGAATAAAAAATGAAAATGCTATTAACAGTGAAGGGGAGCAGAGACTAAATCTTGGAAGTGAGTTTCGAAGCTCCCTTAAACTGTGTCCCAATATCACCTTCTCTAGGGCAGACTAAGTGTTTGGTTTCACTTGGCTTGGTTTATTTCATGGTGACTTTTTTCCCTGTTATGATTATTTACAGGTCACCTGGCTACTACTCTCTTCTAATATACAAGCAGTGCTTTCATTCAGTTTTATAATCTGGTCTTTGGATATTAATCCTTCTAGGGCACTCAGCCAGCATCACTCAAACTAACCCACCAGTAACTGTCCCTTAGCTTCTAGACTGGGCCCAGATCCTTTGATACCAAGCACTGTTCACAAGGGACTGTGCAAATTAAATGACTCATTTTAAACTATTGGAACTTATAATTAATACTAGAGGCCCGGTGCATGAAATTCGTGCACGGGGGGGTGTGTCCCTCAGGCCAGCCTGCACCCTCTCCAATCTGGGACCCCTTGAAGGATCCCAGTAGGATTGAGCCTAAACAGGCAGTCGGACATCCCTCTCACAATCCAGGACTGCTGGCTCCCAACTGCTTGCCTGCCTGCATTCCTGATTGCCCCTAACTACTTCTGCCTGCCAGCCTGATCACCCCTAACCACTCCCCTGCCAGCCTGATTGATGCCTAACTGCTCCCCTGCCAGCCTGATTGCCCCTAACTGCCTTCCCCTGCAGGCCTGGTCACCCCTAACTGCCCTCCCTTGCAGACCTGGTCCCTCCCAACTGCCCTCCCCTGCTGGCCATCTTGTGGTGGCCATCTTGTGTCCGCTTGGAGGCAGCCATCTTTGACCACATGGGGGCAGCCATCTTGTGTGTTGGAGTGATGGTCAATCTGCATATTACTCTTTTATTAGATAGGATAGAGGCCTGGTGCATGGGTGGGGGCCAGCTAGTTTGCCCTGAAGGGTGTCCCGGATCAGGGTGGGGTTCCCTTGGGGTGTGAGGTGGCCTGGGCGAGGGGCCTGTAGTGGTTTGCAGGCCGACCACACCCCCCAGTGACCCAAGCAGAGGCCCTGGTATCTGGGATTTATTTATATTCTATAATTGAAACTTTGTAGCCTTGAATGGAGTCCAGGGTTGGCCAGGGTGTGCACAAAGCTTGGCTTCCTTCATTGCCAGGGAAACCCAAGCCTCCTGCTCGCTCTGTGGCCGCAGCCATCTTGGTTGGGTTAATTTGCATACTCGCTCCTGATTGGGTGGTGGGTGTGGCTTTGTGGGTGTAGCAGATGTACAGTCAATCTGCATATTACTCTTTTATTAGATAGTATATTTTCCCAATGTAAGTTAAATGAATAAACAATGAAAACAAATGACATTCGGACAAAAATCTTCTCTCAGGCCAGCTTGTGTATTTATGTTTGATGAGGAAAGATAATATTCTTTTTTTTTTAATATAGCTCTATTGATTTCAGAGAGGAAGGGATAGGGAGAGAGAGATAGAAACACCCATGATGAGAGAGAATCATGGATTGGCTGCCTCCATCACGCCCCACACTGGGGATGGAGCCCACAACCCGGGCATGTGCCCTTGACTGGAATTGAACCCAGGACCCATCGGTCCGCAGGCCGACGCTCTATCCACTGAGCCACACCAGCTAGGGCAAAAGATAATATTCTTATCATTTTCTTGGGGAAGAGGTTATTAGAACAATCTGAAATATTTTTTATCACAAAATTATATAACATGTATACTCAAAAGCATCTTTAAACAACAGAAAATAAAAAGTGATATTCAAACCAAATGCATCGGGCAAATGAAATTCAGGCACAGAAATGGGAAAATAGCCTTAAAGCTAAAACTAAGTGCTGTTATCTCCTAAGATGCAGAGATGATGTCTCCCATGTTTTTCACCTCTTGGTAAGTGGTGAATCAAGTTTCTAGAGTACTCTTTTTCTTGGAAGTGAAACCAATATGGGAAGTGCTCTAACTTCATTCTGACTCCTGGCTGGCAAGAACTAAAGGGAGGGCCAGAAACCACACAGGACATCACCTCTGGTGCAACCATCAATGGCAGAAAGGCTGACAACTGACCTTCCCTCGTCTTTTTCAACACTTGCCTCAGATACTCATAGAACTTTGGTCAAAAACAAAGTAACACTCCTCATCTATTTGACCTCTCTTCTACTCTAGGAGACTAATTTTTCTGGTCCTTTTCCTGCTTCACTGATTCTTAATCTTTGTTGACTTTTTTCTTCTCATTTCTCAAATATGTGTTTAATTTTCTGTCAATTTGCCTATTTTATGATCTCCAAATATGGGTCTCTGGTCCATCATCTCTTTCTTTTTAAATTCAGATCAAAGTCTCCAACTGCCTTCTGCTTGTCTTCACTTGGATAGCGATGTATCCAAAATAAAACTTGGTAGCGTCTTACAAAATCTGCTCCTTTCCCTTCTTTTTTTCATCTTAGATTCATAATCTTACTATCCGTCAAGAGTTCCATATTAATGAGGTGCCAAGAGTTCTTGATTCCACCTCAAAATTCTACTGCAGAACTAACCTCTGCTCTCTGCCCCCTCTTTTCATCTCTTCAAATGGGCTCTCATTAGTTCTAATCTAGGCTGATGTGATAGTCTTACAGATCTTGTCTTTTCCTCACTCCTAAGACCTTCCTCCTGAGTTTAACCTTCCTAAAGAACAACAAACCTGATTTTGTCCCAACCCTGCTTATAAATTTTTGCTGACTTTTCCCTGCCTACAGTATTAAGTCCAAATTTTATCAGAAGGGCCCTACGAGGCTTCCCAATATGACCCCAATCTACTTCTCTAACTTCACTTGCTGATATGCCTTACTACACTGTCAAATGAATCTCTCTGTCTCCCAAACTGACCATGCCATTTCTATTTTTTTGTATGTGTTGTACCCTCTGTCTGAAATGTCTGATCTTCTCCACTCTTCCATCACCCCAATCTGGAAATTTACTAATTTTTCATTTAAAAAGAAAATAGATCAGCCCTAACTGGTTTGGCTCAGTGGATAGAGCGTCGGCCTGCGGACTGAAGGATCCCAGGTTTGATTCTGGTCAAAGGCACATCCCCAGTAGGGAGTGTTGCAGGAGGCAGCTGATCGATGTTTCTCTCTCATTGATGTTTCTAACTCTCTATCCCTCTCCCTTCCGCTCGGTAAAAAAATCAATAAAATATATTTTTAAAAAATAAATAAATAAAATAGGTCAAATGTCACCTGGCTAGAAAGGCTTCCCTGATTTTCTCAGGGTCAAAACCACCCCATATTTGACTAAGCCAGGAACATAATCCCAAGAGTGTAGGAGGCAATACTAAGAAGAAGCTCCTTGCAACAGGTAGGAACTGTCCCTAACTGGCTCATCATTGCGTCCCAGCAGCTAATATTTTCCCCAGCATATAGTCACTGTTCTGTTTATATATATCCTAAGGAATGAATCTATTGCCCTCAGGCTTTGGAGCACAGAGACAAACAACAGGATTGAGACAGGCTATTAGGGGGAGGGGAAGTGTTAGAGAAAGAAACTAAAATCCAAGTTAGTTATTAAAGCAAAAACTCTAGGCAGAAGGGAAAACTGGGTTTGAAGTCTATCAAAGAGACAGCCTAGAAGGCCAGATAAAAGAGAAACTTCAAAGGCTCAGGTGCAACAGAGAGGGAGTAGTTACAGGTGCTAATCATGTATAAACACCCAGGCAAATCATTCCCCTCTGAGAGCATATCGCATTTACAAGTAATGTCTTGTGTTGCAATTTATCTGTTTGCATGCCTGAAAGACCCACCCGACTGTGTGTTCTTTGAAGGCAAGCCACTCTGTCCATCTTTATATCTGAGCACCACCTGGTACTATGTGCCTACCACTTAGCCATGGTTTTACTGTAAACTTCTTGCTGCATCATAAAACCTTAGGTATCCTATATAATAAAAGGCTAATATGCAAATTGACTGAATGGTGAAATGACTGGTCACTATGACACGCACCGACCACTAGGGAGCAGATGCTCAATGCAGGAGCTGCCCCCTGGTGGTCAGTGCACTCCCACAGGGGGAGCACCACTCAGCCAGAAGCGGGCTTATCGCTGGCGAGCGCAGTAGCAGTGGTGGGAGCCTCTCCCGCCTCCATGGCAGAGCTAAGGATGTCCGACTGCCGGCTTAGGGAAGCGGGCCTAAGCCATCAGTTGGACATTCCTCAAGGGCTCCCATACTGTGAAAGGGCGCAGGCCAGGCTGAGGGGCTCCCCCCATCCCTTCCTCCCCCCTCCCCCCCACAGTGCACCAGACCTCTAGTAATTAATAATTGTGTGGGTCCTGAGTTTTACTGTTGGAACTACTAATGAAGGCAGACTTGGAGATAAAGAATTCAACAATATCATTATGCTGAGTGCAATCATGGAATTTCTAATCATTTGTGACACCTAAGAAACTTGCTTTCCTCTGCTTTATTTTTAGGGCAATGACCCTGAACTTTGTGACCAGGCCTAGTTCTAACTCAGTCCCAATCAATTTTTCACCTTCAAAAGAGCTGATGAACAGCTCAAACTAAATGAAGAATTTTTGTTATGACTTAGTCAATGTCCTCTTTGACAGGATGACTTTGACATTTATAATCTCTGTTGGTGCTTATCATCTCTAAGACTATGGTCTGGCCTGATTAGACTCAGAATGTAGTCGGTCTTATTTCTAAAAGAGCAACACAAAATTATTGACCTGTTACTTTTCTATATGCCACTTAGATACAATTCAAATATGAGCTTCTCATATAAATATTTCACGTGAGGACTCTTCAGGAGTGGCCACAAATTCTATACCTGTCCTCTCATCAAGGGGTGGAGTCCATGTGTCCATCCCTTAAATTTGGGCAGGCTTGTGACTCTTTTGACTGATAGGGTACATAGGAGGAAATACCATGTAATTGCTAAGGTGAGATCATAAAAAATCATGCAGCTTCTGCTTTGCTCACCCTTGGAACCACCTGAGATGCCACAGAAGTCCTGAGATCACCATGCTGAAAAAGGTACTGACAGAACCTCCATGAACAATCCCAGGTGAGCTGGTTCTTCACCCATCGCAGCCTAGGAGAGATGTGCAAGTGAAGAGGCTGCCTTGGAAGTAGATTTCCAGCCCCAAACATTGAAGTCACCCTCAGCCACATGGGTCATCCTAACTAAGATCCCAGAGCTCTCTTATGCTCTATCCAAGTTTCTTACTAAACCCATTTCAGAGCCTAGACTGTTAATAGCAACTACTTGGTGTCCGTGAGGAAAAAAGTGAGTCCAAGTCCAGGTAAACTGGAAGAGTGGAGAAGCAGAAATCAAGACCCAAGGTATTTCACTGTATGTGTATGTTTGTGAAAAAATGATCAGGTTGTCAACATTTGTCACTTGTAAGGACCCAGGACATGGGATGTGGGGAGTAAGAGGGGATAGGGAAAATTATTCATTGCCCATTTTTTTCCTTTATCTTTGTACTATTTCACTCATTGTACTAAACTCACATTTCCTTTACATTTTTTTAACAGAAATTAAAGGGGGAAAGTTGTTTTTATGTTTTTAAGCCTTAGACCATGTCAACTTTCTTTTTCCTTCTCCCCCCCACCCCCATCCCCCGCCCCACGCCGCCCCCCAGTTATATTTGTTGATCTGCTCCTAGAATTCTACATGCCATGCCATATGAGTTAGAATTTGAAATGTTAAATAAAGATGTAAGGGCATTGGTAGAAGACAGGAGCAATTTTTAAGTGACTGAGTTCTATTTCTTTATACACAAGTTCAGTTACTGAGAGCTCCTCTAACACATAAAATTTTGGTCCATTCTACATTTCTAATATGTAGAAATTAAGAAGGCCTCTGAGTACTTGTTTTAATTACCCACCTTTCTTGGGCATTGTTTGTAAAATTTTAACAATTATAGTTTGTTAATAACTTGTAGACAAATATCCAGTTAAAAGCAATTTCATTAAGACTATCAGAAGCTGAAAGAAACCAATCTCAATTATATAACCCAAGTCCAATTCCCCTTGCAAGGAAGCTAAAAAGAGAACTATTTTGTGATAGTACTGGGCTCAATACACAATATTCCTACCATGTCAGAAAGAGTTCACTTAAGGTCAATTATCTATAACCACATATTCACATTTGGGGCAGATGTCCTCCAAGGTTTAATTGGTTTATAACCAGCAACTCTAAACAGCATGTCAATCATTATTAGTAGTATGGGGTACATTTCACAAGCAATTTTCCCCATAAGGTTCACTAGGAAGCTCTCAAACTCAGATATTTCAAATGGATTTTTAAAATTTTTTATGGGTAATTCTGCTTGGAAAATTTTCCAGGCTAAAACTTCCAAAGCCATCATCTACAATATAGAACTTTGGAACCTTGTTTATTGATTTGCTCTATCCTGGAACAGACCCAGAAATGTTTTCTGAGAAAAATCTTTATAATGTCTACAGTGCTCCCCAGGCCTCCTCTATGCAGAGGTGGGCAGGTGCTTACTCAAGGCAAAGTCTATCAAGATAAACTCTAGGTTAGACATCTTAAAATTCATAAGAGGACATTCACTTTTATTCTCTTTGCTCAGTTGATTTTTTTAAACAAGTTATTTGTTAATAACCTGTAGGTAAACAAATACCCAGTTAACAGCAATTTCATTAAGACTATCAGAAGCTGAAAAGAAACAATCTCAAGTTTATAATCCATGTCCAGTTCTTCTTGCAAGGAAACCAGAAAAAGAACTATTCTGTGATAGTTTATGAGTTCTGTGAACTATTCTTTTTGAAGTATACAAGTTCTAAAAATACATGTATTTCAATAGGTAAAGCCAAATAATTACTCCAAGGCATTAGTCATATAATAAAATGCCTGTCACTATCCAGCTTTATCAAAAGTCAAAGTGCAAAAAGTAATATTCACAAAGTACTAATTAAACTGTATAGAGTCCATCCAACCCAATAAATACTTTAGATTTTTATCGCTGGATCATTCCAGACATTAAGAAAGCTTATTTCATTTTTTTTGTTTTGTCTTATTTTTCTGTTTGTACTACCCACTTATAGAAAATTGTATTTATTACATTGTGGTTTGACCTTATGCCCTCAACTTACATTGAAGGGAAATAGCTACACAAAGCTAGTTATTTTGATTTAAGAATGTTGTTACTAATATTGTTCATTCCAGGATTCTGTGTCCTGCTCTTAAGCATTGCATGTCCTATTCTTAAGCATCAAAAATATTAGATATAAGGAGAAATTTTTTCTTAAATTTTATAACTAGAAAAATATTAGCTTTTGTAGTTTTATCTGCACTTATTCTGTTTAATTATTATTAATAATTTTATTATATTATTTTTATTATTTATTTATTATTATTTGTTTTATCTGCATTATGATTATTGTTGTTGTTGTTACAGCATGACTCTTTATTGATAATATTGACCTTTTGGCTTTGGCTAACAGAAGTTTGGAACTCAGTATAAATACGTAGTTCTCTTTTAACAGCTGTGGTAGACCTTGGGGCATATATATTTGTGTGTTATTAACTTTTTCCTTCATTATATGTCACATTCTAAATTTCTTTTCTCTGTAAACAAAGTTTTTAAATTTTTGTGATATATTATGCATGATTTAATAAGATTTCAAGTCTTTGTTAAAACGAAGTAGGCTATAACTTAATGTTCATAATCCTGTGTTAAGGAAGCTTCATAGGTATATGTACAGTGGGGAGGATTTGGTAAGAGGAAGAATAGAGAATGCTGATAAAAACTACTTCTGTGTTGATCATAATAGAAATCTCTGAAGGTATCACATGTTTCTAAATAAGTGGAAAAGTACTAAAAGCCATGATCTGATTTATATGAAAACAATATATAGTATCTTAATATTAAAAGGAAACCAATTTATAGTTTTAGGAAAATGTGTCTGTTGAGACATTTCTTCTGAACAGTAATTGTTTAAAAAAATTAAATTACATTTTTTAAAAAGCCCTGAAAACTCTGAAATTATCTTGTTCAGAATTGTTAAGTTTCAAAAAAAATTGTTAAGTTTCATTAGCAGACCTGTGGACAAAGAAACATCGATCCTAAGTGAAACTCTAATTATAAAAAGTAAAAGTGGAGTTGTATAATTGAATTGCGAATTTTACTCTCACTGAAATTCAGAAATCCAGAGAAAATTTTGTTCATTTATTTTGCCTCAATTTAAAGTAGTCTTTTTGTCTTGTGTCAGCCGCTAATTAAAGTGGGGATAAAAACACAAATCCTGCTCCATAGGGGTGTTCCTGCACAGCAGCTCTTGCACTGTAGTCACAGCTGGTCCTCACAGCCAATTGGCCTGGAGGTCAATTTCTCTCAGTGACGCCAACAGCATTCAAGGCTCAACTACAAAAAGACTGTGCACACAGCCCACACAGGGTTGCACCTAGAGTGCCCAGCTCAGGTGATTGGGAAGGCTGAGCCACTGGCCCTCAGGACACCTACTGCACAAGGCCACTCTACCAATTCCAGGACACATAGCAGGTCTACCTAGTACCGTGGTCGGTAAACTGCGGCTCGCGAGCCACATGAGGCTCTTTGGCCCCTTGAGTGTGGCTCTTCCACAAAATACCACAGCCTGGGTGAGTCTATTTTGAAGAAGTGGCATTAGAAGAAGTTTAAGTTTAAAAAATTTGGCTCTCAAAAGAAATTTCAATCGTTGTACTGTTGATATTTGGCTCTGTTGACTAATGAGTTTGCCGACCACTGACCTAGTACATAGAAACAAACACAAGGGAGCAGCCAAAATGCAGAGACAAAGAAACATGTCACAAATGAAAGAAATGGAAGCAAGCAAATTACTGGATACAGAGTTCAAAACAATGGTTATAAGGTTCTGCAAAGATGTTAATGAAAGCTTCAAGGGACTTAGCCAGACTTTCAAGGATTTTAATGAGAATTTTAAAAACATGAAAAAGGACCTGTCAGAAATTGAGCATACACTAACTGAAATAAAGAATAATTTTCAGAGATTCAACTGTAGAGTAGAGGGGCCTGAGAATCAAATCAACAATTTGGAATATGAGGAAGCAAAAACACCCAATGAGAAGAGCAAAAAGAAAAAAGAATCCAAAAAATATGAAGATAGTGTAAGAAGCAACTGGGACAACTTCAAGAGTACCAACATTTGCATTATGGGCGTTCCAGAAGGAGAAGAGAAAGCACAAGATATTGAAACATTATTTGAAGAAATAATGAGAGAAAACTTCCCCTACCTGGTGAAAGTAATGGATTTACAAGTCCAGGAAGTCCAGAGAGTCCCACATAAGAACCCAAAGAGGCCCACACCAAGATACATCCCAAGAGTTAAAGACAAAGAGAATCTTAAAAGCATCAAGAGAAAAGCAGTTAGTTACCTACAAGGGTGCACCCATATGACTGTCAGCTGATTTCTCAACAGAAACTTTGCAAGCCAGAAAGGAGTGGCAAGAATTATTTAAAGTGATGAATAGCAAGGACCTACAACCAAGATTACTCAGAAAAACTATCATTTAGAATTGAAGGTCAAATAAAGAGCTTCACAGACAAGAAAAAACTAAAGGAGTTAATCACCACCAAACCAGTATTGCATGAAATATTGAAGGGTCTTCTTTAAGAAGAAGAAGAGGAGAAGGAGGAGGAGGAGAAAAAGATAAAAAATATGAACAATAAAATGGCAATAAATACATATCAACAATTGAATATAAAAAATCAAAATAAACTAACAAGAAATCTAAAGAACAAAATAAACTGATGAATAAAATAGAATCAGAGGCATGGAAACATGGAACAGACTGACAAATCTCAGAGGGAAAGGGGAAGTGGAGAAGGAAAGAGATTAACCAAAGATCTTATATGCATACTAGAGGCCCAGTGCACGAAATTTGTGCACTCTGGGAGTGGGGGGTGGGGGAGTCCCTCAGCCTGGATTGCAAGAGGGTGCGGGCCAGGCCAAGGGACCTCACCAGTGCATGACTGGGGCCGGGAAGGGACACCGGAGGTTGGGCAGCCAGGGAGGAACATTGGGAGGGCTCCGGGGCTTGTTCAGCCCATCTCGCTCAGTCCCGATTGGCCAGACCCCAGCAGCAAGCTAACCTACTGGTCAGAGCGTCTGCCCCCTGGTGGTCAGTGCACATCATAGTGAGCAGTTGAGTGGCCTTAGCATATCATTAGCATATTACACTTTGGTTGGACGACTGGTCGACCAGTCACTTAGCACATTAGGATTTTATTATATAGGATATGCATTACCTATGGACACAGACAATAGGGTGATGAAGGCCTGGGGTGGGGTGGCACTGGGTGGGAGGGGGCAATGAGGAGAAAAAAAGGGGACATCTGTAATACTCTCAACAATGAAGATTAAAAAAAATAGTCCTAATTCTGGGTAAGGGAAATAGGTGCCACCTAAGATTTGTTTTACCTTAGACCATATTATAAAAACAAAACCTGCAAAAGAACGAAACAAAAAATCCACCAAAGTTTCCTTATCTGTACACAATTTCAATTGTGTAACACTGACAGTTAAGTAATCTTTTCTGAAATTTTAGAAGAAAACAATGGAAAGAAAAGTGAGAGACAACAAATGTTTCTTGCTATGTAACAAGAAAAATATACCAACTTTTAACAATACTAAATTAATACTAAGGAGGCAAACATCATGTTCTTTTTTTTTAATGCACTGATTTTAAAAGCCACTTGACTTTTTATGAATAACAAAATGCCACAGGATGATACACTGTATGAACTGGAACTTCAGGAAAACATATAATCATATAGTGGTGAAAGTATTTATTACTAGGTTGCTGAGATGTAATTATAAGGATGAAATCAGCCTCAGAGAATAACACTTAAAATAACTAGTAAAGCTTTAAGGAGTGCATCATGTGTCACATAAGGTAATAAGTTTTTAATGCTAAACACCAGTTGACTATACCATTTTAATTACTTTATGAGCAATTATAATGACCATTTGATCTATACATTCAAACCAAAAAAACCTATTTGTAATTAGTTATTGAGGGATTAAATATGATTCATCAAACAAAGCACTATAGAGATGTACAAATTTCAGTTCAGAGTATGAAACCCCTCTATCCTTGTTAAAACTTTCCCATGGTTACTTTCACAATATTAATTCATAAATAAATAAGATAATCCTACAATTAGATGAAAAGATGATCAAAGAGCCCATGCTAAGTATTTTCCACAAGGTTGCAGCCTATGGTGGGAAAATAAGAAGTCATTAAAATTATACTTTTGAAGGATATTTAATAATACAATGCCTAAAAATAAGTAGACTCTACTTTGATTCCACTTTTGCTAACAATGTTTCTCTATACATGATATATATGATATGTCTTTGAATACTCACACATACACACATGCATATATCTGGAAAAAATATCCCAAGATGTGTACAGTGTACATCTCTGGTTATAGGAATTATTTATAATTTTTATTATTTTTTACTTTTAGTTTCTGCATTTTTTTAATATTCTGCAAAGAACATAAAATGCTTTTTAAGTGAGGGGAAAATTTATTTAAAAATAAGTGAAACCCCACACAATATCAATAAATAATATGGAGTAGTTTTCTGTAGAGGATAGAGGCACCTTAGATTCCAGCCAATGATATTTTCCTAATGAGTTACCAAAACACTTTATTGTAAAATTTCACTTTAAAAAAAATATTTTTTTATTGATATAAGAGAAGGAGGAAGAGGGAGAGAGAGATAGAAACATCAATGATGAGAAAGAATCATTGATTGGCTGCCTCCTGCATGCCCCACACTGGGGATTAAGCCTGCCAGCCAGGCTGTAAATTTTCACTTTTAACATGTGTGCCCTAATGACTTTAAGCTTTAGTTGCACCAATTGTGTAACCTCGTTCAGCCATATAGTACCCCTTTTCTTAGTTTTTTCCTCTCAAAGTGACATAGTTGTGTTGCCTAATTTCTCAAGTACTTAAGTGATGTCATATCTTATGCACTGAAAGAAATATTTTAAATTTTCCATTAGCACGACACCCCATATTACAATATTCTATATATTTATTAATGCCACAGTTCAATAAGAATTTAAATTGAAAGGAAAATGATTAAGTGCCTGGGGAAAGAGCCCATGATGTGATCGCAAACTGGCTAAGATTATTAAAGTTAGCCAGCTATTTATGCCTAATTCTGGACTAATCCTGCTGGAGTGATGTGATAGCAACACATCACAGCTGCATTCTATTGAAGCCTTTCAAATCACTTAAACACGGATTATCTCATTTGATTCTCATAATAACCCTGCTGGATAATTAAGGCAAAGATTGCCATCCCCATTTTTCAGATGGAAAAACTGAAAAAAAAATTACATATGGCAATTAAATCTCTAGAATCCAAATTAAAAGAGTGACAAGCTATCAAGTTAAAACAGAAGACTACATATATAACTCTATTTATTGAGCAGTTTTTATGGTTATAGTTTTTCTGTATTTCTGTTGAAGTTAAAAAACAGCCAAAATCCTAACCAAATGGTGAGAGTGATTTGCTGCCTATAAAGATTAGCTTCCTATCTAATAATAGATCATACAAGCCTTGCTTTTCATATACTATAAAATGATGTTGCATTACTTGATCAGAGATTATGACCTGAAGAATAGAGAATGGATTCAGGACAAATTTTATTTGACCTGCAGAATCTTGGCTCACAGAAAATTTTACATTAAAAAGTTAGGGATTTTTGTTTTCTCTTAAAATCAGGAAAAAGGTGGCTACATTTGACCCACATTTGTGCATGGTAGCAATCACATGGGGTTGAGTTGTGGCTTCCCCATTTTGTTAGGGCATGTACTTCTCAATTTCCCATGATCAATACCACTCCCTAAACTGCTTCATTTACTTGCATTGTGGCTTGAGTCTTGTATACACTAAGTGGCCAGATTATTATGATCTCTGAACGCATAATAATCTGGTCACTCAGTGTATAGCCTATATAATAAAAGGCTAATATGCAAATTGTCCCCTTGACCAGGAGTTCGACCAGCAGGCAGGCCGGCCAACTGCTCATGTCCCCTCCCCATGGCCAGGCTGGCCAGATGCCACCCATGCATGAATTCATGCACTGGGCCTCTAATATATATATATATATATATATATATATATATATATATATATATATAGAGAGAGAGAGAGAGAGAGAGAGAGAGAGAGAGAGAGGCCAGATTATTATGCATTCAGAGATCATAATAATCTGGCCACTCAGTGTATATTTGACTTGGTGACCTCTGTTTAGTATCACCTATTTCAGTTCATCCATCCATTCACTCATTCATTTTATTCAACAAGCATTTATTAAAGCTTATGCACACATTATACAAGGTACTTAAAAGGGCAACTAAACATAGCCCAGGAGCTCAAGAGTCTCATCATTTGGTGGGGACACAGATACATAAACAGATTATTACTACATAGGTGCTTAGGACTCTCTTGTCATTCAATCCTTTGGTACTTTTACTCAGTCTCATGTCTTTAAACACCATCTATATTCTGATGTGTATTTCTAGTATGAGCTGCTCCTGCAAATTCCAGTGTCATCTAGCCAAATACCTAATCAATAATGACATTTAGAAATCTAATAGTCACTCAAATTCCTATGTCCCAAACTAGATAATTATTTTAGCCCATGAAACCGCAGTCATTCCCATCTTAAACAATGACAATCCCATTCTTATAATTGCTGAGGCCAAAACCTTGAAGTCATCTTCATTTCTTCCCTTTCTCATCTATTCCAGCAGCAAATCGTGTTAGCACAGGAAAGGAGACCTACACGTCTTCATGATGTGACACCTAAGAATAGCTAGGCAAAAACAAAAAAAAAGGAAGTAAAGTGTATTCCAGCAGAGGGGACCATATGAGCACAGGCATAAAAGTGAGAAATAACAAGGTATCTCGAGGGAACACCAAGTAATTCAGTGTAACTGAAAGGGAACTTAACAGGAAGGGAGAGGGTTGGAGAGAGGTAGGTAAGCTTTGGATCATGGAAGGCCTATCCCAATTATCTTGTCACCATACAGTGTTGTGTCATCAAAGGGTTTTAGGCAGCCAGGACATCCTATATAATAAAAGTGTAATATGCTGAGTTGACTGTGAAAAAAGACCCTTAATAGAGGTATTTTAAGTATTATCATATATAATAAAAGTTTAATATGCAAATAAACAGAACAACTGGTCACTATGACACACACTGACCACCAGGGGGCAGATGCTCAATGCAGCAATGCAGGAGCTGCCCCCTGGTGGTCAGTGTACTCTCACAGGGGGAGCACCTCTCAGCCAGAAGCCGGGCTCACGGCAGGCAAGTGCAGCTGTGATGGCGGGAGCCTCTCCCACCTTCACATCAGTTGGACATCCCCCGAGGGCTCCCGGGCTATGAGAGGGCACAGGCCAGGCTGAGGGACCCCCCCATCCCCACCGCGAGTGCACCAATTTTGTGCACCAGTCCTCTAGTTGTTACATAAAGCCAAGTGAAAGATGATTAGGACCTGAACTAAAGCAACGATAATTAGGATTTAAATTCAGTGGGACTAAAGATTGGTCCCACAGAGGAGCAGAAAGAAAACAATGAATATGACTCTGATAGCATGGCCCCTGAATGGAATATACAGGGAAAAAGTTTGGGGAAAGAAGATATCAATTGGTGTCCAAAATGTTGAGCTTAAGAGCCAATGGGACATCATGGAAATGGCTTATTATCTATAAAATAGTGGCCCAGTGCATGAAATTCATGCATGGGGGGATGGGGGCATGTCCCTCAGCCCGGTCTGCACCCTCTCCAATCTGGGATCCCTCTTGCAATCCGGGACCGTTGGCTCCTAACTGTTCACCTGCCTGCCGGCCTGCTCACCCCTAACCACTCTGCCTGCCAGCCTGCTCACCCCCAACTTCCCCCCCTGCTGGCCTGATAGCCCCCAACTGCCCCCCTGCAGGCCTGATTGCCCCCAACTGCCCCCCACTGCCAGCCTGATCACCCCTAACCTCCTCTGCCTTGGTCCACCACCATGGCTTTGTCCAGAAGGACATCCAGAAGGTCTCCTGGAAGGTCTCCCGGTCTAATTAGCATATTACCCTTTCATTAGTATAAATATAAAGCTTGAGAGATATAAGCTGAAGACGTGAGTTTGAGAATCATCAGTGAATAAGTGGGAGTGAAAACTATGCCAATTACCTACTAATTGTGTCTTTTTAGCCAAGTTACTTAATCTTTCTATGCCTCAATTTCCTAATCTGTAAAGTGGGAATAATCATGTCTACTCTACACAGCTGTTTTGAAGGTTACTTAATAAAATTATTCTATTTTCATTTAGCACTTGATACATGTGAGTTGTTTAAAAACTAAATTAATTGCTAAGATCACCTTGGAAGACAACATAGAACAGTAATTACTAACTAACCTTTTTTGAAACATGAATGTCATTGAGAATATGCTGTAAACTATGGACTTTCCCACTAGAAAATTGCACATAACCAAACACCCAGAATTCTGCACACAATTTCAGGTCTGTGGATCACTAAAGCAAAATGTTTCGACATTACTGATGCAAAATGAGAAGAGGAAAACCTTAAGAATCAAATAGGGGGGAAAAATCAATATTTAAGAAATGAGCAGAGTAGAAGAAGATTAGGAAGAGATTACCAGAAGACTACAAAGAAGGAGGTCGTGATAAGTTCTCTCAAATTTGGCAAGTAGGTGGTGCCAGATGGGTACTTGAAATATCGGGGGACCACTTTGTAAAGTAGATGATTGTCTAACCACTATACTGTACACCTGGAAGTAATACAAAATAATATTGAATATAAACTGTAATTAAAAATTGGCAAATAGGTCCAATAAAATAGTTTAAATGGTCATTAGCAACTTTCACACATTGTGTCAGCCTAGTAGTGGGAGAGGAAGCTAGAGTGCAGTAAGTTGAAGAGTGAGGAGTGGGTGAAAACACCGGATGGAAAAAAAAGGAAGAAAACAGATGAAATTCAAGTCAAAGGGGCATTTCAGGTCAAAAAGGGCTTTTTGGTTATGAGAATTTTTTTATTGATTTGCCGGAGTATTTTGTTTGTCTGTTTTTTAAGGATGAGAAAAACTTTGGGCTGTGAACCTAGAATCAGAGCCAATAAAAAGATTAAGTTGAAAAATCCAGAGCAGGATGGGAATGACTGATGAAGCCACAGCTGTCAAGAAGGTGAGAGTGAGAAATGGAATCAAGAGCCCCAGTAGAAAATGTGGCTTTGAATAAGAAGAGGAGCACACCATCCTGTAAGTATGAGAAAAGGAGGTAAGGAAATGCTCATATATATAGTAAGTGTGGGGTAAGGCTGACAATTGACAGATCACCAAACATTCTCAGTTAAGTAAGAGTCACGGAGTTAAAAGGCTGAGGAGAATGATGGCAATTTAGAATAGAAGCCAAAAAGGATAACAAAATCAAATCAAACAAGTCAAATTCTATTGCTCAGTGATAACAATGAGAACCCACTTTTAAAAGTCTTTAAAATCTTGATAATCATTAGCAGAAGATACCAAAGAAATACTTTGGCAATTAGTCTTCCTGTTTCAGAGGTTCAGAGGTAACAGTACTTAGATGGAATCATTATAATTGCATCGTTACCAACAATACATTAGTTTTACAAAATTGCAAAAGTTTTACAAAAGTATGGGTGTATATGTAATACAATGAATATGCAGATAGACAGATAAATGGATAACTACTATGTGATACTCAGTACCAAAAATTTATTTGGTGTTTTGATATGTTTAGGGTATAATGTTTCTTTTAACCAGCTGTTGTGTTTTCAAATATCGATTCATTTTATCCTTCTCTTCCTTGTATAGCCATAAGGAAAGTAAGCTTATTAGAACAACTTCTTCAAGAATCTGCCTATTAGAGTAAATGGAATGAATTTTTGGTCCCCATTGCTACTACTACCAAATGTAATGGTATCAGAAACAAAACTAAACCTGTAGTGTGCTCACAATAAATTACAAACACTCCCATAGTAGCATTCTTGATTTATCTGGACCCAGCTGTGTCACTTTATAATGAATGATCATCTCAGGCAGATGCTCTTATCAGGATGTACATTTTCCCACTAGATTTAATGCATAAAACATAAGTTATCCCACCACCACCACACCTTCTAAATGCAAAGAGCCCCGTTATAGTTTCATCCGAGTTGCTTTTCTTTCTTCCTTTGGATTATATGAGAAATGTGTTGCCTATTTTCACTTAATGATTACAGTTATGTGGATAAAGGGGGAAAGGAAGAAAGAACAATCTAATCTGAACTAAAGACTTAAAACTTCAAAAATCAGGAATTCAATCTGAAGGTGCTCAGGTTTCTCCTGACTTAGGAGGGTTTAAACAGCAGTGTCAAAATAGGTCAGAATTCTTAGAAAATAAAACACTGAAAAGGAAAACAATGTAGTTGTCACATTTAACAAACTCTAATAAACAAAGATAAAAACAAGTAGTGCCTAAATTGGAAGTGTGCTTTTAATGTACCTGTCCATAGTGCCACCAAGCGGTACTATCTGTTTTACAAGTATTTCTGAACACAGTAATTCAGTTATTCTAAGAGTTAGGCGCTAGGTGGCAGTAGACTTCCTTTTAAAGGGGCCTTAAGAACTTTGCTGAAGAATTAAAAACTGTTTACTGGCCTACAAGGGCAACTATTCATCCTTTTTTTAAAGATTGGAATAGCGATAACCCAGTTCAAAAGTAAAGAAAATATACCACAAGTTTTTTCCACAATATTCTTTGCAACATAGGTTGGTGACTTTTTTTAAATTACCTATTCCTCATGCATTTTTAAAATTTATTGGGGTGACATTGGTTAATCAAACCATGCAGGTTTCAGGTGTACAACTCCGTAACGCATCGTCTGCATACTGCACTGTGTGCTCACCCCCAAAGTCAAGTCTCTTTCTGCCACCATTTACCCCCCTTTTGCCATCTCCCCCCCCCCCCCCCCACTCCTCTTTTCCTCTGGTCATCACCATACTGTTGTTGTTGCCTAGTGTGTGTGTGTGTGTGTGTGTGTGTGTGTGTGTGTGTGTGTGTGTTTTAAGTCATCATTTAGTTCTCAAATAGAATCAAAATATGAAAATAACTACTTGTTTCCTTTATAAGTACATCCAGTCTAGGCGGCAGAATCTCACCAATTTTCTCTCTGCTTCTATCAAAGTCCCATGATTAGCACACAAAAACCCAGCTATATTGACTCTGTATAGTTACTAATTAACAAACATTTGCTAAGTCAAGACTTAGAGGCAGAAAAGCCAATGAAAAATTTATGCAACTAGTTTAGCTTACATTAATTCATATACCAAATTGAAAAGTAAAAAAGAAAAGAAGTGTGGGAGAAGGGGTATCCTGTAACTATCACTCCATTTTCCTTTTATCCTGCTTCTGAGACTAAGGATTTTTCTTAATCCCCCCTGACATGTGGAAATAAATACTGTGCCACCTTGAAACATGAATTAAAGATGCATGAATTAGAGGAGGGTTCCCTCGGTGCAAACAGTATATCCCACATAACGCATAGAAATCCAACAGAGCCAGAGTTTTTTTGTGTAGAGATGTGTTTCCTTAATTTAAATAAGATTCAGATCTTCCCAAATGGCAAAAGGATAGTAGGGGTATGAAGCCCCATCTCTAGTTGACAGATTCATTTCTCCTTAGGGATCTCACTTCTGACACCTGCCACCACTAGGTTCAGTTAACATGAGAAGAAAGGAAATGCTTTTCACCTTTAATAGCCTGGCCCATTTTTGGACACAGACACTTTCTTTAATATCAACATGTAAAACTTGAACAGGGCTAGCATATTTAAACAAGACTTGAATAAATAAAAAGAACAAACTATAGAAAACTTGGTGAAAACAGAGAATTTCACGAGCTCCATCGGGACAAATATGTGAAAAAAAGTGAACTGTCATTTGGTTTTTGAGTAGTCACCAGGAGGAAATTAAACCATATCTCTTCTCCATCTTTATGCTAACCCCCTATGAGAAAAGATTAGACCCTGGTAATCTCAAATTCTGATGAAATCCTAATGGTTTCTCTTGGAGATAGTATTATGGGGTGGAGGGTGGCAAGGAACTGACCTTTTTGGGTATTGAAACTAAAAAGAAGTAGGAATAATCTTCACTAATAATCTTCCCTTCTCCCCTCCCTCCCCCCCCCCCACACACACACACAAAAAAAAAGCTAGGCGTTTTTGGGAAGGTGCATCAGGAGATTAGGCTAAATTGCTCTAAAAGGGGGTTGCTACAATGAGTGAGGGCTAAATGGCTAAGCCTGGGTAGGTAAGTGTGCCAAGAGGAGAGGGAGAACCAAGCTATATGTTCCCATAGGCCCCACACAAATGGAGAGGGAGGCCCCACCCAGACCCAGCCCTCCACATGTGACAGAGCCTTGTGCACAAACACACCATTCGAGCCTGGGTCCTGTACTTGGCCTTGGAATCCTCAATAAAGGTCCTGTCACTGAGTTTAACACAAGTTGCAAAGTCTACCCTTTTGATTATTCTGTAGGATTTATCCTGGGAAATGAAAAGGGATAATGACAATGTCATAGACTGAAACTGCGACCTTCCCCAGATAAAGACTAAGACTAAGACCCAGGTTTCTTATGCAATGAACTTCTTGCCCACACTAAGGAATGGAGGGATGAACCAGACGGACAGTAGAGAAATAGGGCCTTTTTAAATATGGAGTGTACGCAGAGCAAAGTCATTCTTCACATAGATGCTATGGCTTGCGGACTGTGGTGTGCACTCTCTGAAGCCTGGGTGGATCAGGTTTCAGCATCCAAGTGGTGGGCCCCGTCTTAAAACCCACCTCCTACACCCGTAGGCCAGTGTCTTCTAGCCTATTGAGACCAAGAGAATAGGACCCAGAGTCAGAGGGGAATCCCTTCCTCCAACCAGTGTCAGCCCGGTTCCAGTCTGAAACCCTCCTCTTCCCAGAGTGACTGACAAGGGGATTCCCACCAGCGGACAAGTGATCACCTCCACCCACAGGGTGTGGCCTTCCAGCCTCCACAAGCCTCCACCAGACTGACTAACCTCCGTTGTCCGCACAGAAGACATACGAAAGCAGTATACAAGTGTGTGTTTTGTTCTATTACAAAATCCCATTGATACTGAGTGACACCGCGTAATAACTAGAAACTGTTTTCCTCTTCGGATGAACACTTCCTGTTCTGACCCTTAGTGCATCCGTGATGCCCGGGGAACAGCTGTGAAAAGAGGAAACGAAGCCTCTCTTCCCACCCAGCATCTCCAACGCGCTTTCTTTCCAAGTGGGTGAATGTCTAGATTTTGTGTTCTCCATTTCACAAAGGACTCTTTTTCAATTCTTGGAATTAACACTTTTTGGATTTAACAGATAAACATAGGCAAGTCTCCTGGAAATAAAGCAGATGCCAGACGACTGACTAACCTGGGATGCTTTATGACAAAGCACTCTTTGAGCTCCGCAGACGTGCCAAGGCCTTCCCAGAGAGTGGCCTAACCCTGGCTTGGTTGATGTTTCCTTTGGGTAGTTTGAACACTGCAACCAAAGATTGGTCTGCTTTCCCCAGGAGGCAGGTCCTAAGGCCTTCTGTACCCGTGGGGAATGGTTTATTACTCCTGTGAATTCTGCCTTATTTATTATAACAATTATTTTGTTCGCCTATACAGAATGTCAAATGCCCTCTATCCGCTTAGTCAGCGTTTTAGGCAACACAAAGCCTTTGCCTGTGTAAGACAGTCTGGCCTAATGAGAGACCTTGGAGGCACTCCGCAGTACTAATTAAAATAATAGATATTGTCACATGGTGCAATTATTTCCCAGAGCACAGCTGACATGTACACACTAGGCTTGGCCAAGATCCTGGCCAATTTCGCAAGAATGTTTATTCCAGGCTGAGATCATCTTTTTTAAAAAGTAAAAGGAGAAGACAGAAGGAATGTGGAGGAAGAGGTAGAAGGGGATGAGGGGGAGAAGGATAGAAGGAGACAGGAGGGAAGGAGAGAAAGAGGGAGGGAAGGATGGAAAGCGGGAGGGAGGAAGATACATTAATAAATCAAGAGGGGCTTAAAATTTTAAAGTTATCTTTCTGCATTCTGATCAGATACCTACCTAATCCTAAAATGAAATTTTGTTAATTACAGAAATTTTATTACAAATAAACTTTGTTAATAGTTTAAAAAATCAGGAAAGTTGCTAAAACAGATATCAATATATTATTTATTTTAAATTCAAAATATAATGTTTTGCTATTTACATTTAAAGAAAAATATTTAAGCATATAAACTTCAAGAAGAATAATATGAAATCATGAAAATTATTACATATAGAACAAATCATCAGGGAGATGAAATTACTTTTTTTTTTACCAGAGAAATTCATTAATTTAAAATATTCTCACTTTAAGTTCACATTGAAGAAACATAGCTTTAGTTTTGTTTTGTTTTTTATAGATTTAATCATTTCCCCAATTAACAGAAATGACTTTAATAATAATTAATCAAGATGAAACTATATTCAGAAGGATCATGGAAGGGAAAATATGAGTGAACATTACAAGTAAAGACAAGTATTTACAGAGAAGCAGAGCCCTGGTCTACTCATTCTAACTTTATAGATGTCTAGACCACAACTGCAAATCCTCTGCTCTGCCTCAGAATAGACTACACAGACACAAACAAGGCCGCTGGCACATCTGAGAACTGGGCCTTGTCAGGCAGGGAGGAAGCCAGGGCTGACGTGGTGGCCCTTTATCTGGGAAAGAGAGCTCTTTCTTTCAGACTTAATTTGCTCCTGATTTATGAATCTTACTAAAAAGCAAGGAGGGCTTTTTTTTTCTTCTCCTTTGATTCAGTCTGGAATTTTGACTAAAAAAAAATTTTTTTTCATTTTTGCCATTTGTCTAAAAAAGGAGGTTCATCTAGGGATTGAAATTTATTAGCTACTAAGGTTTAAGTTTAATGAAATGTTAGGATTTTTGATTCTGAAAGGAAATAGAGTTTGTCAGTTGCTTCAAATGTATTATGTTCCCCAAAACATCAAGATATATTCTCCTTTTTGCTTATCTGTATTCAGTTTTTCTAAATGTTGTTCTAGAGAAATACATTTGAATAACACTTGCTACTCCCATGAATTTCTTGACATATAGTAAGCAATCCAGATAATGGCTTCACAATTCAATTTAGAAGATCATATAGTTGTAAATTTTCATATAAAGGTTGCTTTAAATGCTTATTCAACAAACCATGTGCAAGAAATGCAGAGAGAATAATAAATAGTTGAATAAAATTGTGGACTTCCTGAATTTCCTACTGTATGGGTTCTCTTTCAGAAAACTTTTCAATCAACAGGGAAGAGGTAGCACAGTTCTAACATAAAGGGATGAAGTAGGTTACAGAATAAGCTTCTCTTTTTTAAAACTGAGGTAGAATTGACATTTAATATTACATTATTTTTAGGTGCACAACTTAATTATTTGATACTAGAGGCCCGGTGCATGAAATTCATGCACGGGGGGTGTGTCCCTCAGCCCAGCCTGCACCCTCTCCAATCTGGGACCCCTCAAGAGATGTCCGACTGCCCGTTTAGGCCCGATCCCACCGGTGGGATCGGGCCTAAATGGGCAGTCGGACATCCCTCTCACAATCCAGGACTGCTGGCTCCCAACTGCTCACCTGCCTGCCTTCCTGATTGCCCCTAACTGCTTCTGCCTGCCAGCCTGATCACCCCCTAACCACTCCCCTGCCAGCCTGATTGATGTCTAACTGCTCCCCTGCCAGCCTGTTTTCCCCTAACTGCCCTCCCCTGCAGGCCTGGTCACCCCTAACTGCCCTCCCCTTCAGGCCTTGTCCCCCCAAACTGCTCTCCCCTGCAGGCCTGGGTCCCCCCCACAACTGCCCTCCCTTGCAGGCCTGATCCCCCCCCCAACTGCTCTCCCCTGAAGGCCTGGGTCCCTCCCAACTGTCTTTCCCTGCAGGCCTGGTTGCCCCCAACTTCCCTCTTCTGCCAGCTTGGTCACCCTTAACTGCCCTCCCCTGCAGGCTTGATCACCCCCAACTGCCCTCCCCTGCCGGCCTGGTCCCTCCCAACTGCCCTCCCCTGCTGGCCATCTTGTGGCCATCTTGTGTCCACATGGGGGCAGGATCTTTGACCACATGGGGGCAGCCATCTTGTGTGTTGGAGTGATGGTCAATCTGCATATTACTCTTTTATTAGATAGGATAGAGGCCTGGTGCACAGGTGGGGGCCAGCTGGTTTGCCCTGAAGGGTGTCCCGGATCAGGGTGGGGGTTCCCTTGGGGTGTGGGGCAGCCTGGGCAAGGGGCCTGTGGTGGTTTGCAGCCTGGCCACGCTCCCTGGCAACCCAAGTGGAGGCCCTGGTATCTGGGGTTTATTTATCTTCTACAATTGAAACTTTGTAGCCTGGAGTGGAGCCAAGCCTTCTGCTTGCTCCATGGCCGCAGCCATTTCTTTTGGGATTTATGTATCTTCTATAATTGAAACTTTGTAGCCTTAAGCGAGGCCTGGGCCAGCCAGGGTGTGCGGAAAGCTTGGCTTCCTCCACACCCAAGCCTCCCTCCTGCTCTCTGTGGCCGTAGCCATCTTAGTTGGGTTTATTTGCATATTCGCTCCTGATTGGCTAGTGGGTGTGGCTGGTGGGCATGGCGTGTAGGTGTAGTGGAGTGATGGTTAATTTGCATATTACTCTTTTATTAGATAGGATTTATAAACATTGTGAAATAATCACCACAAGTCTAGTTAATATCCATTACCATATATAGTTACAGATTCTTTTTCCTGTGATGAGAACTTTTACAATTTACTCTTCAGCAACTTTCTCATGTGCAATATGCTTTTCTTTTGTGAGTTTCTAAATAATAGGTCATAGTTGCTCTTGGTTATTCTCTTTAGCACTAAGCAAGATAAAATATTATCAACATCCTGGCATTTTCTCTTTGCTACATTTTTATTTCACATGGAGATTTTGCCCATACAAACAAAAAAAGGAGAAAAGAAATATTTGCATTATAGAACAGTCATGCATCGCTTAACAGTGAGGATACGTTCTGAGAAATGCATGATTAGGCACTTTCACAATCTTAGATGCTATAGCCTGCTACACACCTAGGCTTTATGGTGTAGCTTTTGCTACTAGACTATAAGCCTGAATACTGAAAGCAATGGTAGCAACTGAAAGTATTTGAGTACATAAACATTTCTAAACATAAAAAGGTACAGTAAAAATATGGTATAAAAGATAAAGCGTGTGTGTGTGTGTGTGTGTGTGTGTGTGTGTGTGTGTGTGTACTCAGGAGGGCAGTGGAGGAAAGCATCCTGGGAGGAGAGTAGACATCAGGAGGAGGGAGTGAAGAAGGGAGAGAGTAAAGGAAGAGAAAGGGAGAAAAAGGGAGAGCAGTGCTTGAAAGAGACCCAGGGAGATAAGGCCTGAGATAAGAACAAAAATGAGAGAGGGAGGAGAGAGGGGGAAGGGAGGGTCGGGGGTGGGCTCCCAGACTCCCCTCCTCTTAGCCCCATCTCTCACCAACCTCAGATCCCAGCTGTGGGGGTGTCTGGGCCCAAGACAGGTAGACAGCATGCTGAGCCTCCTCATCTATGTAACCCACTGAGAGCTAGCACTAACCTCAACATTGTAGTCAGGTCCAGACTTTTCTTTCCACAGTGCAAACTTTTTGCTTATAACCCATTCTAGTCTTATGAGACCACTGTTGAACATGTGGTCCTTCTTAATTAAAAGGTCTTTATGTGATACATAGCTGTAGACCCTCCTTATCCGCAGGGTCACTTTTCACAATTTCAGTTACCTATGGTCAACCACAGTCCAAAAATATTAAATGAAAAATTCTAGAAATAAAGAATTCATAAGCATACTGTCCTGAGTAGTTGATGAAATCTCGAACTGTTCTGCTCCACCCTACCCAACTGAAATCATCCCTTTGTCCAGCAACTCCAGGCTGTTCCCACCTGTTAGTCATTTGATAGCCAACTTGGTTATCAGATCAACTGTTGAGATATCACAGTGCTTACAATCAAGTAATGCTTAGGTAACTAAATAATGGCCCCAAAGTCATTCACATAACTTTTATTACAGTATATTGCTATAATTGTTCTATTGTATTGGTTACTATAGTTAAACTTTTACTGTGCCTAATTTATGAATTAAACTTTATCATAGGCATGTATATATAGGAAAAAAATAGTATATATTGCGTGCGGCACTATTTGCAATTTCAGGCATCCACTGCATGTCTTGGAACGTATCCTGCATGGATAAAGAGAGACCAATGCATATTAGTTATAGTTTAAATCAATTTTGACTATACTTTTATGAACCTTGTAGCTCTATTATGGTCAAAAAGAAAAAATGCTCCATGGAAATGTACTCTAGATAGAATACCTTTAAATAATAACTCTTTTATCTAACCATCTTTTTTTATCCTGAGTGGCTGTATTTCATTAAATTTTCTTGGAAATTTTCACCTGCTTTTCTTCCCTGCAGGAAAAAAGGCTGGCCCACTTATATTCTCTAAGAAAGCATTGATGAGCTCTGGCTGGTGTGGCTCAGTTGGCTGGGCGTCATCCTGTGCACCAGAATGTGGCCAGTTCGATTCCCTGTCAAAGGCACATGCCCAGTTGCAGGCTGGATCTCCGATAGGGGGTTGCAGGAGGCAGCTGATGTTGTGCTCTCACATCAATGTTTCTCTCTCTCCCTCTCCCTTCCTCTGTCTCTAAAAACCAATAAACTATTCTTTTAAGAGCATTGATGAGACTAGAAAGGATCAATATTCCAGATGCCAAATTAATATTACAGATTTGCTCCTTCAACCTAACACGTACTGAGCTTCTACTATATGCCAAGTGTTCTGTTAGGTGCTGGGGATACAAATTGAATAAGATGCATGGGCCCTGACCTCAAGGAGAAGACAGCCTACTGGAAAAGATACTAACAAACAGCTAGAAGACAATGTGTTATGTGTTATTTGGAAGTATAGCAGTTGGATGTCTTTGGTTGCAAGTGACAGAAAACACGATTCACACTGGCTTAAGCAATAAGGAAACAAATTGGTTCACAAAACTGAAACTGAAGGAGGGAGAATGGTCCATAGAATTGACACACAGTACATCTCAATGCAGGGATGCCAGTGATGTCACCAGGATTTATTGGTTTGTGCTCCTCTCAGCGCTGCCCTCCACTGCATTGGATTTGTTCTCAAGCTCCAGCAGTGGTCCCTGGAAACATGTAGCTTATTTCTTATCATGTATTATTTGGAGAGAGTGCCCTTTTATTACCCAATATTAACCAAAGGGGAAGACTTATAAACTTACTAATACATCATTATTTTATCTCTGTCTCTATCCTTATTGGTCTTGTACTTTTGCTTTCAAGGGACATGTTTTTAGCTAAACTTTATATATCTAAGACTTTGTTTCAAGTTCTGCTTGGAGAGACCCAGGCTAACACACTGATTCCCTAATTGCCTCTCTGACCTGTGGGAAATAGGCCTCTGTGATCCACCTTCAGCATAGTCAACTTTTAATGGAAACAGTTACTGAATTTCCCCAGGGCAAACAGAATGTAAGGAGGAGGGAAGAGGATAAGAACAAAGAACTGTGGACATGAGCCAGCATCATGGTGGAAACCCTGAAGGCGCCCGCATCAACTAGACAGGGGGAGGTGGAGACAACTAGAAAAGGCCTCAGCCCTTTTTTTTTTTTAATAACCTAATAAGAGACATGTATGAGGAAACTATTAACCCCACAGTATTCAGCCAATGAGGAACCGGAGGAGGGACTCTCACACCTCAGGGCTAAAGGGACTGTGATCAGTTCTCCATGTGTGCCTATACAACCGGACAGACACCCTCTCTCACAAGGACATAGTAAAAGTTTCATTTTCTCCATACTTCGGTCTCCAAGACCATTATTTGAATTCGAACAGATGAGCATTTCTCCCAGACCCATTACAGCACGCTTCCAACAACCATGCTTATTTCCACATAGTCATGGTACCCTGTTTACAGTTGATAAAACTAGGGACAGAGCCTGGCAGACCAGCTGGGCCACTAAGAATTTCCCCCAGCAGTTGGAAATGGATTGAAAGTTGTTTCTTCATTGTGGTAAATTGCAACTGATGAAGCTTAATAGCTCCTTTTTTCCGTAATGTACTGGAACACACTCACAAGAGCTGATGGTTAAACACTCAGGAATTTTGTCTACCAGCCTGATGGGAGCTGGAAAAACGCCATGCTGAGAGCATTTACTTTACAAAACTCAGCAACTGCTACAAATCTGGCCCTTACACACACACACACACACACACACACACACACACACACACACACACACAGCCAGTTTATCAGCATACCACTGTCTCCTTATCTCTGTTTTCTAAAACCTAAGAAATGCATAAGGATCCAGTTGCAGAACAAAGTGTGGGCCAGCATTATAGGTCAAGCAAAACCAAATAATCCCCAAATAAAGAGTTTTGGTAATGTGTTGGGGAACACAATATTCAGTTGGGACCTCTTTTGAAATGACAATCTCTCTTGGAAAGGGGACTGCTCCTGAAACAGAGACCTCTTGGCCCAGAGATCAACTCCACTGGATCTACTCACCCATTAGCTGGCTTAGAACTAAACTCAGCCTGCCAGAGGCAATCCTTGGTATGGCTTAGGTATTCCCAGGAGACAAAGGACGAGTGGTGACACAGGTCCACCAATTAACTAGAAATAATACAGACGTGCCACTGTGCTGCCCACATTCTGAAGCCATGATCTCATCGCTTAACAAAGCACCGTGTATAACAGTCTCTGCTCGATGTCACGAGTCAAATAACCCAATTCTCCTTATATAGGGAGGAACATGCCACAGGACATAAAGGATAGGATTATTTCCTTTAATATCGCTCCCTTCTGGAGAGAAAAGGAGAAGGGTGTGCTCCTCAATGAAAATGTGAGCAGCTAGACAGAAGCCATGTTTTCTACCATGAGGTCTGAGGAGCAAAGGAAGCCACTGTTGAGGAGAATAATACAACAAAGGATGCAAGATGGAGAGCACTGCTGCTTTAGGTTCCCGGTGACTGTTAGTTCCTTTTGGAGGCCCGAAAGATAATGTAGGGAATGGTACTCTATGAATGTTGGCCACATTTATTTATTAATGCCAGAATGCTGTTTCAAAGATTTTGTTTTTGCTTTTTATATTAATAGTAGAGGCCCAGTGCGTGAAATTTGTGCACTCGGGGGAGGGGGGTCCCTTAGCCTGGCCTGTGCTCTCTTGCAGTCCAGGAGCCCTCAGGGCCTAAACCATCAGTCAGACATCCTTAGCGCTACCACGGAGGGAGAGGCTCCTGCCACCGCCGCTGTGCTTGCCAGCCGTGAGCCCAGCTCAGGGCTTCTGACTGAGCGGTGCTCCCCTTATGGGAGCGCACTGACCACCAGGGAGCAGCTCCTGCATTGAGCACCTGCCCCCTGGTGGTCAGTGCACGTCATAGCGACCCATCGTTCCGCCGTTCGGTCGATTTGCATATTAGCCTTTTATTATACAGGATTATTATATAGGATATGTTTACTGATTTCAGAGAAAAAGGGAGAGGAAGAGAGAAATAGAAACATCAGTGATGAGAGAAAATAATTGATTGGCTGCCTTCTGCACACACCACTGGGGATCGAGACTGCAACCTGGGCACATGCCCTGACCAGGAATTGAACCATTACCTCCTGGTTCAAAGGTTGACACTCAACCACTGAGCAGCACCGGCCAGGCCAAGATTTTGTTTTTTAATTTATTCAATGTATAGGCTGTCTCTAGTTCTCTAGTCTAGCAAAGATGATAGATGATAGATAGATAGATAGATAGATAGATAGATAGATAGATAGATATATAAAAATTATTCTGATACTTGCTAAAACAGTAAGAAAGATGTATTAAAGGCAATAGGAGTATTATAATAAAAGCGAGAGATCAGGCTCAATTCTTAATACATCAAGGACAATGGGGATTTATAGCCAAGGAGCAGCATAAGGAGGTCAATGGATTGCAAATTACTAAGAGGAGACATCAAGGGAGGGGGGATTATTACTAAAGTAGGTTATGCAGGCCCAGGGAGACAGGACAGACACTGAAAGCCAAGGTCAAGGCCTAGTGGAGAAGAGGCTCAGAGGAGCCTGACTAAAGTTTGGTCAAAGAGGAAGTCAAGAGAGAGAGAGAGAGAGAGAGAGAGCCCTAGCTGGTTTGGCTCAGTGGATAGAGCGTCAGTCTGTAGATCAAAGGGTTCTGGGTTCAATTCCAGTCAAGGGCACGGTATGGAACATATGGAACACAGGGTAGGTAGCTCATGCTATCCTGTGCATTCACAATAGATGATGACATTAAGCTAACATTTATAGAGTCCTTTCCATGTGCTTAAATTAAATTCATTTAATTCCATTTAAAATTAATTCAATTATCTCTAAAGCTATGAAGTGAAGATCACTGTACACATGATGACACTGAGGAATCAAGAGGTCAAGAATTCTGCCCAAGTCACAAGCAAGTAGGGAGCAAAACTAAGATTCAAACCCAAATTTGTCTGATTCCAGATATCAGGCCATTGTAAGTGTAGCTCAAGGATGAGAGATAAATAATAAAGCCAAAATTTCCTCAATTACACATAGGGATTGATTTACCTAAACTTTTAAAAACACATTCAAATACTCATCCTGATTGGTCTAGGTACTTCTATTAGTTTAGAATACAAGGTCTAAAACTTTAGTTTACACTAAACTCTAAAAACTTAAATTCTTTAAATTTATAGTGGTATTTGGGATTTGCTTTAAAAGTCAGTCATACATTCCTACTAGTGGGATCACTTTGTAAATTACATAAATGTCTATCCACTATGCTGTACACCTGAAACTCTTATGGTATCGAATGTCAACTGTAATTGAAAAAATAATTTTTTTAAAAAGTCAGTCATACATTTTATAATTCTTAGATGTCAGGCAAATGCATTGTCAGTTTTGTCTTCTGAGGTTGAAGCACCCTCATTTGCCATATGCCCTTACACAGCAGCTCCTCCCTCCCTTTCTGTGTAATTCCTGAACTCCTCCAGCTTCTTTACATATTTTTGTTAGTAAGATGTGTTGACTAGCCCTAGCTGGTTTTGCTCAGTGGATAGAGCATCAGCCTGTGAACCAAAGGGTCCCAGGTTTGATTCTGGTCAAGGGCATGTACCTTGTCGACAGGTCCTGGTTAGGGCTCATGCAGGAGTCAACCAATTGATGTGTTTCTCTTACATCGAAGTTTCTCTCTGTCTTTCCCTCTCCCTTCCACTCTCCCTAAAAACCAATGGAAAAATATCCTCGGGTGAGGATTAACAACAACAAAAAAGATGTGTTGACTAGAGCCCCAAAGAATATTATAGGTATACTAGAGGCCCAGTGCACAAATTTGTGCACGGGTGGGGTCCAGCCAGCCTAGCCCCAATCATCGGAGGAGGAGACAGTGGGAGGTTGGCCGGCCAGCTTGCCCAGATTGGGGTTGATCAGGGCAGGGCTGGCTGGAGGGGAGGGGCCACAAGATCAATTGGGGGTGGGGCCAGCTGTGGGGAGAGGCTGTGGGCGGTGGACCGGCAGGCCCTGCTCCTGAATGGGGTGGAGGAGGCCTATCGGGGATCAGTGGCCTGGGGGAGGGGCTGAAGGCAGTTGGCCGCCGGCCCTGCCCCTGATCAGGGTGGGGGGGCCAATCTGGGGTGGGGCTGGGTGGGGCTGCAGGAGGTTGGCTGGCTGGCCCTGCCCCCTATTGGGGTGGGGGAAGCAAACAGGGGTGGGGCCGGCTTGGGGGAGGAGCTGCAGGTCAGTCAGGGTGGTGGGGGCCCATTGGTGGTGGGGCCAACTGGGGGGAGGGGCTGCAGGAAGTTGACCACCCTCAATTGGAGGGTGGGAGAGGCTGATCAGGGTTGGGGCTGGCTGGGGGAGGGGCCCCTGGAGGTTGGCGGCTGGCCCCACCCCCGATCGGGCCAGTTCACTGGCTGCAGTGGGCATCATAGCAACCGGTCGTTCCAGTCATTACTGCATTCCAGTCGCTGGCTTTTTATATATATAGATACCATAGAGCTTTGTTGAAGTACATGGGGAATTGTGTATTTTGTTTTTACTGGGTCTCTGATGATGAATCTTCTTGACCTTTTTGGCACTTCTTGGAAATCTGTCTCCAGGGTCATAATGTAATGTCTAGAATTGTGGTGTAGTAGAAAGAACCCTAGCCTAGGTGGGCAACTCATGTCCAATTCCCTGCTTTAGCAATTTACAGAAGTGTGATTATGGGGAAACTATTTAAAAACTCAACTTCCTCACTCACAAAATGGGGAAATTGATGAGCAACTTTATTATGGTGGTTAAGAGCACAGTTACTGGAGCCAAACTGCATGGTTCAAAACCTACCTTGATTCTCTATGAATGTTACTTTGGCAACTTACTTCACCCTTTTGTGCCTTAGTTTCCTCATCTGCTAGTAAAAATTATAACATAAATACCTACCTTTAAGAATCAAATGATTGTTACAAGCATCAATGAGTAAATAAATGTCAAGAACTTAGAACCTAGAACATTGTCTGTGAGAAGTCAGTGAGAAAACATGAATGTGTAGTGCCTGACCTCTTAGCAAGCCCCTAGACAGTATTTCCTTCATGTACTCATCTACCAGACAGTATTTCCTTCATGTACTCATCTATATCAGGCACTTACTATACCCAAGGCAACAGAGTGAGGCCCAGGCAAATAGACTAATAAAAAGATCAACAAGTCACTTGCCCTCACTAATCACATTCTCATGAGAAAATGGAACAATAAACCCGTAAATAAATATACCACAAGATAGTAACAAGCATTTATTGGACAGCTCCTGTGGGTTGCCCATCTTCTAGGCCAAGGAAATGCACCCCTTACGGGCAAGTCGCTGCCCCCAAGGAGCTCTCAACTTAGGAGAGGGGCCAGGCTCTTCCCATTAAACCATGCCTCCAAGATATCAGAGTAAACTTTTAAAAAGCCATCTAAAGTTCCTAGGGCACCCAGGATGTCCCAGGACTTGGGTTTGTCTCACCCTAAAGTCCCTGGCTCTTTCCAGGACCCTTTGCAACCTGCTAGTAAACAGATCATTTCTACAAAGAGTGACAAGTACCAGAATGAGACCTGCAAATGCATTGGAAGTTTAATTTTTCCAGGTGTGCTTATTGCTTTTGTCACAGGCCCCCAGGCTTGAGTATGGGGCTCTCCTCAGGCAAAGGATGAGCTGGCCCAGGCACATCTGCAGCCAGCACCAGCATAGGCTGCTTTTCGTACTGGAACAGACTTGGAAAATACACACTTAAGATAAGCAGCTCGTTAAATTAGAAAGTAACATCATTAACAACTATGGAAGGTGGTTTTATATACCACAAATCTTAATTTTAGGCAAGTTAAAAACAACCAAAGTTGTCTTTCTAATAACAAAAAAAAACTATCTGTTGATTAAGTGAAAAGCAAATAACAATTAAGAAGCACATGGATTAAGTAAGTGATCCAACTCCCTCTATAAATTTATACATGGGAAATCTCAGGGGGAAAAAAAACTAAAATAAAAAAGACCTAACTGACTTCTGATAATCACTTTCTCTTTCAAGAGTTCATCATCCCCAAACCAATGTTACATGAAATGTTAAAGATCTTTAAAAATAAGGGGGAAGCCCCAGCCGGTTTGGCTCAGTAGATAGAATGTCGGCCTGTGAACTGAAAGGTCCCAGGTTCGATTCTGGTCAAGGGCACATGCCCAGGTTGTGGGCTTGATCCCCAGTGGTGGACTTGCAGGAGGCAGCTGATCCATGATTCTCTCCCATCGTGGATGTTTCTACCTCTCTCTCCCTCTTCCTCTCTGAAATCAATGAAAATATATTTTTAAAAAATATTAAAAATAAAAATAAGGGGGAAAAGATAAAAACATGAACAATAAAATGGCAATAAATACATATCTATCAACAAATAAATCTAAAAAAAAAACACACAAAATAAACAAACAAGCAGAACAGAAACAGACTCATAGATACACAGAACATTTTGATGGATGCCAGATGGGAAGGGTGTTGGGGGAATGGGTGAAAAAGGTGAAAGTATTAAGAAGTACATATTGGCAGTCACAAAATAGTCACAGGGATATAAAGTACAGCATAGGGGAATATAGTCAATAATATTCTAATAACTATGTATGGTGTCAGATGAGTGAGATTTATCAGGATGATCACTTGGTAAGTTAAATAATATCTAATCACTGGGGTACACACCTGAAACTAATCCTATATAATAAAAAGCTAATATGAAAATTGTCTCCTTGACCAGTAGTTCAACTGGGAGTTCAACCAGGGGGTGGTGCCAGCTGGCCAACCACCCATGGCCCCTCCCCCTGGCAGGCCTGGCCAGATCGGCCCCCATTGGGGCAGGCCAGCTGGACCTCATCTGTGCACAAATTCGTGCACCAGGTCTCTAGTTAATAATGTATGTCAACTGTAATTGAAAAATAAAAAATGATTTTAAAAAGGCAAACATTTTTAAAACAGAGATATTATAAATATTTTGTGGTAGGAAGTCTTCCCTTAAATGTAGTGCCTGATCTGCACCATGCCAAATAGTCTTTTAAAGAAGAAAGCTGTGCAAACAGCAGTGTTTTAATAGCCAACCATTGGTTCATCATTTAATTTTTTTAAAAAACGGTGTGGTACATTTATTGCATGGAATATTATATAACTTATCCTCTGAGACAGCATGGAGGGACCTGGAGAGTATTATACTAAGCGAAATAAGCTAGTCAGAGAGAGACAAATATCAGATGATCTCACTCATATGTGGAATCTAATGAACAAAATAAACTGATGAACAAAATAGATCCAGAGACATAGAAGCATGTAACAGACTGATGAATCTCAGAGGGAAGCGGGGAGTGGGGGGTGAGGGGGTGGGGAGAGATTAACCAAAGAACTTTCATGCATACATGCATAACCCATGGACCCAGACAATAGTGTGGTGAAGGCCTGGGGGAGGGGCAGTGGAAGGGTTGAGGGGTAAATGGGGGAAAAAAGAGGGACATCTGTAATACTTTCAACAATGAAGATAATTAAATTTTTTTTTTTCAATCAGATGGCCCCAAAGGGAGTTTCCCTTACAGAAAGCCCTCTGATTCACAGCTCAGGAGTAGGAATTCACACAGTTTCTAAGCTTGAGCAACCCTTAGAAAAGAAAGAGGGAAACAAAAATGTGAAAAATTATTCTTGCACACTCAATTAGAAAGCAGTGCAAAGCCTAGTGGGAAAATCTATAAGAGAATGGATTTGATAGTTGCATGGCAGCTAAGGTGCTTTAAAGTAAAGCTTCTCAGGCTACAAGGTGCAAAGGAATCACCTGGGAATCTTGTCAAATGCATATTCTGATTCCATAGGCTTGGGGTGGAGTCCGAGATGCAGCATTTCTCACAAGCGGCTGGTGGTCCCGGAAGCACACTGTGACCAGAAGCCTGTGAAGAACATGCAGCTGCTTATTGTATGGTCATATCCATTATTAAGTTCAAACACAATTTTGTGAATTAATATGAAGAATTCAGGCTTTTTTTTTTTTTTACCAATAAAAGGACTAGGAATTAATAGTTCATTTAATCAATATTATTGAGTTTACCATGTGCTAGGTTTTGTGGTAGGTACTATCTATTCAACAATGACTAAATACATGAGTGCCTCTGAAAAATCTACTGCTGACTGTTCCCCCAAGATAGTACATGGATTAAAGAACTTTCATAAATCAGTAATCAATAACCGTTCATAATTCACATGTCAAAATTAATCCATCATGTTCTTTGTGTTAACTTTTTTTTGACATAACATTTTTAGGAATCTCAACAGATTGTTTACATGTTGAAAATAATTGATAATTGAATCCAATGAACTAGCTTTGCTCTAGTTATTTTGTGTAAACTAATGATACAATTTTAAAGGTTCATATACATGGTATAGTTTACTATCAACTACATTATTGCAACTGTTGGCAGACTATATCTATTAAAATTAAAACAAATATGTATAGTCATGTAACAAGAACATTTTTACCTAATTTTGGCTGAGGATAGCCAAGTGTTCGAGATAAAGTCATGATTCTGCCTCAAACTTCTGTGTATAGTATAAACAATAGGACATGAGCATCAATTACTGTCCCAACAGCATATTCAATGGCAAACTATAATCTCCAACTAGGTTTTCAAATTCCATCAGGTTAGACATACCAGAAGAACAGATGACCTACCCAAGATGTTTTTGTTCACCCATTGGCAGCCCAAATGGATGACTCTACGCAGGAGAGCAAACACGGGAATGGCCATGTCTGAGTAGCGTGGTGGCAAATAGCTTGCGAAGCAAGGTGGAGTCTTTGCTTACTAGCTTTCACGTCTCCCAAAGATACCAGCAGGTGGCAGCATTCTTGCAGTTTGTGTAATCGTAGGATTGACGCCTAGGTTCTCTGAGGGAGGGCATCAGATTTGGAGGGGAGGGAGGTGACAACAATAAGGTGAGGGCAATCTGACTAAAATTATAATACAATTTTGAAAGTGAAACAAACCTGGTGTCATGAAGTGTTCTTTCAACAAAAATCTTGGCTAGTGGGAACAAACAGGTTATTGCAATTTTCAAACAACAGGCAGAAGGACACAAGGAAAGCATAGATTTTAATTGAGTGACATATGACTAACGTGTAGTTCCAGAACTTTCTCCATGAACAATTTGCTTCATACATCAGATGTGTGGAGGATCTGGCATGGTGCCAATTACAGAGTAAGAAAACTTAATAAATATTCATTTCCTTTTCATGACCTATTCCCACTACTAAGGGAGATTTGCCCCAGGGCTACTGTTACTTCACCAACCCCTAGGAGTTCTAGTTTTACTCCTCATACTTTTCCTACAGAAAAATTATCAAAAATATAATAGCCATGAATGTCTAATAAATAGCACACACCCCCACCTGGGAGACATATAGTTAGGAATAAAGTGTGGTGTGTGCGTTTGTTTTTTGTTTTTTTTTCTCTGAGCAAGGTTCAGACTAACAATAAATCTACAGAATAATTACAAGTGATTATTTTTCTAGTTGCCACGGCCCTAGATCAATGTTCAGTTTGAAAGTCTTCCTTTCTTACTACTAATTGGCCTTTCCATCCCTCCCCCATGCTGTCATACAGAAAGGTATTCACGATATGTACTCTTGTTTTAAATTATGAATAGATGAACTTAGAAAAAAGAAATTTTCTTAACTTAAAAAGCGTGACCTGTATTTATCCTGTTGACATACACTCTTAAAACTCGGATAATATACAGATTAAAAGTCCTACTATTCTTTTATTCTTACAAAATTCTACCTCATCATCATGTGTAATATTATTATTGGAAACAGACATAGATATTTTAAAGGCTAAAATTTATTCTGGGGTAATGGCTTCCCCTTTTCACACCTTGTGAATGCTGCATTTTCAGTGAACTAAAAATGAACAGTGAATCATGTGTGGTGTGGAATGACTCAAAATTCTAAAGAATAGACGTGTTGATTGCTATATATTATTTCCCAGAAAAAAAATGTGCTAGTTTGTGACCCAAACTGCTTTTTTAAAATCCACCAACTTCTACTTTATATACTAAGGTTTCGAAAGGGAAATTGAGAGCTAGAAGGGGTACATAAGAGATAATATAAAGCCATCATTTTTACGTAACAGATGAGAAAATTTAAAGAATTTAATTAAGAATATTTATATTTTTAAATTTTAAGAATGTTATTTTGAACTATTCATTGCTATATCCATATATATGATTATTATATATGTGAAAAATTTAAAGTATTTGGTTTTGAAGTCTTCCTTTTTTTTTAAGCAAAATTGCCCATTATGCTAACTATGAGTTGCATGTAGCAATATGTTTCATTCCTAGAGACTGCTGTTTCATGAGATTCTATCTGGCTCAGCCTGGCATACACTTCACTATAGTAAGCTCAAAAATTACAGTACCAACATCTATGTACTTGTGTAGTTTGAATGAAGGAGAAAATGCTTTCAGTGGTACTAGTATTTGCAAAAGCAAGAGGAAAAGAGATGAAAATGGAATGCATTTTTGTAACAACATGAAGTGCAAGCAAAACCCTCCTATGTCACATTAGAAATTAGTGGTAGAACAGTACTTGTATGTTTTGTCAGTAACTACAGGACTTTAGGGAACAGGTTTGATTTGCGAGGCTCGCCGGAGAGAGCGCGCTGCGCGCCCCGCTTCTGTGCAGCACCACTGGGCAGCCCAGAGGCCCACGCTGCGCCTGGCGCTCACTGCATCTCAGTGTGGGGACTTGGTGCTGTGACTCAGGTGGAGGGGGGCAGTGGGGCCCAAGGGCCCAGGTGCTGCCCAAGGCCTGGAGGTCAGCTGGGACCTGCCCTTTTACACCAGATGCTCACGCTTTGATCACAGGCCAGGCCTAGAGTCCACAGGCGTCCTCAAACTACGGCCCGCGGGCCACATGCCGAGGACATTTATCCGGCCCGCCGGGTGCCGCTGCCTGTCCTGCTTAGCAGCCGACTCGTCCCGGGCCCGCAGTGTGCATAGGAATTTGTTCATAATTTTTTTTAAAAACTATAGTCCGGCCCTCCAACGGTCTGAGGGACAGTGAACTGGCCCCCTATTTAAAAAGTTTGAGGACCCCTGGTCCACACCCATGCCAGAATTTCATGCACCAGGCCTCTAGTTCAGATATAAGAAACTTAACCCCCTATTCACATAAGTATATGTGGTCTACGATTTTAAATAATATGATTATTTTTCAGATTAATTCAGGTGCTCTATCAGATTATAAATCCCCCATCAAAACTCAGACTGGCACTATACTATTGGCTCTCCCAAATAGTCTGGCTTGAGGACTGCAGGTCATGGGACTTCTCAGCCTTCATAATTGCATGTGCAATATTATATATAGATATGTGCAATATTATATATAGATATGTATAATATTGGTTTGGTTTCTCTGAAGAACCCTGGCTAATACACCTAGTTTTATGTTTGAATTATTTCATACATATTATGTCTTTTTATGTGAATATTATGTCTTTTTATAGTATATCTTACACATTTTTAAATTTTTATTTACTTCACATATGTTTTCAAGTAATTTTTAAACAAAAAAGCATGTGGATGATGTGTTTTCTGAGCCATTATATACATTTTTAAGTGTCCTCCTATTGTCTTTGCAAATAAGCAAAAACTTAAGTAGATGTAGAATTAATGAGGCAGAATTATATCCCTTTAAAATTCTGTAGAAAAGATTCCATTGTAAATTGATATTTACTACTGTGAAAGAAAATTGACTTTTGTTTCATAGGTAACAGAATACTTATTTATTTTCAAATGATTATTTTAAATTCTTTTTCTTTATCCTTAAAGTGGAAGTTTTTGTCAAGATATGCTTCTCTCTCTGCTAATTTTCTTTGTAATGTGGTCTTTTAAGCCAATACAATGTCAGGGTTTCTTTTATTTGGTCAGAAAACCATTTGTTGGTTGCTTAGTTGATTGTTTATTTTTCATTTTTAATCTTTAATTTTTGCTTCTGATTTTCTACTCTGGAAATTCATATTTTAAACATGGATCATTGTTCTCTGTCTTCTATGCCTACTATCTTCTCTTCTATATTTTTTATTCTGCCCTTGTAGTGTGGGAAAGTTTTTTCAAGAAACTCTGCTATGCTACGTCATTGATTAATTTTGTTGCTGTTGTTAAATCAAGTCTGACCTTACAGAATGCATTGTTGATTTTAAATCTATGGATTTTTCATCTTCTTGACAATTTCCTCATCTCACGCAGCTGATTTTATCTCCAGCATGTTTCTCCACCAGCACATTTTATACTGTCTCTGTAAGCTAATTTGTATTCTCTTCTTTAGATTTATGTTGCAATTTCTCTTTTTTAAATTATTGTTTGATTGATTTGAGAGACAGCGAGAAACATCAATTTATTGTTCCACTTATGCATTCATTGTGGATTCTTGTGTGTGCCCTGACTGAGGATGGAACCACAGCCTCGGTGCATCAGGCTGATGCTTAGTCTAACCAACTGAGCTACCCAGCCAGGGCTTATGTTGCAATTTTATAAAGACTATCCTTCCTGGCATTCAATGACTATGCCAAAAAGTTTTCCAAAACATTCTCCTGGTTCTAGCAGTAAATTGTTTTCAAAATATGCAATCCCTCTGAAACTTCAGACAAAAATTGGCTTCTTCTTTTCATTAAAAAAACACAACTCATCGTTTTTCTTTCCTCTCTGATTCCATTGAACAAGGAGAAATTTTTTCCAGTTCTTATTAATTCCAACAGTCAGAGTCTTATTTGTCCATGATCCTATCTCAGTCTCTTTCGGGAGGCAACTTGATATCTGAATATACTCGTTTCTTCTTCTTATCTCAAAGGCTTCAGTTGGGGGTCTTTGCAGTCCCAGACTGCCAATTTCTTTGACCCTTTCCTCCCAGAAAGTATACAAAATCCATAGCCCAAAGCTCTCCCAATATCTATCCTAACTCCTCTTGTCTCAGAACTATATTTCCCTGTATACAATGAGCCATGTTCTTCTCACTCCCCCTTGGCCTACTACCACAGTCACAAAAGTCCACATATCCTGACTTGTTGTTTCTAAGTGGTTATATAAAGGTTGCAATTTGAAAACAAACATATAAAAACCAAGTAGAACAGGAAGGAGGTTGGGATTGGAGTAAGAACAATTCTCTGAATGCCACCAAAACCATACCTGGGTTATAGTGGGACTGTGCTCCTCACCTTTTATCCATTGACACAGAAGACCTACCAGTAACCTTTTGCTTTTTGAGAGGGGAGCAGAGAGTAGCTTTCTCCACCTACTCTCAAGGTTGTAAGTTTATTCCTTTCCAAGAGGAAAAAGAACAAAAATGAAAATAAACCACCCACATTGGCCATGAATTTCAAGCATGACTGACAGGTCTGATTATTCTTTGATTAACTAACCTAAAAAGCTGGCAGGCTTAGTTTTCACTGCTGTGTGTTTTCATCCTTTTCTGTGTCTTCCTAAATATTGTTGTAAGGAATTCAGTTACTGGAACAGTACCTGCTAGCCAGATGCCATTTAAATTTAAGACTCTAGTTCAATATTTAAAGTAATGCTAAATAATTGACTTATTTTATTTCTTTTTCTTGTTGTCATTGTTGTTGTAGAACAATAATAATAGCTACCAATTGCTGAATGTTTTTTATCCGGCAGGCACTGGGGTGGGCACTTTACATAAACTTTTTCTAATTCTCATGACACTAAGAGATAATTACAACTAATTTCACTTTTCATAAAAAAAATTACATTCAATAAGTTTAAGTAACTTGCCTAAATTATCCTGCTCATAAGTTGTAACACAAAGGTTCATAATCAGATGCCTTTGGTTCCATGATGATGTGTCACCTAGCAAAGGATCCTGTCATATGAACACAACTACTGCCACTACAATTGAGCTTTCTCCGGGATGTACATTTTAGTATAACAAACATTTGTATGTAAGCCTGCACAAACTGCCAACAAATCTCAAAAGTCCATATATCCTGTCTTGTTGTTTCTAAGTGGTTATATAAAGATTGCAGTTTCAAAATGAATATATAAAAAACAAGACGGAATGGAAGGAGGTTGGGATCAGAGTAGGAACAATTCTCTGAATGCCTCAAAAATAATACCTGGGTTATAGTGAGACAAATATATATGGGGAAAAACAAGAAAGGAATTGATAGTACAACTAAGTCAGGTAATTTAACACAAAGTTTTTGACCCAGCATTGATGGCTGCATAGAGATATATTTGATCTAAGTCTGTGATGCTGGTTCTGATGGTAGAGATAGCATTTTTTCAATGCATCACGTCATTAAATGATTTATTTCCTATATTCAACTTCCTTCAGCAAGATTTAAGCTTGTTGATAAAAAAAAAAATGCTAACTGAGGGAGTATGGTTTACTCTTCATAGTCTTTCAGTTGAAAGCCAGATTTAGAATTATTGGAAATGGATGATTGAGTTAGTTTTGTAAAATTATGAAAGAAATTATTCTATAAAATAACTGATTTTAAAAGAGTATCTCTTTAACTCTTAACCACTTCATTGTTATTCATATTTAGAAATCTAATCTCTGAATAACCTCTATAGTATTGTTGTAAGAGTTTGAATTCCAACCTTAAAAATACCATTAGTGCTTTTTAAGAGGGAGGCTGGAAATAAATATTCCACTTAAAATGAGTGCCAACATATGTTTTTTACAGTCACAGTTGCTTGCAGTGTGGCAGGTGTTTAGGAATAGAAGGTATCTTAACTGGTAAAAGCCTCTCTTTTCACTCATGACAAAACTATAATCCAAAGGGGTCTAATAGATATATCAGGAAGAATATGTGGATATTACCACAGACCCTGGAAACATCAAAAGATAATAAGGGGACAACTCTATACACATAAATTTAAAATCTTAGGCACAATAGACCAATTCCATGGAAAATATAAATTATTATAACTCACCCAGTATGAAATAGTTGAATAGTCCTATAAGTATTAATGAAATTCAATTCATAATATTAAAGCTTTCAAAACAGAAATCTCCATGCTCAGAGGATTTCTCTGTAGAATTACACAATTTTTTCAGAAAATAGAAGAGAAAGGAGTGCTTCCTAATTCATCTTATGAAGCTAGTAATTCTCTGATGCAAAAACCAGGCAAAGACAGTACAAAAAAAGAAACTATAGATGAATATCATCAATAGAGATGTGAGAATTTTAGCAAATAGATTTAGCAATATCTAAAGAAAGTTAGACACCACTACCATGAGGGATTTATTTCTAGGATCCAAGTCTGCTTCAACATTTAAAAATTAATCAATAGTCCTGGATGGGTAGCTCAATTGGTTGGAGTGTCATCCTGATACACCAAGGTTGTGGGTTCGATCCCCAGTCAGGGCACATACAAGAATCAAGAATCAATCAATGAATGCATAAATAAGTAAAACAACAAATCTCTCTCTCTCTCTCTCTCTCTCTCTCTCTCTCTCTCTCTCTCTCTCTCTTCTCTCTCTCTCTTTTTCCCCTTCCTCTCTTTCGAAATCAATTTAAAAAATTAAAAGAAATCCAATCAATATAATTTACCAAGCAAAATTCAACATCCATTCATGCTAAAAACAAGCAAGCAAACAAACACCTCTCAGAAATAAAAGTAGAGAAAAACTTACTCAACTTAATAAAGAGCATCTATTTTTAAAAACCTACAACTCCCATTATATTTAATGGTGAAAGATTAAATGATTTCTTCCTAAGAGCAGGAGCAAGGCAAGGATCCCACTCACACCACTTTTTTTTCCACATAGTGCTATGAGTTCTCGCTGGTGTAGGAAAAAAAAAAAAAGGCCTGAAAGGCAGAAATAAAACTGTCCCTATATATAGACAACAAGATTGTTTACATAGAAAATCCCAAGAAATCTACAAAAGAACTCCTGGAACTAATAAGTGAGTTCAGCCAAGTCACAGGATACAAGATATACTTTTAAAAATTAAATGTATTTTTATATACTAGCAATGAACACTGAAATTAAAAATATAAAACCATTGGTAAACACACAAAAATAAAATACATGTAAACCTAATAAAACATGTACAGGATGTGTATGCTTAAAACTACAAAATTCTGATGAAAGAAATCAAAGAAGAGGTAATAAATAGAAATAGAGGTAATAAATATGTGTGCATGTATTGTAAGACTCAATATAGTACACATGTCAATTCTCTTCAAATTAATACACAAGTTTAATGCAATTCCCAACAAAAGTTTCAGTAGGTCTAGACAGAATTATCCTAAAATGGAATGGAATGACAAAGGAACTTGAATAGCAACCAATCAATGTGTGTCTCTCACCTTGATGTTTCATTCTCTTTCTCCCCCTCCCTCTCTTCCACTTTCTCTAAAAATCAATGGAAAGCCAATTAAGCCTCAGGTGAGGATTAATAAAAAACAAACAAACAAAAAACAAGTTGGATTTTCCCCAAGAATACAAGGTTCATTTAACATTCAAAAATCAATCAATGTATTTCAATACAGGGGTAAACAAAAGTAGGTTGGTTTTCCTACTTTATTCTTTTTTTTCCCCAAAATTTAAGGCTTCAAATTGCAAAAGTTCTAGAAGAAATCATAGGGGAAATCTTTGTGAGTTTAAATTAGGCAAAAAGTATTTAGACACAACACTAAAAATACAATAAAATAAAAATTGATAAAGTAAACTTCATCAAAGTTAGAACCTTCTGCTCTTTAAGAGGATGAAAAGACAAGCTTTACAGACTGGAAGGAAATATTTGTAAATTACATATTTGATAAAAGACTTTTATCCAGAATATTAAAAAAACACTAAAATTTAATAATAAATTAAACACCCTACTAAAAATGGACAGAATATTTGAGCATATATTTCACCAAATGGCAAATAGGCATATGAAAACAAGGTAATGCAAAAGAAATCACAATGAGATACCACAAAACATACAAATTAGTATGATTAAAATGAAAAAGACTGCTATACCAAATGTTACAAAAACATGGTAGAACTAGAACTCCTATAAGCTACTGATAGGAATATAAAATGATACAACCTCTTTGGGAGAATAGTTTACCATTTCTTGAAAAGTTATACATGTGCTAACCATATGCTCCAGCCATTTCACTCCTGGACGTTTACCCATGAGAAAAGAAAATATATGTCTATACAAACAGTTATACACAAATGTTTTAACAACTTTATTTGTATAGCCCCAATCTGGAAACAGCCCAAATGTCTACCAATAGAGGAATAAATAAATAAGTTGTAATCTATCCATACAACAGAATCCTACTCAACTGTAACAGAACTGAACTGTTGATACATACAACATGGATGAATCTCAAAGTAATCATGCTGAATGAAAGAAGCCAGTTAAAAAAGAGTTCATATTTAATGATTCCATTTACATAAAACTCTAGGAAATACAAATGAGTCTATAGTGATGGAAAGTAGATCAGAGGTTACTTAGGAATGGGCTGGGTGAGAATGAAGGACTACAGAAGGCCATGAAGAAATTTTTGGGGGAAGGGAATGTGGGCATGACTCAATTCTGACTAATGAGAATCAAATAAAATTTTGCTGAAAGCTTCTGGGAAATTTCTTCTTTGATCTTAAAAGAGAGCCATACATAAGAAGATATCTTCCCCACCCCACTCCCCTCTTTCAAGGTCTCAATGTGACAAAGAAAGTATGTTGTCCAGTGTACAGCTGGAAGCCATCTTTTGACCAGGGGGAAAGCCAGCATGAGAATATTGCTAACACAGAGACAGAAAAGCAAAAACAAATATCTCTGAGAGAAAGAGTCAAAGTCCTAATTGCACTGAATCTAAAGTCCTCTTAATCTAAGGATTTTCAACTACATGACCTAATCTTATTCCATAATCATTAAATCATTTTGAGTCAAAATTCTATACCTTGCAGTGAAAAACACCCTAACCAAGATAAGAATATTCTCATTTGAGAATTATATTAACAATTTATAATGTGCAATCGGAATGAAATTCTATTTCTGATATGTTATTAAATTACCTATTTTTTAAAAAACATAGTCTATGTATATCTATAGTGTATAATGTTTATAGTTGCCACAATATAGGAGACATTAGATGTATATATCCTCCTATCGTCTCTTTTTTCTTCTTTGGATGATAGCACTCCAATGTTCCCCTAGCAAGCTACCTCTCTGGCACGCCTTAGTTCATGTCTTTCAGATGAGACGTACTCTCTGTGTCAGTAAGAGTGGAATGTGATTCTAAGAGCATTGTGAGGAGGTGGCCAACTGAGGACTGAAGTTCCCTTCCCAACCCCCTCTCCACTATTTCCCCAAACAACAAGAAAACGGGGCAGGTAGGTGGGGGCATCTGGGTGGGGCACTAGAGGTCATAGGTTCCAGGCTCTTCAAAAGAAAAGACACATTGTTGCTCTCATTCGTTTTGGGCATGCAAAAAGCAAAAATCTGAATTTCATGGTTCCCGTGGAAAGCTAGTTGCAGGGAACCTATACATACCTTTAGGAAATAGCTACACTTGTTCGTTTATGTGTGTGTTTGTTTGTTTGTTTTCTAGGAGGGTTAACCTAACCCAACTGGTGACAGATGATAAGGAGGAAAGCAGCACCCATGGGATGAGTTGCTCCTAGCCCCTGAGGCTAGGAAAGAGCCCTCACTTGCATGCAGGGAGATCTGGGGCTGAAAAGACTTCCTTCCAAAGCTCCAGCTGGATGTTGACAGATGCCAGTTGGCTCAGCCCTAGCTCACAGGAGTAGAAACTTTCCCCTTTACAGATCTTCCATTGCATAAAAGACCCTAACTACTTACCCTGTAATTGTAGGTCAGTATACAAAGAGCCTGAAGTCTGAGCAGGAAGTGGAAAATAACAACTTGCCCTTGAGTACCAGCAAGGCAGAAAGAAAAACCAAGATAAACACTTCAGACAGGTGTTTCATTGAAACAGGACTGCTGGAAGAGTCAAATGAAAACTTTTTTTAGTAATAAAATTACTCAAGATATAATTAAAGTTCAAGAAACAGTTAAATATGTGATAGATACTAAAACTACAGGAAAAAATTCCATGTTTTTCTCAGTGTGCCCTTTCTGATTAAAATGAAATAACTGATGGAAATAATTAATTGAAATGCTGCATAACATATTTGAAAGCTATTGCATTGCTAAGGTTGCATGGAAGTCAAGAATTCACACATTCCTAAAACTGAAAGCAAAAATCTGTATATATAAAAGCCAAGCAACCTAAACAACAGAACCGAAACGACCTGAATGACCAGTCACTATTTCATGCACTGCGGCGGCCAACCAGCCCAATCGGAGCCTGATCGGGCCCCCCCCCAACCTCTCACGGCCCCTCCCCTGCATCGGCCTGGCCCCTCCCACCCCAATCAGAGGTGGGGCCAGCCGGCCAACTGCCCGCAGCCCCTCCCCCTGGGGGCGGGCCAGCCAGACCCCACCCATGCACAAATTTGTGCACCGGGCCTCCAATAATTTAATAATAATAATGACAACTAGAGGTTGCTTGTCTAAACTTTGTCACTGTGTAAAAAGAGAAGAAACTCTCTCTTTTTTTTTTAAATATATTTTATTGATTTTTTACAGAGAGGAAGAGAGAGAGATAGAGAGTTAGAAACATGGATGAGAGAGAAACATCGATCAGCTGCCTCCTGCACACCCCCCACTGGGGATGTGCCTGCAACCAAGGTACATGCCCTTCACCGGAATCGAACCCTTGACCATTCAGTCCGCAGGCCGACGCTCTATCCACTGAGCCAAACCGGTTTCGGCAAGAAACTCTCTCTTGAGAATTCATAATCATTCACACTATACGTGGAGGTCAAAATCTGTCAAGTATGGAATTTAATTTAATTGGAAGTGTTCCCAAGTTAATAATGAACCCAGCGTATAGGCCAAAAGAAACATAAATATTCTTTGGAGTACTCAGTTTCAACCCAAGTTTCAAAGAATTTCCAAAGATAAAGTTTCAGGAAATGTAAATAATTTATTATTTTAAATGCAGTTAATGTATTAAATAGCAAATGAGATGTAAGGAGAGAATTGTTGAACTGGAAGGTAAATCTGAAAAGAGAATTAGTAAATTGGAAGATAAATTTAAAGAAATTATCTAGAATGCAATCCAAAGAGATATTGAGACATAAAAGTTACAGTAATAACTTTTATAATAGTAATTATTGTATTATTAGTAGTAATAACTAGTACTACCTAATTAAAATTCCAGAAGAAAAGACTAGAAAAAATGGAGGAGAAGCAATAGTGAAAAAGATAATGGACCAGAGTTTTTCCAGAATCGTTGAAATATTTTAATACTGAGATTCAGGAAACCCTATTAGAAAAAAGAATAAACGCCAACTAGGGCGTGTAAAAATAGAGCAAATCTACATTCACCACAAGAAAATCAGGATAAGAAAGAAATCAGAAAAGCAGCAACTAGGGTGGTCTAGGCTGACTTCTTAAAAGCAACAATGAAAATTAAAGAGAGCAGAATGAAATCTTTAATATGTAAACAAAAGTAACTCCAACTCTAGAATTACATAGTCAATTAGACAATTTCTTAAGAACAGCAATAAAATATAGATATGTATAACTAAATGACACACAAAAAAAACCCTCAAATATAAGATTTGCTACTTGAATATAGCCAGATTGCACTATGGGGAAAAAAAGGTGACTCATAATGATGTTTCTAGGCATTACACCATTCTATGCCCCACAGCCTCTCTTTGCCCCTGTAAGAATGAATTAGCTACCGAATGAGCCTACATGCACCACATAAGTTGACCATTTGAGTTCTTTTTAAAAAAATTATAGTTCTTTTGGATTAACATTCTCTTCTGGATACTCTGCATTTGCTCCTCCAGGTCCACTCCCCGCTTCTCTCCATTCTGCTTTGTGCCTCTGGCTTCCGTTTGTGTCCTCTTACTGGGAAACCCTGGAGATGTGAATGGTTGGGGGAAGAGGTTGGGTAATATATTCCATTGGCTCCCTCCCTGCCATGTGGTAAGTTGTCCATGGTAAGTTTCTCTACTGAAGTGCTCAGCTGTTTTCTAAAACTCTTCTCCGACAGCTATGAGCTCCGTCTTGGTTCCAGGCACCATTCTCCCTCCTTGGCCCTTCAGGCCTGGGCGTGGCAAAGGCTCCCTGCTCTTGCCATCCTTGAGATGCTTTGCATGCCTTATTGGTGTCTCTCAATGCTGGCCCCACTCCCCTAAATAATTCCTTCATTAAAGTCTTGTTACTGACTGTTGAGGATGCCATCTGTTTTCTGTCCACACTCTGATTCACAGAGTAAATTCAGCTAGTTTTTATTTATTAACTTTTCTATTTATATGCTTTACTTTTTAAATGTTATGACATTATATTTTGAAATTTTCTCATTTTTACATTCAAAATTAAACACTAACTCAACTCAGATCTAATGACATCTGTTGGCAACTGTGCGCGCGCTCACACACACACACACACACACACACACACACAGTCAGAATAGTTTAGCTGTTAAGACTGTAAGAGCAGTTAAATCAACTTCTTTGCATGAAATGAGTATAATTTTAAACCATACTGAAACTGAAATTTTAAAAAGTTGTTGAAACAGTGTAATAGTCAACAGATGAACACCATTGTTCAAATTTATAAAAGTCCCAAAAAAGTTTTCTTAGTCTTGCTGCCAATATGATGAATGGAGATCTGCTAAAATGGTTATTATTACAACGCGTTCTTTCAGATATCTAATAAAAGCTTGTCAGGAGGTATATGTATGAAAAAGCATTTTTATTCTATTAAATACATATAGATACAGGGTGGGAAAAGGTAGGTTTACTGTTGTAATACAAATAAATAAACAATTATTAAATAATAATAAAAGAATAAACTCTGCATTTTTTGTGTTTTTTAAATATTTTTTTATTGATTTCAGAGAGGAAGGGAGAAGGAGAGACAGAAACATCAATAATGAGAACCATTCATCAGCTGCCTCCTGCACACCTCCTACTGGGGATTGAGCCTGCAACCTTGACCGAAATCAAACCTGGGACCTTTCAGTCTGCACACTGACGCACTATCCACTGAGCCAAACCAGCTAGGGCAAACTCTGTGTTTTGCATACTCACAACTGCATATTTAGTTTTCCCCACCTCTCTCCACACACAGATACAGTGTGTCCCAAAAAAATGTATACACATTTTGAATCCTATATAATAAAAGGTTAATATGCAAATTGTCCCCTCAGGAGTTCAACCACTCGCTATGACGTGCACTGACCACCAGGGGGCGGTGCAGAACGAAGGAAGGCCCTGGCTGGCAGCCAGCAGCTGGGAGAAGGAAGGCCCTGATTGGCCCTGATCACCAGCCAGGCCTAGGGACTCCACCTGTGCATAAATTTTGTGTACTGGACCTGTAGTATAATTATAAAGGCAGTGTTTGTTAAAATACATTTTATTTTCATTTAACAGCTATCAGCTGTTAAAGTGTTTATATATATCAGATCATCACTTATAAATAGCTTTGACAGCCATATATGGAACTTTTCCAAAGACAGAAACACCCTCCATAAAAACAAGTAATTGGTAGCTGTCTCAGTGGGATGCCTACTAACCAGTCTGATTTCAGTCAAATCACTTTTGTTGACTTCATCTGGCTTAACCCATCACCCTGGTTACTGAGGACTGAGGGTTTCCTGAACAAAGTGATTTCTGTACTAAAATCGGAAGAGTCTTGGGTAAAATGGGATGAGTTGCTGTCTTCATGAAAATCAGTAGAAGATATGCCTGTTATGGGTTGTTTTGTGTCATCCCAAAATTCACGTGTTGAATTTCTAACCCCAGCAGCTCAGAATGTGACTATATTTGGAGATAAGGTCTTTAAAGAGATAATTAAATTAAAATGAAGTCATTAGAGCAGGGGTGGGCAAACTTTTTGACTCGAGGGCCACAATGGGTTCTTAAACTGGACCGGAGGGCCGGAACAAAAGCATGGATGGAGTGTTTGTGTGAACTAATATAAATTCAAAGTAAAGGAGCGGAGGGGAGAGCAAGAGAACCCTCCGCTCTTTCGGCTCCGCGGGCCGGATAGAACAGCCGAACGGGCCGGATCCGGCCCGCGGGCCGTAGTTTGCCCACGGCTGCATTAGAGTCATTGGCCGATATCCTTAGGAGAAGGGGAGATTAGAACACAGACATGCTGAGGAACCCATGTGAAAACACAGGGAGATGATCACCCACAAGCCAAGGAGAGCGGTCTCAGAAGGAATCAACCCAGCAGACACCTTGTCCGCAGACTCACAACCTCCATAATCATGAGAAAAATCAGTTCCTATTGTTTAAGCCATCCAGCCTATGGTGTGTTGTGGTGGCAGCCCTACCAAACTAATATACTCTCTAACAGTTATTTTCAGTTTTGGTTTAGTGCATTTCAGCTGATGATGAGAACTGAATTTCCTCTTCCTCAGAGCTTTTCTTCTCTTCCTTCTTCCTCCTCACTTCTCACACAGGAAGAATTTCTTCATCTAGACTGTGATCTCCACATCCCACTTCTCTTTCCTTCTGACACCTTACTCGTTTACTAATAATTCTCCTTCTCTTAGTAATTCAATCAGCTCATTAAACTCTCACCACCCTTCCAAACTTCCTTTACACCTGGCACTCCATTAATGTTAGTCAAATAAATGAAGAATCACACCAGCTTCTCTTCCTCCCTTCTCACTCTGAACTTTCTGTGAGGTTCTTTTGCATTGACTGCCTTCCCTTTTCCATTTCACATTCACTTGTAAGCCCCTGTAATATGGTTTGTGACTCTTACCATTATATTGAAGCTCCCGAAAAGTAACTTAGGACCACAGGCATTGCTATCAGTGCCATTTTGAAAATGAAGAGTTTCCTTTTCTTCCAGAGTGAGTAGGGTGAGCAGAGTGCAGAGTGACTTCTTTTCTTAGCTGCACACCGTCCCCTGCAGCTATGGTTGGAATTTCATAATTCCCTAATTCAACTGTCTCTTCTCATCTGCACCTTTTAGAAATGGTTTGCCATATTTGGCACCATCAAACACACTCTAGCATTTCAAACTCTCTTTGATTTTCTAAGCCTTCCTCCTGCCTTTGATGGTACCTAGGAGCCTTAAGCATCTCTCCCCACAACACACACACACACACACACACACACACACACACACACACACACACACACACATATCTCAGCAATAAAGTTATTCTGTTCTTGGTCCTCTTCTCTTCCAAACCATGGTCACTAATGTTTTAGAAATACCCTCATGACAACTACCACATCTTTGCAGTTATCTCTCAATTTAGATCTCCAGGCTTATGTCTCTCTGAGCATCAAGCTTGAATTTCCAATTGAACATGAGCCATTTCATCTCATTGAGCCTGTCATACTTCACATGTCAAAAACTGAATACATCATATTCCCACAGATTCTTTCTCAGTTATGATACTATCATTCTAAAAAAACATCATACACTAGAAAACTCAGAGCTAGTTATCTCTCTTTTTTAAAATATATTTTATTGATTTTTTACAGAGAGGAAAAGAGAGGGATAGAGAGTTAGAAATATCGATGAGAGAGAAACATCAATCAGCTGCCTGCTGCACACTTCCTACTGGGGATGTGCCCGCAACCAAGGTACATGCCCCTGACTGGAATCGAACCTGGGACCCTTCAGTCGGCAGGCTGACGCTCTATCCATTGAGCCAAACCGGTTAGGGCATAGAGCTAATTCTCTCTTACCCTTCCTTTCACTCAGTCTGCATATATAAACTGTAAACATGTCCTACTGACTCTTTCTTACCTGAGTAGTGTATTTATTTAGGATATATTTTGCTACAAAGTGTTTTGTTTTGCTTAGTTATATTGTTGGTAAATTCCAAGACAATTATTGTCTAGACACAGCAAAGGAATATTATTTTGTGATTCCCATTAAGAGGAAAACAATGGATACTCCATCCTTTCTTTACTGCCTCCAAGTAAAGGATAAATTCCAGGACTTTCATACCTTCCACAAACCACAACATATCTCCAACCATCTTCATTTTAGCCTCCTGCATGTAGGTGTCAAGTTGACCTAGGTCAAATCCTGGTTCTCCCATCCTCTCTCCTTCTTCCTAAATCTTCCCATGTATGGGATATGCTTCTATGGCGAATTCTTTGGTGAAATAATATGTATTTCCCCTCTTTCCATCAGGCCCTTAGTTTACATTTGTTTAAAAAAAGAACAATTGGTCCTTTTGAACATTTTTTTTATTATTATTTACTAGAGGCCTGGTGCACGAAATTCGTGCATGGGGGGTGGAGGGGTGTCCCTCAGCCCAGCCTGCACCCTCTCCAATGTGGGACCCCTCGAGGGATGGCCGACTGCCAGTTTAGGCCCGATCCCAGTAGGATTGAGCCTAAACGGGCAGTTGGACATCCCTCTCACAATCCAGGACTACTGGCTCCCAACTGCTTGCCTGCCTGCCTTCCTGATTGCCCCAACCGCTTCTGCCCGCCAGCCTGATCACCCCCTAACCACTCCCCTGCCAGCCTGATTGATGCCTAGCTGCTCCCCTGCCAGCCTGGTCACCCATAACTGCCCTCCCCTGCAGGCCTGGGTCCCCCCCAACTGCTCTCTCCTGCAGGCCTGGGTCCCACCCAACTGCCCTTCCCTGCAGGCCCAGTTGCACCCAACTTCCCTCCTCTGCCGGCCTGGTCACCCCTAACTGTCCTCCCCAGAAGGCTTGATCACCCCCAACTGCCCTCCCTTGCAGGCCTGGTCCCTCCCAACTGCCCTCCCCTGCTGGTCTGATCACCCACAACTGCCCTCCCTTGCAGGCCTGGTCCCTCCCAATTGCCCTCCCCTGCTGGTCATCTGTGGTGGCCATCTTGTGTCCACATGGGGGCAGTCATCGTTGACCACAGGGGGGCAGCCATCTTGTATGTTTGAGTGATAGTCATTTGCATATTATTCTTTTATCAGATAGGATAGAGGCCTGGTGCATGGGTGGGGGCCAGCTTGTTTGCCCTGAAGGGTGTCTTGGACCAGGGTGGGAGTTCCCTTGGGGCGTGGGGTGGCCTGGGTGAGGAGCCTGTGGTGGTTTGCAGGCTGGCCACGCCCCCTGGCAACCCAAGCGGAGGCCCTGGCATTTGGGATTTATTTATCTTCTACAATTGAAACTTTGTAGCCTGGAGCGGAGCCAAGCCTTCTGCTCGCTCCGTGGTGGCAGCCATTTCTGTTGGGATTTATTTATCTTCTATAATTGAAACTTTGTAGCCTTAAGCAGAGGCCTAGGCAGGCCAGGGCTCCAGAAGCTTGGCTTCCTCCATCGCCACAGGCAACCCTAGCCTCCTGCTCTCTCCAGCTCCGTGGCTGCTGCCATTTTTGTTGGGATTTATGTACCTTCTATCATTGAAACTTTGTAGCATTGAGTGGAGGCCTAGGCCGGCAATGGCAGGTGGAAAGCTTGGCTTCCTCCATTGCCGGGGAAATCCAAGCCTCCTTCCTGCTCTCTCTGTGGCTCAGCCATCTTGGTTGGGTTTATTTGCATATGTGCTCCTGATTGGCTGGTATGCTTGGCTTGTGGGCGTGGCTGGTGGGTATAGCGGAGGTATGGTCAATTTGCATATTACTCTTTTATTAGATAGGATTTACCATTTCAACATCCACAAAACTGTCTTCTTCATCACGTTTTTCCTTAGAGAAACAACAGTCTTAATAATAATAAGCAACATAAATGTGAGTTTCCTGAGCATTTGGCACCTTGGTCAGTACTTCATGTACATTATCTCATTTGCACCTTACAATTCCACTATGAAGTGGGCATAGTCAGCATCCTATTTTACAGATGAGAAAAAGAAGGCCAGCACAGTTAGGTCCCTTGTCCAGGGTCACACAGCTATCGAGGGCTGCTATAACAGAATCACACAATATGCTGGCTTATGAACAACAGAATAGGAATGAACTCTTTTCTGTGAAGGGCACAGTCAGGGACTGGCTTCAGATCTGACAGTAACACTTAATTTCACAATCTAGAAGCTTAGCCAGCAGCCATAATGCAAGCACCGTGGTCTCTCTCCCTACTTATGCCTAAGCATTTGGTTTAACCTCCATGAAGGCATGCTGCCCAGTACTAGAATTACATGCACTCCTTTGTGTTTTGTGAATTCTTTGAAGACAGTGATGGTAGTGCATAAATATTCTTTGGAACTGATAGAAAAGATGCTAGTATCTACTAGTGTAAGACCAGTGATGTCTCATTTCAGTATGTTCATTTCCCAAGGAATAAAGTTCTGGATTCTCTGTGTAATCTTAAGAGGAAGATGATTTCTTTGTCCTCTTCTGTTGGTTTTACTGTTGCTGCTATGATTCATTGCACAGGTCGCTTTTGTCCTGGATCTTATATAAGGGGTCATTCTTTCTGGCTTTGATCTTATGAATAGAGATTACATCTTTTCTTTTGTAACTCTTTATATAGGCTAAACTGAATGCTCCCTCAATAAGAACTGCTAACTGCAAACAGGAGACAAAATATGACAAGCACTTTAATGGGAGTGTAATGAAATACTCTACTGTCAGCAAGGAGAGATGCTACAAGGATAAGTGTGTATCCCAGTGGTCAACAGTGCAAGCATTTATGTCCCTTAAAGCTATGAGGAAATTAATTTCAAGTTTTTTTCTTAGAATAACTGTTTACATTTGTATAGACCTTTTAAATTCTTTCTCATTTGCCTCAACTTTGTGAGATAGGATTGTTATAATGTAATATATATACATCATACAACATATATATGCATATATAATATCTTAATCTGCTAACTTGGGCTGCTATATCAAAATACAAGAGATCTGGTGGCTTATAAACAACAGAAATTGATTTCTCACTGTTCTGGATTCTGAAAGCCTGAGATCAGGTGCCAGATTGGTCTGGTGAGAGCCCTCTTCCAGCTTACAGACTTTTCATTGTATCCTCATATGGTAGAGGGAAGTGCTGGCTCTCTTAAGTCTCTTTTATAAGAGCACTAATCCCAATTATGAGGGCTCAGCCTTCATGAAATAATCACCTCCCAAAAGCCCTACCTCTTAACACCATCACCTTAGGGTGGCTGGAATTCAGTATATGAATTTGGGGGGGATGCAAACACTTAGACCACAGCAATACAAAATATAAAATGTAAAACATTATTTAAAGCTATTATACAGCTTATAATACAAGTTATAATTTTATGCTTATTTTATAGGCAAAGAAACTAAATTCATACAGAGTACTACAGAGGGACCAATCAGAAATGAAGAGTACAATATCTGAAATAAAGATTACACTGGGAAGAATAAACATTAGATTGGTTGAAGCAGTGGATCAGATCAGTGATTTGGAAGACGAAGTAGAAAAATCACATCAAATCAGAGCAGCAAAAAGAAAAAATTATTTGGAAACATGAGGATGATTTAAGGGAACTTTGGAAGAACATGAAGCATAACAACATCTGCATTATAGGGGTTCCAGGAGGAGAAGAGAGAGCAAAGGAATGAGAACCTATTTGAAGAACTAATGACTAAAAACTTTCCTTACTTGGTAAATGAAAAAAAAAAAAAAAACAATACACAAGTGGAGGAAGTACAGAGATTCCCAGATAAGATGGACACAAAGAAGCCCACACCAAGACACATCATAATTAAAATTGCAAAGGTAAAGACAAAGAGAGAACCTTAAAAGCAGCAAGAGAATCACAGTTACCTACAAGGGAGCTCCCATAAGACTGTCAGCTGATTTCTCAACAGAAACATTTAAGGCCAAAAGGAATTCGCATATAGTCAATGTGATAAAAAGCAAGAACCTACAACCAAGACTACTTTACCCGGCAAGGCTATCTTTTAAAATTGAAGGAGAAATAAAGAGCTTCCCAGATAAGAAAAAGCTATAGAAGTTTGTTACCACCATATCAGTATTAAAAGAAATGTTAAAGGGTTTACTGGAAGAAGAAGAAGTAGATGGAGAAGGAGAGGAGGAGGAGGAGGAGGAAGAAGAAGAAAAACAGAAGAAGAAAGCTAAAAGAATAAAATGGCAATAAATATGTACCTTTCAATAATCACTTTAGGAGTAAATGGCTTAAATGCTCCAATCAAACGACATAGGATAGCTGAATGGATAGAAAAGCAAGACCATATATAGGGTGTCCAAAAAAAAGTATACACACACTTTGAATAATTATAAAGGCAGTATTTATTAAAATACATTTCATTTTCATTTAGCAACTATCATCTGTTATAGTATATATACATTTTTTGGGGACACCCTGTGTATGCTGTCTACAAAAGACTCACTTCAGAATGAAAGATGCACACAAACTAAAAATAAAGTGATGGAAAAAAAATATTTCATGCAAACGGAAAGGAAAGAAAATGGGGTAGCAATACTTATATCTGACAAAACGGACAGGGAAACAAAGGCTATAATAACAGACAAAGAGAGACGCTACATAATGATATAAGGAGCAATCCAACAAGAGGATATAGCCCTTGTAAACATTTATGCATCCAACATAGGAAAGGCTAAATATGTAAAGCAAAATCTTTATGGACATAAAGGGAGAGATTGACAGTAATACAGTCATAGTAGGGCATATTAACACCCGATTGATATCAATTGGTAGATCTTCCAGAGAAAAAGTCAAAGAGGAAATAGTGGCCTTAAATGGAAGACTAGATCAGACGGATTTAATTGGTATCTTCAGAGCATTTTGCCCCAAAGCACAGGATATACATTCTTTTCAAGTGCATAAACTACACAAAACAAGTCTTAATAAAACCCTAGGATAGACCACATGTTAGGAAACAAAATAAGTCTCAATAAATTTAAGAAGACTGATCTCAGATCAAGCATCTTCTCTGGCCATAATGCTATGAAACTAGGAATTAATCACAAGAGAAAAAAAAAACTGAAAAAGACACAAAGACATGGAGGCTAAATAACATGTTACTAAACAATGAAAGGGTTAATAATTAAGGAAGAAAGCAAAAGATACCTTGAAACAAATGAAAATGAGAACCTAACAACCCAAAATCTATGGAACACAGCAAAAGCTGTCCTAAGAGGGAAATTCATAGCATTACAGGCCTATTCAAGAAACAAGGAAAATCTCAAATAAACAATCTAGCTTTACACTTAAAGGAACAACAAACAAAGCCCAAAGTGAGTATAAGGAGGGAAATAATAAAGATGAGAGCAGAAATAAACAAAACAGAGTAAAAAAAAAAAAAAGAAAAACAATGCAAAAGATCAATGAAACCAAGAACTGGTTCTTGAAAAAGATAAACAAGATTGACAAACCTTAATCAGACTCGTCAATAAAAATAAAGAGAGAGGACCTAAAGAAATAAAATAAGAAATGAAAGAGTTGAAGTAACAACGGACAGCACAGAAATACAAAGGGTTGTAAGAAAATATCATGAACAATTATATGCCACCAAATTGGAAAATCTGGAAGAAATGGATAAATTCCTAAAAACATACAATCTTCCAAAACGCAATCAGAAAGAATCAGAAATTCTGAATAGACAGATTACAACTACTGAAATTGAAGCAATAATGAAAAAACTGCAAACAAACAAAAGTCCTAGACCAGATGTCTTCATAGGTGAATTTTACCAAATATTAAAAGAAGAACTAATGCCTATTCTTAAACTATTCCAAAAAATTCAAGAGGAGAAAAGGCTTCTAATCTTATTTTATGAAGCTAGCATTATCCTAACTCCAAAAACAGATAAAGACACTACAAAGAAAGAAAAGTATAGAATAATATCCCTGATGAATATAGAGCAGGGGTGGGCAAACTTTTTGACTCGAGGGCCACAATGGGTTCTTAAACTGGACCGGAGGGCCGGAACAAAAGCATGGATAGAGTGTTTGTGTGAACTAATATAAATTCAAAGTAAAGGAGCGGAGGGGAGAGCAAGAAAACCCTCCGCTCTTTCGGCTCCACGGGCCGGATAGAACAGCCGAACGGGCCGGATCCAGGCCGTGGGCCATAGTTTGCCCACGGCTGATATAGATGCTAAAGTCCTCAACAAAATATTAGCAAACTGGATTCAGCAATATAAAAAGTTCATACACCATGATCAAGTGGGTTTTATTCTAGGGATACAAGGTTGGTACAATATCTGCAAATCAATAAATGTGATACACCACATAAACAAAATGAAGGATAGAGAGCACCGGTCCCCAATTGGCGCAAACATGCGGATTCAGAGGCGCTCTACACTCCCCCACGGAAAGGTCAGATTTCGCCTGGGATAAGGAGAGAGAGAACTACATAACCAGACACCCAGAGAAGAGAGACCATGGGGAGACAAAGACACAGCCCGCATATGAAAGAAAAGCAGGCATCACCAGAAAAGGAAGTAAATGAAATGTAGGCAAGCAACCTGCCAGAGAAAGAATTCAGAGAAATGGTCATAAGGTGGCTGAAAAGAATGGAAGACAAATTCGACAATATGTGTAAGAACCAAGAGGAAATGAAGAAGAACCAAGAAGAAATGAAAAATGACATCACTGCTGTAAAGAACTCAATAGAAAGCATCAAGAGTAGAATAGAAGAAGCAGAGGACTGCATCAGTGAGCTAGAAGACAAGGTGGTGGTCAGTGCATGTCATAGCAAGCGGTTGAGCGGCCTTAGTATATCATTAGCGTATTACACTTTGATTGGTTGAATGGCCCACCAGACAACCAGACACTTAGCATATTAGGCTTTTATTATATAGGATAGCCAAGATTTGGAAGCAGCCTGTGTCCATCAGTAGATGAGTAGATCAAGAAGCTGTGGTACATTTACATGATAGATAGTACTGTCTATAAAAAGAGGGAAATCTTGTGGTGTGATTCAGTGGTTGAGTGTCGACCTATAAACCAGCTCAGGGTTTGATTCCTGATCCCGGCACATGCTCAGGTTTTGGGCTAGGTCCCCAGTAGGGGTTGTGCAGGAGGCAGCTGATCAGTGTTTCTCTTTCATCATTGATGTTTCTATTTCTCTCTCCAGCTCCCTTCTTCTCTGAAATCAATAAAAAATAATTTTTTTTTTTTCAGAAGGAACTCTTACCCTTTTCAACAGCATGGATGGACCTGGGGAGTATTATGCTAAGTGAAATAAGCCAGTCAGAGAAAGGCAAGTACCATGTGATTTTACTCATATGTGGAATCTAATAAACAAAATGAACTAAAAAGCAAAATAGAGTCAGAACCATAGATAGAGAGCAGGATGACAGTTGTGTCGGGGGGGTGCTATTGGGTAGAGGGATGGAAGTATTGAGTAAAAAGAGGAGAGAGAGAGAGAGAGAGAGAGGGAGGGAGAGAGAGAGAGAGAGAGAGAGAGAGAGAGAGAGAGAGAGAATATTCAGGGACCCTCACAACAGTGTGGTGATTGCTGAGGGGGGGAGGGAGGTGGAGGAGGGGATAGGGGCCATAGATGGCGATGACAGGAGACTTGACTAAGGTGGTGAACATTACAATACAGGGTACATATGATGGGTTTTAGAATTGTGCACCTGAAACCTGTATAATTTTGTTAACCAGTTTTACCCAATAAGTTCTTTAAAAAGGAAAGACAAAGAAAAGAAATTGAAGTTACACAGCTAAAAGCCGAGGAACACCAGGGATTGCTGGGAGCCACCAAAAGCTAGGAAGAGACAAGAAAGGACTCTTGCCTACAGACTTCAGAGGGAGCATGGCTATGCTGACACCTTGATTTCCGACCTCTGGTCTCCCAGAACTGTGAGAGAATAAATTCCCGTTGTTTAACACACCCAGTTTGTGGTAATTTTTTCAGGCATCCTTAGGAAACTAAACACACCTACCTAACACCTGGTCCTCAATTTTAAGTCCATTCTATGGAATAATTTTGAATTTGAATTCTTTTCAATTATTACCACTCTTTAATTGTTGTTCCCAAAATGTCTATCCATTCTTTCAGCAAAGGGATACTTACTCCCCCAACCCTGAATGAAGAGTGTGAATGCTCAGAAAGAAATAAAACCGCTCCCCTGATACTTTGTTGTTTATACTCACATCATTGGCAAAAATCATTTTATATAAACTATATATTAACCTACTTAAATATAGTACTGGCACATTTCCTAACGATGTCCATACATAAGAACACAGGATTTCTTAAAAACATTGTCTTCAGTCTTTACAAATCATCTGAATTCCAGCTGTTCAAACAGCCCTTGGAAGTTAAATCAAATCCCTTGAAAGTAGATTGTTGTTTGGTCCCTAGGTCACTGCGAAGACTCACCGAAGATCCAATCAAATGTCTCTACTCCTCTGCCAAACACTCCACCAAGAAGATTCTTATAATTTTGGGAAGGATAGGGGCAGCGAAGGGAGGTGGCATAAAAGGAATATGGCAGAGTTGTTAGGGGAAACCCAATGCCACAGCAGCACTGCCTGGTGATTGCTTGATTACTGATGTTTTAAAGCAGCAGTTGTCATTGAACTCTGTAGTGAGATAATGAACTTGAAAATATCAACTCAAGGATTCTCATTTTGGAGCTCATGTATCTTCCAGGCATCCCCAGCCTGAGTCTAGTACAGAGCCTGACACGTATAAACGCTCAAATCTAGGGCATGATGGTCACTGGGAGACCTGTCTGCAGGTTCTAGTAGTGGTCTTTCCAGAAAGCAAAAAACAAAACACCAAAAAATAGAGAAAAACTCTCTTCCGCGGATTGAATATTTCCTTATGCCCCGAGCAGTGGACCAAAACCATTGCTACCACCACCACTGTAACTCTAGCCACAGTAATTATCATAAAGGCCTAACAATGCCCTAGGAGAGTTTAACATAAATCATAACCAGCAGTTTAAGACCTCACCAAAACCCAGTAGATGTTCAGACTTCCCTGGACAGAAGTCAGTTATGATACAGAAATTCCAGTTTCATCTGAGAAGATCTGGGTGCAACTGAGACAATTTAAAGGGAACACAGAGATGAGATTTATGTTTATACACGGCATGCTTGGCGCCAGGCCGAGCCAACATCCCCTCCCCAGGGGCTCCGGGCCGCCCCACCGCGCCGCACGCCACCGCCTCCGCGCAGCCCGGCACCCCGGACGGCCTGACCCCGCGGGCGCTTCAGGGGGCGTCCCCGTCCACCTGCCCTCGGGGCTCCGGGAGCGCCGCCCGGGACACGGAGCTACGCGGGGCCCCTGACGTCCTGGACGCCGTCCGCGCCCTCTCCGGCCTCCGCCCCGCAGCGCCCGGGGGCACCGGAGCCCAGCTGGGCGCGGGGTCCGGGGCGCAGGGCGCCCCCAGAAGCGCGGGCTTTCCCCACCCCCGGCGGCGACCCCACCTCCCGCCCCCGCGGCGTGCACGCGTGTGTCCGTCTGTCTTCTCTCTCGACGTCAGTGGGAATTTCCAGCCAGGAAGTGAGAGAGTGAGCAAGAGAGAAAGACAGAGAAGTGCACCGCGGGCCGGGGCAGGAAGAGGAGGTTTCGCCACCGGAGCGCCGGCGGCGCGCTGACAGCTTCCCCTGCCCTTCCCGGCCTTCGCGCCTCTCGTCGCCGCCGCCCTCGGCTTGCGCCCGGCCGCCGGCCCCGCTCCGAGCCCCGCGCAGCCCAGGCCAGAGCCGCCGCGGCCGGGAAGGCGGCGCCGCCGCGGCCCGGCCACCGCGCGCCCCGCGCCTCCCTCCGCCCGCGCTGCGACATGGCGCGGCGCTGACCGGCCCCGCGAGACCGCGCGCCGCCGCCCGGCTCCGAGCCGCCCGCCCCCGGCCCCGCTCCGGCCCCGCCGCCGCCGCCCCGGCCCCAGGCCCGCGCCGCCCGGAGGGGAGTCCCAGGCGCGGGGAGGCCGCGCGCCGCCGCGCCACCAGGGTAAGCATATTGGGGCGAGAGTGGCCACGCCGGGACCTGCGGCCCGAGTCCCGCCACCTCCCGCCCCGCACCCCACGGCCCCGCGGACTTCCTCATTCCCGCGCTAACTGCTGGGCAGCACCGTAGGAGGAGGTTGACAGGAGTGGAGAGGCACTTGAGATTGGCGACGGAGGGAAAGGCACATCCGGACGCGGCGGGGCCGGCCACCCGAGGCCGCGGCTGCCCAGCTGTCCTTTCTCTTCACCTCCCTCCGCCGGGCGGGAGCGGGACCCAGAGGGCAACTCTCGCAAACTTTTTTCCCAATTCCCACCCCCACCCCTGCTGGGGGACGGCTTGGGGGTTGAGGTGCGCTTGGGCTGGGAGGCGAGTGGGGATGGTGGTTGGTGCAGTGCTGAACCAGATTTCGCCTAAGGGCGTTCCGTGAAATGAAAGCAGAAGTCAAGGCAGTCCCCTGGGCTGGGAAAGCCCTCCCCAGATCCCCGAAATGGAAAGGGACCGTCTTATTTATTCCTTCGTCTCCTGCTTCAAAAAGAAGGCCCCCCCCCCCCCCATCACCACCACCACCACCACACACACACCCAGGACATAATATGTTCACCTAGTATAGGTCCTGTACATTCACTTTCAAAATAAGGAGGGCTTGATACTGATCCTACAGGGCCTGGCATTTAAGAGGGAAAAGAAATTATCTACTTAGAGCACTTTTTAGACGCTCTGGTTATGTAAAACCCTTGAGCAACTGTACCATGTATTGTGCATGACCTCTACAACTAAATGATAGAAACAAAGTCTTGCCTAAATACAAGTTTTCTCATGGTCTTTAAAAATAAATACTGATGGAGATGCTTGCCCTGATTTATTAGTATTGGTCTACCTGAAACCTAAACGGGACTTCATGATACAGGATCTGATTATCAAGATTTAAGATGTTTTTCATGGACTTGTTAAGTAGGGTTTTTCAACATTGCAGCTTATTAAGTAGGCATATTTAACCTAAAGATTTTGTTATAAAGCCCATGATCTAAGAAAATGACTGATATTACTAAAACACTTAATAGCTCGGGCATACAAATGTTCTTCTACAAACTGGTGATCTTTGGTAAACACTTAAAACTTGGGATCAAGATGTTCAGTGCTTATTTTTCTAGCAAAATACCTTAATTGGATATTCTTTAGTACTCCTAAGTTAAACTAATGTTTGTTCAAACTTTAAAAAGGACACTTGATTAACATAAAGCCCTTCCTGAATGTATGTTGTTTTCTTGATTTCAATATTGTGCTTTCTAGAGACTCTAATTTTACTGTTGGATGTGCTAAATAAATGATGTAAATTATTTAAAGCAAAATAGTCTTTTGAGCTTATGAACGTGAGAAGCCAGGAAATAAAAAGATTTTTGTCTTGTAGCCTTTTACATTTATTATGTAATTAAATTGGTAAAGTGAGAAAAGCAAATGGAATCTCCTGAAATTCTTCATGCCTATGGATATGCCTGCAGCTCCTCAGTTTGCTCTGGAGCGTGTTTAAATAAAATGTCTTCCTGGGCCACAGCCTACTGGACAGATGTGAACACAAGGGAAGACTCATGGTGTGTAGATTTAACCTGTTTGCAAGACTTTTTAAAGAATAAAAGATAATCCACTTAGGGGTTGGTGGCGATTTGAAAATTTATATTTTTATCTTGTAATTGCAGTTTTAGCTTATGTTCTGCAGTTGGCATTCACGTGGGTTGTCCAAATGCCCCTGTTTTTCAAGCCCAGTTAGTAAATAGTGGAGTATACATACAAAAATAGCTGTTCCCCTTTGTAAGCACTGCTTTGATCTTTGTACTTCCTTCTTCTACCTCTTTGACAAGAGCCTCTGTGATGACCGAGTTGCAGCTGGTTAAAGCTCAGTTAGTCTGGAATAGGCAGAACTTCAGATTTAGTTGATCCTGTTCCTCATATTTCTCTTGTCATGTTCCTTGGAACAAATTGAAGCTAGTTTGAGAAACTAATATTTACTCAGGTTGTTTTCACTCCTGCTTTTAGACTTCCAGATAATGGACGAAGTAAGTTACAGTAAGTTAACTTGACTTTCAGGGGCTGCTCATTGTGGTAGATAGGAGGTCTAGATAAGGAATGGGAGGTTATAGGAACCTGGGACTCTCATTCAATCAGCAAGACCTTATTTTTCACCTAATTTATGAGAGGTATTCCCCTGTTCAGAAGAGGTGAAAGTTCTGGCTTCTGGGGGAAGTGGTTACTTTATAACCTTCAATTAGTTTGAACTTGGGAGAAGAAAGAACAGTAGTTGACATTTTAAAACAACACATTAAAAAATAATGTCTGAGTTTCCATATGGATTTTTGATAGTCCAATATCATCTTTTTCCTTCTCCAGAACTTACTGGTAAATGTCCTGTTCTGAGCATAGAGATGAGTGCAGTAAGAAGTGTTTCTGGAAATGCAGGTAGTTTAACCAATAGAGTAAATATTGAGATTATGCCCTTCTGCAGGTTGATCATGAATCACATTAGCAGCAGTGGCTCAGAATCAATGGCTACACAAAAATTCCTCATTGGTTTACTTTACTTAGTAGGAAAGTTGTATTGTTCGCTAGATTGGTTTTCTGTTTATAATACGAATCCTATAAGGTGGCATGATTATTACATGTTAGAAGAAGAGAAGGAAGCATAGAATTTAGTGCTGGAGGACACTTCTAAGTCTTCTGTTTCTACATGTCTGATTAGAGTTAATTGACAACTTCTTTCTTGGTGACCAATAAACCACACTGAGCCAGTTTACCCTGCTTTCTGGAAGTTAATCTCATTTGCACTCTTGCACTATAAATACTGAACTCACTATAGTGTTCTTAGAGGTGAGCAGATAAATCATCAGAAGCATATATACCCCTTTGAGTTGACCCTGTCACTTTTTAGGAGACCCTGAGGGTTTGAAGAACTAGAGGCATTCAGCCTCACAGAGGAATGTTTGGATCTGTGGCACGGTCCTGGCTCCTTTATTGGGTGTGGGCGTGGGCGTGGGTGCGGGCGCGCGCACGTGTGTGTGTGTGTGTGTGTGTGTGTGTGTGTAATAAAAAAAGATTAATAATTGAAACCAGCTAATTTGGTAGAGTTCATAGTTGGAGTACATAACCAAGACATTTATCTTTGTGATAGTTCATTAATGAGTGTTCAGGGCCTCACTGTTAGATTTTTTAAAAGTAGTAGTATTTTTTTCATAATGAAATTACTTCATGCCTTTGGTTTCTGCTGTGTTAAAGAAGGTATTCCTGAGTGCATATTAACAAACTATCTTTCATATTTTCAGATGAGATTGGTAAACCTAACCTTGAAGATCAGCTAATGGTTTAGAAAATAAATTGTGAAATAAAATCTTATTGCTGCACTATGAATAATTTAAAGCCAACAGCTTTACACAAAGTATGTAATATAAGGTGTGATTTCTTAAAGATTATAAGAATCCTCAAGAGTATAGGTGATGATTGAAAACATTTGTTTTATTTAGAGTATTAATAAATATATTTTAAACTTTAAAAAGAAATCATTAATTATTCTCTTCTCATATTTTCTGTAGTCATTATTAGATTTAATTATCAGTAAAACAAGTTTTACCTGCTTTAATTTGTTGCCTGTTTTGAAATTAGAATAATGAAATGGTGGTTTAATTCCCCATTACAAATTAGCTTATTTTCATTTACATTTTACCATGAGGCCAAAAATCTTATAACCAGCTTTATTATGATTTGTACTTTTAATAGATATTAATAAATTTAAACTATCCATAGATTCAATTTCTTTAAATTATGAAAAAATTCTGACTAAGCTTTAAAGAAGACTGTAAAGATTCTATATTCTTTAAGAGCCTAAGTATAAAAAAAAATAATAATAAAAGGAGAGGAAAAAGAGCTACCTGAGAGAATAAAAATCCTGTAGTTCCAGTTTTAAAAAGATCACATCTATATTGACAACTATCTGACACTGAACATTGTGCTTGTTGGTACACACTGAGCAATCAGTAACTATTTGTTGAATGAAGGAATGACATAAGTTTAGATTTGTTTGTTTAAAAAAGGGCAACCGTTTTCTGCAAGGAACAAGAATTATACCACTTTGCCTTGCCTTCTGGGAAAAAAGGAGCCCAAAACTAGTTCTTCCTTCCTAGATATTCCTTTCTTATCTAAAGGACACTTGAAGTTTATTAGAACAAGTAATTTATTCGAAAGTACCCAGCGCCTTCCAAAAGGGAAGCATTTCATTCTGAAAGAGGAGTTTATGAACTGGAAAAAAATAGCTTTTAGTTTCAAAGTTTTAAAGGCACTCATCAAACAAGGTAATAAAGTAATTGCAATGGTAAAAGGTGCTTGTACAAGTTAAAAAAAAAAAAGTAACTTTTTGGCTAGGCTAGAATTCCTCTAAGCTCCATTGATACTGTAATTTCAATGCTAGTATCTCCAGGAAAGGAAACAATGTTACAAGCACTGCCTTGTAATCCAAAGATTGTTAAAGCCTGTCTAAATTAATCAAAATGTAAACACAAATATGCATTAAATAGTTGCCACATACAACAACTAGGGTAGGAGGGGAGTTACTCGCTGGAGACCTCAGGAACTAGCAGACAGCAAGATTTACTGTACTTTGCACTTTTGTACTTTAATGATTTTGTGACTGTAAAACCTGGGCCTCATCATGCCAGTTTTTGTTGTTGTTGTTGTTTTAATTATTTCTCAGTTGTAGCATTTTCAGAAAATTGTCCTCGAAGCGCTGACTCCATTTATTCTGTGTGGACACAGTGTATGAAATGAAAGATGCCATCCAGACTAGAACAGAGCACAGTGCCAACACCCTCCCTCCTGGGGTCATTGTGCCCCCAGGGAGCGTAAGAACCATTTTATTGAAAACTGCCGACTTCAGTCCCCTCTGCTTTGCTGCCCACCTCATTCTGGTTCTGACCCTGGCCTCTCTTCCAATCACTTCTAAACATACAGTCAAGTTTAAAAAGTTAATTTTAAAAACTGTACAAATACATCGATGTATAATGATTTTTGTTGTTGCCAACAAACTGAGGAAGAAACTAAATGGTTACTTATCTAACAACTACACTGTACAGATGTCCTTGTTAAAAAGTACTCTGAAAGTGAGTCACAGCGTGCTTGTCAGTTAAAATAATAAAACACTCCAAATATTCTGACTGTAGCTGCCCTATGAGAAGAGCCCAGGGAATAATAAATGTTGCTGTGTTCTGTTATGTGATCAGTGCAATCTACAGCTTCTGGGTGGGCATGAAGAGAAGTGTAAACAAAAGCCCAAAGTTATAACACTGTCCTAATCTTTACCATACTAGCCAGACATTTTTAAAAAATATATTGTATTGATTTTTTACAGAGAGGAAGGGAGAGGGATAGAGAGTTAGAAACATCGATCAGCTGCCTCCTGCACACTCCCCACTGGGTATGTGCCCACAACCAAGGTACATGCCATTGAACGGAATCGAACCTGGGACACCTGAGTCCACAGGCCAACGCTAGCCACTGAGCCAAACCGGTTAGGACCTAGCCATACATTCTATAGTGGAAAATAAAGCTATTGGACTTCTCTTAGATTTTAGCCTTTTGATATATAAGACTCAAAATATAAAATTGCATAAAGTTTTAAGCACACCTTTTAATTAACATTTAAAATATAATTTGATCTCTATAATGAATTTTGTTTGTCAAAATAGTGGTTCTTTTTAAGTTTTTATTTATTACTGATTATTATTTGGATTAAATATATTATAGTATATTTCAATGTCAGGGCATTGAAATATACTATAATACGTTTATCCTCATTACCTCCAAAAAATCCTAACATATATCAAGCATGAAAGCAAAAAATTAAAAATGATGACAAACTTCCTTATCAAACTACTTATCTATTGGTTCTGTGCCCAAACCTGCATTTCATTTAAATAGTGAAAATAAATTACTTAATTATCTTAGAAAATATGCCTTCCCAGACAAGAATATTAGGAATGGAGGAAATGACTATTTTTTAAATGTTTTAACATGAAATCCTGACTCATGTCTTATTGATATTTGAAGGACTTCTTTGTCTGCCAGTTCTTAACTTAGTTTTCTAGGATTTAACCATTTATTGGTGTTTGATCATTAAGACTTGATGTATAAACTTGTGTCATTTTCTTTTAAAGGTAGGCTAAGTGAGGTCAAAGGTAAAGAGTCCCTTACAATTTACGGCATTTAATATAATGCTTCTGTATGCTACAAACACCTGTATGACTTATGCAGTTAAAATAAAGATGTGAAAGGGTGGAAGGAGTATGGTTGGCTGTTCATATAGAGGAAATTCAAAGTAGAAAAAAAGAAACATGAAAAACGTAAAGAATATAAATTAAACATTATGTATTATAGTTCTATTGGATTTCAGGAAAGTACTTAAGGGAATACCCAAAACCACTGGTTTATTTAAAATTAAAACTGAATATAAAATATCTGGGAAGTAGGAAAGATTAGTTTTTTGAAATGTGCTCACACTGCTGATTTCAAGCCAACCAAGACAGTATGGGAAATACTTTATGTAGGAGATGGATTAAAATGAGCCAAAAATATAGCTAGTCCCATACTGTATTCATTTAATTCATTTATTTTTTATGCTAATATATAGTAAGGTATAAGTTAAGTGTTATGTGTGTGTGTTTCAAACCTATGAGTCTTGAAAATTTGGCCAAAACAAAAGATAATGAAAGCACATATAAAAGTTTAGGGGGAAAGTTCTCTATAAAATTAGATCTTGAACTTTACTATTGACTTGAATGTGAAAAAGAAAATAATGTAGAAAATGAATCAGAATTCAGAGAAAAGGGTAAATTCTGTATATCATAGAGGAGAATGGGAGGATCATAATGAAAGAAGCAGAAAGAGATTGCCCTTGAAAAGAAGGTTTGTACAGACATTTCACTGTGAATTATCCTATTTTTAATTAATTAAAAACAATGGTCATTTCCCCCATATTCTGAGAACACTTTAGAAGTGATTAAGCAAACCTCAGAATACCTGGGAAATTGAAATCAGAATCATGGTATGTGACAACAATTAAGTGTACTTCCTTGCTGTCATGCAAATCATAGCATTCATTTGAAGTAATATCTTTATGTTTTCTCTCCACGTGTTTACCCAATTTCCTGTTTTAGACATTTAACTGAATTTAACAACCACACCTTAGACTATTTTAATATTTCCTAACTATTTTAAAATATTATCTTATTGGTCATTTACCCTGAAGCTCTTTGTCATGATGGGCAGGGACAGTATCCCATTTCTCTTAGAAAGTTCATTAGAATAGTCCATGTTGTTTAAAGAGGTGGTTTAATCCTATGTTGAAATAAATGGATGACTGGGGGGGCAGTTGTGCTATGTTTATTAAATACCTGTTACACTGAAGGAGCCAGTCATTTTGGGCAAGCCACAGAAAACGATAATTTTATTGCTGAGGCACTTATGTATCGCATAGATGTCCCCATCAGTATGCCAGTATCCAAATAATCATCCCCATGCAACAAGGTGGTACCCTAGCACACTAGGGAATGCAGTCGTTAGCCACTGTGGTCCATTCGGTAGGTGTCCCATGCCAGAAATCTGGGAACCTGTTCTTCAGGCATACTCACTTACCTCCTCCAGTCAAGCCCCAAGTTCTACCCTGGTATCAACTCAGCCACCTCCTCATCTCCAGAATTCATTTCTTCCTCACTGAATTTCTGGTTTTAATTTTGTACTGTCTCCTAATACATTATCTCCTGCTTCTATTCCATCCTTTATTCCAGCAGAAGGGTCACATTTCTAAAGTGCAAGTCTAATCATGTCAGGATCTTTATATTTCTGAAATGGTTCTTCGTTATCTTCGCAAGCTGATTGCTGCACACCTCACCTCCCACCCTTGCTCCTTGCCCATCCCCCTCCTCATATCATCCACATCAATTTTCAGTTCCTTGTCCACCATATTTTCTCACTTTGAATGCCTCTACATACACGCTTCTTTCTTAGCCATAGTGCTAACTGCACAATCTTCAGGCATGGTTCAGGCATCACCAGTTCTCTCTCCCTTCTATTCATTCTCCCTGACCGACCCTTAACGAATAATGTGCCCCCATCCATGTTCTCTTGACTTCTTATGCAATCCAGGCAGAAAATATGTCCAGGGCAGGGACTTTGTCTTACTTTTTATTTGCACAGTCTATTGATATTTTGTCTGGTTATTTACATATTCATTTCAGCAAACTTACTGGGTGCTGTGCAAATAAAAAGTAAAAAAAGAAAAAAAAATGAGGGTTGGATTAAATGAGTATCTACCTCCAAAATTGTTTCTTTGATATAATAGTGTTATTTGGAAGATTTCAGATTTTCTTACCATATTGAGATACATAGATCAACTTAAGAAAAATGCATGTGAGAAGTTACAAAGACAATTTTTGATTACCAATGTGATAAATATAAGAAACTCTCCGTGCACCGGGCCTCTAGTATAATATAAGAACTTGACAATACTATGCTTCCATTTGTCTTCTTCCCTTCCAATGTGCTGTTTATTATACATTTTACTTATGTATATGTTATAAACCCCCAAATAGATTGTATTTTTTTAATAGCAAACAAGAAAAAAAGTGTTATACTCACCTACATATTCATTATCTTTGGCGTTTTCCATTCTTTCATGTAGGTCCAAGTTTCTATCTGGTATCATGTCCCTTTAGCATGAAGAACTTTCTTTTTAACATGTGTTCTAGCAGGCCTGCTAATGACGAATTCTCTCAGCTCTTGGTAATTTGAAAAATGTTAATTTAACCTTTATTTTTAAAGGATATTTTTTCTAAATATAGAATCATACACTGATCTTTTTTATTCCCTTCAGCGCTTTCATTATTGTTTCCAATGAGAAGTTAGCCATTATAATTATCTTAATTCCCCCTATCCCTTGGTGCCTTTAGGATTTTTTTCTTTAGCATTAGTTTTTAACAGTTTGGCTGTAATGGGGCCAAGCATGGTTTTATTTGTCTTTATCCAACATGGGGATCTTTGAGATTCTTGTATTTATGGTTTGATTTTTTAAAAATCAAATATAGAAAATTTCTGATGATTATTTCTTCAGCATTTGTCTCTTCTCTCTCTTTGTAGGACTCTAACTTGCAGGCCACTTGATATTGTCTCATAGGTCACTGAAGGGATTTAATTCTTTGTCTTTTTTTTCCATGCTTCAGTTTGGATACATTTTATTGGCCATTCTTTAAGTTTATTGATCCTTTATTCTACAATGTTCAATATGCTGATAAGTCCACTTAGTGAAATTTCATTTTGGTCCAGAATTTTTCTTTGGATCTTTTTATTTTTTAAGAGTTTTAATTTCTCTGCTGAGGTTTCCCATCTGTTCATTCATTATGTCCATTTTCCCCTTTACGTTCTCAAACATATTGCTATTAGTAATTTTAAAGTCATTGGTTGTGCCCTGACCGGTGTGGCTCAGTTAATTGGGTATCATCCCATGTACCAAACGATTGCTGGTTCGATTCCCATTCGGGGTACACGCCTGGGCATGTGGGCTCAATCCCCAGTAGGGGGTGTGCAGGAGGCAGCCAGTCAATGCTTTGCTCTCATATTTATGTTTCTCTCTCTCCCTCTCCCTAAAAATTAATAAAGATATTTTTAAAATAAAGTCATTGGTTGCTAATTCTAGCATTTGTGTCATTTTTTGAGTCATATTTTCCTACCTCTCTACATGTTTTGATTTTTTTTTGTACATTGTACAGAGTATAGATTTTTGTCTTTTTAAAAGAGCATTGAGTTTTCTTGTAACAAGCAAAAAATTTACTGGTGAATCACCTGGTTTTATTGAAATGGATTTAGAGTGCCCCTTATTGTAGGGTATATCCCTTAATCCCATTGCATGGTCCTTCTGGAATCACAACTGACTGCTCAGATTGTTCATTGATGTCTCTTCACCTTGGATAATTGGAACTTCGGTGTCCTTCAGAAGTTCCAGGAACTTCTGGAATTTTTATTCAGCTCTTAGATCCCAAGAATCTGTTTTCTAGTAGGCTTTGCAGAATCTTGTCCTACACAAACATGGCTTAATATTTGGCTAAGGACTAGAGGATTCCCCTCTGCAAATTTCTAAGCCTCTTTTTCTATGAGAATCCTTCCTTTCTGATACCCTGCCTACTGAGATTGTTTCTCTCTTGGTGCTCTACTTCCTTGTGTCATGGTTTGGAACATGCTGTCAATCAAAAGTGAATTTGGAGCTCACCTCAAGTGTTCCCATTCTCTTATGGTGTTCAGCCCTATGCTGTTTTTGTTCTCTGACGTAGATTATTGCTTCAGTTATTTTGTATAGTTTTATGGTTGAGTATGGCTAAAAGGCAAGTTCATTAACTGTTACTCTGTCATGACTAAAACCAGAAGTTCACATTTTGACAAATAAGAAGTTGCAATATTTCTTGTTTTTCATGCAATATTAATTAAAAAGTACTTAATGTTGCCTTGGCTGGATCGCTCAGTTGGTTAGAGCACTGTCCCAATACGACAAGGTTGTGGGTAATCTCTATTTAGGTCACATATAAGAAGCAACCAATGAATGCATAAAGAGGTGGAACAACAAATCAATGTTTTTCTCTCTCTCTCTCTTCCTCTCTCTCTAAAATAAATTTAAAACAATTTAAAAAGTAAAATTAAACAAGCAACAACTGTTTAAAAAGTACTTAATGCTTACTGATTTGGAAATACAAAAAAAGAAACCATCATGTCTACTCTTAGACATTTATATCTACTTAAGAAGATGTTAATATAGAGATTTAAGTTAAATTTCTGTAAAACTATCTTGTCAACTGTAAAATCACCAATATACTTAAGTGTGATAGCCCTTCTGTGGACTACAGAGCTATAGGTTACGGGGGAAATATAGGGTTTCTTGGCAGAGGTCAGATTTGAGTAGAGGCTTGAGGAACCAGTAGTATTTAAGTAGGAAATATGGCATTTCAGGATGTAGGACATACTTTCAACAAATATACAAGATGGAAATGACCAAGGTGTTTTTGAATGACCGGTCTGCTTATAGTAGAGGGTTTGGTTGGTATATAATTATAGGAGATGCTTATAACATGATTTAATGTAATTAATATGCTGAGTGGTTTTGGGCTTTTGATTATCTTGTAAGTAATATGGCAATAATGTAAAAGAATTTTAAGGAAAAAGTAACACCACAGTAAGGGAGAACAGTAGGGAGGTTATTATTGTCATTCAGAGGTGAGACAATGAAGGCTTAAGTAGGATGAAACAGTGGAAATGGAACAGAGAGGGAGATACAAGAAATAATACACCCCCCCCCCAATATCAGCAGAAATTGATTATTGACTGGATATGAGTGAGGAAAAAGAAAAAAAGGTGACTGAAATTTTGAACTTGAGTACCTGACAGAATGATTGATATAATGGCAGAAATTGGGAAGGCAAGAATGGGGTCTGTTGCTGTAGGAATGATGAATTTGGTTTTAGATATTGGAGAATTGGAGGGTTTGAAAAGATGATTAACTTGTCTATAATGGTATCACTACTTAAAGCTAACAGGAATTATTAATATTGACATTTTAAAGGTTTTTTTAACAGAAACAATTTTATTTCTGTTTATACCACAGTTTTTTGGGGGTTTTTTGTTTGTTTGTTTGTTTTGTTTTGTTTTTACTAATGTACTTGTTTCTTTTGTTCATTTGGAACTGAATAAGCCAATAGAGTAAAAAGGACAGTAAAACCTTTGATGTCTCAATTTCTTTTCCCACTTTATTATAAACATATTGTTTACTATGCTATCTGAATAGGACCCTAACAAAGAAAGTGTAATTACTGAGTTACCAAGATAACTAACCCATGCCACACATATCCTCCATTTCCCACAACACTTACCATGTTGCATTGATTTTGCCTATTTGTCTTTCTACTTACTAAGCTTAATGCCTATTCGCATTAGTTATCTTCTGCTGCATATAAAAATCGCTACAAAGTTAATTAACACACAACATTTGTATTTCTCCCCATGCGGTGGGCTATCTAGGTAGTCTGGGTTGCCTCTGCTGATCTCTGAAATCTTTTGGCTGCTCAGTTGGTGGTGTTTGGTCTAGGGGAGCCTCAGCTAGGATTTTCCCTCTCTGCTCCACGTGGTCTCTCATCCTGCAGTGGGCTAGCCCAGGCTTGTTCACATGGCAGCACTGTTTCAAGAAAGCAAGAATGTTGTTGCAAGGTCTCATTCCATTGGTCAGAGAAAGTTACAGGCCCGCCAAGATTCAAGGGATGGAGACATAGATTTTACCTTTCGTGGGGTGGAGTTGCAAAGAATTTTGTCCATTGCTTTCAATCTGCCACAACTATAAGCTTTGTGAGTACAGGGACTGTGTCACTCTGTGTACTTTGGTGTCTGCTGACACACAGTAAGCCTCGTAAGCCCAGGTATTTTCTTTAAATGAATGACTAAGTTCATGAAGTATTCAAGGAGCATTTAAATATATCTTATTTTTAAATATAGACATACTTTGATGATACCATTAGTGAAGATGGTGTTTTCTATGGATATGTTTCTGTGTTTCAGGAAAACCTCTTTATCCTCCTTCTGTACTCTGAAGTTGACCAAAGGAGATAAGTAAAACAAAACAGAAAGCTGAGTTAAGTTGTTTGGTATTTTTACCTTCACATTTGATTGTCTGAGGAAGACCTCAGTTGAGTTTTGTGTATTGTCACAGTTTCCTTTTGCTTTTCAGGCTATGCCATGGGTAGACTAGCTCAAACCTGAACATTTCAGGAGACCTGGAGCAAGACACTGTATTAAAATAAATAAATTTGTAAGTCAAGGAGGAAAATCACTTCTGCCTCTTAGACAGATGAACAAACCATAGTCTATGGAGTCAGATTCACCAGCATTACTCTGTCAACCTAAGTAATGATTTACTCTCTCTAAACCTGAGTCTTTTCATCTGGGACAGTATTTCTCAGGATTAGTGAGAATTAAGTGAAATATGTAAAGCATGGGAGGTAGTCAATCAAGTTTAGTTCTTTCTCCATGTGAACCCAAGCACTTGACATGAAGCAGTGGCATTCATCAGGGTTTCTCATTCTTCACATTGACATTTGGATCGGATATTTCTTTACTGTGAGGGACTGTCGATGCATTATAGAATGTTTAGCAGTATTCCTAACCTCTACACAGTAGATGCCGTTAGGACCACCCACCCAGCTGTGATAGCTAACAATGTCTCCAGACATTGCCAAATGTCCCAGGAGGAAAAATGCAAACATTTTACTCAGCAGTGATAAGGATAGGAATAAAGAGGGAATGTGGCAATATACCCATAACTGTAGGATGGAAAAGAAATAAAAATACTTTATTTTTCTCAGAATGCCAAAAACTTTTACTGTCTCAGTTGCTTTTCCCAATCTCTATATATAAAAGGCTAATATGCTAAGTGTCCCTCCATCTGACCGGTCACTATGACACACACTGACCACCAGGGGGCAGATTCCCAACGCAGAAGCTGCCAAGCTGCAGTGACTTGGCAGCAGCAGTTCTCGGATGACACACCCCGAAACCAGAGAGGAGAGAGCCCAATTCCTCACAGGGCTGCACAATTCCACCTTCGGCTGTGGGTTATGTGTTGCTGGGGCACTGTCGGCCCGAATCTGGTTTACTGCACACTTGAGTTTGCATTCCACACCCTGTATGACAGCAACTTTGCAGAATGCCCTCTCACACTCCAGGATCCCTCGGGGGATGTCAGAGAGCCAGTTTCGGCCTGATCCCCACAGGCCAGGCTGAGGGACCCCACCTGCCGGAGGGACCCTGCGCACTACACAGGCGCCTTTCGAGCCATGGCGCCACCCCAGGTTGGCTCCAGGGCATGTTCAGCCCGTCTTGCTCAGTCCTGCCCCGCCGGCCACCTTCTAATTAATTTTCTTTCAATGTGCACGAATTCGTGCACCAGGCCACTAGTGTTTTATAAACATTATTATGCTAACTAATAAAATGGCTAACATATGCTCTGTATCACTAACTGACATCAAGGCCAGCATAAGGAGTTCTTAGTGACAACAGCAAGACCAAGGCCACGTGGTTGGACCATTAAGCTTGAATGAATTAATGGTTGAATGTTGTATATATATCTTCCATCCCTATTAGACTGACATTAAATTGTGAACAGGGACCTTATCTTATATGAACTCCAAGCACAATGTGTTTTTACTCACTAGGTAGCTATTCTAGATGTTAGTTGGTCACATTGCACCCAAATGAAACACCAGAGAGCTGGAAGTAGATGGAAGAATGGAAAAATATGGAAAATGAGTTTATACAAAGCTAATATGGTGGGACACAAATATTTATTCTTTTTCAAAAACTTTAAAAATCAGCTGTTGTGAGAAAAGTAACTAAACCCACCATTAACTTTTCTGTCGTCTTCACTAAGCCAATATATCATCAGAAAGATGTAAAACAGCACATTTAGAGCTGAATTTTTTCTATTACATTTATTATAAAGAGGATATCAATACTGTTTATAAATGTTTGTCTCATACCATATTTCATGCAGTATTCACCATATGTCATTAATTGTTTAAAATGTTGGGCTTAAACTTTAAAATTCAGAATAGGACTTGATTTTCTCTTTTTTTCTATTATAATGTGTATTTCCAGTTACATAAATGAGTTAAAAGAGTAAAGCATAGAAATGTTAACTTAGGGAGTAAAAGTCTCCATGTTATTATATGAAGATCTGAATTGCTATTTTTAACAATAACATATTTATGAATATAGCATAATTATGAACAATCTGCTATCAAAAGACATTTACATTTTTATTCTTTTGCTGCAATGAATATTCTTGTACTTATGTCCTTTCACAACTGCTCATATAATTTTTGGAAGTAGAGTTGCAAAGTCAAAAGATACTCTCATTTGAGTGTTTTCACATTATGTGTAGTACATGTCTTGTACCTTACAGCACATTCTCTCAAAAAAAAAATCTTCTATAAAAAGAGGCTCTGGCATATTCTTTCTCTTTATAATTTACTAGAGGCCCAATGCACAAAGATTCGTGCAATAATGAGCCTTCCTTCCCCTGGCTGCTGGCACCGCCTTCGCTCGGGCCCAGAGCCACCTTTCCACCTTCCCATGCTGCCCAGAGGCCCAGAGCAGCTGGGGCAGTGCGGAACACCCCACCCCCGGCTGCTCCATGCCTGTGTATGCAAATTAACCCTCCATCTTTGTTGGGTTAATTTGCATAATCCTGATTGGCTGGTGGGCATCACGAAGGTATGGTCAATTTGCATCTTACTCTTTTATTAGTGTAGCTTATTCAGCAGAGAAATGGTGAAAAGTCACTCTTTTGCTTGAAATTTTATCCTCTTTGCTATCCAAGATGAGGCGTTAAAATTACACCTAAGCAGCGGTGTCTGTTGTGGCTGGATATAATCTTAAAAATAGAGAAACTTTCTCACTCTGATTCCTACCTGCACACTGGATGGCACCTCAGATTCTGTTTTCAAACTTTAGATTGTGACCCATTAGTGGATCTTGAAATCATTTACTGGGTTTAAAACATGTTAGGATTTTTAAAAAATGAAATCTAGTAGAATAAAAAGAATATATTTTCTTATAGTGGGCCCTGCTTAAAAACTATGACTATAGTGCCTCCAACTCCATCCTTAATGGTTCACCCCTATGGCCTTGGTCTTGCTGCCTCCACGAAGACGTCCTCCTGCTGGCCTTTGATGTCAGATGTGGGGTTGTCAGATATGTGCAGAAAATAATTCATTAGACACTGCATGTAGAACTCACCACATATTCAGAACTTAGTTATAACATATGCTTCTCACCTGGGAAATACAAGCAACTCACTGGAGAAGATGTTTTATTTATTTGCTAGGCAGCTACATTTTCTATTTTTCTTTCCATGGTGTGAAAATTTTTCTTCAAACTCACGATTCGGGGGGGCAGGGGAGGGCGATGCAGAGTTTAGGAGTGTCTTCTCAGCAGTCAACCCAGTACCTCCCTTTCTGCTTCAAGGTCCTTCCTCAGAAGCACAGAACTGTGCTGCGAGTGTCCCCCCCACGACCCGCGTGGTTCAGGGTTCAGGTTCAGGTTTTGAGCTCTGGAGGAGGTTGCATGCAAATGAAAGAGACTAGAAAATATTAATTTGGAAATATTGGGGGTCAGGCGGGAGCCAAACTCAAGGGGAAGGACTTCACCCTGTTCTGGCCTTGCTATCCCTTTTATTAAGACTACTAGAGGCCCGGTGCACGAAATTGGTGCGGGGGGGGGGGGGTGTCCCTCAGCCCAGCCTGCATCCTCTCCAATCTGGGACATCCCTCTCACAATCCAGGACTGCTGGCTCCCAACTGCTCGCCTGCTTGCCTTCCTGATTGCCCCTAATTGCTTCTGCCTGCCAGTCTGATCACCCCCTAACCACTCCCCTGCCAGCCTGATTGATGCCTAACTGCTCCCCTGCCAGCCTGTTTGCCCCTAACTGCCCTCCCCTACAAGCCTGATCGCCCACAACTGCCCTCCCTTACAGGCCTGGTCCCTCCCAACTGCCCTCCCCTGCTGGCCATCTTGTGGTGGCCATCTTGTGTCCACATGGGGGCAGCCATCTTGTGTGTTGGAGTGATGGTCAATCTGCATATTACTCTTTTATTAGATAGGATAGAGGCCTGGTGCATGGGTGGGGGCCAGCTGGTTTGCCCTGAAGGGTGTCCCGGATCAGGGTGGGGGTTCCCTTGGGTTGTGGGGCAGCCTGGGCAAGGGGCCTTTGGTGGTTTGCAGGCTGGCCACGCCCCCCGGTGACCCAAGCGGAGGCCCTGGTATCTGGGATTTATTTATCTTCTACAATTGAAACTTTGTAGCCTGGAGCGGAGCCAAGCCTTCTGCTCGCTCCGTGGCGGCAGCCATTTCTGTTGGGATTTATGTATCTTCTATAATTGAAACTTTGCAGCCTTAAGCAGAGGCCAAAGCAGGCCAGGGCTGCAGAAGCTTGGCTTCCTCCATCGCTGCTGGCAACCCTAGCCTCCTGCTCTTTCCAGCTCCGTGGCTGCTGCCATTTCTGTTGGAATTTATTTATCTTCTATCATTGAAACTTTGTAGCATTGAGTAGAGGCCTGGGTTGGCAAGGGCAGGTGGAAAGCTTGGCTTCCTCCATTGCCGGGGAAACCCAAGCCTCCCTCCTGCTCTCTGTGGCTGCAGCCATCTTGGTTGGGTTTATTTGCATATTCCCTGGTGATTGGCTGGTGGGCGTGGCTTATGGGTGTAGTGGAGGTATGGTCAATTTGCATATTACTCTTTTATTAGATAGGATGGGATACACCTATAGCCTTTAGGCTGGCAATTCTAATAATAGCTAATCAGCAAGGATTTACATAAAACTAAAAGGTGGAAGTTGCTTTAGCTACCATTGTCTCAACTAAACAGTGGGTGGTTGGCTCTGACCTTTCAGAGCTTCAAGGTTGACCATCCTTACGGGTTCCTTGTCCACACCTCTCTGCTAGTGAGGACAATGGGCGACTTCCAACATTGTGCGAAGGAAAAGTGAGAGGAAGGGCTGGGGAGCGGGGTGCAGAAGGGACTTTCCCTGGCCTTTCCTAACCCCTGAGTTCCAAGGGCTTGTTGTAGGCTCAAATTTTTGAAATAAAACCTGCTTTTACAATTAATGCAAATATTACTCAGTGATTCATCCTTTCCAAATAAGTCTTGGTTTCTTTTGACATTTTGGTTTTGAATTATGAATTAACATTGACATCACTCTAGGGTTACTGTTACCTCAGCTCTTCACAGTGAACTTAAACTGTCTTACAAAGTGTGTAAAAGTTTAGATTGAACCATCACCCAAGTATCTTTGGGGCTGCTGTTGGGCTTTTAAAATTGTGATCTTTTGGCACACATTTGTGCATGGGGAGTTGGTTGGAGGGAGGACTGCATTTAATTGGGCAGTTTGTCCAGTGCCTACAATTTAGGTTCATTAAGGTTTTAACTACAGTTGTGATCATGATAATAGCCCTGCATCAGTTCTATAAAGTAGATTTAGTTGAGGTTTTTTTAATTAGGGTGAGGGCTGCTTCATATTGAATCCATGCATTCGCAGGCCAGGAAACCATCCACAAGTTTAAAACTATAAATATATTGAATGTAATAGAGTTACTGAACGTGTCCTGTCAGTTTAACAAGTCAACAGTCTTACCTCTGCTTTTTGAAGACTGTGGGCTGAGATTGTTTGAGAGGACTCAAGTGATCAGCCCAGATTAATAGAAAGCCTAAAGGCAAAAGAAAAAAGGGTTTTAATATTATTTTTGGAAATTAGCTCCTGTGGTGTTCTAAAAATAAGGATTTTTCATATGGAATGTTGTAACTGGTATTACCACTATGTCGCAATTCTGTTTTCCTTGTATTCTTCATGTAACTGAAAATCGTGCTAATGATTCTTTAATATAGTTATATACCTGAATACCTTTAAAAATCCAGGTTTACAAAAAGAGTTATGATGTAGGTGATTTGTTCTTTGAATAAACATCAAATTAGCTCACTAACATTCTGAGTTCTTTTCAAAAGTCCAACCCATCAAAGTCTCTTATTTTGCAGATGAAGAGACAGATCACAGTGAGTTTAGTTGTATATCCAGTCACACCCTCAGCAATGGCAAAACTCTTGAATTTCGAATGACTTAATTCCTCTTTATTGTGTCAAGTCAATTTCCCCCCTTTTGTCGGCTTGTCTTAATTGAGTACAGCTGTTTGTAAGTCTTCAAGCAGTAATTTCTTGTTTTAGGCAAATACTTTCTTGCAAATCGGCATGGCCTTCTCATTCTCTGGGGCTGAGCGCTGCCCTTTCCCCTGGTGTTGAAGCTGGACCCCACCCTGGATCCCACTAGGCACCCTCTCGAGGTGTTCTCTCCCCTCACAGAGCTCTAGCCGATATCCAGAGGATTTCATTGCATATTAGGGTCTCCTTTGGATGATTTTTGTCCTTATTGAAGTGTTGGGCGATGTATTCATTAGGGTGAGGGCTAAACTGTTTTAACAAGGAGATCCATGAGTACACTGGGTTAAAGAACAAAGAAGTGTTGTTCTCCCATCACCAGCGGTATCAGCTGCCTGCCATTCGTGGTCACCTGTGTGGCAGAAGCTCTGTCTTCTCCGTGTCTAGGTTTTATCCAACAGGAAAGAGAAAAAACAAAAACATGGAGAAAGGATGTTAAGCCCAGACCTGGCAGTGACACATGGCAGTTCTGACATTCCCCTGGTGAGCATTTCATTAGATGGCCATCCCTGACTCCCAGCAGGTGTGGCGGACGCTCCAGCTGAGCAGTCACACTTCCAGCTACAGCTCTGTCACTGGAAAAGGAGAGATCAGATTTTGGCGGGCAGTTACCATTTCCATCCCAGTCCCCAAGTGCCCTGGAGTGCGTTATACACCTCATTTGGGGGTTAGGGGGAACTTTGCCTCAGGAATTCATATTTGCTTTCAACCTGTGATATTTTTATCTTTTAATTTTTCATGTACTATAACTAAAATTTGAGCTTAGTAAATTTAAATAAAATTAACCTAAATAAGGCTATTTCTTAAGTAAATAAATCCAACGTGATATATGACTTTAGATACTGTTTTTATCTGGCAGTATGGTTCTTTGGTTTTCTCAGGGCCTCTGGATAATGGAAGATTGCTAGGCTTGCAATGTATCAATAGTTGGCTGCAGTTGATTAAGTTGGAGACTATAGCATTGATAATAAGGGCTCATATTTTTATGTCTTCCTTTTGAAGTTTTAATATTACAGCATTCCTGTACAGTAGTCCCCTCTCACCCATGGGGGATATGTTCCAAGACCCCTAGAAAATGCCTGAAACCAAAGATAGTACCAAACCCTCAATATTACATATTTCCTATAGGTACATACATATGGTAAAGTTTAATGTATAAATATTGCCCAGTAAGAAATTAACAACAATAACTAATAACGTCATAGAAAAAGTAGGACAATAAATTATAACAGTTATGGGAGTGTGGTCTCTATCTCTCAACATATCCTATTGGGCTGTACTCGCCTTTTAACGTAAAGGAAGTACTTTATGGCTTCTTTTGGGCATATCCGAATTGCCAGCATCACTGCTTGCACGTTGGGCCATTATTAAGTAAGATAAAGAGGCACTTGAATACAAGCGCTGCGATGCTGTGACAGTCGATCTGATCACCTAAATGGCTACTAAGTGACTAGCAGGTGGGTGGGGAGTACAGCGGGGAGACACGGGAAGGGGGATGACTCACACTCCGGGTGGGACGGAGTGGGATGTCAGGGGGTTTCGTCATGCAATTCAGAAAGGTACACATTTTAAAGCTTGTAAATTGTTTCTTTTGGGAACTTTCCATTTAACATTTTTCAACCGTGGTAACTGAAACTGCGGAAAGGGAGCCGTGGATGAGGGACTACTGCACCGTTTTGACAATGGCAGGAAATGGCACAGCACGCTGCAGCGCCTCCCCTGGTGCCCTGATGCGCTGGCCACGCCCTTTTGTCAGCAGGGTGACTGCCTCTTAGCCTCTCAACTGGAGCGGCATGCGGAAAGCGTGGAGGCAGTTCTGACACCACCACAGAGTTCGTGCAGGGTTAGCAAATAAAGTACACAAAGCGCTAAGACTAAATCGTTGAAGTCTACATGGTGACAAAAGGAAAGGACCTCTAAGAATCCAAATATGATTTTTATACAGAGGGGGAAGATGAGTTATACCAAACTCCAGGACACTGTTCAGAGCCTGGCAAAAGGGTTTTTGGATTATACATAAAGGCTGATTCCTGGATTATGCAATTATTCTGCTGTTAGATTTAGGTCCCAAAGAACTACACCATGTCCTCCTCCTCAAGTCTTTGAAAAAGAATTACATTTGGTCTTACTGGCATAATACAGTTTACTCCTGCATGGTGGAATTGTTAAGGTTCATTTCAGGCTTACAGTTTGCTTTGTTTTGCTTTGCTGTACAGCTCCAGAATGGCAGAAGAGGATCCATATTTGGGAGGGCATGAACAAGTAGGTATTATAATATCATCTCACCGCTCATTTTCTATAAATATATTCATATTTAAAAATATACAGAAGTAACAATAGTAACAATCAGGCAAACTCTAAAATTGGTAAAACTCTCCTTTAAATTGTTTTTGCAGTTTCCCTCTCACTCCATGGAAGGTCAGAGAGGATACGTCTTTAAAATGAGTAACTTAAACCCTGTTATCACACACACTGCTGCCATAAAAACTATGTATGCTACAGGGCAAATAATAACTACTGTATTAGTGTCCTGGGGCTGCTGTAACAAATGACCACAAACCGGGTGGCTTAAAACAACAGAAATATATTCTTTCACATTTCTGGAAGCTACAAGTCTAAAGTCAAGATGATGACAGGGTTGGTTACTTCCAGAAGTTCTGAAGGAGAATCTGTCCCATGCCACCCCCCTAGTCCCTGGTGGTGACCAGCAATCCTGACATTCCTTAGCTTGTAACTGTATCACTCCAGCACATGGCCGCCTTCCCTGTGTATTTCTCATTTCTCTGTATCCAAATTTCTCTTCCTTTTCTCTCTTTTTTTTTTAAAAAAATATTTTTATTGATTTCATAGAGGGAGAAAGAGATAGAAACATCAGTGATGAGAGAGAATCATTAATCAGTTGCCTCCTGCACACCCCCCTCTGGGGATTGAGCTGGCAACCTGGGCATGCGCCCTTGGCCAGAATCAAACCCAGGACCATTCAGTCCTCAGGCCGATGCTCTATCCACTGAGCCAAACCATCTAGGGCCCTTCCTTTTCTCTTATAAAGGCACCAGTTATTGGATTTAGGGCCCACCCTTTAGTATGACTAGATCTCAACTTGATTACAATCTGCAAAGACACTATTTCCAAGTAAAGTCAGGTACAAGGGGAACACACAATATTTATTCAAAACTCATCAAATGAGAAGGCAGGCTGGTAGAGTGAAAAGATCTCTTGGACTTAGAAGTTTAAGGTCTTTATATAAGCATTGGCTGCTACTAATGAGCTCTTAAAACTTGGTAAATCAGCCCTGTCTGGTTTTGCTCAATGGTTAAGAGCATTGGCCAGTGCACCGAAGGATCATGGGTTTGATTCCCAGTCAAGGGTACATACCTTGGTAGTGGGTTTGCTCCCCAACCCTGGTCGGGGCACTTGTGGGAGGCAATGTGTCTCTCTCACATTGATGTTTCTCTTCCCTCACTCTCTCCTTCCTCCCTCCTTCCATTCCCTCTGAAAAGCAATGGGGAAAATATCCTTAGGTGAGGATTAACAAAGAAAAGTTAAAAAAAAAAAAAAAAAAAAACTTGAGAAATCATTTAGCACCCTCTGATCCTCACTTTTCTCCTTTGCAAAATAGGAATGCTAACCCCACACTAACAGGTGTGTTGAAAGACTTAATGGCAGTGACTGTGCTTTGGGAGCATAAAACGTCATTATTTTGGCAATTATGAAGAGATGCCATTGTCTTTTTTTCCTCTTTCTCCTAGTTTTTTACTTGGAAAAATTTGAAGCCTCTAGAAATGTTGAATGTCTAACAAATCTTTGTTGATTATTAATGATTTTCTTTTATTTATATATCTTTTAAATATTTATATCTACATTAATAGATGTTAAATGAACCATTTGAAAGCAATTTCAGACTCTAGGGTAATTACAATGGCAACATTAAAATTTTAATGTAATGATTTTAAGAATTATATAAACTACAGAGGTTTATTCATTCATCAGTTATTTATTCAGGCATTACTATGTTGCAGAACATAAGCTAAGGAGGCGGTACAAAAATAAGTGATGCATAGACCCTAACTTCAGAAGCTGCGATTCTAACAGGAGAGACAGTGACATAAATAGCTTGCTGTGGTGATAAATACTGTAATCGTCTGCACAGAGTGGGGTTACTCTGTGCTGCCTCGTGCATTTTCCAAATGAAGTCTAGGTAAGCTGAGATTTACTTGGAAGATGTAGTTAGCTAGGCTAGACACCGAGAGGGAACACGGGCCACCAGACACCGTGGGCCAAGATTCGTAATTATTTCACACTTAATATTTAGTGGCAACCACCTGAAAAGTGGATTTCCCAAATTTACACATGCAAACAATCAGTCAGAAAAATAAAACCCAAAGTGAAATACTTTCAAGGGGTCTAGGATTGCTTTTTAAAAATATATATATATATTCAGAGAGGAAAGAAGAGGGAGAGATAGAAACATCAATGATGAGAGAGAATCATTGATCGGCTGCCTCCTGCATCCCCCCACAGGGGACTGAGCCCACAACCTGGGCATGTGCCCTAACCAGAATCGAACCGTGACCTCCTGGTTCAACCACTGAGCCACTCCAGCTGGGCGAGTTATTGCTGTTTAAAATAAAATAGACCTATCTAGCATTCATTTCTCTTGGTAATGTTCTGATTGGTTTAGAAGGAACGAGTATGCAGTGCTTTCCCCCATAAGATGCCCCTTTTGAACTTTATTGTAAAAATAGTGACAGAGGATAAATCCAGGTACAGCCTTTGATTACAGCATGAAAGACATTTGGCTACTCATATTATCAAAAACCGGTGATTTACCTTTCGTTTTTAATATGCCGTCTCTAACAATTAAAGGCAGAGTCTAACCAGCATTAGAGTTGTTTCTTCTTGGTTTTAGACCATCCTGTTTACATACAGGAAATCTTATCAACAAGAGATAGTCCTTTATGCCACACCAGAGTAAAATCTGCTGAATACATTCATTTCGAAAGTTTGTCTTATGTGGGCATTTTTGTGATCATCAGCAACAGGAATGGGGCGTGTTTCTGATATTTCAATTTTTGAGGGGAAAGTTCCTTGAAATTTGGGTTTTTTTCCCTTGTCTCAAACTTGCTGGCGTATATTTCCTGAAGTTTCCTTGTCCTCAGTGAGATATCCTCCATGCTGTAGCATATTCTGGAATTTGCACTCCACCTTTGACCTAATTCACACAGCAAGCTGCCGCCCAACACAGCTGCTCCCTTCATGGAGGTGGAGTGTGTGTCTCGCTCCTCGGATGGTGTGTTTGCCCTGCTCCTCGTTACTCAGCCACCTGCAGGACCATCGCACAGATTTTTTTTCTGCTCGGTCATCTTTTCTGCTAATAATCTGCAAGCTGGGGCCTGTTTTTACAATAACTTGTTTTTGTATTCCTGTATTTCCTTTCCAGCAAATGATGAAAAGCATAGATGAACTTGACTCTTAAGCAGTGAAGTGAAGCACATTTATTATTCTTCAATTGAAAATTTGCATACCTCACAACTGAATATGAAGTGTCCTTTATTTAAACACTATTTGTGACTCTTGATTTAACACCTAGGTTCAAGAACCTAGTAATAAAAAAAGGAGTAAATTGTAATTCTGGTGTGTTTTTTGTTGTTGTTGTTTCAAATACCAGCTCCAGCACGCTTACCAACTAGCATATCATAAAAAGTGAAATATGGTTGGTTTCTGTGTTGTCCACAGACATTTCAAACAGATGACTGACTTAGGTTGAAATAGTACCAAACTAGGAATATGAATTTAAAGTCTTGAATAAACTAAGTGGAAAGAAAAAAAATTTTCTTGGGATAAGTAATTATTAGTAACTTATTAAGATAGAATAAATTCCATCAAAATGTATTTCATGGTTTTCTCTTGGTGCTGTAGCAAATTACCTCAAATTTAGTAGCTTCCAACCACACAGGAGTCACGCTCTTATCATCTGGAGGTCAGAAGTCTGAAATCAAGGTGTTGGCAGGGCTGCTTTCCTTCCGGAAGCTTTCATTTCCTGGCCTGTGTGGGCTTCGAGAGGCTGCCTGCACTCCTTGGCTTGTGACCCCTTCCATCACGCCCACCTCTTGTTTCCATTGTCACGTCTCCTGTTCTTCACTCTGATACCCTGCATCCCTTTATCAGGCCCATCTGGTTGATCCAGGGAGCCTCCCCATCTCAGCTTTCTTCCTTTAATAACATCTGCAGAATCCCTTTTGCTATATGAGATAGTACTCACAGGTTCTGGGGATTAGGATGCGGATGTCTTTGCGGAACCGTTATTCAGCTGACCACACCCACTAAATTCCAGGTGTTTTTGCATTGCACTAGGTCCGTGGTCAGCAAACTGCGGTTCGCGAGCCACATGCGGCTCTTTGGCCCCTTGAGTGTGGCTCTTCCACAAAATACCATGGCCTGGGCGAGTCTGTTTTGAAGAAGTGGCATTAGAAGAAGTTTAAGTTTAAAAAATTTGTCTCTCAAAAGAAATTTCAATCGTTGTACTGTTGAGATTTGACTCTGTTGACTAATGAGTTTGCTGACCACTGCACTAAGTAAATGAAATTTTTAAAAAAAGGTGAGGGAACTCAGTGTTTAGTCCTCTGCTCCTTGGAATGTAAGTAAAATTGTCCCTTTTTTTGTGTATTGACCCAGGGCTGCTGTCTAATTCTTTCAGTGCTTGAAATCGAATGTCTAGAGTAGGGGGTTGTTTATCATCATAAAAGAAATCTCTAGGATTCTACTCTATGCTTATATTTCTAAGAGAGTATGAGCTTCAAGTCATTCATTCAGCAAGTATCTCTTAAGTATCCACTGTGTGATAAACATAGGCTGGGCCCCAATGATATAGAAGTTAAGCAAGTTCCCTCTCTGCTCTTTTAGAGCCAGGTTACTCTTTTCAAAATCCTTTGTCACGTAAACACAGTCCAGCCCCATGTAAAAGTTTCATACACATGCAAATTTAGCAAGGTCTCATGAAGGTATTTTTAAAAATCTGATTTGAAATATTTTTAGATTTTTGTATTTGGCTTTAGTTTTTGTTCTTGTCATTAAGTTGTAGGTCTATTAACTTCAAATGTTTAATACAGGTTGGAAAAATAATGATTGAAAATTTAAATTTTCTTTGTTACAGATGTTTCATTTGGAGCCTTTGAATCATACAATATTTAACTCAGAAATATTTCAACCAGAGATGCCAATGCCAACGGGTAAGAAAACTCACTCCCACTACCCTGTTATTTGGCTTTTACTTTTTTAAAGTCAAGATTTGCTAGTGGTCTCTTTTAGAAATTCAGTGATATACCTACAAAGGAAATGGTGACTTATGTTCTAAAAAACAATCTTTTAGACCTATCTGGTTTGGCTACTAGTATGTGGTTAGAGCGTTGGCCTGCGGACTGAAGGGTCCCAGGTTCAATTCTGGTCAAGGGCATGTACCTCAGTTGTAGGCTTCTCCCTGACCCAGGCCCTGGTCAGGGCCCATGCAGGAGGCAACCAATCAATGTGTTTCTCTCACATTGATATTTCTCTCTGTCTTTCCCTCGCTCTTCTGCTCTCTCTAAAAATCAATGGAAAAATATCCTCGGTTGAGGGTTTTAAAACAACAGTCTTTTAATATACTTTCTTGAAATATATTTGCACAAAAATGTTTCACCCCCATTACCCATTGTATGACTTACAATTGTTGCTAATATCTGCTAAGACAGCTCAGAAGGAATTTCTTCACTCAGTGTAAGGATTTTCCCTTTTAGACAATCTTACCATCTCTGAGTTATTTTTAACTCCTCTTTGTTTTGTCCCAGACTCTGGCGGTTTCAACTCCTCTGATCTATTACAGAAACGCTCATTTGAGTACCTATTGTGTATGCCAGGCACTGGGGATACAAGTGTACAAAAACCATAAAAATCAGCTCAGTAGAAAAAAAATAATCTTTTAAAAAAGCTTTTAGCTTTACATTCTGCCCAGTTGGATAAAACATATGATAATCATCCTTCCTTCTAACGTGACTATGTTAATCATCTCCACACACAGCTTGTTTCAATTTATTGATTTGTATGTAAGCTCTGTGTGATGGTTCTTTTTATGTGCCCCTCACATCACCAATGGTACCGAACAGACATTCACAAGCGCAATGTGAGTCAATGATGGGAGCTGTATATAAAACAGGGAGTTTCGTAATCACCCGAAGTGGACCTCAGCTCTTCGATTTAACATGGACTTGCTTGGCCTCAGTGGAAGAATTTGCATCATTCTCATTTAAACAATAATAACACCTATTATTGTTATTCTGGTACTTATTTTTCAGATCAGAATGTTTTTCTACATTTTAATCTCTATTATTTCTGGGACTTCATGGGAGGATATTAATAAATCTGCTTTTCCTTCACCTTCACCATCAAAAGTTGTATTGCTGAGGTCTTTTTCTCTTTACCCCACAAAACACATTTTGTAGACTCCTGAGTTTAAGATCTCGTGAGCTGCTGTCCAATTTGAACTCTAGGTCAGCTTCCTGTGAAGAACAAGTAAATATCTTGGTAGCTTCTGTGTTTCCTGTCAACTTTCAATTCTGGGGATCAAAGTATTTTTCTTAGTATTAATGCTTTATTGAAAACATCAGAACTTGGTTCTGCCCTTAGGGGAACATAAACCTTTCCATTTAATGCCTATAGATGCCAAACAGTATCCCGAGGCAAATGCTTTCATAATGTCTTTATTTCATCAAGTTTTATGGAAGTAGAAATAAGATTACCAAGAGAACTATCTTAGTAAATATTCTGTAGTCAGTTTCACATTGTAGAAATTATTTGGCCATATTAGAAAAGCTTTTAAAATTATACCAAAAAGACTTATTTCCCAGTTATTACCTCGTCATTTTTATTGTTATATTTCCTCTCTGTTGCAGTAGCATAGTCAAGTTTTTATAATCCAAGATGTATGCTATTTTATTCACGTTTTAAAGGGCAGAAAGATCATGGATACCAATGTTGTAATTTTCACATGGACTATTTTATATGTTTCTTGAAATATAAAATCGTAAGTAGTTCTATTACTCGTTGAAAACTATGAGATATAGTACAGCTGTTAAATCTATAACATTGCCCTTGCTGGTTTGCTCAGTGGATGGAGCATCATCCTGCAGACTGAAGGGTCCCGGGTTCGATTCCGGCCAAGGGCACATGCCCAGGTTGCGGGCTCGATTTCCAGCAGGGGGCATGCAGGAGGCAGCCGATCAATGATTCTCTCTTATCATTGATGTTTCTCTCTCTCCTTCTCCCTTCGTCTCTGAAGTTAATAAATATATATATTAAAAATCTATAACATTATGCTTTTTTTTACATTTCTCTATAAAGGTGGGTTGTCACATCATCGGATAGACATGTGACCAAAAAAAAATTAGCATTAAAACAAATATATGGGTATCAAATCTAAATTTCTAGTTGATTTAAGTTTTGAGTATGTTCCCTGAAAGAATAATTGCCCCATTTCACTAACAAAATTCCCAAACCTTTAAAAATTTCACATTTTTAAAAGCAATATCATCATTTAGCAAAAATAATAGGAAAACTTCAAGTGCTTTTAGAAGAATTAATAGTGAGAAACTAACATAAAATAATATTGATTGTCAACTGTAATTAAAAAATAAATAAATAATAATAATAAGTGAGAGACTTGAAGTTTAATATAAATATGCTCCAACTCTCCTATGTTTTCTATGGCTTCTAAATGCTGCTTTGTTAGAGGCCTCTCTTCCTGATATGTTCATTTAGCCTCCTAGAGGGAATGTTTCTATGACTATATCTGTTACACTGACATACAAATTATATGTTAGTACTGTGAAAATATTTCTATTTCTAATTGATTTTATTTTCTTATCAAAAATTAAATTCTAACCATGTTTTAGAACCTTAAAATTGCAATTCCTTTTCTGAAAGTAGTTGAAAATGTGCAGGGATGAATTTTATACAGATAAAAGAGATAATTTACATAAATTATACTACTTTGGCTAATCACTTCTCATATTTCCTTTTGTGTGGATGTTTTGTTTCAAATTCAGTCATTTTTCAACTGACTTTCTTGTACATTTCTTGAATAGTAACAGGGAATAATTATACCTTTGTTCCCTATAGTTCTCTAGCCTTATTCTGATTCATCATAAAACTAAAAGGATAAAAATAATTTCTTTCTTAATTTCATTGTTTATTTTTTAGTTCAACCTGAAGGTATTTCATTCTTCTTAAATGTATTTATTTAAAGTAATAGGACTTGAATTTCTGGCTAAGGGATGGTGGAGGTTGAAATGGACACAAGTATTCTCCCAGTGTATTTTTTTTTTTTGTAGTACTGAACTTTTTCATTAACATTCAAACAGGTGAGAAACAGCATATGCCTTTATTTATTGAAGAGCTATGAGTTATTATATTGTTGTCATAAGACACCCTGGGGAGCTTAGGGACTTTCTCATATTGAACGAATTTGTATTTATACTGTCAGAGATTCTGATTTTCCTTTGAATTTCCAAAGTCAGATATAATCAGAATATGGAATAAGCTTCTAGTTTTCTTTATGTTTTTATAATAATTAATTGGCATGCACCTACCATTAATTAAGCTATTTTTAGGATTTTACAAAATGCTTGTGCTTTTTTAGATCAAAGTTTATATCAGAACTCAGTATTCAGAAATTGCATACAAACATCAAAAGCTATAGATTTATTAGAAAAGTCCATCATACCTGGTAGACCAAATTAAATTTGAGAAGGAGCGGGAACAAGCTAGCTAGTTAGGGAATGAAGGCTAGTTCTTACGGATTCAAGTAAGGGAAAGGAACCAGGAATGTAATATAAGGAAAAGCAGGCAGCCTGAGGCCATTATCTGTGTATTTCACACATGTAGGTGTCATTTCAGTCTGGTAATGTCACGTGAAGCACATCCCCTCTGAAGGAAAGAAGTCAGTATCTAATGCTGTGAAGGAAAAAAAAAAGTCTAGAGTCCAGGAAGTCATTGATGCTTTTAATTGGCATTCATGTCATTTTTAAAATGCTTTGTTAGTAAACAGATTATGAAGGCTATTCACTTATTAATCTTTACCAAACACCAGGCCTTTTGTTAGGTTGTACAATGTACCATCACCATTCAAAAAATGTTTTTTTATTGTGGTTCTCTAAAGGTATAAAACTGTTAAAATAATAATAAATTTAATATTCAAATGAGGAAGGTAAATTATATCCTTGTGAAATCTTAGCTAAAAATTTTCATTGAAAATTTTATTTTAAAACATAATTTCAGTTTTTTTGCTTGCTTAATATTTTATACCAAATTTGAGAAGCCTCACATTCTTTTGGTTTTTGTCTGTTGTTTTTGTTTTTAGCAGATGGCCCATACCTTCAAATATTAGAGCAACCTAAACAGGTAAGAAGATGAAAGGAGTGGGAACTTTTTCTTTAAATGTTAGATCCATAAGTCGAATATTAGTATCTCAAGCACCAAAAAATAGTAACTGAATTTTGTGAAGGAAGTAGCTGATCTAGAAGAGCAACAACAACTTGCCAAATTATGTAACAACTTCATTCATCCATTTGACATTTCTCTTAGTCATTCTGCAGACCATCCTGAGCCTCAATACGTAGTTCTGTAAAACTTCCGTTAATTATAGATCCTTGGTATCTTGCTATCTCCACCATCTTTGCTTACCAGCCACTCCTAGAAAAGATAGGCTCTCTCCATTCATACAGAAATAATACATACATGCAGCTCACATACATGGAATTACATCCATCAGTCGTGTCCATCACATGCAGTACTTCTTAGCCTTCTTCCCACCTTTAGTAGCTCCAGCCTTTTCTGCACTGTCTTTAGAACATGTATTAAAACCACCAGTGGGAGATGAATAGTATTAGAATGGACAGTTGAGTTCTCTTCCTTCTGGTGTTAACTTTAGACTCAGCCTCTTTGTAGTCAAGAGAAGGAGCATTTTATTTCCTCAGGTTCTTCCTCTTTCCACTGGGTTCTGTAGAGGATCTCTGGGAGTAGAAGTGGCCTCCTCACCCTGCTTCAAATCTGTCGATAATAGTGATTGGAAAGTGGGTGGAACCGGTGCTATGAAAGAGGAAGGAAGAGGATCTTTAACATCTCCTGTAGATTTCAGTTATTAGGAGATAGCAGTGATGGTATAGTCCTCTACAGATTGAGGACAGTCAGTAAATCTCTGAATGGATGTGCTTACCAAACATGTGTGAGACGGTGGGTTTGTGTACCTGGTATCCTGCACTTATATTACCCAGTACTTTTCCTAAATGTTTTTAGTAGCTCAGGTGAGTGAGTGTAGCATTTAGCAAATGCTAACTAGGTCAAGAACTTAAAGCATTTGTTGTGGTTACTATAATTGTGGCATTATATATGTATTTGGATTTTGGTCAACATTTAAAGGGTATAAATATCTTAACTATGACCAATAGACTATCGTTATAAGGCTGAACTTAGATAAAAGTTTTTGGTATGGGGACTGGAATGCCACATGAGATTTTGGGGCATTGCTCCAGTAGTTTATAGGTGACACAACCAGACTCCACAGTCTGCCAACATTACTTCCTTTACTTATGTCCAATTCCATAGTGGTGACTTCTCACAGCTGGTCACCAGTTCCCTCAAAGACCCTCCCAGGGGAACTTTATCCCTAAAATTTTGTGCAGGGGTCTTGCCCTCCTGGAAAATTTTCTAATTGGAAGATCTGGGTCATTTGTGAAAATGAGAAATCAACTAAAAGTTATTTGTCTGCATACCAAAGCATGTTTTCAAATTTCTGTTTTCATAAGCATAGCACCACAATGAGAATTTTAAATGCATTTCTTATTATGGCTCTAACAGTTATAAGGAAAAATTGGCATTTATAATTTACCTTAAGGTATTTACAAAATTCAAAACATAATTCACTATATGTGGAGATGTAAAAGCTCATCTGAGTAAAACAATGTGTTTATTTACCAAACTGATGTTATTTTGATGTCTGACTCAAGTGAAAGTAAGAAAGTTGTATTCAAGTCAAGACTTTCTGACTGGGTAGATGTAGGTTTGCCTTTGAGGTTGATGACTCATTTTAAGCAAATGGAGATACTGAGATGAATGGCTGTGGATTCACAAACCTTTAATCTCAGAAACACAGAATCAGAAATGCATCTAGACTATGCATTTGAAGACACCCTATCTTCCTTTAAAAAAAGTAAGAAATTTCTACCCTCAGGTTAAAATTCCTTTAGAACTTGAGATACTCTTATGCAACCATGAAAAATATCTATTTTTTTAAACTTAAGCAAGCTATTAAGACACGACTCTTTAGTCATATTCTATTTGATACCACTCCCAATAAAACATAAAAGTACACATGCTATATTTTTCCAGCTGTCCTAAAGGAATTTTGTGATTCAAGATAATGAATTCCTTTATTGCATTTTAAAAAATAAAAGTTAGAAAAATGTTCTTTTTTCCTTTGAGGTCTCTTTGCCACAATTCTCCCCAGTTCTGACAGAGATGAGTCATAGCGTAGACTGCTAATCTTTAAAATATCCAGTTCTGTTGCATATTATTCATTGGTAATTATCTAATACTGTTTAAAAACTGAAGTTGTATTTAAATTGAGTAGCAGTCAAGTGAATTTCTGCCTTTATTCTGGAGGCTAACTGTTGCATATGCTGATGCTTTTTTTCATGCTTTTAGAAAGCCCATTTAACTATTAAAAACAAGCAACAGCCTTTGTCTACAAAAGGTATAGGGCTGAATTTGTATTTTTTTAATTTTAATTTTTTGAGAGGCAAAATAGAAGAATTGCCCCTAAATGACTAACTGCACCTCAAAAGTCTACTCTGGTATTTAGGTCCCACTTTGAAAATTGATCACATCTCCAGACCTATGACTTGAGAAGCTTTCCTTCACTAGAGAACTTACTTCAGGCCCTACTTATCCCCTGAAACATGCTGTAGTGCTGAGCCTCTTTGCAAATCAGGAAGATCTCCGAGGGTATGGGGACAGAGAGTTCCAGATGCCAGAGATTTAAATTCATTCGGGACCCCTGGACCACTCAGAGACTGTTTCCCAGGACCCTACACAAGGAATAATGAAATGTAGTGCAGTCTAAGGAGGGTGAAAATTTTACATTGATTGATGAGTTCAAAGCTGTTAAAACCTTGGTGTTTGCCCGGCCAGTGCGGCTCAGTGGTTGAGCGTCAACCTATGAACCAGAAGGTCATGGTTGGATTCCCAATTGGGGCACATGCCCGGGTTGTGGGCTCGATCCCCATTGTGGGCCCTAATAAGGCAGCCAATCAACGATTCTCTCTCATCATTGATGTTTCTATCGCTCCCTTCCTCTCTGAAATCAATAAAAATATATTTAAAAACATCAGAGTTGCTATGACTGTGCAGGGTAGAAGCCCCACCAGGGAGCAGTGGGTGTGGGGAGCTCCTCATGGCCTAATGATCTAGCACTGTTTACATGAAGTCAGTCCCACAATAAAAATAAATGACATGTGAGGTTATTACTTAAAGTATATTAACAAACTCTTTTCACCAAAGGGTGAATTTGAAAAATGAAAAACCATCCAGTTAGTGACTGTATAATTATAAATGACTAATGCTACCACACATTGGTTTACATCATTATAAAGTTGCATCTTTCAGGAAATAGGTTGAAAGTTCCCTTAATATTAAGATTATGAGATCCATTCTCATAATTGCCCTTGTTTACTCTTTGTATACAAATTATAATGGTTAGTTTTGTAAATCATAAAATGTTAGAACTGGGATAGACCTTAAAGGTAGTCTAGTCCAGTCTCATTTGTATAGATTATAAAAATTTAGGACTTAGGATTTTTCAGCCCACAGTAGTTCATATAGTGAAGACTTCCGGCTAACTCTACATTGATTTACAACAGTTTTCAAATTCTTGAGTTAATAATATTTGAAGAGACTGGTTTTGGACTCATTCAGGTCAGTTCATAGAGAGAGTTTGAGCTTGATAATACCAATAATCATAAAATCAAAAATCTTCTGAATTATTGAGAGAAACTGGCCAAATGTGGCATCTAGCATAGGATGTGTTTACAACACTGACATGCTATATTTAACAAGGCATTTCTGTATTCCCTGCTGAATCAACTGTAACCAGAGTAGATAAAGGAATTCCTTTAAGTAAGAGTCAAAGAAGCATAACTTGGAGTGTAATATGGCCAAGTTCAGAGCTTGGCGGCAGCAATTTGAGATGAAGAAGCTCTGGTTCAAACAAGCTGTAGCACGTCCAGTCCAAGGCTTAAACTAACTCTTCAGCAGTTCACTCCCACCTGTGCATAGCAGGAGAGTTTCTCCCGGGTTAGGGACCTCACTTTAAAGCCACCAGTACACAAAATACCAATTAACCTCAGTGTTCATAGTAAGATTATTGGGAAAGTGGTTTTCATTTACATAATCCTCTTTCACACATTTCTTGTTTTTTCTCTCTCATCTAATACACAAAAGAATTAAAACTTTGTAAAAAATTTGTCCTGGTACTTTTTAGTAAGTATTTCTCAAATGTGTTGGCTCTGTGCTCACCTTTGCAGAGAGGATTTCGTTTCCGTTATGTCTGTGAAGGCCCATCCCATGGCGGACTCCCTGGTGCATCTAGTGAAAAGAACAAGAAGTCCTACCCTCAGGTTAAAGTAAGTTCATGATGTCTTCCTATGTGGATTTTGGAAGATTTTATTTCCTAGCAGTGCAAGTGAGGAACTGCTTTACATGAATACAATTTGCTTTTACCCCTAAGCTGAAATATTCACATGATTATTATTATAATTTTCAAATAGATATGTGTCTCTTAGCAACAGAAGTGACAGATTTTGAAACCTCATTATTATTTCCATTCAGTAGAAATTATTTCAACCGTAGCTAACCAACGTTTACTATTTCTTCATCACTTTAAAGGCTTTTTAATTGTATACCTCTTGATACATTAAGAAATATTTAAAAGAAGTGCTTGATTTCAGCTTTTTAGAGATTTAGTGAAAACTGAAACAGATGACTGAGTGTATGATTTTATAATATAGTATTTAAGGTCATGAATTCAGGTCCAGACTGTTACTATCTGCGCGTCTTTGACTAGGTTATCCACTTCTAAACCTCAGTACCCTAATATGTAAAATGCAGAAATATTGATGGTATATACTTCATAGAGTCTCTTAGACTGGAAGTACTACAGGGTCTCCGCTTGAGCAAATGTACACCCACACGTGGAGGTCCCTGGAATGTACCGCTTGATGATGTAACACTTGATGATGGTGTGCTTGGTCGAGCCCTTTACACACCTTCAGGTTCTTTCTCTGTTTGTTAATTTAAGAAGAATATCTTTGTTTAAGTTAATTTGAGTTTTTTAATTTCATAAATGGTGCCATGTTTCATTGACTGATTGATAATGGTTTTGCAGATAAACCTGCCAACAATGGCAATTTCATTGTTTATAAAAATTCGTATTGTTCAATAATTCAAGGCTTCAGCAAAAGGTTACCAACTTAGTTCCCACTAAGGTGTGTGCACCCCTTAGGATATGACACACTTTGGCCTCAGTTTTTGTGTTTGTTCTTGTGAATAAGTGAAGGACAGCAGGACAGGCCCTCGGGAAAATCATGATGTCAAGGAAATTTGTCTTTGGTTGCCAGGTTTGCATCTTGTTTCCTCCCTTTCCTCTTCCCCACTTCTAGCCCAGATCTTTCTAATTTCTTACCCCTCTTCTGAAACAAAATACTGAATACTGTGATGTCATTCTTTACCTTTTGAATGAAACCCACCCATATTATCGAGTGTGGATTCTACCAATCACATTTGCATTTTAAGTCTCCTAGCTTTCCTGTGAAATGAAAGATGTTTTTCTGTTTCAGGGTCATTGAGCAGGGTAAATATGATGTGTTTGGTTCGCAGGAGATGACAGTCTTATGGTCACAGTCCTTTGGAATCTAGATGAGGAAAGAGGAGCAGCAGTTAAACAAAAGAATTAGCATTTATTAAGCACCAAAGATTTGCCAAGTGCTTTGCATATATTACCTCTTCTAATCCTCACAACAACCCTGGTAAATTAAAAGTGTAATGCTTATAAGGAAGTTGAAGCTCCAAGAGAAGAATTAACTTGCCTTTCTCACAAGACTGTGGCTCTTTATCCTACAGCTGACTATTTCTCATTGAACTTGCACATGGAATGTGTGCATTTGGGTTGCTGGGGGCAGGATGTGGGAGGACAATGGTGAAATAGGGGCAGAGTATTATAACTCTGGAAAAAAGGGAGAGAGAGGCTCAGGGGCCTCAGATATTAGGGAATCAGATCTAGCACTTATCTTTTCAACATATGTATCTGTGTGCCATATACATACATATATATATATATATATATATATATACACACACACACACACACACACACACACACATACACATACATACACACTGTATATATTGTGTATATATCCTATCTAATAAAAGAGTAATATGCAAATTGACCATACCTCAGCTACACCCACAAGCCACGCCCACCAGCCAATCAGGAGGGTATATGCAAATAAACCCAACCAAGATGGCTGCAGCCACAGAGAGCAGGAGAGAGGATCGGGTTTCCTTGGCAATGGAGGAAGCCAAGCTTTCCTCCTGCCCTTGCCGGCCCAGGCCTCCACTCAATACTACAAAGTTTCAATGATAGGAGATAAATAAATCCCAACAGAAATGGCGGCAGCCACGGAGCTGGAGAGAGCAGGAGGCTAGGGTTGCCCGCAGCAATGGAGGAAGCCAACCTTCTGCAGCCCTGGCCTGCTTTGGCCTCCGCTTAAGGCTACAAAGTTTCAATTATAGAAGATACATAAATCCCAACAGAAATAGCTGCCGCCACGGAGCGAGCAGAAGGCTTGGCTCCGCTCCAGGCTACAAAGTTTCAATTGTAGAAGATAAATAAATCCCAGATACCAGGGCCTCTGCTTGGGTTGCCGGGGGGCATGGCCAGCCTGCAAACCACCACAGGCCCCTCGCCCAGGCCGTCCCACACCCCAAGGGAACCCCCACCCTGATCTGGGACACCCTTCAGGGCAAACCAGCTGGCCCCCACCCATGCACCAGGCCTCTATCCTAGCTAATAAAAGAGTAATATGCAGATTGACCATCACTCCAACACACAAGGTGGCTGCCCCCATGTGGTCAAAGATCCTGCCCCCATGTGGACACAAGATGGCCACCACAAGATGGCCAGCAGGGGAGGGCAGTTGAGAGGAACCGGGCCTGCAAGAGAGGGCAGTTGTGGGCTATCAGGCCAGCAGGGGAGGGCAGTTGGGAGGGACCAGGCCTGCAAGGGAGGGCAGTTGGGGGCTATCAAGCCTGCTGGGGAGGGCAGTTAGGGGTGACCCAGCCGGCAGAGGAGGGAAGTAGGGGGTGATTGGGTCTGCAGGGAAGGGCAGTTGGGGGGTACCCAGGCCTGCAGGGGAGAGCAGTTGGGGGTAACCAGGCCTGTAGGGGAGGGCAGTTAGGGGTGACCAGGCCTGCAGGGGAAGGCAGTTAGGGGCAAACAGGCTGGCAGGGGAGCAGTTAGGCATCAATCAGGCTGGCAGGGGAGTGATTGTGGGTGATTAGGCTGGCAGGCAGAAGCAGTTAGGGGCAATCAGGAAGGCAAGCAGGCAAGCAGATGATAGCCAGCAGTCCTGGATTGTGAGAGGGATGTCCAACTGCCTGTTTAGGCCTGATCCCACTGGGTGCAAACTGGGCTGAGGGACAGCCCCCCCCATGCACGAATTTCGTGCACTGGGCCTCTAGTTATATATATATATATATATATATATATATATATATATATATATATATATATATAGTATGTGTTCATGTGTGTACTTGTGATAGGATAATAGAAAGATACATGTTATCAGCATTGACACCGATTATAATTACTGAAGAATTAGCATTAAGAAAAAAAAACTGGGAGTTTTTTCTGGCCTGGCTCTGTACAAAAATATAAATTGTAGTATTTTCATGAACGATTTACTTCTATTGCTCTGGTCTTTTGTGGCTGAGTAGCCATTCTTGATATTCACAAGTATATGGCATTCATTAACTTTGCTTTAAGTGTGTTATCTAATTAAAAACTTTATGCATCCATTTATGTTCAGTCTTCATGCAGTCTTCTCATGTGGTGGTTGCTGCCTTACATTTACAAAATAATTAGAAATGAAACAACCCAATGGTCCTTAGATGTTCTTGTCAAATTATAGTTTCTGTATCAATGAGTTTAATACTCAGTGGGAGATACAGATATATAAACAACTGATACTAAAGGAAGTCAAAATTCACATGTGTAAATTGGTCGTTATTAAACTTCAGCTAATGGCTGTATTATTCCAGCTACCCACTTATTTTTTAATCACTAATTCCACATATATGGATTAAGCATTAAGCATTTAATCCAGTTATAAGAAAAGGAAGAACAGTGTAGAGATCTGTTACAAGCTGGCATTGTTCTTCTAGCCTGTTCTCGTCCACTGAGAGTTTAAATGACTCTGTTGTTCGTAACAGTTAAAGGAAGTAATTTTATTTATCTTAGAAGCTCTTGAGCAGAAGGATGGGGAGGAGGAAGAGAAAGCGACAACCATGAGATGTTTTTCCCAGAGCTCTTCTCCCAATATCACTTTCAATAGTCTTTTCATAATGAATAGATGAGGCTGACCTTTCAGTTTACAGGGGGATTTTAAATCCCTTTAAAAATTTGGCAGAGGAATGACTTGCTCTCATTGTATGTCTCCTCTCAGGAGGACCTTTACAACTGTACCTGTGTTCTGCAGCAGGTGATGAGGCACCCACTCTAGGTGAGGCTGTGAGGAAAGCGTGGACAGACACAGCTAGACCAGGGGTTCTCAGACTCTGCTCTGTTGACATTTTGAGCCAGAAAACTCTGTCATAAAGGGATTTCCAGTGCCTTATGGGATATTCAGCAGTATCCCTGGCTTCTACCTACTAGATGCCAATAACATCCCTACAGCTGTGACAACCAAAAGTATCTCCAGACATTGCCAAATGTCCCCTGGGAGGCAAAAATCGCCCTGCTTATAAACCACCCATCCAGATGCAGTGTCCAGTCAACCTTAACCTTGTCCTGTGCATGCTTTTCTACTCGAAAGCTGTGGCCATGGGTTACAGGGGATTGCCTAAGTATATTATTTGGCAAATGTACCTTTCCTGATTATTGGTAGGTACTTATTTTCAAGATGACGGTCATGGTGACTGTAATGTCTTCCAGAACCTCTGAACTAGCATAGGTGGATATTAAGGAGAAAGAAAAGAGAAGTAAATATATCTTAAATATTCCGTATTCTATGATAACTGCATATCTGAAAGTTAATGTATGAGTTCCGTTGGCTCTCGGCATAAGCTGTTACAGAAGAGAAAGTGAAAGTGGAGAGGGGTTCAGTCACGGCAGCGACCCTGCAGAGCCTTGTGCGCGCAGTGGGAGCGTCTATGGACTGGTCCTCATCCAGCCTCCATGGAGGGAGGAATAAGGGCGAGTGCCCCCACTGACACTCCAGAATCCATTCCGCAGGGACTTCAAAGGTAGGGCATTTGCATTTACTGGTGGAAAAATATTTCTGAGATTTACATACACTACGTATTTAATAAAGTACATTTGTCAGGCTTAACTGTAAAATGTTATGGGCTCTGCCTTTGCCTCACTTACATACTAGTACAGCCTCTTCCTCTTCTCTCCACTCCAGCCTCCCTGCCTCTTCCCATCATGCCTCTGTGAGATCACACCACTCCCTTGAGAGGCAGGTGGTTCATCGTGTACTCGGTCATATGCAGGCAGCAGCAAAGGGTCAGGGCCACCTGAAAGCTGTAGGGACTGGCTGAGGTTGGGGGTGCAGACCCGTAACTGTGCTTTACAGACCATGTAAATATATAAACTGTTTGGCCTAGCCTCTTGCTGATTGTCCACATATTCCTCCGGTTAAGTCATTTTAAAACTAACTCTAGGAGGCTGCACCAACCCTCCTTTTTCTACTGAATTTTGTCCCATGTTTGAAACCCTGTTTCAGAAAAACTCCGTGTAGTCTCGGCTTAGACACTCTCTTACTCTGTCGAGATTATTTCTAGAACTCAGGCTACTGCACCACCTGGTGCTCTGCATGTTTATTTCATGTCAGAAAACCCCAGTTAGCTTTCTAGAGTTTTGCTGTGTAAGTCGTCACATTCTCTTTTAACAACTGTTTTAATTATAAAGGACTTCAAGCATATAGAACACTTAAAAACTGTTCATTTAATAACAGACACCCGTATCACCATCTCAATTTAATACATATTAACATTTTACCATATTTGCTTCTGAGCTCTCTCCCTCTTGCTAAAATAAAACATAGTTACAGCTAAAGCCCCACCCATTCATCACTTTTTCCTTCTTCAGGCATAGACTTCTATTCTGAGTTTTCATTCTCTGAAATGTTTTCACTGGCTTTGTCCTTTTCCAGGGCAAATAAGAGATAAAACTGGGCTTCATTGAAGATTAGTGTTCATTTTGATGCTATTGATTCCTCTTTATCATCTAGATAAAACTTTTTCATTCACAATGTGCAGTGTATTCTGACTTTTACAGCAAATCCTATCTAATAAAAGAGTAATATGCAAATTAACCATCACTCTGCTACACCCACAATCCATGCCCACCAGCCAATCAGGAGCGAGTATGCAAATTAACCCAACCAAGATGGCTGTGGCCACGGAGGGAGCAGGAGGCTTGGGTTTCCTCTGCAATGGAGGATGCCAAGCTTTCCACCTGCCCTGGCCGGCCCAGGCCTCCGCTTAAGACTACAAAGTTTCAATTATAGAAGATACATAAATCCCAACAGAAATGGCTGCTGCCAAGGAGCGAGCAGAAGGCTTGGATCCACTCAAGGCTACAAAGTTTCAATTGTAGAAGATAAATAAATCCCAGATACCAGGGCCTCCACGGTCACCGGGGGGCATGGCCAACCTGCACACCACCACAGGCCCCTCGCCCAGGCCGTCCCACACCCCAAGGGAACCCCCACCCTGATCCGGGACACCCTTCAGGGCAAACCAGCTGGCCCCCACCCATGCACCAGGCCTCTATCCTAGCTAATAAAAGAGTAATATGCAGATTGACCATCACTTCAACACACAAGATGGCTGCCCTCATGTGGTCAAAGATCCTGCCCCCATGTGGACACAAGATGGCCACCACAAGATGGCCAGCAGGGGAGGGCCATTGGGAGGAACCAGGCCTGCAAGGGAGGGCAGTTGTGGGCGATCAGGCCAGCAGGGGAGGGCAGTTGGGAGGGACCAGGCCTGCAAGGGAGGGCAGTTGCGGATGATCAAGCCTGCTGGGGAGGGCAGTTAGGGGTGACCAGGCCGGCAGAGGAGGGAAGTTGGGGGCGACCGGGCTTGCAGGAAAGGGCATTTGGGGGGTACCCAGGCCTGCAGGGGAGAGCAGTTGGGGGGGACCAGGCCTGCAGGGGAGGGCAGTTAGGGGCAAACAGGCTGGCAGGGGAGCAGTTAGGCATCAATCAGACTGGTAGGGGAGTGATTAGGGGGTGATCAGGCTGGCAGGCAGAAGCGGTTAGGGGCGATCAGGAAGGAAGGCAGGCAAGCAGATGATAGCCAGCAGTCCTGGATTGTGAGAGGGATGTCCAACTGCCCGTTTAGTCCCGATCCTGGTGGGCAGTCAGACATTCCTTGAGGGGTCCAGATTGGAGAGGGTGCAGGATGGGCTGAGGGACCCCCTCCCCCCCCTCACCCCCATACACAAATTTTGTGCACCGGCCCTCTAGTAATAATAATAATAGAGAAAAAAATCTAAAGTAAATATGCAGTCTAACTCTTATGTCTTGCTTTTCTTTTTTAAAAAAATAAAAGCTTCCTGTTGTTAAGCATTTAATAATCTATTATGCTGTCCTATAAAGTTTCCCTTTAAAATTTCGTCAGTTCTAATTTCATCGGGAGCTCCTAATGGCAGAGGCTGGCAGAAAAGCACAGGCACCTTCCTTGAGGCCAAGCTTGTCCCTGCCTGTCTTTGACTCAACAAGGAGTGCCAGGGAAGGCTCATTTCCCTCTTTTTCCCGAAAGTTATGCATGAGATTTTTATTAATCAAACAAACTGCCTTCCTCTTCACAGAGGTGGACAGGTGCCAGCAGGAGCAGCCCCACAGGGCTTCAGAACCCTCCCTGCTTCTCTTCCCGAAAGCACCCATTCGCACCTGAGGTGGTATCCTCTAGTGGGGCTCACCCCATGCCAAACAGAAATCAGCACCAGGAGCCTTGACTCTAAAATACAACTAGCTTGCCCATGGTATTCTTATTTTCTCTTTAGTTATTAGTATCAAATGCATGGACAACAACTGGAAACATAGCTGATGTGTGACTATTTTTATTTTTTTAATATTTTTTATTGATTTTTTACAGAGAGGAAGGGAAAGGAATAGAGAGTTAGAAACATCGATGAGAGAGAAACATTGATCAGCTGCCTCCTGCACACCCCCTACTGGGGATGTGCCCGCAACCAAGGTACATGCCCTTGACCAGAATCAAACCTAGGACCCTTCAGTCCGCAGGCTGACGCTCTGTCCACTGAGCCAAACCGGTTAGGGCAGTGTGACCATTTTTAATCACATGTTTTCTGAAAGCTGATTGTCACTTATGTTTTCTTTCCTGAGTGTTTTAGGTTGAACAGGAGGCATATGGTGAAACGTTGAGGTCAACAGCACCTGTTTTGTTGTCCTTCCCCACCCCCCTGCCAAAATTAATTATTTTCAAATCAATTATTGGTGCCTCTCACTGAAAAATCCTAAATGCTAAGTTTCTGTCAAGGTCAAATAAAGACTGGCTGATCTGCTGTGGCATTTAAGGATATCACATATCCTTGCATAACCTTGCTTTCCTTTGTGTAGACTTGTCTGGTTTGGGAGGTTTGCCATTTTAAGGAACTAGTTGTAATACCAATTTCGAATAATGTAATCTGATTCAATTAGTGAAAACAGGGAAGATCACCAACAATCAATTAGGCAAGCATATAGAACCTGGTCCATTGCATTTATTAAAATTTCCATCAACACTCCCAAGCTGTTCACTATTTGCATATGTTAATAATGGAAAATCACTGTATTCCCTATGGACAGAGCCCTGTGTTATATACACTGAGTGGCCAGATTATTATGATCTCTGAACGCATAATAATCTGGCCACTCAGTGTATATCCTATATAATAAAAGACTAATATGCAAATTGTCCCCTCTACCAGGAGTTCGAACAGCAGACAGGCTGGCCAACTGCCCATGTCCCCTCCCCTGGCCCGGCTGGCCGGACCCCACCCATGCACGAATTCATGCACCGGGCCTCTAATTTTATATATATATATATATATATATATATATATATATATATATATATATATACACATACACACACACACACACACACACACAGAGTGGCCAGATTATTATGCATTCAGAGATCATAATAATCTGGCCGCTCAGTGTATATTGAAGAGAAGCGCTTTGTAATCTGGATCCCTTTGGGTGGTTTCAGAAGGATTTTGAATTTCTGAATTTATATGCAGCATTTTGTGTATGTATGTATACACTTTTCTGGGGAGATAAGTATGTCCTTTTATCAGATTTTCAAAGGGAAGGATTCAAACACAATTAAAAACCAGTGTCATAGAGTACATGTTACTTTAGTTTTTTGACAGTAGCTAGTTAAAAAAACTAATTCCATATAATAAAAGCCTAATATGCAAATTGTCCCCTCAACCAGGAGTTCGACCAGGCATTTGACCAGGGGGTGGAGCCGGCCAACTGCCCGCAGCCCCTCCCTCCTGTCCACCCCTGCCCAGGCCAGCAGTGGTGGCAGGTGGCCAGGGGAAGGGAGGCCCCAGCAGGCTGCCAGCAGCCGCTAGGGACCCTACTCATGCATGAATTTCATGCACTGGGCCTCTAGTGTATATATAAATGTCTTTTTATTTTTAATTTTGGTACTTTTTAATCTTATATTTATAGTTTTGCATTTTTTACTCATTTTAAGCAAGTTGAAATACTTCAGGTTGCTCAACGCAAAGCCTCCCCTCACTTCAGGTGTAGGGTAGAAAAGAGGGCAGACGTGGTATCAACAGCCAATAAAGATGAATAGGCTTCCCTGCTTTTTCTCTCTTGCTCTTCCATAGATTCAGCATGAAGTTATCCAATAATGGTTGAAGCCAAAGGACAGAAAACAAATTCACTGAACAGGTATTCACTGAGCACTATGTCAGTTCCTGCTCTAACAAAATGTTACCTTGTAGAATGTTTTTTAAAATAGCCCTCTAAATTCTAAATTCACTGTATGTATTCATAGTCTCCATTATAAACTAGAGGAAGCTACTTGCTAGGGGAAACCTCTAGCACAGATCATAGCTGTGAAAACTTAGCCCATAGAAGTGATTAGAACCATAGGCTCCTGGAATTTACAAATTGTCTGAATTTTAGTTTCATTTTATCGGTCCTGGCTTGGGGACCTTCTTCTGTTGGCCATTCCCATTTTTCACCCTTAAATGCATGATTATTCCTAGGACCATTGTTCATGCTGAAGCAAATCTCTGATGGCTTCTTCTAACCCCAGTGGTCCCAGTAAAGGTTGCATAGCATCTCCTCATTCCATTCAGAAATTCAGGTCTCATTAACTCACATACTGATTATTCTTCTTGTTAAGGTAAGAATATACCCAAGTACTACAGCCCCGAATGTGTAATCCCTCCTCCTTCACAGGGAAATGTTTTCAACCTGTCAGCAGGTGTAGAGGTGAGGCTGTAAACTACCCTGCAGTCGCAGTCTCCTCTCCTGGCACTTCAGGTGGATGCCAGATGAGAATCCTCTAGCCTCCATTTACCTCTCTGGGGTCTCAGGAGGGTGGACTGGAAGTGCATGCAGACTTTCACAGACATGCCTCTCACTTTTAGGTCCTCATCTACCCAACAGAATGATTACAAGGATAGCTTGCTGTGCTTACTTACATCATCTCATTTAATCATGACAATAGCCCACTGAGGTAGGTTCTATGGTCCTCGTTTGAAAAATGAGGAAATGGAAGCCTAGCAAATAAAAAAGTTTACCCTGGATCTCACAGCCTTTCAGAGAAGGAGCCTAAGATTTCAGGTCAGCAGTATGATTTAAGATTCTACAGTCTTAACCATGAATTATCATAATGTTAAGGGTCCATTTCTACTCATGGAGGTCCTTTAAATCTGCATTTCTTGATCATGGGCGTGCATGAGAATCACCCAGAATATTCTAATCACAGAGATGCCTGGGACCCACTCCACACATGCTGTATCACAATGAGTCATTTAGCCAATCTGGGATTATATGATAATTTCTAAGGATTCATTTCTTACAATGACAAGGTACAACAGATGAAGGACTAGGTAAACCATAGTGTAATCAGGAATAGAATATTATGCCACAGTTTTAAAAAATAATTATGAAGGCTCTGTACAAACATGGGAAACTGCTTATGACCTAATGCTCGGGGGAGAGGGAGGCAGGGAAAGAAGGATTCCCCAAATTGCAATCATAATCACTGAAAGGATTTAACTCAGTGAAAAAGTTAAAATCAAGAGTACAGTCAGTGGAAGAAAGAATTATCAAAATGAAAAATAAAGCTGAAGTAATGTTGTGGAACGCAGCACAGAGAGACAGAAAACTTGAAAGGAAGGGTGAGATGCAGGGCACAGGAGAAAGTAACCAGTGTCTAATTCAAGCGCTGGAAGGAGGTAATATAGCTGCAGTTGCTGGTCCTACACTTAGGGGTTCTAGGTCTGGGGTGAGGTTCCGGTGGCTTGTGGACCACACTTTTAGGTTTTAAAGCATTAGCTCTGACGTCAATTAGTCAGGGCTGGGCATGATGTTGATTCCTAGTTTTGCGACTTACCAGTGGTGTTATTTCACCTGGCCAAGCCTCAGTTTCTGCATATGTAAAGTTGAGATGAATACTGTGTACTTCATATGTATATGTATAAATTGAGCTGATCGATGCATGGCACCTAGTAAGTACTTAAAAATGATAGTGGCTTCTATTTTTATATGCCCGCATACATTATTTTGAGTATTGGATGGCAACTTTGCTAATTGGTTTATGGAACATGATCTACACAGAAGCTTCACCAGTTCCCTTTTATTTTTTTAATCTCTCTACTCAGTTTTGCTTCCACTCTGTTTATACCATGTCCTTCTTTTCTCTGGGGTTATTAATTATTAAGGTGGGAGATTGAATCCAGATGCTGTGCCAAAAGCTGACTTTTAGATGTAACACATGATTTCTTATGAAAATCTTACAGGTAGCAGGAGTCCAGAAAGGAATTTATTACATGACTAGAGGCCCGGTGCATGAATTCATGCACTGGTGGGGTCCAGCCAGCTGGCCCGATGGGGGCCATCAGGGGTAGGCCAGCTGGGGCGAGGGGCCACAGGTGGTTTGTTGGCCAGCCCTGCCCTTGATTGGGTTAGGGGGACCCTCTCGGGAGCGGGGCTGGCCTGGGGGAGGGGCTGAGGGTGTTCTGGTCATTCTGCCGTTTGGTCAATTTGCATATTACCCTTTTATTATATAGGATTGTTAGGCTCCTTAACTGTTTTCTCTTACACACTATACATATACAAATTTGCATGAGTATTGTATTAGTTTCCTAAGGCTTCCATAACAATTTACCACAAACTGGGTAAACAACAGAAACTTATGCTTTCACAGATCTGGAGGCTGGAAGTCCAAAATCAAGTTGTCAGCAGGGCCATGCTTCTATGATGGTTCGGGAAGAATCCTTCCTTGCCTGTTCCTAGCTTCTGGTGGTGCTGGCGATCCGTGGCATTGCTTGGCTTCATCACTCCAATTTCTGCCTGTTTGCCCATGGCTGACCTCTTTCTATCACTCTGTGTATGAATCTCCCTCTCCTCTCTCTTATAAAGATCCCAATCATTGCATTTAGGTCCCACCGTAATCCAGTTGACCTCATCTTAATTATATCTGCAAGGACCCTGTTTTCAAATAAGGTCACATTCTGAGGTGCTGGGGGGACATGAATTTGGAAGGGGGGACACTAGTCAACCCATTATAAGTATATTATAGCATAAAGCTTAAAAACCAGTGGTCCTGAAGGTATAAGATAATGACCACTTTAACCCACAGTGCACTGGGAAAGACATTTACATGTACCCATGATGTTCCTTTATATAGCATTATTATATATTTAGGGAGCAGTAGAAAAATCTTTCAAGTTGGAAAAGTTTTCCAGTATTTTTAATAATTTATTTAAGAAAGTAATTCCTATTTTATTTCTCCATTGACTAGATGATGGGACCTAAATACTGTGGTGTGCTAGTAAATCTTTAATAACTGGTTCTCTAGGAAATAAAATAAGTCCTGATTTGTAGCATTTGTCTATTTCCTTGATGTAAATATTCCCACCATGGCCAATTTCAAGTTATCAGCATGAAGTCAACTGGCTTGCAAATTTTCTGAAAATTTAGCAATCAACTTTTGTGAGCAGGTCAAGCCAACTCTAGCATACCACTGCAAGAGTTCATAAGGAAAACAGATATGAGATCACAGCCTAGATATTACCCCAATGAGCAATAGTCAGATCAAGAGAAGATAATAAATTGCTTTGTATAAGGTTCTTTATTCATGTGTTATATAATACCAGGGACTTTGCAGGATCTGAGTAAACCCAATAAGTTGCTAAAGTGGAGACATGTATGACATAGTAGTTAAAATGAGCTGTGGTTTAGTGAGCAAAATATACTTGAAAGCAAGCTAGATCTTACTCAAGATTATGCCCTTACAGACGGTGTGATCTTCAACAAGTCATTTAATCTCTTCCAACTTTCTTTTGCTCATTTATAAGGTGAAAATAAAAATACCTACCTCACAGGAATAGCATTAGGATTAAGTGAAGGAATTGACATCAAAGCATCTAGTGCCATCCCTGGCACGTAAATAGCATTAAATGTTCATTCTGGACATGTTTATGTCTTTAATTTAAAAAATCATGAAAAATGCCTATAAAATGATGGTTAGCTCCATGAAGGCAGGGATGATTTTTTTCTATTTTGTTTACTGCTGTATCTCCAGTACCGGAATAATATCTAGGTAATATATATATAATACTAGAGGCCTGGTGCATGAAAATTCATGCACTGGAGGGGAGGGTCCCTCAGCCCGGCCTGCCCCCTCTCACAGTCCAGGAGCCCTCAGAGGCGGGAGGCGACCCAGCTATCAGGGGAAGGCAACGCCCCATCACACTATGCTGCTGCCACTACCGGCAGCACAAGCCTCGGACAGCCCTGGTTACCTGAGCCTTGGGTGGTCCTGGGCAGCTGGGCATCCGCCATCCTAGGCCCACCTGTGCCTCAGGCCAGCCCTGGGCAGCTGGGGGCGGGGGGGCTGAGGTGATTGGGGGACTCCCGAGGCAGGTGCGTGGAGCAGCTGGGCCCGCCTGGGGGCAGGCCCGGCCTTGCCACGCGCCTGCCGCCCCAGCGGGGCTGAGGGGAACTGGGCGCCGCTGTCTTGTGGCTGTGGGCGCTGCCATCTTTGAGGGCATGGCAGTCAATTAGCATATTCCCTCCTTATTGGCTGTGGGCACCGCCATCTTTGTGACGGTGTGAGGGTCAATTAGCATATTCCCTCTTTATTAGGTAGGATTACCTATAGTAGATGCTGGAACCATCTTCCTAGAAGAAGCACTAATACTATCAGATATGGCTAAAGAAGAGACAGATGACATGATATAATAATATAGGTTGTTATTAAAAACAGTAAGAGTCTTTAAGCAGTCTTCAAGGCTCCTCCAACTACGTTCCATCTTGTTTGCCCCATCTCACTAGCCTTCCTTTCCTTCTCCTCCCCTACCTCGCCACCTGTGTCCTAGTCCCAACGAGTTAGAACACTAGAACTTAAACCTTAAACATGTTAGGAAACTCTCCTGAGTTTAAATGGGCTTTTTCTGCCTCATTTTCTCTATCCATTGGAATCTTTCCATGGCAAGTAAGAGAAAAAACAAGTAAAACTAAGCAATAATTGACATTTATTTGTTTAAAAAGCTGAAAAGTCCAAAGGAAGAGCTAGCTAGCATCAGACGTCACTGGATTCAGAGATGGCACTAGACCATGTAGCTTCTCTCTATCTCTTAGCCCTGACTTCTGTGGTGTAGGCTCCCATCTTCAGCTCCAGAAGGTGGCCCCGCAGCTTGTTAGGGAACCAAGTCCTGCAGCAGAGAGCCTGTGTTACTAGATACAAAGGCTTCAGAGGTTCCAGGATGGAGGTTTCTGGGTCCTCATTGGTCTGTGTTTTTTCCTGGTCCATCCCTGGAGGTGTCACTGGGGACAGGGAATGTGCAACAGAGTGATTGTGTAACAGCCATTTCCTGGCTACACCCCTGGATCTGGCAGTGGGTAAGCTGCACCACAAACATGTAAACTGAATGAAGGGTGGGTAGATACCCAAACAAAACACATGAGTACTGGTAAAATTAAAAATTTCAGAATAACAAACATCAATTAATTCCTCTGCCAATGAACAGAGAAGACTTCTAAACCCCCTTCATTACTGAAATTGTGTAACCCTGTATACTGCCTCTTTAGACCAGACTGGACAATGTCTATGTGACATTCCCATTGTTTCATTTTTTTTTAAATAAAAACTAGTTCCTTATTTGTTTAAAAGTATCAGATCCATTTAATAAACATTCAAGTAATACAAAGACATGTATAAGTGGAAAGTAAGTTTTCCTTCTATTCAAGATCCCTCTTCTCCCCAGAAAGAGGCACTATTATGAATTTCTTGAGTAGACTTCCAAAAATACTTCATGCATATACATGCCTACATGTGTATGTTTATGGATAAGCTCATTATACATCCTAATACATATAAAACATAAACTCTAAAGCATATGCATTTATGCACACATACTCTGTTCATTTATAAAATACTCTCCCCTTACGTTTTTCACTTTAATGAATTTTTTTAGGACATTCCTCAGCAACATAGACCTCTAGGGAAGTGATAAAGCAGAATGATTAATAACATCCTCAAGAGCACACTACCCTAGGTTCAAATCCAGTTCTTCCCCTTATAAGCTGTGTAACCTTGGACATGTTGGTTAACCTCTCTGTGCCTCATTAAAAGGGGGATAAAAACAGTACCTACTTCTCAGGGTTGTTGGGAAAATTAAAATGAATTAGTGTTTGGAGAGAGCAGTGGTCCAGTGCTCTGTGAGTGTCAGGTTTGGTTAGCTACCTTATATGCATGGCATTTGGTTGCTTATATGCAGCTTCTTATTACTTCTTTGGTAAATACCATCGTTTGCAGCCTCTGAATCCATTTACTTTCCTTTTCACTATCAAAGACAACCTGGAAAAGCCGACCTTGATAATCCTACTTGATCCCAATTTCTCATTTACATTGGGTCTCCATATATAAAATGTATTTTGTCAATAAGTTATCTTTGAATAGCTATGAAGTTTTCTTTTAATGTATGTTTTTCATTTCTTCTGAATTAGGAGGTTTCATCCTCCTAATTCAGAAGAATTATGGAATATCATTTCAGCTCCTTGTCTTATACTTTATTTCCTATGTAGTTTTCTGCCATATTTTTTAGTCTAAGGACTCCTTTGGAAGATCTGCCCTGATTGGCTGTCATTTCAACTTGGCTGAATTAGGTGGCCTTTTAGTGTTCCTGTTTAATAGGCCTGTGATATTCCTACATATCTCTATTACTGTTCTTCGCATTGCCTCACAGTTACTTACTACGCCTGTCTCATCGTCTCTAGACTTTATTTCTTGAGGGCAAGCACCATGTCTTATTTTTCATGATATATTCTCCTGCTGAATTGAACTAAATTCTTTTTCATTCTTTGGGCACTCATTGGTTGCTCACCAATTAAAAATACAAATTTAAACTTAAATTTGTTAAGAAAGTTAACTTGTTTAACTAGTTAAAAAGTATTTAGCTAAAAATTGACCTAGAACAATTTCTGTTTCTTTGTTTGCTCCCTCTTACTGGCTTGAAGTAGCATATATATTATACTAATGACTTCAAATTCTTTTCTCCAGCCTAGATTCCACTCTGAAATCAAAGCTCCATGCCTTAGCTGCTTGAGAGACGTTATCATTTGGATGTCTGATAGACTTAGTGTGGCCAAATCTGAATTCCAAATCTTCCCCCACCAATCTGCTCCTCCTAGTATCTTTCCCTTCTCAGAAAATGGCAGCTCCATCCTTCTAGTTGCTCAGGCCAAAATCGTTGGAGTTATTCTGAACTCCTCTCTTGCTCTCGTACCCCACAGTTAATCCATCAGGAATCCTATTGGCTGTGACTTCAATCAAATCACTCATCCCCATCTTTCCTGCTGCCACCCTAATACAAGAAACCATCCTCAGCATCTTTTACCCAAAGGTTTTAAGATCCAGAGATGATTCTTTCCTGAATCAATTTTATTAGTAATGGATGATTATAAATTTGTGAATTTCTATTTATATCATTCCTTGTACTTTGTGTTACTTGGAATTCCTATGTTCAAAAAAGGAGTTTTCTCTTCTTCACATTCCTTTAAAAACTTTTTAAGTAACAGTATGTACTCACTGTTACATACTATTATTTTGTTACTCACTGTATTATAAGACATCCCTGTCATTATTTATTTTAATGCTTAAATTGTCCCCATCTTGGCCAGTGGGAGTCTATTGTGCTAGCTCCTGTTTCCTTTTGACATGTCCCCACTTGATTTTGAACACTTCCTTATTTCTGAAATAATACTCTAGGCTCACCTCCCCTGCCCCAGTCCTGGAATCATCTATCTCTCCAAGAAGCCCTGGTTCCTTTTGTTAGAGAAATGTCTCCTTGAATTCATTCTGATGCCTCTAACTCCAGTCCAACACAATGGCTTCTTCCTTACCTTTCTATATTTATCTTGTCCTTCTCCAATAATGAAAACCCTAGTTGCCAATGATGTCAGTATACTTACCCATTTTGCTCAACTCTATGATACATACGGAATAGCTTCAGAATTGCTATACCAATATGAGCACTAGATACAAACTTTCTAAATACAGTCAAAATTTATTTATAGTTCTTTTGACCTTTAAATATATTCAAGAGAGAGTGTTCAGTCAGAGTAATGTGTTCAGAAATGTCTTGGATTAAATCTTTTTCCTTGTATATAGTTACAGTACCATTGGGATATATAGTTAGTCAGTTTTTGTTTACTTTCAGCTTTAGGAATTTCCCAACTTTATTGATCTTATTTTTTTAATATTGCTATTTATCAACCTCATAACCTTTTATTTACATGAAATTAATTCGGCCCTTAGAAGTCACTATAAATCAGGTTGTTTTATTAATTTTTAAAATAGATATCTAGACAAAATGGATCAGTCAGAGCCTTGATTTACATTGTGTTCTGGATTGTTAGTTTAGAAACTTGAATCCATCTAAACCTGGAACATTCCACTTGTAGATTTCAGAGCCTTCTTGGCCTTACTTCCTTTCTCACATTCACATAGTACATATTTATCTAGTGCACACCCCACGCCAGGCACAGTGCTGAGCTTTGTGGACCTGAATATGATCACCTCTGCCCCCAGGGTTACATGGAACAGCCAGGAAACAGACAGACATCAATGCAGGTGTTACACAGGATTTGCTGGTGGAATGCCTTGTCAGAAGATGATCTGCAGTGTGTGTGTGTGTGTGTGTGTGTGTGTGTGTGTGTGTGTGTGTGTGTGTTAGGGAAAGCCAGGGGAAAATGCACTCTTACTTGAGATCATCTTCTGGCTAGATAATCCCAACCTCCTCTATCTGTGACAAATGATCATGGCATTTGATAGGTGTATTTCCAAACAAGAGACTGGAGAGCTGGGTATCCATCTCAGGCACCTTAGTGTCTAGTTTGGGTTTCTGGAATGGTGAAATAGTGAGGTGCTGGAGATCTGTGGTGTGGTACTTCAGGCATTAACAGTATTTCTCATGCTGTCAACGTCAACTGGAGGGATGTTTCCAGCCCCAGGGATCTTTCTTCCCCAGCCACTTCAGTATATCTTATCAGTGCCTTCCATGGAGTCCTTACCAAATTTGCAGTGACATGAAGTGATAGATAACAAATAATTTGAGTTCAAACTATTTTTGAAAAGCTGGGGCAAAGGACTAAATTCTTAAGCAGTGATATTTAAAAGAGATGAATGCATCCAGAAAACACATTACCCCAGTACTGGGTGGGAGGGATAGCATGCCAAGCAATCTAGACATTTTAGTTAATGATAAACTCAACACGAGCCAGCAATGTAATGTGACTGCTAGACAAGTAATTACACATTAGGCTGCATTAATATAAGTGCATGTATAAGACCGAGTGGTGCTTTCACTCTCCTTGTTGAACGGCCACATCAGGAATACTGTGCACACTGCTGGGCGTCACCTTTGTAGAAAATAGAAGCCAACACAAAATGGATCAGTCAGAGCCTTGATTTAAATTGTGTTCTGGATTGTTAGTTTAGAAACCTGAATCCATCTAAACCTAGAACATTCCACTTGTAGAATGTGCAGAGCAGAACTTAAACTTTCCCAAAACGGGAGTAGTTATTGAGCCTGAGAATATTTATAGCCTGCAGAATTTGGTTGTCTTCAAATACTTGAGTGGCTTTCGTGGGAAAGAAGGGTAAGATATATCCTGTCTTTCACAAAAGGCTGAAATAAGGAGCAGTGAGGGGAAGCCCCCGGAGGGAGAGGTATCAGTTGTCAGCTGCCTGAGGGTGGAAGGTATAGCCTCAGGGTGAAGTTCACTGTCACAATACTGGTTCAAACTTCCTGAACTGGAAGGCTACAGGGCAGGGGAACTAATGTGTTAAGATCCTTCACGATCAGTAAATTATTTTTGTTTATGCCTTTAAAAAGACTTTCTGCTTAATAAATTGTGACTTCATAGTAAGGGAAAATCAAGATTTGGGTATAGGGCCGTTAAAATTTTCTGGCAAGTCCCTAAAAAGAATAGAAATTAACAGCTTGCAGAACACTTCATCCAAGCATCACAGTTTATGATTTGTTTCATATACTTTGTTTTAGTCTCCTTATACAGGCTGAACAACATTGAAGGTTTGGGGGCAGGTTAAAAGTGCTGCCATTTCCCCAAATTACTGGCTGATGTTATCCTAGAGCATGTAAGAAATTTTGGTGTTTCTCCCTTCCTCCTTTTGCTTACATCATAATATGCAGAAAGTACAATATGTTGGTTAACCTCAGTCTGACACTTAGGTCAGTTTTCTCTTTTGTCCTATCGTGTCTGGGATGTAAATTAACCAATAAATGGCAACAAGAAATCAGACAAAGAAAATTTCCCAGTTCTACTCGTAATTCTCCTAATTTAGTAGGGGTTTTCCAGAGGAAATCACAGAAGAATAGTTGAAACTCTTTATCTTACGTACTTTCCTTCTGAAGAAAGGAACAGTTAATTGTTTTCTTTCCAAAGTGGTCCAAATTCTTGTATAAGCAGCTGTATTTACCATAGTACAAATTGAATGCTTCATAAAATGATGTCTCTAAATATTTTCAGTCATTGAGAGCCAAATTATTTCATTACCTCTAACCAGTGGCTTTCAGTGAAAGTGATAGAATAGGTTTTCCAAGCAAGAAAAATATATCATGAGGATGATTGTATGCTGTTAAGAGACAGTAATTGGTTATATTTATTTATTTATTGTATTTTAAAATATTTTTCTTAAATTTATTGGGGTAGCATTGGTTAATAACATTTTATAAATTTCAGGTATATGACATCATAATACATCTGTATACTCTGTTGTGTATTGACCACCCAAGTCTAGTCTCCTTCTTTCACCATGTATTTGACCCCCTTTACCTCCTTCATCCTTCCCCCACCTTCTTCCCCTTTGGTAACCACCATTCTGTTGTCTGTATTTATGAGTGTGTTTTTTTGTTTTTGTATGTTTGTTTTGTTTGTTCATTTGTTGCTTTTTGTTTTTTACTCCACATATGAGTGAAATTATAAGGTTTTTATCCTTTTACATCTGACCTATTTCACTTAGCATGATAGTCTCAAGACCCATCCATGTTGTTGCAAATAGCAATAGTTCATCTTTTTAATGGCTGGGTAATATTCCATTGTATATATGTACCACTTCTTTTTTATCCAATCATCTGCTGAAGGACAATGAAGTTGTTTCTATTTCTTGAATATTTTGAATAAATGAACATAGAGGTGCATATGTCTTGACAAATAATTGTTTAAAAAATTTTCAGATAGATACCTAGAAAAGGGATTGCTGGGTCATATGTTAGCTCTATTCTTAATTTTGTGAAGAAACTCAATACTGTTTTCCATAGTGGCTGCACCAATTTACATTCCCAGCAGTGTGCAAAGGTACCCTTTTCCACACATCCTTGACAACATTTGTTTTTGTTCTCATTGATAATAACCGTTCTAGCTAGTGTGAGGTGGTATTTCATTGTGTTTTTAATTTGCATTTCCCTTATAGCTAGTAAATTTGAGCATCTTTTTATTCTTCTGTTGGCTATCTGTATTTTTTCCTTGAAAAGGTATCTCTTTAGGTCCTCTGCCCATTTTTTTCCAATCAGATTGTTTTGGGGTTTTTTTGTTGAGTTGTTTGAGTTCTTTATATATTTTGGATATTAGCCCCTTATCAGAGGTATCATTTGCAAATATCTCCTCCCACTCACTTGTTTGCCTCTTTGTTGATGGTTTCTTTTGCTCTGCAGAAGATTTTTAGTTTGATGTAGTCCCATTCATTTCTTTTTGCTTTTACCTCCCTCTCCTTTGGAGTCAAGTTCACAAAAATCCCTCCAAGACCAAGCTTTATTAAGTTTATTGCCTATGTTTTCTTCTATGTATGTTATTGTTTCAAGTCTTATATTCAATTCTTTAATCCATTTAGAGAAAATTTTTGTGTCTGGCATTAGATAGCATTCTCGTTTCATTCTTTTGCATGTTGTTTTTCCAGCATTTATTGAAGAGACTTTCCTTTCTCGGTTGTATGTTTTTTGGCTCCTTTAATGAAAATTAGTTTGCCCATTTATGTGGATTTATCTGGGCTCTCAATTCTGATCCATCAGTCTGTGTGTCTGGTTTTCTGTCAATACCATACTGTTTTGATTATTGTAGCTTTGCAATAGCATTTGAAATCTGAGTGTGATACCTTGGCTTTGTTCTTTTTCTCAGGATTGCTTTGGCTATTTGGGGTCTTTTGTGGTTCCATACAAATTTGATGATATTTTTTGTTCTATTTCTGTGACAAATGCCATTGAGCTTTTTATGGGGATTGTGTTGAATCTATGGATTGCTTTACATAATATTTCAATAATGTTAATTCTTCCAATCCATGAACATAGACTGTCTTTCTAATAAATCAGTGACATTTAATCTCAAGTAAATTTAAGTATCACAGAGGCAGGAGATATCCTTAATCTCAAATTAAGTTTGGGTCAAAAATAATATGTTGAGAGATTTTAAACTATTTAAAAGAATGTTAAAAAGCATATTAATAATTTATGTTTGAAAGAACACATAAATCAGAAACCTAATATTTTTTATTTTAGACAACCTTCAATCATACCTTACATGTGGTCTGATTCTTCTAATTATTTTTATGTAGTTTGTAAGGATTTTTTTAAACATTCTAGATTAAAATTTCTCATTCTGCCTTTGTTTTGCTTGTCTCCTCTACCCCCGCCCCCCCAGTCACACACACACACACACACACACACACACACACACACACACTTGTGTAATGGAAGCATTTCTGACATATCCCCAGTAAAGACAATTCTTCATTATCAGGGCTTAACAGCCCAGGGAAGACCCCTCCTTCGATTTTCTGAGAATAAACACTTTGGGTACTTAATACTAGTTTTAATGATAAAAGTTGAAATCTTTGCCTAACATAAAGGTTTTTCTTTGTCTCTAAATTTTGATTTTCCATGCTATCAGAGGCCCCATTACAACAGGTAATTTGAGTGTTGATTGTATGTTTTCTCAGTATGTAATTGTGGTGAAATGTAAAATGTTTACAATTTAAAAATTAAGTTTACCTATTAGGTTCCTTCCAACTCAGAAATTCTGTGATTTTGTACTTTTGTTTGTTTGTTTTCAGTTTTACTGGTAAAGTGTGATCTTTGGGTGTTGTCCTATATGTCCTATACTGATGACTAGGAATCATAGAATTTTAGAGCTGGAAGACTCATTAAACGCTGTCTAGTGATTCTGCAAATGAAGAATTGAGAGGCCCAAACAGGTTAGGTGACTAACACAAGATCATAGCAGTAACTGGTGACTAGAACTCTCGCCATTTACTGGAGCACTAAAAATTAACCCAGATGTTCTTATTTGAAAATTTGCAGATTTCAGGAGAACATTCTGCTACAAATTTAAGAATTTTGAGGCATTTATATTCAGTACAATTTTTTCAAATGCTATAGATTGTGTTGTTTTCTCCAAACCTAGAATCATACTTGAAAATAAATTACAACTTTGGATAGGGTAAACCTTCCTGAATTTGCACACCTGGGATATTTTTCAGTGACTTAGAGGTGGAAATTGATACTTGAAGTTGGGACTGTTTTCCAGTGGGAGGGAGAAGTATGTCTTGGGGTGCTGCTGAGAAAAGCCTTTCTGTGCAGCTGCCGGGGCAAAGTCCAGGTGGGATAATAAATGAGATCAACTGTCCAGATTACACAGCACCTGAGGCAAAGACAGCTCCTCTGCTTCTCCCAGTCTCATTTCTGTTTTACCTGGAACCAGCTTTTTAAAATTATTATTATTGAATTTATTGGGCTGACAACTGGTTAATAAAATTATATAAGTTTCCAGTGTACAGTTCTATAAATACATCATCTGCATCACCATTCACTTCCTGTTTACCCTCTGCTACCGCCCCTTACCCCCCTTTCCTTCTCATAATCACCATACTATTGTTTGTGTCTACGAGTGTTCTTTTTTCTTTGCTTAATTCCGTCATCTTTTTCAGCCAGCCCACCAACCCCCCTCCCCTCTGATGGCTGTCAGTCTGTTCTCTGTATCTATGAGACTGTTTCTATTTTTGTTTGTTAGTTTATTTTTTCATTGGAATCAACATATAGGTGAAGTCATATGGTACTTCTCTTTCTCTGACTGGCTTATTTCACTTAGCATTATACTTGCCAGATCCATCCATGCTGTCGCAAAAGGTAAGATTTCCTTCTTTTTATGGCCAAGTAATATTCCATTGTGTAAATGTACTACCACTGCTTTTTTATCCATTCATCAACTGATGGGCACTAGGGCTGCTCCCAAATCTTGACTATTGTGAATAATGTTGCAGTGAACATAGGGATGCATATATTCTTTTGAATTAGTGTTTTAGGTTTCTTGGGATATATTCCCAGAAATGGCATTGCTGGGTGATAAGGCAGTTCCATTTTTTATTTTTATGTTTGAGGTAAGATCATACTGCTTTCCACAGTGGCTACACCAATCTGTGTTCCTATCAACAGTGAACAAGGGTTCCCTTGTCTTCATATCCTTGTCAATACTTGTTTGTTGATTTGATGATGATAGGCAATCTGACAGGTGTGAGGTGATATCTCATTGTGGTTTTAATTTGCAACGCTCTTATGATTAGTGATGTTGAGCATTTTTTCATGTCTATGGGATACCTGTATGTCCTCTTCAGAGAAGTATCTATTCAGGTCCTTTCCCATTTTTTAATTGGATCGTTGTTGTTTTTTGGTGTTGAGTTTTATAAGTTTTTATAAATTGTTGTTATTTATCCCTTATAGATGTATCATTGGCTAATATGTTCTCCCATTCAGTGGGTTGTCTTTTCATTTGGTTGATGGTTCCTTTGCTGTGTGAAAAATTTTTTGATCTAGTCCCATTTGTTTATTTTTCTTTTTTCCCCTCTTGCCCGAGGCAGTATCAGAAAAAATACTGCTGTGAGAAATGTCTGAGATTTTACTGCCTATGTTTTCTTCTAGGGTTTTTATGCTTTCAAGTCTAACATTTAAGTCTTTAATTCATGTTGAGTTTATTCTTTTGTATGGTATAACAGATGGTCTAGTTTTATTGTTTTGCAGGTATTTGTCCACTTTTTCCAACACCTCTTATTAAATAGACTATCTTTACCCATTGAGTGTTCTTGCATCCTTTGTCAAATACTAATTGAGCATAATGGCTAGGGTTGGTTTCTGGGTTCTCTGTTATGTTCCATTGATCTATATGCCTGTTCTTGTGCCAGTACCAGGCTGTTTTGACTACAGTGGCTTTGTAGTATAGCTTGATATCTGGTATTGTGATCCCTCCAACTTTGTTCTTTTTCAAGATTGCTGAGATTATTCGGGGTTTTGGGGTTCCATATAAATTTTTGGAGTATTTGTTTTAGATCTGTGAAATATGCCATTGGTATTTAAATAGGAATTGCATTGAATCTATAGATTGCTTTGGGTAGTATGGACATTTTAATGATGTTAATTCTTTCTATCCATGCACACAATATATTATTCCACTTATTTGTATTATCTTCACTTTCCTTCTTCAGTGTCTTATAATTTTCCAAGTATAGGTCTTTTGCATCCCTGGTTAAATTTATTCCTAGTAACTTTTTATGCAATTGGAAATGGGATTGTTTTCTTACATTCCCTTTCTGATAGTTCTTTATTGGTGTGTAGAAATTGCAACTGATTTCTGAATATATCTATTTGTATTCTGCTACATTACTGAATTCATTTATCAGTTCCAGTAGATTTTTGGTGGAATCTTTATCAATATACATTATCATGTCATCTGCAAATAAATATAGCTTTACTTGTTCATTTCCAATTTGGATACTTTTTATTCCTTCTTGTCTGATTGCTGTGACTAGGTCTTCCAGTACTCTGTTGAATACAAGTGGTGAAAGTGGACATCCTGTCTTGTTCCTTATCTTAAGGGAAATGCTTTTAGTTTTGGCTCATTGAATATAATGTTGGGTGTGGGTTTGACATATATAGCCTTTATTATATTGAGGTATGTTCCCTCTGTTCCCACTTTGCTGAGAGTTTTTATCATAAATGGGTGTTGAATTTTATCAAATGCTTCTTCTGCATCTATTGATATGATCATGTGGTTTTTATCCTTCATTTTGTTTATGGGATGTATCACATTTATTGATTTGCAGATATTGTACCAACTTTGCATCCCTGAAATAAATCCCACTTGATCATGGTATATGATCTTTTTAATGTATTGAAGGATCTGTTTGCCAATATTTTGTTGAGGATTTTTGCATTTATGTTCATCGGGGATATTGGCCTATAATTTTCTTTCTTTGTAGTGTCTTTTTCAGTTTTTGAAATTAGGATAATTCGGGCCTCATTAAATGAGCTTGGTCCTCTTGAATTTTTTTGAAATAATTTAAGATCAATAGGTGTTAGTTCTTTGAATGTTTGGTAAAATTCAGCTGTGAAGCCATTCAGTCCAGGACTTTTGTTTGTTGGGAATTTTTTTTATTACTACTTCAGTTTCAGTCATTGTAATCTGTCTATTCAGAATCTCTGATTCTTCCTGATTCAGTTTTGAAAGATTGTATGTTTCTAGGAATTCATTGATTTCTTCCAGATTTTCTAATTTGTTGGCACATAGTTGTTCGTAATATTTCTTACAATCCTTTGTATTTCTGGGCAGTCAGTTGTTACTTCTCTTTCATTTCTTATTTTATTTATTTGGGTCCTATTTATTTTTCTTGATGAGTCTGATTAAGGTTTGTCAATCTTGTTTATTTTTTTCAAAGAATCTCAACTCTTGGTTTAATTGATCTTTTGTTGTTGTTTTTTAGACTTTATTTCATTTATTTCATCTTTATTATTTTCTTCCTTCTACTCACTTTGGGTTTTGTTTGTTGTTCCTTATTCTGTTGCTTTAAATGTAAAGTTAGATTTATTATTTGAGATTTTTCTTGTTTCTTGAATAGACCTGTAATGCTATGAATTTCCCACTTAGGACTGCTTTTGCTGTGTCCCGTAGATTTTGGGTTGTTATGTTCTCATTTTCAATTTTTTCAAGGTGTCTTTTGATTTCTTCCTTGATCTCATTGTTAACCCACTAATTGTTTAGTAGCATGTTACTTTTGCCTATGTATTTGTGTGTTTTTCAGGATTTTTTCTTGTGATTGATTCCTAGTTTCATAGCATTATGTATGGTCAGAGAAGATGCTTGATATGAGTTCAATATTCTTAAATTTATTGAGACTTGTTTTGTGTCCTAACATGTGGTCCATCCTTGAAAATGTTCCATGTGCACTTGAAAAGTATGTATATTCTATGCTTTAGAGTGAAATGCTCAGAAGATACCAATTAAATCCATCTGATCTAGTGTGTCATTTAAGGGCACCACTTATTTGCTTATTTTCTGTAATCCCCTACTGTGACTGTATTACTATCAGTCTCTCTCTTTATGTCCATCAAGGTTTGCTTTACATACTTAGGTGCTCTTATGTTGGGTGCATAAATGTTTACAAGGGTTATATTCTATTGTTTGATTAAACCCTTTATCATTATGTGGTTTCCTTCTTTGTCTCTTACTATAGCTTTGGTTTTAAAGTCTATTTTGTCAGATGTAAGTATTCTACCATTGTGGGGTTGTTGTTTTTTTCATTTCCATTAGCATAAAATATCTTTTTCTATCCATTTACTCTTTGTGTGTATCTTTTGTTCTGTGGTGAGTCTCTTTTAGACAGAATATATGTGAATCTTGCTTTCTTATCCATTCAGCTATCCTGTGTCTTTTGAGTGTACCATTTAAGCCATTTACATTTAAAGTGATTATTGATAGGTTTGTAATTGTTGCCATTTTATTATTTTGACTGTGTTCCTCTGCCTTCCTCCTCCTCCTCCTCCCACTGCTCCTCCTTCTCCTTCTCCTCCTCCTCAAGGCATGCCCTTTAACATTTCTTGTAATGCTGGTTTCGTGGTAACAAACTTCTTTACTTGTTCTTGTCTGGTTGTCTGGGAAGCTCTTTATTTCTCCTTCAATTTTAAATGGTAGCTTTGCTGTGTAAAGTAGTCATGGTAGTAGGTCATTTCTTTTCATGACTTTGAATATTTCATGCCAGTCCCTTCTAACCTGAAATGTTTCTATTGAGAAATCAGCTGACAGTCTTATGGGAGCTCCTTTGTAGATAACTGACTTTTTCTTGCTGCTTTTAAGGTTCTCTCTTTGTCTTTAACCTTTGCCATTTTAATTATAATGTGTCTTGTTGTGGGCCTCTTTGGGTTCATCTTTTTTGGAACTCTTGCATTTCCTGGACTTGTGTATCTTTTTCCATCATCAGGTTAAGGAGGTTTTTAGTCATTTCTTCAAATAGGTTCTCGATCCCTTCTGGTACTTCCATGATGTGGATGATGTTATGCTTCATGTTGTCCCAAAGGTCCCTTAAACTATCCTCATGTTTTTAAATTCCTTTTTTCATTTTGCTGCTCTGATTAAGTTTTTCTGCTACCTTGTCTTTCAAATTGCAGATTTGGCCCTCTGCTTTATCCAACCCACTGTTTTTTTCTTTCAGTGTATTCTTCATTTCAGATATTGTAGTCTTCATTTCTTAATTCATTTTTTATGGTTTCTATGCCCTTTTTTATGCTTGCTCTCTCTTTATTGAAGTTCTCAGTAAGTTCCTTGAGCATCCTTATAATAATTTTTTTTAACTCTATATCTGGTAGATTTCTCGCCTCTATTTCATTTGGCTCTTTTTTTTTTTCTTTTTTCTTTTTTAAGATTTCTTCTATTCTCTCATTTGTCTCCCTTTTTTGACTGCTTCTTTGTGTCTACGTATTAGGTAAATCTGCTATGACTTCCAGTCTTGGTAGAGTGGCCTTATATACTAGGTGTCCTGTGGGACCCTGTAGTATAGTCTTCTTAATCACCTGAGCTGGGTGATCCAGGATATCCCTTACGTGGGTTATGTGGGCACCGCTGTTGTATTGAGTCTTGATTTATATTGGCTTGTTTGTGCCTGGGTCAACCTGCAGACTGGCTGACTGTGAGGAACAATCCATACCTCAGTGTTTGAGCTGCTGTGCATATTCTGACCACATAAAGTGGAATTTGCCTTAGTAGGGTCTGGTGCCTGCCAAGATCTTCCTTTAGATACACCACTTGTGAAACTAATTGAATCCTGCTCTGATGCTGTCTGAAGCTGGCCACTGAATGTGTTGGTTCTGGAGTCTCTTGGGAGGGACTCTGGTGCAGTCCAATGTTAGATGCTGCCTGTGACTGGTCCTGGGAAACCTGTTTAGAGCAACAAAGTGATCCACAGTTTGTGGCTTCCCCTGCTGGGCCTAAATGTGCGTGGGAATGACCCAGCTGTGCACATGGCCAGCTTTTACCAGCACAGGCCCAGAAGCAGGTCAGCAAAATCCCAAGGAACCCCAAGATCTGCCTTTGCCTGTTGGCTGCCTGTTAGGCTCAGTCACTGAAATAGCCTTTGGCGGTATTCAAGTTGCATGAGGTAGGTTCTGAGTGAGTCACCAGGTAGGGGTGAGTGGTGTTCACCAGATTGATACAGGTTCAAACTCAGTGCCAGTGCTGGGTCTAAGGCCACTCAGTGAATATTCCAGCATATACCAAGTCTAGCCGCCACCAACTGGGTGTTCATACACCTTTGTGATGGGACATGACCTCAGGGAGTCATCAGGGTGAGGCCAGCAGAATTTATCAGGCCCAAACAGACCAAGATTTGGCCGTGTGAAGGAGGGCTTTGCACTGCTCGGCTGTGTGAGGGAAAAATAGCCTCCATTATAGAGCCACACCACTCAGTCTGTTTCAGATTCTGCCAGGAGCCTGATCTCAACAGGGTGGGGCTGCTAAGAGTAGTGAGGATGGGGATCGTGGATCTCCCGTGAAGGGGAAGTATCCGGTGGGACTTAGGGAAAGGGAGGGGACAGTGGGCCCCATCCCAGAGCCACACAACTCAGTCTGTCCTGGATTCTTCCCAGACCTTGGCACTGTGAAACCACCAGGAATCGGGAGGGTGGGGCCACTGGGGTCCCAGATAATAGGGGTAGCCAGTCTCTAGTGAGGGGGAGGCTCCAGTCAGGTACATAGGAAAGGGGGGGAATGGCCTCCACCCCAAAGCCACACAACTCAGTCACTGACACCCCCTGAGTCTGCCCAGACTTCTAAGCCCAGGTTCAGTCAGCTAACTCCTCAGGAGAATGCAAGCTCTTCAGGGTGGGTCTACAGAGAGGCCAAAGGGTGAAGCTATTGCTTTCCCCTGGGCTGATGCTCTCTCCCCAGAGCCACAAACTCTAGTGTCTCCTTATGCACTCTAGTCTGCTCTGCCCTCCCTCCACCAGAGCCCACAAACTGTGAATGAGATTTTGTATATGGGCCCTTCATGAGGGTGCCTGTGTCTCTAGCAGACTCCTGTCTCTCCCCGGAGGACAGAATCCCTGCTGATTTTGACAGCCTGACATATGGTTGCCTCTCCCTGGCTCTGGTGCTCTGGGGTAGGGAGCCTGGCTTGGGATTAAGACCCCAGGCTTCTCAAGGGGAACCTTTGTGGCTGAGATATCCTTCCAGAATTTCAGCCCCTGCCCATGCAAGTGGGACCAGCCCTTTTCATATCTCTCTGCCCTTCCTACCAGTCTCCTTGTGGCTTCTTCTGTAAATCCTTGGTTATAAAACTTCTCTTCATCTAGCCTTCAATTGGTTATTCAAGTTGATTGCTCTATAATTTCATTGTAATTCCAGTTTGTTTCTGGGAAGAGGTGAGTATAAATCTTGAATCTCTGGAACCAACCTTTGATGGTTGTTTTCCACCTACCTTATCACCTTGTCCCAGCCCCAGCACAATGGCAAACTACATGTCAGAGTTAAATTTTACTTGTGAATTGAATTTATAAAAATTAACCATCTCTGCACCAGTCTGTCTATAAACAAAAGCTACTTTTCTCATTGAAAAAAACCTAAGGGAGTACAATTGCTGCAAAAAATAATAATAATACTCTTATAAATAAAATAGTGCCAGGGTTAGATGTTTCTAACTGTGATTTCAAGCCACAGAGTTAGTAGAATTCACATGTTAGTTGGTTTCATGTACTCACCTTTTCCTGGGACTTTTCGGAAACTCCTCAGGTCATCCCTCACAGTTAGATTAGTGAGGTGAACCCTGTCACATGACCAGTTTAAAGAATTGCAGGGATTCTTCATGAGTTACACTCAGAGTTTGAGCTGAGATCGATAAACTAAGGCAATGAGAAGAGAGGAAAGGGATATATGTCAAAGGTCGGGGGGTAGGGGTGCCACCTGGCCGACATTTGGCAACTGATTACACATAGAAGACAGCAGAGGACTCCAAGATGAAAGGAGGATTTGGGTGCAATTGCTTAGAAGATGGTGCTCCATTTAATAGGGGTTGGAGTCGTTTCAGAAGGAAGGCAATTTGTTCAGTCTTGGGCATCGTGAATTGTGAAGATGTTATGGACAGGAAGATCCCTGCGAGCAGCTGGATGTATTACAGATGCTTAAAAGGAAATTAGTGCATGAGGGTTAAATTAAGGAGCATCTGAATGGAGTCGATAATTAAATCTTGGAGACTAAATAAGAGTGTCAAGAGAGTGATCATGGTGAAGATTAGAAATGAACCAAATGGATGTCTGACAAAACTCTTTGAGGAAGAAGAGTGCCTCTTTGGGAGTGTCCAGTGAAGTGTCCAGTGAAGAGAGTTGTGAGGAGGAAATGGTAACACGTCCCAGGCTCCAGAGAGATTAAGATGAAGAATAAGAAATGTCTAGTAGTTTTGGAAACATGGAGTCAACATCACCTTTGAGCATTTTTTCATTTGAGGATTAAGGGGATTAGTTACTTTGCAAAGGGATGTGGATTAAGTAGGAGTTTCAGCATCGGTGATAGGGCTCTTCATGCATACTTGGTAAGGACAAAAAGAATGGCACTCAAGCAGGTTTAAGTATCTTTTAAGAACCTTTCTCATTAGATTATACAGAAAATTGAATGAAAGAATAGTTCTGTAGGTCTTGGTGTAGTGCCTGGCCCATAGGTTTCAATAAATGATAACCATTACAGATGCCATCATCATTATCAGGAAAGGGATTGTTCAGAGTAAGAGAGAAGAGTTTAAGTGTTTTGTGGGCTAACGAGAAGGATTTCTGGACAAGAGGAGGGTAATTCAAGGAGGTCTGGAATAAGTATGGCATTAAGGGCCAGACCAGAGTGGTTAGCCCTGGAAAAGGGAAAAACTCTCCATTTCTCTGAATGAGGAAAGGATATCTGAGCCTGGGTAATAGTAAGCAGAAGAGCAATTGAAGAGAGTCCCATGCAATGGTTTCCGTCTTCTCATTAAAGTCAGAAGGAATCTCAACTACAAATACATGCTTAAGGCATGAAGAAACAAGAAGCATAGTTGTTTATTTTGAACCTGCTATGTATCAAGAACTGTACTAGACACTTGAAATTATCTCTCTTAATCCTCGTGAAAATTGGACGAGTGTGTAGTTGTATTCACATTCTACAGGTGGGAAACAAGTCAGAAAAGTGAAGCAATGTGCCCAGGAGCGCACAGCTAGCAGTGGGAGGAGCCAGGATTCAGGACAGGTCTGTCTGACTGCAGAGGCTGTGCTCTTTATTGCAAGGGGGCTCGGCAGTTGTGATCTTGGAGGTGTACCCCTGCACTGCTCCTGATAAGGTCCTGCGTGGGGGGGGGGAGGGTGGCGAGGGAGCATTTCTGTCAGTCACAAGAGTGAACATTAGAGAAAGTGCCTCTGGTTTGAGGAACTGTGAAATTGGGGTGAATCAGAAATGTAAATTCTAGGTCCCTTGGGGCGATAATAAGGCAAGGAATGGAGAAAATGTTTGAGTGAGGCACTAAGACTTCAGTGCAGTGGGAGAATGCCTTTTGGGCAACAGCAGCAGGGTGGAAAGAGGGAAAGACAGGGGGGTGTCTTGGACTTTGAGACGAGAGTTGCTACCTTGGTTTTCCAAGGGTGATGATTCAAGAGTCACCTTCCCTTCACTTTCTCACAGCTGCCACAATGCCTACCCCTCAGAGCCCCCACCCAGACACCTTCTGCCAACTTAGGCTAATGTTCTGCTGGGTGTATAATAATCACATCCTAATTTAAGTAGCCTACTGAGAGTCTACACCAGGATCTAGCCTTTTTATAAAAAAAAGGCAAAATAACAAAAGAATGAATATAATTACCTTATTCCTACCCCCTACCTAACACAACTCTTTTGAAAAATTGCCTTCCACAGATAACATTTTAATCATGACTTAGTTATTTAATCACACCTTCACTAAAGAATTAATTATTGAATGCCCACAATATGGCAAATACTGCAAGCACTGGGGATATAACAGGGGAGAAATCGGTGTCCCTCCAGTGGTTCTCAACCTTTCTAATGCCTCGACCCTTTAATACAGTTCCTCATGTTGTGGTGACCCCCAACCATAAAATTATTTTCGTTGCTACTTCATAACTGTAATTTTGCCACTGTTATGAATTGTAATGTAAATATCTGTGTTTTCCGATGGTCTTAGGCGACCCTGCTAGCGGTTCTCAACCTGTGGGTCGTGATCTGTAGAACCGCTAGCAGGGTTGTCTAAGACCATCAGAAAACACAGATATTTACATTACAATTCATAACAGTGGCAAAATTACAGTTATGAAGTAGCAACGAAAATAATTTTATGGTTGGGGGTCACCACAACATGAGGAACTGTATTAAAGGGTTGCGGCATTAGAAAGGTTGAGAACCACTAGAGCCTCTCTTCTCCTGGGGAAGATAGGGAACAATCAACATTAGTAAAAGGTGGAGCATTAAGCAGTAATGAACACAGGGAGAAAAATAAAGCAGGGGAGAGAGCAGAGAAGCAGGGATTGGAGCGTGGGAGGGGTGGAAGTTTAGCCGGGAATGGGTGATCAGTGCAAGCCTCCCTGAGAGAATGGCATTCCTGCCAAGCCCGGAGAAGGTTAGAGAACATGCAGACATCCAGGGAAAGAGGCTGCTAGGCAGAGGACTCGGCAAACACAGAAACCCTCGGGTGGGAGCTGAGCTGGCAAGATCCAGAACAGCAAGGAGGCTGGTGTGGCTGCATGGGATTAGCAAGAAACAAAATCGAAGAGGAAAAGGTGGGCCAGAGCGCCCAGGGCCTTGTCTGCTGTGGTCAAGACTTTGGCTTTTAAGATGGAAAAGCATTGGAGGGTTTGGGTTGTTTTTCTTTTCTTTTTTAAAATACATTTTTACTGATTTCAGAGAGGAAGGGAGAGGGAGAAAGAGATAGAAGCATCAATGATGAGAGAGAATCATTGATCAGCTGCCTCCTGCACACCTTCTACTGGGGATCAAGCCCACAACCTAGGCATGTGCCCTTGACTGGAATCGAACCCAGGACACTTCAGTCCACAGGCCAATACTCTATCCACTGAGCCAAACCGGCTAGGGTGGGGTTGTTTTTCTTTAACTTCTTATCATGGAAGATGTTAGTCATATATACAGAGAATAATATAATGAGTCCCCTTGTACTAATCATTCAATGGGAGGACATTGAGCAGAGTAAGGAGACTGGCATGACCTGACTTGAACGGGATCACTCAGGGCTGTGGGGCAGGCGTGCGCACAGGAAACGTAGTTAGGAGCAAAAACTCAACTTGGGATGTCTTTTGGAGGTCTGACTAGATATCTATTTTATGCTTTGTTCAGGGAAAAAAAAATTGAGAATACGCATAGTGTAGTAAGGGGGGAAAGAGATGTAGAAAAGAAATGGTACCAGAATACCACTATTTTAAACTTTATTTTCTGTTAAGCATAAACCCAAGCGTCCCGAACAAGTGGCTTATAAATAAACGTGTAGCACGATTCCTCCATAAGTTACAAATTATCTACTCATTCCCATATTCTTTAGCAACCATGGATAACTGGGCCATGCAAAGGGTAAGGATTTATTTGTAGGTTATTAATGAGGTAATGGCACCTGTTGAGGTCCAAGTCCCTAGCAATTTTTGGAGGTAACAACAGTGGTCCTCAATTTTCTGAAAGAAGCATCATTTATAAAAAGCTATATTTTATGTAATGAAACTGAATATAGAACATCAACAAAAAAGTAATTCCAGGTCAAAGTATGACAGAAAACACAAACTGTCAAAGCAGAGTTATATGTACACACAGATTTTATTTGTCTTCGTTGCCTAGTTGATGAGACCCTCTTAGCCCATTTTGTTGTATTTAATGGCACAGTTTGCCCTTCTAATCCCAGCCTAACAACTGCACTGTCTGTGCTGTTCAAAAAAGTAGGGGCGTTAAACAAGGTGAAAGAATGGGGACGAATCAGCAGAGATCAGGAGCACTTTTGTCAGCAGTGAGTGGGTTGCAGAGGGTATTCTCCTGTCGTGCCACCTTGCTGGGAGCACCACCCTTCCATCCCAAGGTCCTCTGTGTCATGGCTGTCTGACCTTGTGGCATGTCACTTGTTCATTTGTCCGAACTTCTGTTTCCTTCTCTGCGACATGGGGATGATCCTGCCAGCACTGTCTACCTCACAGGGTCATTGAGAGGCCAGGGGTGAAGCAGGCTACTCATACATAAAAGAGAAGGAAAGACACTGGTGCTTCTTCGGGACCTGCCATGGGCCAGGCACTGTGCAGCCCCGCCGCAGGCCTCCCGGGTCACGTTGTTGGCCCATGTGGTAGATGTGGAGCGTGAGGTTCAGAGAGGCCACTGAGCTGGAAAAAGAAAGAACTGGGATTTGATCCCAGATTGGCTCAACCTGAAATCCCCTGCCTTTAAAAAAAAAAGAAAGAAAGAAAGAATTAACTTTACTGAGCATCTTTCTGCTCTGCACCAGAAACTGTGTTAGACATGGTTCTGTAACGCTCTTCTTTAATAAAAGTTATTCTGTACTTCCTGGGTGCTCAACACAGGAGAAACCATAAAATCTTAGTGTTTGTTTATCACTGAAAGAAAATAGGTTATGACAATGTTCTTTTCTTTCTTCTATTTTCCTTTCTTCTTCTTCTCCCTCCCCATTCCCCCTCTCACTCTTCTCTTCCCCACCCTCTCCTTCTTCCTATTATATTCTAACTTGCAGCCTAACAGAGAAGACTCCATGCGTAGTTGAATAATGTCTGTGACATGATGCTTTTTATGAAGGAGGGTTCCTTGAAAGAGTGTTCTTCTGCCACCTCCCAACAATCTCTGAGACCTCTTTCTCACCACACACACCAACAAAACCCAGAAAACAGGTTTTTCAAGAATCGCTTTCATGTACCAACACTGTGCTAGGCAAAGGAGAAGTACAAAACGTTGGGCAGACTGGACAGAGGGGAATAAAAGTGATCAAGCCAAGTGGTACCCAGTATAATACAAAATGTGAGTGGGCTTTGGAGGTGTACACACCCGCGTTTAAAGGGCTACCCACTCACTCCAGTTATAGGAAAGATGGCGGTTCACTTCGTCTTCATGTGCCTCAGTTTCCTTGGCTGTGGAATGGGGTACCACTGCGGACGTCCACAGGGCTGATGTGAAAACTGGCTGAGTTAACATGTTCCCTTTCCTTCCATAAAAACAGTAAGTCAGGTCATACAGATGTGTGCACTCTGGGCATTTAACAAGCAAGGGAGGTAAGACAAGAACCCTGTGGTTGCCACCTGGTTTTATCATCTTCTCGTCGCAGTAAGTTGCCTGTAGTTTTCCTGTCCTGCTCTAATGATAGTCCCAAAGAAAGGGACAGAAGTGGGGTTTTGTGGACTAAAGTGGTGAGGAGTGTGTCATGGAAGACTGAGAATTAGGTCTTACCCTTGAGAAATGGGTGGTTCTAGGTAGAAAAGAGAAGGAAGGGACAACCTCAGGGGGTAGGAACCACTGAAGGAAACTGAGAAGTGGGGGCGAGTTTAACGAATAAGCAGACTTACCACAGAGCCTTTGCACGTGCTGCTCTTCCTGTCCGAATGCTGTTCTCAAACCCCTCGGCTCCTACTCACCTCTTCCCTCGTTCTACGCCTGTTCTTCTTCCAGAGCTCAGCCCTCATTCCTCCTTCAGGAAGTTTGCTCAGACTTCCTGACCCAGTCAAATCCATACAGTATGTCTTTTGTCAGTGCTTCACAGTTATGCATTTGCATTTATTTGTGAGATTCTCTGATTATTATTGGTCCTACTCTAATTCCCCTCAAAACAGGGGCTGTGTCTGCTTTGCACTCACTCTGTATCCCTTCATTCCCTCACTTACTGCAGGGCATGAAACATACAGGGGCTTAATAAATAATCATTGAATAAATGGACACATTTTGGTTATCAGTGAGGATAGGAGAGTTGATAGTTGAGATTGCTAATCCCATTAGGTTCCAAGCACTGTATCAGCTCATTTAATCCTTCAAAACAATCCTATGAAATCAAGTGTGTTACTACTTTCATATAGAGGTGGAGAAACTGATATCCAGAGATGTTAACCATCTTTCCCTGTTGACCCAGCTAATAAGTGGCAGCAGAGGGATTTGAGCCCAGCAGCCTGGCCTCTGAGCTCTTGGAATTAACCACATTGCTTTTTTCCTCTACCTCTTCTTTAATTACCATCATCATTATCATCACTTCATGAGGAAAACTAAGCAGAAAAAGAACTACTTCATGTGTCACGTCTTACCTTCATGTTGACTCTACATTCTGCCAGAGTGATAGGGTCACATTTACTTAGCAAGCAAACTGGTCACTTCACATTCTGATTCCCAGAAAATTCTAGACAACTTCTCTTAGTCATGTACTCAGCCAGAGCATGGCAGAGTTTTTTTAAATAAAAGGAAGTGATTTGACTAAGTTTGGTATTATCTGAGACCTTGGTTTCTACTTCTTACTCAAAAAGCAGATCTAGCCTGTGGTCATCAGTAGGTATTGAGTCATGAAGCTCCTGGAAGAAACATTTAATTCATCAAGGAAGCCACAGAATCCTGAGCGCCCCCAAGAAGGGCAGCTGTTACTATAGTAACATAATTATTACTAGAAAATTAACGAAGCCCAATAAAATATGACACTCTGGAAAAAAGATTTACCCTAGGGATAAAAGGGGCCTTAATTTGTCATTTATACTAACCACCTGCCTTTAGACAGGATTTTTTTTTAAACATTATCTCAGGGCAGTTGTATTATTTAAAGATCTCTGGGTAGAGAAGTACATTATATACACTAATAAAAGAGAAAGATGCAAATTGACCATACCTTTGCAATGCCCACCAGCCAATCAGGAGTGAGTATGCAAATTAACCCAACAAAGATGGTGGGTTAATTTGCATACACAGGAGCCGAGCCTCTGGGCAGTGTGGGAAGGCAGAAAGGCAGCTCTGGCCGGAGCGAAGGCGGTTATAGCAGCCAGGGGAAGGAAGGCCCATTCTTGCACAAATCTTCGTGCATTGGGCCTCTAGTAGTAGTAAAAAAGGTAATAGGTAACACTTGTGCACTATTGTTACTTACTGGTCAGCGATCCAAAGACTTTACATGCATTAACTTATTTAATCCTCACAAGAAACCTGTAAGGTCCTGTTATTATCCCCATTTTACAGATGAGGAATTGAACACAGCCCAAGGCCACAGCTAGTAAATGATAGACCTGTCCTTAAACCCAGCTCGTCTGCCCCTCAAGTACTTGCACTTACAATGCCCCCTTGATAGCTGATTACTCAAGTTGTCATCTGTGTCTCCTTGTCTGTAACTGAAAACTTACCTTGTGTTTGAGCCATTAGTGTTTAATTAAGAGCCTGCTATGTTCAGACTCTTTCAAAAATGATTCCACCTTTCTGGAAGATACAGTTGCTTTCTATAAACTTAACTTCCAAGGGAAATGCTATTCAAAAACATAAGAGGGAGGCTGAATAAAAGGAGTCACATTCTCCATAAAACAAAGGAATTTCCGAATCAACTGCAAAGAGCTCTCAGCTATCCTAGCATTTTATAAAGTACATCACACCCTCCCCTCTCCCCTCAATGTTAGAATCCATTTTGCCATATAACCTGAAAACAGTATCATGTGTTTTCTGTCTCACACTTCAGCTTTCTTCTCTCAGTCAGTATTTTGGAAAGTCCACAAAACCCAGGGGCCTCCCTGTCCTTGCTCTGTGGTCTGTGTAAAAACCAGATGATGCCATGCCGACCTGAACTCTTTCAAATGGCTCAGCGCATTAGTCATCGGCAAATTTTTCAGGTACCTTTCCTCAGAGACTACCCAGTTCCTCATTCTTGCCACCCTTTAATCGTGAAGTCATAGAAAGAAAATATGTGAGTACTTTTGGGAGACACCTCCCACCTCTTCCCTTCAGTGACTGATTCCTTCCTAGTGATGACGTTGAAGGGCCCAGATATTCAAAGTGGTTGGGCTTTCATCACTGGATTCCTTCTGTTGTCCTGCTTTGGTGGAAAGCCTGCCTGATTTCACCCAAGTGAAGCATTTCATCATGCCTTACACTGTTGCATTTCTGTGCTTAGTGCACTTAAAAAGTGGGATTACATGATCTATCTAGTGCTGCTTCCACTGTTCATTTACCACTGAAGAAGCCCCTGTGGAGTGTGTCCTCCTAACAAAGACCAACTTCAGATGTCAGCACCAAACGCACAAAACTGGCCTCAACGATCCAGGGAGTATGTAGGGACAACAGCCAACTTTGGAGCAAACCCAGTACTTTCCATCCCCTGTCCTGTCCTGAAGGGGCAAAGGCTTTCTGCCTTTATAAAAGGTAAAGCATTAAGTTCATAATTAGTGTTATGCCCAGAGGGCTTTTTAAATGCTATGCCTGTTTAAGAAATTATTTATTTGTGCTTTGAGGTGGTCAAAACCTGACTTAATTGTAAATATTTTTTGTGATTAGCTTGGCTCTACAAGGACGGGAGGCCACACCCACAGGTGGCTGTGGTCCTTGGGAAGGCCTGTTAGAGGATTCGGAAGCAAACTCTTGCCCTCTTGCCGCAGCTCTGAGTTAAGGTTTAGGCAGAGAAGCCCTAAGGTTTCCAGTGGAGCCACACTGTTGGTTAGAGGGTAGTCTCTCCCCCAAAACCTCCTGGGGAATAATCCCAGCTCATATCAATTTACCAATTCTTGCAAGGAGAGATTGGATTGGGGGGATTGCGGGGGCGGGGGGGTGGGGAGCCATCCTGAAAAATCTTAATGAAACCCTGCATCAAGGAAATCTGCATCTGTTTGGTGATATGCTAGTAGAAGCAGACTGGTTGAAAGTCTGTTCCCAAGAAATTTTATTGGCAAATGTAGGTTCTTCCTTAAGTTCACCAGATGGGATTCCTGTCCACTTGTTTCCCCACCTGAGCTAAAGGCTGCTTGTGCAGATTAAAATATTTCTAATGATTGTAGAGTTGAGAGACCCTGGATTTAGGTCATGCACTTCCTCGAAAAGAGCCAGTATGAGTCTCAGAGATAGGATGACCAACTCTTAGCTCTGAAAGTCCTGTGTACCAGGAAACCCTCTCAGTTCTGAGCAAACTAAGATGGATGGTCACCCTTTGAGGAGTTACAATGTATTTCTAACAGTTTGGCTGAATTTATGACAGGATTCTGATTCATAGGATTTGGGAAAGTAAAAACTAAAGCCATTGGTCTTTTCTGTTAATATGAGTTTAGTGTTGGGACTCTCTCAAAGAAGGAACCTATGGTCTGCTCTAGGGGTTTGAGGAACAACTAGAGGAGAAAGGTTGTCCAAACTCCCTTTGCTTAAAATGTAATCATCCCCTTGCTGTTTCCTTTTTAGTGGAATTATCATTTTAATGATATAACAATAAAAAAGATAAATTACCTTAAATGGGAAAACCTGATTTTATGAAATAAGAGCTCAATAGGTGTCAGATAGAAAGATTTGCACCTTGGAAGCGCACTTACTTGAATTAAAGAAAAGTACTATGATCTGGGCATCTGTAACTCAGTTATCGGAGCTCATAGCAGAGAGTGCCAGGCTCAAGTTTCCTAACCAATCACTGCAACCCTAGTCTGTGAGCTGGGGTGTCCATTGACAACCTACAGAGCCAGGTCCCTGGCAAGACTCTCCTGCCTATCTCATGGCAGAGACACAGGATGCACTGCGCCTGCTCGCATCACTCCTTCCCTTGATTTCTATTCTCCATCAATCCCAGTTCCCTTCTGACAGATCTTTTACCCAGCTTTTATGACTGAAAATTGTGATGAAAGTGCAGATGAAAATGTATTCTTGGTTAGTAGGAAGAGGGTGCTTCGTGGCTACACAGCATCCTAAAGATGTGCTATTCCAACTTCAACAGTACAGACTGTATTATATTTGGTCTGCTACCAAATAGTTGATCCTCCACACACAAAACAACCACCATTAGCATTTTGATGTATTTCCATCCCATCATTTGTTCATCACATATTTTTAAAAACAGAGCCTATTTTTTATACTTGCTGGCTTGTCCTAAGCATTTTCTATACTGCAATAGAGTCAGGTGCACTCACTTTTATTTATTTATTTATTTTTCAAGAAATCTGATTTTTGTTTGTTTGTTTGTTTGTTTGTTTTAGAATCTGGCTTGCTTTTATTTTGTTATTTTTTTAACATTTCTTTATTGATTAAGGTATTACATATATGTCCTCATCCCTCCATTAACCCTTTAACCCCCTCCCACACTCATGCCCTCACCCCCCTGGTGTTCGTGTCCATTGGTTAGGCTTATATGCATGCATACAAGTCCTTTGGTTGATCTCTCCTCCTTAGCCCCACCCTCCCCTACCTTCCCTCTGAGGTTTGACAGTCTGATCGATGCTTCTCTGTCTCTGGATCTGTCCCTGTTCATCAGTTTATGTTGTTCATTATATTCCATAAATGAGTGAGATCATGTGGTATTTATCTTTCTCTGACTGGCTTATTTCACTTAGCATAGTGATCTCCAGTTCCATCCATGCTGTTGCAAATGGTAAGAATTCCTTCTTTCTTACCGCAGCATAGTATTCCATTGTGTAGATGTACCACAGTTTTTTAATCCACTCATCTGATGTACTCACTTTTAAAATGTGCTTTTTACATAGATCTGCAACTATATGGGACCTGCAAAGGTTATTGTTCAGCTGGTCACAAATGGAAAAAGCATCCACCTGCATGCACACAGCCTGGTGGGGAAGCACTGTGAGGACGGGATCTGCACCGTGACTGCTGGACCCAAGGACATGGTGGTCGGGTAAGTGAGTGGATGTGATGCCATGGAGAGCAGATAGAACATGGCACCCAAGACTTGGACTGAAAAGGCCCTCTTTATTAGGGGTCTTTCCACGACCCTCAGAAGGCTGGAAATGAAAACGTGTGCCCTCTCTTGGATTCTGAGGCATACAGTATCCACATGCCTGGTTTCCCTGATGCAGCCCAGTTTGCACCTGTGGTCCTGGCCTCATTACTTATAGCACCTCCTTTCCCTGTCAGAAGTGGCTGATAGATTACATGGCCACTTGATCTTGTGCCACTTTTAGCAAAAAATTTTCTTCTGGAAATAAAGATAAGAGCAAGTTAGAAAGAATAATTATATCAGAAATCAACACTTTATGAATGGTTTTATACTCTTGATGATTCCTTTAATGGAGTATTGACTCTGGATTTATAGTGTGAACATTTTGAGCATGAAGTGGATAGATAAATATTATTTCAGTTCTGTGCTACTTAGGGAGTGTGCCACAGGTAAGAAGTCAAGGAATGCAAATTTGTTTTTGGCATTAATTAGACTTGAAATGTAAATACCAAGTGACTTCTTCATTTAAGGTTGGTCAACCAGCGAAAGAAGTATTAAAATAAATTCAGTCCAAAAGCAGTAAGAAATTTTAAATTTATTTTATTTTATTTTTAAAAATAGTTTTCAGGGTTTCCTAATACTGGTTTAAATATTTTGTGATATAATCCCAGTTAATCTGGACTGTTCACTCAAAAGAAAGGAATTGCTTAAGTCAACTGTAATTAAGCTGATGGTAGCATTTCAGGCTTTGAATTCCGATCAAGTTTCAAGTCATTTGTTATTGGGGAGGCCGAGCTTTCATGTTCCTAGGCATTTCTTTGTTTGACTGTGAAAATATTCAAGTGTGAAAAACCTAGAGAGAGAGCTTTCTTTTAAGTCACTAAAATCTGATGCTTTTGATGTTAGAAAAAAAAGGACTCTAGATTGGAGGAAGAAGCTTAAATTGATTTGAAAAATTCAACTGTGCTTTATATAAACTTGTTTCAACATCCTCCTGAAAGACTGGCCTGTTTCCTGTTGTGTGTCACGGTTGGTTCATGGTCAGTGTTGGAATAGCCTTGCAGTTCCTGACTGACCTGTGAGAGCTCTGAAATGCTGGGTGACTGTCAGAGTTTCAGACAAATTGATCACTTAGTGTTTCTGCAGATTTACCCCAATAGGCTGCTGTCAGTTTGAAGTGTTATTCTCGTTGGTCCTGTTTAATCTGTGTGATAATCATATCCTTTAGAGGAAATTATGGATGAAGTTCCCTACTAATAGTATTTGTTATTATAAAACTTGCAGTATGTTGTCTGTAATTTGGTGTTTCTGTGGTTTAGTTTAGTAACCTTTCAGGATTCTCGAAGGAACTAATGGCTATTTATTTGGGGACCTACAGCAGAGTCTAAGTAAATTCCGTTTCCAAGGCAAGTGAGGAAATCTTTTACTCTTTTGCAGTGCTGGAGTGTGGGGTTCAGTAGTTGGGAGAACACATTCATTCACACTGCATTCATTCATTCATTCATTCAACAAACATTTTGACCATCTAAGTTCCTAAATTTGATCATCAAGGTGTCTGGTCATAGTGCCGTAGGACTTCCTAACCCTATACAATTTCCCTGAGAAATTTAATCCAGAGATGCCACTTGAGAGTTTCAATAGACTCAGTAGCCTCTTGTTCAGTGTTCTGCAAAACATTGGTATTCCCTTTGTAATTTGATTTTTAACAGAAACTTTTGCTTAAAATAGTTCCCAAAATGCAGTATTTCCTTCATGATTCATTTCTCTCTCTCTCTCTCTCTCTCTCTCTCTCTCTCTCTCTCTCTCTCTCTCTCTCAGTTTCCAATGTTAGAACCTGTTGCATTTTAGTTGAAAAAATGTCATGCTAGTAGTTTGGAAACCAGAATTCTCTTTTCATTTCTGTCACTCTCAACAGTAGGACTGGGGATAATTTTTTTAAATATGTTTTTATTGATTTTATAAAGAGGGGAAGGGACAGGGAGAGGGAGATAGAAACATCGATGAAAGAGAAACATCTATCAGCTGCCTCCTGCACACCCCCTACCGGCTATTGAGCCCACAACCCAAGGCATGTGCCCTGACCGGAATCAAACCGTTACCTCCTGGATCATAGGTCGATGCTCAACCACTGAGCCACCCTGGCTGGACTGGACTGGGGACCATTTGCATGACTTCTTGAGAACTTGAATTTCTTCCCTTCTAAAATATGTGTTGAGCTACAGAATTCATCTCCAGGCTTTTTACATCTCCATTATTCTAGACTAAACTGACTTTACCTAATGTTATGGAGTAACATGAGCAGACTTGCCACATATGTATTTGTGGTATGTCATCGATTATTATTTAGTTCTAACATGTAGGTAAGAAGAGCACATAGAGAAATTTAGGAAGATAGCCAGCGTTATTCCTTAGACTTGTCAATACTAGAAATGGAAGATAACCTGTTTTCAATAATATAGCTTAGGCCAAAGGTAGATTTACAAGCAGGGCACTGATCCAACACATCAAAAAAGTTATATTAAAAGGGACACTGAGAAGATAAATAACCTTTAAATTATTAAAACCAAAAGAATTGCCTTTCTTTGGGGTTCTCAGTAAAACTTAATTTTCAAATATATTTTATCTTTATTAAAATATTCATGATTGTGGGTTTGATTGCTTTAACTTGAGGGATTTGCCCTTTTAAATTTTTTTAGTTAGCTTTAATTTTGCCTTTATATTTCTTATTCATTTATTTAGTTAGTCTTTAGTGCTGGTCCTCATAAATATAATCTTAGTTTGGTATTATATTTTTAACCCTGAATATCAACAATCTGGTTCAACAACATTTTGGTTCTCTGAAATTTTCAGGCAATAGAAACTGTTGTTTGACTTTGCCTTAAGCAACTATCCTCACCAATAATCACCACACCCTCTGTTTGCTTCCTGACAACCCTAATTTAGAGATGTGAAGTCTTTTTTTTTTAAACTAAAATTTATGGCATATACCAATTAGTAAGCACTAGAAGTAGATATATAATTTTTTAAAATGCAAAAGCGGAATGTGGCCTCCCTCAAGGAGTTAGTGCAGACCATATTAAATTATTGTTTTTGAGGGTCCAAAAACAATCAATAATTGGCAATTTCATCTGGGTCAGCCTTAGTACACACAAAAGAAGTGTTTGGAGAAAACAGGCAAAGTATGGACTAAGATTGTAAGTATCCAACTTCCAAATTAGGGTGTGAGTTAGAGGCTGCTTTTTTTATATATCAAAAAATTTAAATTCTTGTGGGCCAAAGAAATTATGAACAGTGTCAAAATGGCAAGGAACTGACAAGCTTTACACTGGAAATCCAACAAATATATTTATATCCAGAATATCTTAAGCAAATTACTTTACAGACACTGTTTGTAGACTTCTTTTATTTATTTATTTTAAATTTATATTTATTGTTGAAAGTATTACAGATGTCCCCTTTTTTCCCATTAATCCTGCCACCCTGTACCCCTCCCCAGGCCTTCACTATTGTCTGTTGTGGGTTATGCATATATGCATATAAGTTTTTTCGTTAATCTCTCCCCACCCCCACCTTCCATCTGAGATTTGTCAGTCTGTTCCATGCTTCTATGTCTCTGGATCTATTTTGTTCATTAGATTTCACATATAAGTGAGATCATGTGATGCTTGTCTTTCTCTGACTGGCTTATTGCTCTTAGCATAATACTCTCCAGGTTCCTCCAGGCTGTCTCAAAGAGTAAGAATTCCTTCTTTTTTATAGCAGTGTATTATTCCATTGTGTAAATGTACCACAGTTTTTTTTTTTATATATATATATATATTATTGATTTTTTACAGAGAGGAAGGAAGAGGGATAGAGAGTTAGAAACATCGATGAGAGAGAAACATCGATCAGCTGCCTCCTGCACACCTCCTACTGGGGATGTGCCCGCAACCAAGTTAGGTGCCATTGACCGGAATCGAACCTGGGACCTTTCAGTCCGCAGGCCGACGCTCTATCCACTGAGCCAAACCGGTTTTGGCTGTACCACAGTTTTTTAATCTACTTATCTACTGATGGGCACTTGGGCTGTTTCCAGGTCTTAGCTATTGCAGATTGTGCTGAATGAACACAGGGGTGCATTCTTTCTGATTGGTGTTTTGGGTTTCTTAGGATATATTCCTAGAAGTGGGATCACTGCATCAAATGGCAATTCCATTTTTAATTTTTTGAGGAAAACTCCATGCTGTTTTCCATTGTGGCTGCACCAGTCTACATTCCCATCAGCAGTGTATTAGGGTTGCCTTTTCTCCACATCCTTGCCAGCACTTGTCATTTGTTGATTTATTAATGATAGCCATTCTGACAGATTTGAAGTGATACCTCATTGTTGTTTTAATTTGCATCTTTCTGATGATTAGTGACTTTGAGCATTTTTCATATGTCTTTTGGCCATCCGTATGTCTACTTTGGAGAAGTGTCTATTTAGGTGCTTTGCCCATTTTTCAATTGGATTGTTTGTTATCAATGAAATCCCTATTATAATACCAATGACGTATTTCACAGAGCTAGAACAAATAGTCCAAAAATTTACATGGAACCAAAAAAGACCCTGAATAACTATAGCAATCTTGAGAAAGAAGAACAAAGTTGGAGGAATCACAATATCAGATATCAAGTTATACTACAAAGCCACTATAATCAAAACAGCCTGGAACTGGCACAAGAATAGTCATATAGATCAATGAAACAGAACAGAGAATTCAGAAATAGACCCACGCCATTACGTTCAATTGATATTTGACAAAGGAGACAAGAGCATACAATGGACTCAGGACAATTGGACAGGTACATGCAAAAAAAATGAAACTAGACCACCAACTTACACCATATACAACAATAAACTCAAAATGGATAAAAGACTTAAATGTAAGTCATAAAACCATAAAAATCCTAGAACAAATCATAGGCAGCAAAATCTTAGACATCTCTGGTAGCAATATATTTACCAATACCTCTAGGGCAAAAGAAACAAAGGAGAAAATAAACAAATGGCACTACATCAAAATAAGAAGCTCTGCCAGCAAAAGAAACCATCAACAAAACGAAAAGGGAGCCCACTGTTTGGGACAACATACTTGCCAATGATACATCTGCTAAGGGATTAATTTCCAAAATATGTAGACTGCTTTTAAATCTTATGCGAGCTCTGAAGTCAGTGTTTGAGTCCTGAGAGGAATTTTGGGCAGGTAAAGGGGCAACTTTAGAATCCCAACCCAATGACACTGGGATTCAAACCTTCCCAGAGGATAGCAGCAGTCCCCAGCTGTCGAGGATGCTGGAAACATCTGGCCCAGTGCAGAGGATATCAAACCTGGCTGTGAATTAAAGCCACCTTAGGTCACTTTATAAAAATACTGATGCCAGCCCTACTCCCAGAGATGCTGATCCCTTTGGTCTCGAATAGTATAGAGCAGTGGTTCTCAACCTTTAGGGTGATTGGGAATCTCCCAGAGGAGTTGTTAAAACACAAGTTGCTGAACCCCACCCTCAGAGTTTCTCATTCAGTAGGTTTGGGACAGGGCCCCCAAATTTACATTTTAATAAGTTCTGAAGTAATGCTGATACTGCTTGTCTGGAGATTTCTCTTTGAAAACCACTGGTGTGGAAGAACATGGCATTTTGAGTAAGAAACAGGATTGTAGTCTTGGTCTTATTAGCTGTCAAAACCTTTCTTTTTTTATTTTTGTCAGGTTTTATTGAAGTATAATTTAAAGACTGTAATATAAACCTTTAAAGTGAACAGTTCTATGAATTTTGACAAATACTCGTATATGCACCACTGTCAAGGTATAGAACAGTTCCATCATCCCCCAAAGTCTCTGCTTGCCCCTTTGGAATCAACCCCTCCTCCCATTCCAGGCCCTGACAACCCCTGATCTGATTTCTAGCCCTATAGTTTAGTCTTTCCAGAACGACGTACAAATGGAATCATACAACATGTAGCATTTTTAAATCTGGCTTTTCACTTTGCATAATGTATTTGAGATTCCTCCAGGTTGATGTGTGTATCAGTAGTTTGTTCCTCCTAGTTTCTACATGGTTTTGCATTGTATCGGTGTATCACAGTTTGTTTAGCCATCCACCTGTTGAAAACATTTGGTTTGTTTCTAGTTTTTTTTATGACAAAAACAGTTTTTGTGTGAACATAAGTTTTTATTTCTCTTGGGCTTGGGTAAATATTTAGTGGTATTTTAGGGATGCATTTATGTTGATAAGAAACTGCTACATTGTTTTCCAAAGTGGCTGTGCCATTTTGCATCCCATGTATTTAACATTTATGATTCTCAATTTTTTTAAGGTGCATGTACTAATAATAGTGTCTGCTCTTCATTTTCTATTACGTTTTATTATAGAAACTTTCAAACACATACAAAAGTAGAAAGAATATAATTGATCTATTCTTTGTACCCATCACCCAACTTCAACAATTATTACATAGCCAGTCTTAATTTAAATATACTCCTGTCTAGACAATCTTTCAGTTATTGATATCTGATTTAGTGCCATTGTGATAAGAGAATACTTGGTATGATTTGAATCCTTTTCAATTTATTGAGACTTTTTTATGGATCAGACTATGTTCTGACCTGGTAAATGATTCTGGGTACTTAAAAAGAATGATTAACCTGGTCAAGTTGAATCAACGTTCCATAAATGTCAATTAGGTCAAGTTGTTTGATAGTGTTGTTCAAGTCTTCCATGTCCTTACTAATTTTCTCCCTACTTGTTCTATCAATTATTGAGAGAGGGTGTTGAAATCTCTGACTATATTTATAGATATACCTAGTTCTTCTTTCAGTTCTGTAAGATTTTGCTGCTTATATTGTGAATCTCTTTTATTAGATACATAAACATTTAGGATTCTTATGTCTTCCTAATGAATCAATCCCTTTTTCATTATGAACTGATCCTTTTTATCCCTAGTAATATTCTTTGCTCTAAAACCTACCTAAACTGATATTAATATAGCAGTTTAACTTTCTTTTGATTAATGTTAGTTTGGAACATTTTTTTCCATTCTTTAGTTTTAACCTATTTTTGTCTTTATGTTCAAAGTAAATATACACTGTAACAGTATATAGTTGGGTCATACTTTTTTACTCCATTTGACACTGCCTTTTAATTGGGGAACTTAAATAATTTATATTTAATCCAATTACTGATATAGCTATGTTCAGATTTATCATCTTGCTGTTTGTTTTCTGATAGTCACATCTGTTTTTGTTCCTCTTTTTCTGCCTTCATTTAGGTTAATTATTTGTTATGATTTCATTTTACCCCCATTTGGTTTATAACTTTTTGTATTTTTAGCAGTTAGTTTATAGTATACATCTTACTAGTAAACTTAATATAGTCTAACTTTAAGTACATTACATCTCTTCATGTATAGTATATGAGCAGTATACTTTCTTTTTTTGTCAAAATCAATTTCCATCCTTTTTAAAGTTTAATTTTATAGTATTCATTTTGAATAATTTTTTTAATTATAGTTGATATACAATATTATATTAGTTTCAGGTGAACAACATAGTAATTAGACATTTATATATCTTATGAAATGAGCACCCTAATAAGTTTAGCACCCAGCTGACACCATACATAGTTACTACAATATTATTGACTATATTCCCTATACTGTACTTTTGAAGAGTAAACTTTCATTTCTTTTATCTTGGCTTTTGTGCGGTTGTGTCATATATTCTGTGTGTGTTTTGAAATAAATATATGTATAACTATATTATATATATATATATATGTAAATATATATGTTACTAGAGGCTCGGTGCACAAAATTCATGCACTGGTGGTGGGGGGGATGTCCCTCAGCCCAGCCTGCACCCTCTCTAATCTGGGATCCCTCGCACAATCCAGGACTGCTGGCTCCTAACCACTCACCTGCCTGCCTGCCTGATTGCCCCCAACCACTTCTGCCTGCCAGCCTGATCACCCCCTAACTGCTCCCCTGCCGGCCTGATTAACACCTAACTGCTCCCCTGCCAACACGATCGCCCCAAACTGCCCTCCCCTGCTGGCCTGATGGCCCCCATCTGCCCTCCCCTGCTGGCCTGGTCACCCCCAACTGCCCTCCCCTGCAGGCCTTGCCCCCCCCCAACTGCCCTCCCCTGCCAACCTGGTTGCCCCTAACTGCCCTCCCCTACCAGCCTGATCTCACCCCCAACAGCCCTCCCCTGCAGGCCTGATCTCGCCCCCAACTGCCCTCCTCTGCTGGCCAATTTGGTTATGATTGGTCGGTTTCTATGCCAGTCAGCGTCAAAAGCTCCGTCTCCTAGGCAGCCATTGGCTCCTCACATTTCACCCAGATTTGGTTCTGATTGGTCGGTTTCTATGCCAGTCAGCGTCTCTGGGGCTATCAACGGGGCCTGATCAGAAAGGCAGGGCTGATCAGCAGCCCCATTAGAGGCCTGGAGGGAAATGGAGGTGCAGCTGCTGGCCAGGCCCGGAGAGAAAGAGAGAGACAAGTGCTGATGAAAAGCTGCCACAGAGGCTACAGATCAGACCCTGCTTCTCTCTTCAGGCCTCTTCCCAGGCCTGCAGCCCCCTCAGCAGTGAGTGCTGGGTCACCATGCCTGCAGCCATAGCAGTCAGTGCTGGGTCACCATGGCAACCCAGCGCTGACGGCAGGACTGACTTCTGGTTGGTCAAGCCTCCAGTCATTGTGGATGTGACGGACCCAGGGTTTTTATATATTAGGATAACACATGTTGGTCTAAAACATATGATGCAATATATTGTTTTTATTTTTGCTTTAAACAGTCAATTATCTTTTAGAGAAATTTCAAATAAGGAAAAATGTAATATATTTACTATTTGCAGTGTTCTGCATTCTGTTTCATAGTCAAGCGTCCATCTGAGTTCATTTTCTTCTACCTGAAGCCCCTCCTTTATTTTTTCTGTGGTACTGATCTGATGCTGATAACTTCTTTCAGTTGTTGTACATCTTTAAACTCTTTGTTTCATCTTTGTTTTTCAAAGATATTTTTGAAGAATATAGAATTCTATATTGGCATTGTTTTTTCTTACATGTCCTTGATATATACTGCTCTAGGGTGTTCTGGCTGGCCTTAGTTTCCAGCAAGAAATCTCTCCTCATTCTTATTTTTGTTCCTATTCCACAGTATATCTTTTGTTCTCTATTAGCCTTCAGATTTTTTCTGCATTATTAGTTTTAAGCAATTTCATTATAATGGGCTTTAGTGTAGTTTCCTTCATGTATCTTGTGCCTTAGGGTTTATTAAAATTCTTGGATCCCTGGTCAAAAACTTTTCAGCCATTATTTTTTTTTTAATTTCTTTATTGATTAATGTATCACATATTTGTCCTCATCCCCCCATTCCCATCCCAAACCCCTCCCCACGCATGCCCCCACCCCCCTGTTGTCTGTGACCACTGGTTAGGCTTATATGCATGCACACAAGTCCTTTGGTTGATCTCTCCCCCTTACCCCCACCCTCCCCTACCTTCCCTCTGATGTTTGACAGTCTGATCGATGCTTCCCTGTCTCCGGGTCAAAAATGAGACCAGCAATAATGGTTATGCTGAGAGGCAAATGAATCAGTCTGTAGTGTGTTTCTTTCTGGGCCAACAGTTCTTTGAGTCCCAATTTCAATGTCAAACAGTTCCTTATGTGTACATGTCAGCAATGATATTTCAGTTCTGAATGGTGGACAAATGGTGGTAATGCAGGTCCGACCCTCTCTGGTTTGGTCCTGGGCAACCTGCAGCGACGCACAGCTGCTGACTGCTAGTATGGCAAGGCGTCATCAGCGTCTTCCATCTCTGGACTATTTCTCTTCTGTCTTCATGGCTGGAGCAGTCCTGTCAATTCCTCTCTGTTGCAGGGATCCACATGGTCTTAGAGTTGTTTTCTGAAAATATACAAACATATTCTCGACCAAAAGTTAATAAAGGAATCTTTTCTATAAATTTGACTTGGGAACCTTTTTCATTTTTTAAGGAAAAATATCCTGTAAGTAAATTACATCTAGAAAATTTTTACTTTAGAAAATTAACTTTCATTTGCAATGCTAACAGTAAGACACCCATGAAAAACACATATGGTGTCAAAACAGCCATTATATTTTAAAATATTTTTTCCATTCTTCTTTTCTACCAATCACATGTATATTTGGCTGTTTCAAATTGTGTCACAGCTCATTATCAGTTCTTTTAAGAATATTTTTTATTTTTTTCCTGTTTAATTTTATTTTTTTATTTTTTTTATTTTTTTTTATTAAGGTATTATATGTGTACATTTCTTACCATTGCCCCCCACCCCACTCCCAAACATGCCCTCACCCCCTAATGTTTTGCATCCATTGGTTATTCTTATATGCATGCATATAAGTCCTTCGGTTGATCTCTTATTTCCCCCACCTCTCCCTAACCTTCCCGCTGTAATTTGACAGTCTGTTTGATGCTTTACTGCCTCTGTATCTATCTTTTTGTTCATCAGTTTATAATGTTTTTCATTATCCCCAAATGAGTGAGATCATGTGGTATTTTTCTTTCATTGACTGGCTTATTTCACTTAGCATAATGTTCTCTAATTCCATCCAGGTGCCTACAAATGGTAAGAATTCCTTCTTTTGTATGACAGCATAGTATTCCATTGTGTAGATATACCATAGTTTTCTGATCCAGTCATCTGCTGACGGGCACCTTTTTCCTGTTTAATTTTAGATAGTTCTATTACTATGTCCTCAGATTCACTAATCTTTTTATCTGTCGTGTCTAATATGTTCTTAATCTTATCTAGTGTATTTTTATTTTCTGACATTGTAGTTTTCATCTCTACAGGTTTGTTTGGGGTCTCTTTTCTACCTTCCATAATGCTTTCTGTTTTCTTGACCATTGAGTGTATGGACCATATCTATAATAGCTATTTCAGTGTACTTGCCTACAAATTCTGTGTGCTCTCTCATTTCTATATGTGTTTCTATTAATTGATTTTTATCCTCATTATGAGTTATATTTTCCTACTTCTTTGCATGCTTGGTAGCTTTTTTATTGGATGGCAGACATTTTGAATCTTGGATATTGCATGCTGGATTTTTGTGTGTGTGTTTTTAAATATTTTTGAGCATTGGGATAAAGGTAAATTTGAGAACAGTTTGATTCTTTCTAGACTTACTTTTATGCTTTGAGAGGGAAACCAAAGTAACCTTTACTCTAGGGTTAATTTGATACCATTAGTAAGGCATTTCTGAATATTCATCCTGATGATTTATGTAGTTCAAAATTTCTTGAATTATTCCAGCCCTGTGTGTCTTCCAAGAATTGTTTGCCTACTCCTCTCTGGTGGTTCTTTTCCCAGCCTTGGGTCATTTCCTCACAGACATGCTCGATAGTATTCAGCGGAGCACTCAAGGTGAAGCCCCTGTATACCTGAGTGTCTCTCTGTATGTGATTCTTTTCTCTCTGGGGCTCTGCCTGTGAATTCTAGCCTCCTTGGCCTCCTCAAATTTTTAACTCTGTCTCCTCAACTCTGGGAGATCACCACGTCCTATTTGGGGCCCCCTTTCCTGTGTTGCAGTCTAGAAACTCAAAGCTTTAAGCCAGCATAATTATAGGAATCATTGTATTTGTTTCCCTTTTCTTAAGAATCACTGTCCTGTGCTGCCTATTGTCCTGTGTATGAAAACTTTTTATGTGTTTTTTGTTGTTGTTGTTGTTTAACGTAAAAGGTTCAATCTGGTCTCTGATACTCCATCATCACTTGATGCAGAAGACTGACTTCTATATTGTTTCATTTATTATCAGAGTAAATTCACTATTCACATAATGAATAATGAGGATGTTGTCTTTTCTACATGGATTAAATAGAATAATATACCTGAAAAGTACCCTATAGATGATGAAGTGTAAAGTGCTACAAAGATATTTGCCATTGCCATTACCTAGGGGAGTACCTGGTTTTCCCATAGTTTTGGATGTTCTTTATAGGAATAAGGCCTAAAGGGCCAAAAAATGGAGATTTGGTTTTTGAGAAATTACCTATGCCTCCATGCATATTAGTATGCCATGTTGTATATTTTTCTGTGCTGTATTAATTCATGCATTCATTGATTTAATAGATATTTATTAGACATCCATTGTTCTAGATACTGGATATCTCTGCCCTCAAGGAGTTTAAATTCTCTCTTAGCATATTTTCTTCTGTTTTTGTCTCAGCTATCCCATTTTTTCCTATCACTGTCTAGACATGTGTCTCATTCTATCTGTGGGCCTCTGTCTGAAGGCTCATCTCATTCTGCCTTCGCTCTTATATTTTTTTACCATAGTTTATCTGGTCTTTACACATTGTTATATTATTTGCTTCATTCAATCCAGTTGTCATATATTTCTATCTTCTCTGTACTTCTCTTTTTTCCTTCTTTTTGGGTGAATGTCAGAGTAAAACAAAAGACCTTCCAAACACTTACCAGGCTTTAAAAGATCTGTGCCACCACTTCCCTCTTTGAACCCCTTGACCTCTTCTTCATTTTCCTCTATCCACCTTGGCCTCCTTGCCATTATTGTTTTTAGAAAACACCAGGCATGACCCTACTTCAGGGTGCTTGCACTTGCTATTCTTCCACATATCTACGTCTTACCCCTCGCTTCCTTCAAGTCTTTGCTCAGTTGTCGTCTTTTCAATGAGTCCTTTTTGGCCTCTCCCTATTTTAAAGTGCCATGCCTTCTACTACTTCTGTTCCCTACCTTATTTTTCTTGGTAACACTTATCTTCTAAATTATACTATAAAATTTGCTTCATTTCTTCTCTGTTGTTGCACTAGCATATAAATTCTATAAAACTCAGGGATTTCTTTATTGCTGTCAGGAGCAATAGGACACTGCCTGACACTAATAAAGAGTTGAGTCAATATTTGTTGAATGAATGAGTCTCCTTAGTAAAGTGCTTTTTTGTTTGTTGTATTACATTTATTAAATATACTTCTTTCATATACCTTATTTAAAAAACAAATGGTTGGAGCATTATATATATTTTCTTTAGAATCCCTTAAATTGCTTTATTTAGCTTATTAACATATTTTGTCCTGTAGGTATGTAACCTTCATGATAAAAGGTTCTCCATTCCCTGATTACAGATATACCTTCAGGCATGAGCCCATGTAGAATTAGAAAACATTCTAGTAATAATGAATAATTTCAATCTTATAGATAACCTAGGAGGAAATGGAATTCCTGGAAGGGGGACCCCAAACAGGACTTAGACTTTAAATCCCATTCAGAAACCCAAGGATAATCCAAAGACAACAAACCAAAAAATTCTTTGAAATATAATATTCCTCTTATTCTGAGAAAAAGTTAGAAAAGTTAGTAGTGTATTTGAATTAAAATATTTTATACAACTCTCCTAGAAAATACTTCAAAATGAGTCCATGTAAAATTTTCTATTAGGTTATATATACCTGTCTACCCCACTCCCTGAATCATAATTTGAAAGTCTAATACACTCTAAAAGCCAAAAGGTTTTGCTAAATTTACCACAGACTTGTTTAGTGGAAAAACCCAGTCTGTTCTGAAGGTACAACTGGTTATAATCTTTATTTTCCCATTTGGTGATTCTACTTTATATATTTCTGGAGAAATACTAATGCGTTTGATTATGGTGTGGGCCCCAGTGATTGAGGACCTGTGTGTGTGTGTGTGTGTGTGTTTTTTTTAATTCTCTATGCTCAAGTGAAACCATATATTCTAGTCATTGACTGCCTAACCTTGGGTTGTTGTTGTTATCGTTGTTTTCCCCAGCTTTGCAAACCTAGGTATACTTCATGTGACAAAGAAAAAAGTATATGAAACACTGGAAGCACGGATGACAGATGCGTGCATTAGGGGCTACAATCCCGGGCTTTTGGTGCATCCGGATCTTGCCTATTTGCAAGCAGAAGGTGGAGGAGACCGGCAGCTCACAGGTGAGTGTCACCCTCCCATCCTTGCTTTTTTGAGAGCTCAGGCTCTTATTTCTTGTGTGCAGACTATGTCCTCATCTGGATGCCTCCAGTTTCTCTTTCTCTCCATCTGTACCCCAAGCTATTCCTACTCTTTCCTGCTCAGAAACGTTTGATGACATCCTACTACCTCTAGAATAAAATCTGTACCTCCGTAGCCTGGCAAACAAAGCCCTCCCAGGCTGGCCCCACCCACCTTTCTAGCCTCATCTTCAGTCCCACCTGCCCCCACCTCTGCCCACCTCTGCCCCCTGAACATTCATGCATCTCCATTCCTTTGTATGTGTATTTCTCTACTTAAACCCACCTTTTCCTTTTCAACCTGTCAAAACCAATTCATTATTCAAGACTTATTTTAAAAACAATTCCTCTCTTTTATCTCCCCCAGCTCACCCACTTATAAGGAATCTTTCTTTCTTTGGATACTTCAGGCACATTATAAACTATTGTCTTTGTCATTAAAATGCTATGATTTTATGTTTTCCTGCCTTCACTCATATTTTTTTCTTTCAACCCCAGACCTTGTCCCATCACGTGCACCATTTCTGCTTTTATATATTCTCCTTTAGTCTGGCCAGATGAGCTCACATTCAGATGATCCAATCATCATTTTCCACTAACTGTTCCAGCTTCTGATATCCAGACTCTAAACCTTCTCACCATCTTTGACTCCTCCTCTACCCTGTGCTGCATGTCCAGCTAGTGGTCCAGCTATGCTGTGCTGTCTCTCGTGCTCCACTCTTCACTCCATTTTGGCTGCTCTGTCTTTGTCTCTCCTCACTTCTAATCCAGTTTACACTCTATGGTCAGATGGATCTCACCACTACTTAGCGTCTCCCAAGAGCTTTCCCCAGTCTACATTCCCAACTCTATTTCCCACCATGTCCCTTCATGTCAAACTGAACTACTCCATAAGGCGCCATGGTTTCTCACTTCCTCGCCTTGCCACATTCTTTCTATATTTGAATCTTCCCTCTTTCTAGAATGCCCTTATTCACCCTCTTCATAAGTGCAAGTTCTACCATCCCTTCAAGATTTAGAGCAAATGTCTCTTCTTCTCCAAAGCCTCTGGGTTCTGCCCTCCTTCGGAATTCCCTATCACTTCATCTGTAGCTCTTGGAGTGTCCTCATCACCTGAATTATCACCTTTTATGATATAAGATAATTATGATTATATCCATCAGCATGAAAGTTCCATCAGGGGGCAAGGAAGGAGCCAAATGCAGTTGAGTCGTTCAGTTCCTTCAAAAGTACTTTCTGAGTACCTACTATGTGCAGAGGAGGGTGCTAGGCACTGTGGAATGAACACAGTCTCTGTGCTCAAAGAGTTTGGGGATACTTAATTTTCACATTTCACAAAACCACCGATGCACAGTTGGCTTATTACATTTATTCCATTACATTGTTTGTATCCTCAACTCTTACTATAGAGAGAAAAGGGAGAGTTCGTGGAGAGATAGGAAAGGAGAGGCACTTTGCTACATGGAGGACAGATTTTACTGTAATCCACAGGAAATGCACATCTTCTTTTGATGGCTTTAATTTTGGATGACATACATAGAATAAATTTTAAAATTTTATTAACAACATGAAGAATTTTTTTAAAACAACACAATTTTCATTTCAAGCTTATGTTATTGGGCCTTAATAAAAGCACCCTATCTAAAATGCTCTCGCTTCACCCTTGCCCTGTGGCTGTATGGTCCTAGATCGGGAAAAGGAGATCATCCGCCAGGCAGCTCTTCAGCAGACAAAGGAGATGGACCTCAGCGTGGTGCGGCTCATGTTTACAGCTTTCCTCCCGGACAGCACTGGTAGCTTCACCAGGCCCCTGGAACCCGTGGTATCAGACGCCATCTACGACAGCAGTGAGTGCTTGACTTTCCATGGGAGGCAGCTCTGAATAATGTCAAAACAGACTTGCAGCCTGCCCGGGCAGTTACTAGCTTTGAGACCCTGGGCAAGTAATTAATTACTTGGAGCCTCATGTTCATCATCTACAAAAATGGGAATACTCTAATATAAAAAGTTGATGTCGGGGTGGAGAGGGTCAGGGGGGAAGAGAGGAGACATCTGTAATACTTCCAGCAATAAAGATAAATTAGGAAAAAAAGTTGAAATGTTAAAAGGTGCTCAATAAATGTAGTTATCTCTCAGATGTGCATTTTAGTCTTTTACCTGTAATGCCAAGGCCTTGCTATGAGGGTATAGTGTTTGTGCTCTTAGATGAGAAAAGTATCTTAATTTTTTCCATTGGGAGTCTGAACAAAAGTTAATAAAATACAACTGTTTTTCTTACCCACCTAATTCTCACATTCTTGATAGCTTTATCAAGATAGAAACTTCAGCCCTGGCTGGTTTGGCTCAATGGATAGAGCGTCAACCTGCAGACTCAAGGGTCCCGGGTTCAATTCCAGTCAAGGGCACATGCCCAGGTTGCAGGCTCGATCCCCAGTGGGAGGCGTACAGGAGGCAGCTAATCAGTGATTCTCTTTAATCATTGATGTTTCTATCTCTCTCTCTCCCTCTCCCTTCCTCTCTGAAATCAATAAAAATATTTTTTTTAAAAAAAGATAGAAACTTCAGGTTAACTGAGCAGCATAGATAGTATGTGGCTTCAAATTTCTATTTTAGTCTGTGGTTCCTAGAATTTTTAAAGAGTTTTACAGTGCTCTTCAAATTTACCATACAAATTTGTGTAGTAAAATTTTTGGTATGTGTGAAGTTTATTAAACAGATATTCCCAGAAAGCCTGCAAGTGCACTACGTAGGCTCATTGACAGTTTCTAGGGTTTGGTCTAAGTAGGAAACTCCAGGCTCCAAGGACAACTAACTGATTTCTCTAATTTAAACAAGTTTGAAAGGAAGTGAAAGAGTTATAAAATGATGTAGACTCATATATAAAAAATCATCTTAAAATGCAGGTGTTGGGGAAACAAGAAAAAAGGAAGCTTTATACCATTACCACACAAAACTTTTGCCCTAACCACACAGAATTCTAATTTAGTTTGGGGAAAAGAAATATAACATCTCCATTTTTCTTTTCTGTAGAATAAAAATTCTTAGATAGGTTAAGAAAATGGTGTTTCTCCTAAGTTTATAGGACTCTTGTAAATGGTATATCACTATCATGGAAATAAGCTTGGGCTAAGTCTTGACCTAATTGAAATTCCACCAACCCATGGCTTCATTCCTCCCAGAACGTCAGCAGAGTTCTCTCTTTCTGTCTCAGTCTCTCTGACTGTGTTAGTGGGAGAAACCGAGACTGCTCCTCTCGGCCTCCTCTATTTGGGTGGTAATGAACGACCCATACCCAAGAGTGCTCTGCGAACTTCAGAAGGCATTTTTGTTTTATTTGTATCCTTGTTAAAACAATATGAGTGAAAGCATCTATTTTAATTTTCATTTGGTTAATCTGTGCTAAGGGCAGGGTCCCTCATAAGAGATTGGTTTATGGGGATACCGTAAACCAGGTTGTTTGTGGAGCTGAGGCTAAACCAGGATGGTTTTTGTTTTTCTCCTGTGGACAGAAGCTCCCAATGCATCCAACTTGAAAATTGTACGAATGGACAGGACAGCTGGATGCGTAACTGGAGGGGAAGAGATTTATCTTCTCTGTGACAAGGTTCAAAAAGGTAAATATATGATGTGAAATATTTTGAGTGTGTCTGTGAGTCGCTTTTTGACAGTGGATATCCCTTTAAAATTTACACATTTCACCTCTTCCAACTGTATCTGTACTTTTTTAAACCCAACCAATTCATTTAAAAATTTTCAACAGAAGTAAAGAGAAATTCTAAAATGGTGGTAATCAGTGACACGTCAATGTTTTTATGCTTCAAAGTTTAGTATCTGAACTTCATTAAACTAAACGAAATGAGAAATAGTCCATGCTTCAAACACACACACACACACATACACACACACACACACACACAATAATGTTTATGTCTATTACATGCTGTGCCATTGAGTCAGCTCTGACTCCCAGCCATCCTATGAATGAGTGATGTCCACAATGTCCTGTCCTCAACAGCCCTGCTCGGCTCCTGGAGATTCATGCCTGTGGCTTCTTTTATGGAGTCAATCCATCTCATGTTTGTTCTTCCTCTTTTCCGGATGCCATCTGGCTTTCCAGCATTATTGTCTTTTTCAAAGAATCTGCCTTGTCATGATGTGCCCAAGTTGTGTTGTCATTTTTGCCTCCAGTGATGTTTTAGGCTTAATTTGCCGGAAGGCCCACTGGTCTCCCTAAAGTTTTGCATAGTACCAAGTTGTTTCTTTTGTTTACCCTACAGTGCTTTGTTGCAACACTGAGAGAGCTTCTGCAGCTGCTTTCCCATGACATTGGGATGTGGGCTAAAGAAAAGAAAGAATAAGGATGATAGGGAAATTCTCAGAGCAAATTTCCTTCATAATCTTGACTTTCAGAAAAGGTTCTTGACATTAATCATGTGAAATATAGTACAAAATTAATAAATTAGCAGAAGCTTTCAGGGATTTTATTATTTTCTCAAACTTCACTCATTTTTGAAGTAAAATGATTGAATGTATAGTATAATAAAGATCTGTTCACTACAAAGTGAGGAACATTTTTAAAATAAGCAGATACACAACTGGAAATAGAGCCTCTAAATAAATGAATTGTGGCTTTCAAAAGAAGAAAATTTTCATTTGAGGCTAAACGCTCTGAGGTAAAAAGTCTGAAAAAATAAATCAGATTTTAAGGTAAATGTATATGTCTTTATCCAAAAAAAAATTACACTTTCTCTCCTTATCCTGGTTGTCAACCTTTTTAAACCCATTCTAGTCAAGTAATAAACATTTCCAGATTCCTGGGCAAGCAAGCCAGGGAGATGCCAGCCTGTGTTACACTGTCCTATTTCTGCAAAAGTAAAATCCATGACTGAAGTGTGAAGTGTAGGCATTCTAAATTTAATCTGAAGGGACTTGATGAACTTAATATTTTTAACAGTTTTCCAGTAAGGATTAATAAAGTATTATAGTGAGGCAGTATAGCAGAGTGTTTAATAGTAGAATATTTTAAGTCAGAAACTATACTGTCTGTGTTCAAATCCTGGTTTCTCCATTTACTACTATTCAACCTTGGATAAATTACTTAACCTCTCCGGACCCTAGTTTTTCTTCTGCAAAATGAAGATATTAATAGCACACCTACAAAATTATTGTGAGGATTAAATCAGTTGATATATACATATAAATCACTTAGAACTGTGTCTGCCATATAATAAATTTATATGTTAAATATTATTATGTAAATCTTGATTGAGTTGAACCACATTTCAGGATTCTGATATTCCTCACTATCCTTCATCTTTCTCAGAAGTGGATTGGTTTAGAGATGGAGAAGTGGGAAGGTCAAAGATTGAGTAAGAGAAAACTTAAATTGAATAGGTAAATCTGTCATTGTAAATGAAACCTGGGACCCATTACTACGGTAACTAATAAAAAAATTCAGTGATTTGTACAAATTTTAAATTATTAAAAAGTCAATTTCATATTAATTACTTTCAAAAATTTAAGTACACAGTAGGTAGAATCTTGAACCAACTTTTTTCCAGCATGTTTATAAATATAATTACACTATGTGAAATTATACACCTGACTGTGCCTGTTTGCAGATGACATCCAGATTCGATTTTATGAAGAAGAGGAAAATGGTGGAATCTGGGAAGGATTTGGAGATTTTTCCCCAACAGACGTTCATAGACAAGTAAGTGGATGATGATGATAAGTTTACATTTTTGCCTTGTTGAAATTTACTGTTTAGTTTCCATATATGAAAAAGGAAAAATTGTAAATATTTATTTAACTTTCATAAAAGACTACTATTTTTAAGATTCTTATAGGTCGTTCAGAAAAGGTATCTACCATAAATTTATGGGGAAGGTTCTATAACAAAACACCATAGACTGGGTGGATTAAACAACAGAAGTTTATTTTCTCACAGTTCTGGAGGCTAGAAGTTCCAGATCAAGATTTGACAGGGTTGGTTTCTGGTGAGAGCTCTCTTCCTGGTTTCCAGATGGCTGCCTTCTCGATGTGTCCTCTCAGGGTAGAGAGAGTAAGCTCTCTGGTGTCTCTTCTTATAAGGACACTAATCAGGGCCCTGCCCCTATGACCTCATTTAACCTTAATTTTATCCATAAAAGGCCTTATATCCAAGTGCAGCTACATTAGACATATGAATTTGTGAGAGATGGACACAATCAGTTCGTAGCAGTGTTCTACTAGAATAATTATGGTGAAGCGTGCTACAGGATATTCTAATAAAAAGCGTTGAAAGGAAGAGTCTTCAGTTGAGGCTAATGTTGTCATGTGTATATGACTAAGATATGAAAATGCTAAATCCTGCCCTAGCCGGTTTGGCTCAGTGGATTGAGTGTCAGCCTGTGGACTGAAGGGTACTGGATTTGATTCCGGTCAAGGGCACATGCCCAGGTTGCGGGCTCAATCCCCAGTAGGGGGTGTGCAGGAGGCAGCCGATCAATGATTCCCTCTCATCATTAATGTTTCTATCTCTCTCTCCCTTTCCCTTCCTCTCTGTAATCAATAAAAATATATTTTAAAAAATAAAAGAAAATGCTAAATCCCACCTTAATGATTACTCTGAGTGACTAAGGAATACTGTTTTCACACACACACAAAAAAAGGACACAATCCAAATATCCATCAATAAGTGGCCAATTAAATAATGTTGTATCTATGTGATGGAATATTATTCAGTTAAAAGAATGAGTACTCTATGAACTAATATGAAAAGATCTCGAAGATACAACATTAAAACATTTTAAAAGATAAATATAAAACAAAGTGTGTACTTAAAAGATTCTGTGTTCATGTTTGCACATCCATAAAGAAACTCTGGAAGAATACAAAAGAAATTAATAAATTCTCTGTGTTTACCTCTGGGGAGTGGGAGTGGGTGGCAAGGAAACAGTAAGAATTGCCTGAACAGGGGATAGGAATGGCAAGAAGAAATTTCTATGTATGCCATTATATACCTTTTTATATTTAAAAAAAACTTTATTTCTATGAATATATTATAATCAAAAAGTCAAACTTAAAAAAAATGTAAAAATGCCAGAGGTGTTTCAGAATGCCCTGCATATGCCCTGAGCCTTGGCCAGTCTCACCTCAAAATAAGCCGACCCTGTGATGATGTCTTCCTTGAAGGGTTTGGTCACCTCTCTTCATCAACAGGCCTGTAGGCTGATAATAGTACCACCTTCCTCATCTCCCTCATCCCAAAACCAGTCTTTCTGATGTTGCCGCCAATAATCTTGGAAGCTTTTAAGGCTGATTTAAAAGAGGAGAAGGTGTATTGCAGTGTATTTTTTTCACATGATTATTTACAAGTGAAGACATCTGAATTATTAGATAAATGAAATAATAAAGATTTATAATACATCGGCACAACCTTGCTTCAGTTTCGCAATGGCAATTTAGTTAAAATGAATGGGTATAGAATTCTGAGTTTGTAACTTTCTCTAGCGTAGTGTATTTTCTTTTGTACACTAAACATTGTGTGTAAGGAATGTGTTTAATAAGTAGCATCCTAACATTTGGATCTTTGTATCCTGCAGTTTGCCATCGTCTTCAAAACACCAAAGTATAAAGACGTCAATATTACCAAACCAGCCTCCGTGTTCGTCCAACTTCGGAGAAAATCTGACTTAGAAACTAGCGAACCAAAACCTTTTCTGTACTACCCTGAAATCAAAGGTAACTTGGTTGTCTATACTCTGGCTCCTGTTTCAATAAGAGGACAAGCTTATTAGCAAATACCAATTAGTCACCTCCTTGCAACAACTTCCTAGTAACTGTCCCCTGGATCCATGGTACTTATTTTTTAGAGAAGAGAGACATTAATATACTATGTCGGGGTCATGGAATTAAGTCCAGCCTTTTAAAATAATGTTATCTTCACCAAGCTTATATGAGATTTAGACCTTTGAGAATTTGCAACTATCGTTTATTGAGGAATGCAGGGTTCAGGCAGCAGAGATGACAAGATAAGGCTACCTGTGTCGGAGAGTCAGCCACTCTACCCACAGGCCTCAGGCAGGTGAACAGAAGACTCAGCCCCCATGCGGTACAGAACTATAAAAATGAATAAATCACCATTCTTTTCCTCACAAAAGACGCACCAAGGAGGGGACAGCATAGTCCCCTTAAAAAGTTATAATGCAAATTAATTCTTTTTATAAGTTCCAAAAGTGAAGTGTCCACAAACACACTGCTGAAGAAGGAGAGCCCTTGCTTCTAAAGCCACCCAGAAGAAGCCTTCTTCAAGGTCCTTAAAATTGGGGATGTGCTTCAGTATTTGGGTGTGAAAGGAAAAAGGGGAAGGGTTCCCAAGGCTTCAGAAACTTGAGGAGCTAACACAATTTGTATTTGTTTAGAGAAAAGTGAGCGTTATGAGCACTGAGACGGACTCCTGAGGCCAAGGAAGGCAGGACAGGAAGGCCAGGGCCAGGCTCTGAAGTGCTAGGATCGGCAGCTAAAGAATTTTGTGTTGATTCTGGAAAGGGGAACGGCCTGGCCTGTTTGAATTTGGAATGATGGCCCTGACTTCTTTATATAAACACTGGGAAAACTATCTGGGCAGCAGTGAGTCAGAAGAGGAATGCAAAATCCAAGTGAGAAATGGTGAGATTATTAAAGGTATTAGTGCAAAGAATGAGAGGAGAAGGTGGTTTAAAAGGCAGTTCTCTGATGGTGTCAAGAGGACCCAGATGCTGGTTGAGTAGGACGGGAGGGAATAATAATTCAGAAGTCATAGATGGTCCTAGGAATTTATGTTGTTGCACTTTAGGGTCTTGCGGCAAATTCCTAATAGGCCAGTTAAAAGAGAGGAGTGGAACTCGAGAGAGCTGGGTGGGAAATTCAGTATTGAGAATGCTCTCGGAATGAGTGTAACAGGTATTGGATTTCTTTTTCTTGTGCCCACTGACCCCTAAGGGGTCCATGGATAGAAATGTACTTTAATATAATTAGCTTTTTTGTGGTCCTATCTAGTATTTCACATATTGAAAACTGTGATTCTAAGAAGGGATCCAAAGACTTCACAGACTGCAAACTGGGCCATGGCACAAACAAAATTGGAAACCTCTGGACTAAAGGGAAGTGAGACCAGAGAGGGAGTTTAGTACATGATTGTCACAGGGCACCAGGTGCTGGCCGAGGGTTGGAAATCACGAAGGCACCTTAGCAACGATCCACATGTGTGTTGGATCCTGTGATAGTAGCATGATGGGTGATTTTAAGGAGGACTTTCCTTTCCTAGACTTCATGTTGTGGCAGGAGCATTTAGATGCTTCCTGAGTTCTTGTTTCTTTTCTGAGGTTGTGACCTCTCCACTGATGAGTCACATTTATAGTGCATTCCGTGACTGGTGATTTGAAAACATTGTCAGCAGAGGAGCCCTTTCCCTTCACATGAAATTCCATGCACCATCCCAGGATATAAACCTGATAGGCTCTGGCAAAACAGAAGGTAGGTTTAAAAGGCAGTTCTGTGATGGTGTCAAGAGGACCCAGATGCTGGTTGAGTAGGACCGGAGGGGATAATTCAGAAGTCATAGATCCCAGTATATAAACCTGATAGGTTCTGCCCACTTCACCTTTCCCGGAAGCTCTCTAGCCGTTCTTCACTTCCCCACCCAGGAGCTGCCTGGGGTCTTCTGAATGCTTCAGTCTACGTAAAATTTGAAAGTCAAATTTTAAACATCCCTCTTTAAAAGTAGACAAATTTTCTTTTTACTTTCTGAGAAAGGAAAATAGATTTCTTGTCCTGAAATGTCTTCAAAATCATGACAATTTTTCTAACACAGAAAATTGTGTTTAAAGGGGAAACCCAGATATGTATGAGCCTAGAAATATTAAAAGCTGAGCTTGGTCTCTAGGCTGCATGTCTCCCTTTCCCAGTGGTATAGGCATCAGAAGAATATGATACAGGAGGCACATGCGCAGACTATTACTTTCACTGCTACCTATCGTGGTAGGAGCTATCGGATGATGGTGGGCTTAGAGAATAGATGGGGTGTCTGGAAAGTTCAGAATCCCACCCAAATGCTTCAAGCACTTACCTTCCAGGCTACCATTGACTAAAAGCTCCATGCAATACAAACAATAAGAGAAGAACCAGCTGGCCCCGGCCGGTTTGGCTCAGTGGATAGAGCATCGGCCTGCAAACTGAAGGGTCACAGGTTAAGTTCTGGTAAAGGGCATGTAGCTCCGTTGCAGGCTCAATCCCCGGCCCTGGTTGGGGCACCGCATGAGGCAACCAATTGAGGTGTCTCTCTCACATTGATGTTTCTCTCTGTGTGTCCCTCCCCCTCCTTCCACTCTCTCTAAGAATCATTGGAAAAATATCCTCGGGTGAGGATTAACAAAACAAAATTTTTTTTAAAAAAAAGAACCATCTAGAAAAATAAGAGTTGGCAGTTGAGCTCCACAGAAAGAATGACCAACATACATTGAGTCACTGAGTCATTGTGAGATAAGAACTTTATATTGAAGATAACAAATTACCTTAGCCTATAAAACCTTCTGGATTATAAAATCCCAAAGTGAAATAATCACAAGGAGAACCAATTACACCAGGCATGTGACTAGTCAGAAAAATAGCGGGCCAGTTCACGTAAGAGTAAGTGTATAAACATGATCCAAATTATGCAACCCATTTCTCAGAAGTCATTGTACACACATTCCACTGCCCCCATCCCCTGCAGTCACTCCCTATATCATTGTCTAAATTTATATTCTTCATTATTTTTATCAGTATATAAAATTGTCTTCTCTACTAATTTATGTGTCTATTGTCTTATTCCTACCTCCAGAAAGAGAAATACTCTTTGGGTCACAGATTTGGCTTTTCATGTTAATTGCTACACCTCCAGCATCTAGAACAGTATGTGTCACATAATAGATGCTCATTAAATACCTGAGAGCTGACTTATTGATTGATCATCCAAGCTTCCAACCTCATCCAAAAGGCTAGTAATTTGTTGAATGCCATCAAGTAGGAGATTAGATAAAGAAATATAACATATTCTTTTCATTATTCAGAATCATCCAGCCCTGAACTCTGCATCCTCTATGGTCATTGGCATTGTACTTCATAAAAACTCCATGGAGATGTTTGAGTCCAGGGGAGACAGTTAAAATAATCAAGAGATGGATGATTAGCAAGGGCAAAAAATATGTGAGGAACAGCTATGCAAAAGCAAAGAAAGACCATGTGACTTTGCAGTCTGAAAAGATGGAGATTAGGAAGAAACAATATAATCTTCAAATTCTATGTTTATGTTCAATTATGTTTCCCAACGAACGGCAGCTCACTGAAATGGAAAGCTCACTAGGCTTTGGACCTGATCTTCACTCTGCCCGACCTCAAACAGGTCCCTTAATCATCTTAGCTTTGGTTCCTCTGCTGTAAAAGAAGGGCTTCGAGTGAGTGGCCTTCTAGACTTAGGTCCCTTCTAGAACTAGCTCCCTTCTAAAATTAGGTTGATGTCTCATAATGCATCCCATGGTGCCACTGTCAAAGGCAGACCACAGGGTACATGAGCCCAGTGTGAAAATCTTCATGTAATCTTCAATTCCCTGGACATTTACACTGTAGATTTTTTAATTAAAAAGCTTGTCACATGGAATTTTTCTGTATCAATTTCTTGTTGTTGACATTTTAGTGGCTGTAGGGTAAATATTTTTTTAAGTTGACCCTTAAAACTTTAGAGTGAAATATAACCAGTGGACATCGGCTTTATAAGTCAAAAGAAATACATAGCAAATACAAAATGATCTCTGTGCTAGGAAGCACATCAGTAGATATCATTTATTTCTAAAGATGAATAAGTTGCCTGTGTCCCTCTCGTGGTTCATATTCCTAATGAAATAATATTCTCTGTGAGTGCAACAGTTTATAGGATGAGTAAATAAGTATGATGATTAGTTATTGTACAACTGGTGGAAAATGTGATAAGTCTGTCCAAACCCTTTGGTAAGGAGATTGTTGGTGTTTCTCCACTTGGAGGCCGTCTCTTTCTGTGGAGGCACAGTTTCTTCAGAGTTGACCCTCCTTGGCTTTTTTCTTCCTAACAAGCCTGGACATGACCAGTTTTTAAACGATGATTTTCAAAGTCCGCTTTGCCTACCCTAAAGAGAGAAGGGAGGAAAAAAATTAATAGTAGGAAAATCAGAGAAGAGAAAGGGAAACAGAAAGAAGAAACAAGAATGAAACAATAGACCACAAAGACAGTGCCAGGACGCAGGGGGGCAGTGGGGCGAAAGAAAAATAGAGCAACTGCATGAGGAATGAGGGGAGGGTCTAACGAGGATCTAGACCTGGACAGTCACTATACTGTAGTCCAGTAGTGGTCACAGACCTTTAGCCTTCTATATCTCATCCATCGCCCCAAGGGCGACAGTCCCCTCTTTCATTGTACTTCTGGGCTCCACCTATTTTCATTACCATGGTAACCAAGGAACGGTCTCCGTCAACTTATGTCTGCACTGTCTCTGGCTCTCATTTTGACGCTTTATTATTATTATTATTGATTTTAGAGAAAGGAAGGAAGAGAGAAAGAGAGAGAGAGAAACATCGATGTGAGAGAGAAACATCCATCGGTTGCCTCCCACACATGCGCCGACTGGGGATCAAACCCAACACCTGGGTATGTGCCCTGCCACCTTTTGGTGTATGAGACGATGCTCCAAACAACTGAACCACACCTGTCAGGGCTTACTTTGACTCATTTATTTTGTCCGATATACCAGTGACAGATGAATTTCCTCCAATACCAGCACCACACATCATTCCCCAGTTCAAAAACATTGGCTGGCTCTCCTGCCTGTAAGTTAAGCCCCTTCAGTTCACCCTCACAGTGCTCCACAGTGTGGTCCCAGTCAGGGCTGTCTCTCAAGAATTCCTCATATTAAACTTTCACTTCAGCTAAACTGCCCTACTGCTGTCCTCGTAAATACACACTGCACACTCTTTCCTTCATTACTCGCCCTCTGTATCCTCTTCCCAGAACACCCTTCTGTTGCCCTCTCCTGACATAAAGTTGATTCTGGGAGACTTTTTCTGAATTTTCCAGCCCACTGGCACTTCCCCAAGGCCCTTCCTTGAACTCTTGGAACATTGGTTTGCACCATGCATTCAACATGTATCGCATTGTAGTGCTATCTCTCTAAGTTTTCCTCCTGAGGCCTTAACATTATATCGGGGGGTTCTTGACAGCAAAGACATTATATCCTACTTCTCTGTATGCCAAAAACTTAGCTCATGGGACATACATAATTAACGTTAGCTGGTTAGCCAGAACTGTTCTGTATGACCAAGTGAAAATGCTCAATAATGTTTTTCTTATTCAGCATTGTAATCTTTGGTGGGCAATTTAGTGTCTCACTAATTTGTATGACCTTGGAGACTTAAGAGACTGTTGCAGAGGGGATTCGGGTGTGTACTGTTCTGTGGTCTCTCTTAGGCTGGTTCTCAGTCTTTGTATCACTGGATTAAACATAATGCTTCTTGAAATTTGGCATCTCTTCCTCCTTGGGTGCTTTCTGTTTCCCTTTAAGATGTTTAAAAATACCATTAGAATCAATATTCTTTCTGTGGCTAGTAGTGGAACTGCATCAATTTTTTCTCCTTTGGTTTCTCTTCCTTTAACGGCAGATAAAGAGGAAGTGCAGAGGAAGCGGCAGAAGCTCATGCCCAATTTTTCGGATAGTTTCGGAGGCGGTGGCGGTGCTGGGGCTGGAGGTGGAGGCATGTACGGCAGTGGCGGTGGAGGAGGGGGCGCTGGAACTACCGGTCCAGGTACAAACCAGGTCTATTCTTTCTAAAGCTTTTTCACATCGGAGAGGGGAGAATTTTCTTTCTCTATTTCCCAGCTTATCTGTGGGTGGAGTGGCTATGACATTATTGAGTGTGATACATTAAATTACAATTTCCCAACAAATACAACTTTTTCAAATAAGTGCCATTGCATTTTACAACATGTAGATAATACTAAAAACTCTAAAAAGAAAAAAAAGTCACCCAAATCCAGTTAGCCAAAGAAGACCTCTGTTAACATTTTGGTATAGTCGACCTCCTCCTCCGCCTTCTCCGCCTTCTCCTCCTCCTCCTCCTCCTCCTCTTTTTTTGTCATAGTTGTTTTGGTATTCTTTGGAAACACTGAAAATTATAGAAAGTCTCAAAATACATAAAATCCTACTATCCAAGGTATGACTTCTAATATTTTCTGTTCCTAGATTATAGTCTATATTTATGCATTTTTCCGAGTACAGCTGTTTATATCCTTATTATGCACAGTATTTTAATCCATTTACTTGTATTAGCTCTTTATTATCATCACATCATGAGTGTATGTAGAGAATCCTTATGCTGCTTTTCTCTAATGGGTTGCCATAAGCATTTCCCCAAGGTAATATCAACTTCACATAAGCATATTTTTAAGCATCAGTTTAATGACAGTAATAGTTCATCAAGTGAACAGACCATAATATAACTTTCTTGACTATTGTCACCTCTTTCTATGTAAAATGTTATACTGAACTCTTCTATCCACATTGCTTTTCTTTTATTGCAGATTTTTTAAAGATTAGATTCTTCGAAGTAAAATTACTAGGTCAGAGAGTATAGCATCTAGGACCAGCTGCTTTCCCAAAGACTTTTTTTATCAGTTTATGCTTCTACCAAAAATGCATGAGAATAAACAGATAGCCATGATTCTATTGAGAAGTCAGTATATTTTTCTGTATTTTGTTTGGTTCAGTGCTCTCCTCCAGAGGTTATTTTCCCGTCTTCTGTGTCGGCAAGTCTGCCGCTGGGTGGTGACCACTCATCGTTAGCCTCTCTCCTGCACGGGTAAGGGAGGTCTTCTCCAGCCCGTGCTGCCCTGAGCCTGGGCACTGCCTGACCTGCCTAGGTGTCAGTTTGCCAGAATGGAACTCTGATCATCCATGACCCCCCATGATGCATCTTGCTAACTCTCAACAGAAGCACTGTGTCAGGCAAATGCCCTCCAACACCCAAGCCTGTGCTCACCTGGATGGGGGACATTGAGGTTGCTGAGTCTTTGTAAAAAACCAGACCTCATGAGGGCTCCTTTGTTTTACTTGCCATTTCAGGGTATGGCTTCCCCCACTATGGATTTCCAACATACAGTGGAATTACCTTCCACCCTGGAACCACTAAATCTAATGCTGGGATGAAGCATGGTAAGTAATACTTTTTTTTTAATACTGAGGAAGGAAGAAAAAACTTAATGCCAAATAGGATTTTTATCATTATTTATCACAATAGCATTATCATCTTGAAAAAAGTGATGAATGCAAATAAGCTAACAAGATGCTTTTCGAAAAATATTTTTATTTCCTGAGGAAAATTCTACTCCTGATGCTATGTTTATACTTATGTATTTACTTTGAAAGTGGCATGAACGGGGGAAAGAAAAGGACATTAAAAATGGACATATAGAGACTTGACTATCTATAATAATAAAAGAGTAATATGCTAATTAGACCTGACAGCCAAACGACCTTCCAGAAGAAGCCACGGGGGCTGAGGCAGAGGCGGCTGCCACGGCGGGCAGGTGGCCAAGGCAAAGGCAGTTAGGGGCGATCAGGCAGGCAGGCGAGCAGTTAGAGGCTATCAGGCAGGCAGGCAGAGTGGTTAGGGGCAATCAGTCAGGCAGGAGAGCAGTTAGGGGTGATCAGGCAGGCAGGCAAGTAGTTAGGGGCAATCAGGCAGGCAGGCGAGCGGTTAGGGGCAATCAGGCAGGCAGGCAGAGGCATTTGGGGGTGATGAGGAAGGCAGGCAGAGTAGTTAAGGGTGATCAGGCAGGTAGGTGAGTGGTTAGGAGCCAGTGGTCCCAGATTGCAAGAGGGTGCAGGCTGGGCTGAGTGTCTCCCTCCCTTGCACGAATTTTGTGCACCAGGCCTCTAGTCCTATATAATAAAAGCCTAATATGCAAATCAACTGAATGGCAGAACAACCAGTCACTATGACATGCACTGACCACCAGGGAGAGGACGCTGAACACAGGAGCTGTTCCCTGGTGGTCAGTGCACTCCCACAGGGGGAGCGCCACTCAGCCAGAAGCTTGGCTCACAGCTGGTGAGTGCCGCAGTGGTGGCAGGAGCCTCTCTTGCCTCCGCCACAGCGCTAAGGAGCAGTGAGCCAGCCAAGCGGTAAGGAGCAGCGAGCAGGCAGGTGGTAAGGAGCAAGGGGTCCCGGACTGTGAAAGGGCACAGGGCAGGCTGAGGGACCTCCCCTCCAAGTGCATAAATTTCGTGCACCGGGCCTCTCGTTCAAACATAAAAAAGTCATCAAACTTAGCTATTCTGGTTTTTTTTTTTCAAACATTATACTTTTGTAGACATTGTGAATTTTATAGGGATGGTTTTTTCCCATCAAATGCTTCCCCTTATCAGCAGCTGTCACAGCATGTATTCATAGTTTATGTTACATGTCTATTCTATTGCACCCATTGAAGACATAATACAATGAAGTCTTCCCTTCTACTGCATGCTGTTTTATGTCCGCTGCTTTAACATGTTTTAAGTAATCTTCATGATTGCTCTGTAAGGAAAATATTAGCATCTCCATTTAACAGTCAGAGAACAGGTTGGGAAGGGTTCATTCACTCACTGAAAGACATATCTGTTATTGGCAGAACCAGGATTTGAACCAGGTCTGCCCATAAAACATAGGTGCTCCCTCATTGGGCCTGTCAGACAACATAGTTGGACCTGAAAGAGCATGATCCGAAATGATGCACTGGGTCTCTCCCACACTGAAGAATGTGAATTGAGATCACATCTTTACAACTTACTTGGTTAATTAGCAATAGGAAAGAAATAAGTCCTCTGCTTTCAAGAACTTTAAAAATTCTACTTTCCTGCAGTTTCCAGAAGAGCTTTATTTCATTTTGTCCCTTACAAATAAACAAAAGAGATGTAAGTTTTTAGAAGTGAAAAAAAATGGGTTTTAACATCTTAAAAGTTCTCATCACACACAAAAAATATTTGTAACTGTGTATGCTGATAGATGTTAACTAGATTTATTGTAATGATCATTTTGCAATATATGCAAATATCAAATCATTATATTGTAAAATGTTTTTAGAAGTAAGAGTTTAAGATAGCTACAAAGCATGTTACTTATGACCATTTTAAGAAGAATTTTAAATTATCTGACCTCCATTGAAACAGTGAATTATAATTTAACAAATAGATTTTATTGATAAAAAGTCGGTGTTTTTTCTTTTGTTTTAGGAATCATGGACGCCTCATCTAAAAATGACCCTGAAGGTTATGACGAGAGTGATGGCAGAGGGGCTGTGCGTCTCTCTGGGAAAGTCACTGAAACCACAGAACCAGATAAGGGGTCCGGCCAGAGGGACGAGGCGGGTACTCTGACGTATCCAGTGGGAGTAAAGAAAGAGAATTCTGGGTTTCAGGGTAAGTGAGCATGCAGATGATTACACTGCATGGTGGGTGAGGGGATGAGTCGGTGCGAGGTGTAAAAGTTGTTTCCAGAAAACAGATTTTTTTTTGTTAATGTAAAGATGACATAGCCATGTCTAGTTCAGTGTGCTCTCCAGAGTCCTGTGTGCCTTTTGAAAAGCACCTGTCAGGTCATTGTATTCACACTGGGATGTCCATTTTCCCAGTGTTGTCTTTGACTATATAAAGTACTGAAATTGACATATGCATTCTCCAGTCATAATCATGCAAGTTTAGAGTATCTGAGACAGAATCTAATTCATTTCTACCACAGATAATAGAGACAAGTAGTTTCTATAAGTTTAATAGTCTCTCCTCTCTAGATTGTAGTTTGACTGTCATACTAAAGTGGAACTTTGCCTCAAAATAAGAACTTGTCCTTTTATCCTGATGCCCTGCTGAAGAATCAGGATTAGGAGGGACAGTGTAGGTTTGTGTGTATTTTGAACCAAAGATCATTAGAGTCTATGTCAGCATTCTAGGTCATCCCAGATTATACTCATAATGTAAAGGGAAAGATAGTAAATATTTAGACTTGGGGGCCACAGATGATCTCTATCACATTTTTACACCCCTTTAAAAATGAACAAGCCCTGCTTTACTAGGGGCCATATAAGAACAGGCCACGCCCAGGATTTGCCCCCACAAGCCACAATGTGCCTTCCCTGACCTTCAGAAAGAAACTGTACAAAACACCACTGGCTCCTGGAAAATCTGTGTATGGCAGGGACTGTGGTTTTTGACACTTGCCTGACGAGCGAGTTGCTCAGGAGTCCAATGAATGAAGGATCAATTATTTCACCAAGAGATTAAGTATTTATAATGATGGCCAAATCCAATCAACTTCATTTGGAGATTTATTGTTCCTCTTTAAATAACAGACATCTCTAAACTTCTTTCCCCCTAACAAACTGTAGATAGATTTTTCAGACCAGCCTCTGTATGTGCCAGTGAGCCAGTGTCCAACTATGCTTTTTCTAGTGAATACAACCCAGAAGCACTGAAAGGAGCATTGGTGCTGATGGTTTTGACCTCAAGCATGCCAGACCTGTAGAGCGAGTATAGGAAACTCAGTTGTGATTTTGGTCATTGCCTTGCAGATAACCTCTTTCTGGAGAAGGCTCTGGAGCTCGCCAAGCGGCATGCCAATGCCCTGTTTGACTACGCGGTGACAGGAGATGTGAAGATGCTGCTGGCTGTCCAGCGCCATCTCACTGCAGTGCAGGATGAGAATGGAGACTGGTAAGTCCAGACTTCTGTATACAAGGCTTGTTTTAGGGCAGGGAAGAGAGCTAATCAAGGTATGCATGCTGGCTAGAGAAAAGGAGGATTGAGCAAAATGACTGGATCCTGTAACTGGAACACTATCTTTCAAGGAAAAGAATGTGTCAGTAAGGTTGAGTGACATAATTCGCTTCTCCTGTCCTGTGGCTCTCACCTCCTGGACTCTAGAATCACTGGAATACTCACCTAAGAGTACAGCATTCTGGACAAGGAAACTAAATTGTGTGTGTGTGTGTGTGTGTGTGTGTGTGTGTGTGTGTGTGTTTGTGTGTATCAGCGGGGGGAGGGGGCTGTACTTTTTTAAGAGCCTTGCTTTATTTATGGAAATAAAATTTGGAATAATATTTAGTAAATATATATGAAGAGTAATAATATTTGCTTTAATATCATTTGGAATACTAATATATAAAAACCCTGGGTCCGTCACATCCACAACGACCAGAGGCTCGACCAACTGGAAGTCAGTCCTGCAGTCAGCGCTGGGTTGCCGTAGTGACCCAGCACTGAACTGCTATGGCAGCAGGCTCAGTAACCCAACACTGACTGCTGAGGGGGCTGTGAATCAGGCCTGGAGAGAGGCCTGAAGAGAGAAGCAGGGTCTGATCCGTAGCCTCTGTGGCAGCTGTTTATCAGCACTAGCCTCTCTCTTTCTTTCCGGGCCTGGTCAGCAGCCACGCCTTCATTTCTCTCCAGGCCTCCACCAGGGCTGCTGATCAGCCCTGCCTTTCTTATCAGCCCCTGTTGATAGGCCCAGAGACACTGACTGGCATAGAAACCGACCAATCAGAACCAAATCTGGGTCAATTGTGAGGAGCCAATGGCTGCCTAGGAGGCGGAGCTTTTGGCGCTGACTGGCATACAAACTGACCAATCAGAACCAAATCTAGATCAACTGTGAGGAGCCAATGGCTGCCTAGGAGGTGAAGCTTTTGACGCTGACTGGCATAGAAACTGCCCAATCAGAACCAAATCTAGGTCAACTGTGAGGAGCCAATGGCTGCCTAGAAGGTGGAGCTTTTGACACTGACTGGCATAGAAACTGACCAATCAGAACCAAATCTGGGTCAACTGTGAGGAGCCAATGGCTGCCTAGGAGGTGGAGCTTTTGATGCTGACTGGCATAGAAACTGACCAATCATAACCAAATTGGCCAGCAGAGGAGGGCAGTTGGGGGCGAGATCAGGCCTGCAGGGGAGGGCAATTAGGTGTGATCAGGCAGGCAGAGGCAGTTAGGGGCAATCAGGCTGGCAGGGGAGGGCTGTTGGGGGCAACCTGTCCAGCAGGGGAAGTCAGTTGGGGGGACCAAGGCCTGCAGGGGAGGGCAGTTGGGGGTCATCAGGCCAGCAGGGGAGGGCAGTTGGGCGGGACCAGGCTTGCAGGGGAAGGCAATTGAAGGTGAGATCAGGCCTGCAGGGGAGGGCAGTTGGGCGCAACCAGGCCGGCAGGGGAGCAGTTAGGTGTTAATCAGGCCGGCAGGGGAGCAGTTAGGGGGTGGTCAGGCTGGCAGGCAGAAGTGGTTGGGGGCAGTCAGGCAGGCAGGCAGGTGAGCGGTTAGGAGCCAGCAGTCCTGGATTGTGAGAGGGATGTCCGACTGCCGGCAGTCAGACATCCCTCAAGAGGTCCCAGATTGGAGAGGGTGCAGGCTGGGCTGAGGGACACCACCTCCCAGTGCATGAATTTCGTGCACCGGACCTCTAGTAATATAATAATAAAATGTGGTCCTACCAAATCCCTAAAGCACTTGTTATCCCAACAGTATATTTATAATGATAGTTACTCGAGAGAAAGCCCATAAAGACATCACATCCTATGATCATACCACTCTGACCACTCCCGATCTTGTCTGATCTGGGAAGCTTAAGCAGGGTGAGGCCTGGCTAGTACTTAGGTAGGAGACAGCCAAGAAATTCTGGGTGCTGTAGTCTTTAAAAAAATAAAAAAAGACAGCATAACAACAAAATGATTAAGACGCAAATGCCATTCTTTCCTGGTTACTGGTTCCTTCTCTACAGCCTCTATTAATGGTCACCAGTCTGTGACTGGCTCGGGCTCATGACCGCTCTAACCCACATTGCACGGGAGCCTAACATTCCCAACACCATGCCTCCCATTCCTGCTGTGACTGGGCTTGTATTTGCAGAGCCACCTGGCTTCTTTCTAAAACGGTTCTCCTCGTCCTCTCATTGAGACTTCTAAAATGATCTCAGCAGCTTATAAAAATAACAAGACAGCAGCTCTCAGATTCAAATCAAATGCCTTATCTAAAGCCTTCCTAAAATAGTGTTGACAGTGAAATCCTTTTCTGTGAAAGGGCTCTTGAGTGCTGCGTTTTAAACCTCCGCTTAAAAACCGAACCCAGTGCTTTAGGAAAGTGCCAATCTCAGGTTTTCAGAGACCTTTGTTCTCATTCCTTGCAGCGTAACCAAGGATGTGGTATAACCACTGGCCTTGTTATACAGTATGAGAGGAGCCGGTGCACCCTTCTTTGTGTAATGCCATGAGCAGCAGAACGTTTTTCAACTGGGTTAAGTTCTCCGATTAGCACTCAATAGTGTATAACCACAGGAGAAAGCCGTGAACCAAGGCAGGGCAGCAGCATTTGCAGTGACGTTGTTAGGGACCTGCTGAACTGATGAGCCTAAGAAAGACGAGCACACACCAGTTAGAAAGAGACCGCTGGTGTGGGAAGGGGGATTGTGGGAAGGGTACAAGGCGCATGCATTCAAGTGGGTGCCCTGAGGGGGAGGTGGATACACGTGTAAGGACTCCGGGCATCTATGGAGGTGCTGAGGAGGTGGCCTTCCCTGCCCAAGCAGGAAATCAAGACTTAGGGTCCCCTCCTAGGACCCCAGACATACCCATGCAAGCAGGCTCTCAGGGCTTGACACAGCCAGAGGCCAGAGGGTTGAGACTTGGGGAGACCAAAGAGGAGTCCCCAAAAGAATGTAGACAAGGGACACCTTTTGGCCTTCAGAGCTCAGGCCTCTTGTTTTCACTGAGCTTGTCATATGCAGCTAATAATCTGAATCCTGTGGCTATTAGTCATCACAGAAAATACAATAAAGACACAAAATAATAAAAACTTCTGGTATTGGGGAAATTCCCATGAGGGTGTGAGGATTTGGGGAGGAAGGGGAAGTTACTTCTGCTATGAAGTGCTGAGCTGCACATGGAAAATTTTAGGCCGTTTTTGAAGTGTGGCCTTTTTCTTGGTATATGTGCATCATGTCTGCGTCAGACTTTAGGCCTTTTTCAGAAGTCTCCCTCCAGCCTCTCATTTCAAGAGACAGGAGTGAAACTCTGAAACCATTCATTGAAAAATCTCTCCCAAGTAATGGAGTCACACTTAGTTTTTGAGGCCCTCCTGTGTCAATGTCAATCCTAAGGCTGATACCCTTGCTATTGCTAAGAAAAAGGCCTGGATGAAATGACACCAATTATCTTTTATTAGAGCAGATCCAGTCGGTGCCTCAAATCACAGACGTACTGCCACCGTGTGACACTTTGAGTGTGCCCTGCATCACAGTCTGCCCACACTTTAGCGTATTCATCCTCTTAGATGTTCACCGAGAACCCTTCAGAGCAATGCGCACATGCCCCTAAAACAGGATTAAGAGATGACTTTGGCGCAAGACTGACCTGAGCTTAAATCCCAGCTTCACCACTCTAGCTCTGTGACCCAGGTTGAATTCTGTTATACCTATGAGTCTCAGTTTCATCATCTAAAAAATGGGGATAATATTACCTATCTCGTCCGATTGTTGTTACGATAAAGGAGATAATGTATGTCAGGTGTTCAGCAGTCTGGTAAATAGATGCCCTAAACAAACAGTAGCCACTTTTATTGTTATCAAATTAATTTTAATAATAAGTTTTTTTAACAAAGAAAATGGAATGATGCTTGGCAACCACCAACATTTTTTACCTTGTTAGTGTAAGCTCCTAGGTTTCCTCTGTCCTCCTTATTATAGTGCCTAAACTATAAGGCTGTGCCAGGCCTGTCATGCTGACGCAGAGAGAACCGGCCTCCGAGGCTGGAGAGGGAGAGAGATGTAGAGAAAATTTAGTTGTGCAGCCAAGTGGTAAACTCGAGAGGAGACAACTCTCTCTGCCTAGGAAGTTGGGGAAGTCTTCTCCAGGGAGGTAAGGTTCGGAGTAGAGTGTGAAGATGGAGAGGCACTGTCCACGCAGAGGAGAGAGGAGCAAAACCGCTTCAGGCCAAGGGAGTATCTGCGAGGGAGAAACATATTGGAGTGTTCCTTCAAAAGTTTGGCAAGGTTGCGTGTTGATTGACCTATTGACCAGGAGGTCACGGTTTGATTCCCGGTCAGGGCACATGCCTGGGTTGTGGGCTCAATCCCATGTGGGGCGTGCAGGAGGCAGCTGATCAATGATTGTCATCATTGATGTTTCTATCTCTCTTTCCCTTCCCCTTCCTCTCTGAAATCAATGAAAAAAAAATTTTTTTAATAAAAAGTTTGCCTCAAGAGTCTTCTACTCATTAAAAGCCTGACTTCATTTTCCCCTCTTAGGATCTCATAAGATCTTAAAAAGCCACCACAGTGTACTTTGCAGGATGGCAGGGCAGGTGAGGTAGCTACATTTTCTGAACAGATCCGAGTTCCGGCACCTTACGTGCATTGTCTACCTGTCAGGGAAAGTTAGAGGAGAAAGTGCCCTGAAGCCATAGCACAGGGGCAGAGTGGAGATTTGAACTCAGCTCTCTGCCTCAAAGCCCAGGTGCCTTTCCGCCTCAGGGGAGTATCAAACCTGAAAGCCCCCAGAGACAAGACAGGCACCGTAAATGAGTGTAGGCAGAAGAGCACCCCCACCTCAGACTCAGACATGCTGCCGATTCAGAACATTCGGGGGCTAAAGAAACTAGGTATGAGAGCCAGATGCAGTCCCCAAGTCTAATCATAGCTTGGAAATCTTTTTTTCCCCATTTACATTTTAGCTGATTGTTGCCATTATATTTTTGTTCCAGTGTCTTACACTTAGCAATCATCCACCTGCATGCTCAGCTTGTGAGGGATCTGCTGGAAGTCACGTCTGGTTTGGTTTTGGATGACATTATCAACATGAGAAATGACCTCTACCAGGTAAGCAGAACTATCAAGGATTCAAATGAAAAATCTATGGTTTGTATATCCGTGCGCATGTGTGTGTGTGTGTGTGTGTGTGTGTGTGTGTGTGTGTGGTGTGTGTGTGATTTCTAATAATGTTAGCAGTAGCGAAACATACAACAAAACATCTTTGCAGGTAAGATCCTCAAAGCCTATCACTCAGGAATGTTCTTTAATGAATTAGGATGCTTTGATCTGGTGTACTAGCAATCACCCCACAGTGAAAGGTCGCAGCTGCTGCAGGAAGGTGAACTTTAAACTTTAGAAGCCATCAAAGAGTCCATCCATTTTAGAGGGAGAACCTAGCATAAATGCATCACATCTGTCAAGAAAAATAAAATTGAAAAAGATTAAGTTTGCAAAGCCAATAGTTTGCAAGAATTTTGAAGTCTGCTGAAACACATTTTGACAACCCTTAAATTACATGCATATCATACAGAAGGTGCTGATGCAATCAGAATACAAAAAGATGAAAAGGCTGCCTGAGGAAGAAAAAATGTCTTTCAAAAACAGAAAGACAGCTCAAAGTGGGCTCAGAAGCCACTGGAGGAACTCCGTTAGAGAGGCCTTCAGAGCTGCAGAGAGAGGTTAGGTGGAGCCTCCTGAGGCTGCCTGCTGAGCGCATGCTCATGTCAGCGAGGAAAGAGTAAAACGGCTTGGGCAGAACCAAAGCCTGGGTGCTGGGAGCCCCGAGACCTGGGCCAGCCTCCCTGGCTAAGGGACCTACGGCCGCACTAGCATGGGGTGAGGGAGCTTCCACTTTCCTGGGCTGCCACCACCTCTCCCCCCTGGATGCTCTCCTGGCCCCACCAGGCTTCTGTCCCAGTCTGTTGGTCTCTTCCCTGCTCAGCTGTCCTGTTTTTTCCCTGCCTTCACTCAGCCCACAGTGACTACCCAGTCCTTGGCCTGGTTGGTGTGCTGGGATGCCTGAGTCAAGCATCTCTCTCACGCTAAAAATACAGTCAGCGATCACATACAAGTATTTATATGATAAAGGGCTAGTTGTCAATTTTAAAGCAGATGATATGAATCCTTTTTATTTCCTCAAAGCAAATGTACTAAAATGTTTACTAGCACATGTAGCTGTCAATAGATTTTTACCTGTGAATAAGTGTTTCCTGAGAAGGCAAAATCACAAGTTCCCATTGGACGTAAGGCTTCTTTGGCTGCTGGGCTTTCTGTCAAAGGACAAGTGAAGCGAGGGATTCCTCACTGACTCATGATACAAAATAACTAGGGTGAGGTCTGATTTCAGATACACTACATGTGAAGGATGTCTTCTTCAATATCTTCCATACCACTTGAGGGTTGTTAGTATTTGGAAAGTCATTTGGCCATAAAGCTTGATTCGCTGAGGCTTTTGGAATGACTGTTCCTTTTCGCCATCCACTTGTACAGGTCCAACTAGGTACGGGGCGTTGTCACTTTGTGGTCCTCCTTTCAAAGACTTCGAACTTCGCTGCCTGTAGGTCAGATTCAGGGGATTAGTTGCTTTTCTGTTTATACATAGGACCTGCAAAGGACACAGTACAACAGGATCCCTCGTTGCGATTTATTATGTGCTAACCTCCTTACTCGATCATTTGTTTACATATATTGAGACTCCAGTGTGCTAGAGACAAAACCCTGAAACCACCACCTGTGGCACTTCTGAGCCTTTTTTAAAAAAATGTATTTATTATTTTTAATATATATTTTGTATTGTTGACAGTATTACAGATGTCCCCCATTCCCCCCCTCCTTTGCTCCACTCCACCCAGCCCCAGGCTTTCTCCACACTTCTGTCTTTGTCTATGGGCTAGGCATGTATCCATATAAGTTCACATAATCTCTTCCCATTCCCCGTCCATCCCCTCTGAGATCTGTCGGTCTACATCAAACTAAAAAGCTTCTACACAGCAAAAGAAATCATCATCAAAATGCGAATGGAACCCACTGTATAGAAGAACATATTCACCAATGACACATCTAATAAAGGGTTAATTTCCAAAATCTATAAACAACTCAACAAAAGGAAGACAAACAATCCAATTATAAAATGGGCATAGGACCTGAATAGACACTTCTCCAAAGAGGGCATACAGATGGCTAAGTGACATGAAAAAATGCTCAACCTCACTAATCATCAGAGAGAGACAAATTAAAATGGCAATGAGGTTATCACCTCACACCTGCCAGAATGGCTACCACCAATAAATCAACAAACAAGTGCTGGCAAGGGTGTGAAGAAAAAGGAACCCTACCAGTAAGTGCATTGCTGGTAGGAATGCACACTGGTGCAGCCACCATGGAAAACAGTATGGAGTTTCCTCAAATTAAAATTGGAAATGCCATTTGACCTAGCGATCCCACTTCTGAGCCTTCTGACTCGGGAACTCTCGGGAGAATACAGGCCTATTTTTTCCCTCCCTTCCCACTACTCTTGTTAGTGGGCAAAGATTCTGGAACCCCTCTATGCTTTCTACATCTCAAACACACACCCAACAGCAACTTCGATTTGAGAGCTAGAAACTGCTGAGACTTGGACTCTTGTTTAGCTACTGTAAAAGTTCTCTATTAACTATTCTTGATGAGAAATTGAGCAATTCTCTAAGTAATTTGGATTATTTGGCAATCATCTTAAACATTCTCCCAAAATACCTTTCTCTAATCTTAGTACATTTCTGTGGCCATCTGTCATGATCAAATCTCTCTCCCCACCCACCCTCTAGAGACACACGCAGAATAATCCAAGTCCATAGAACTAAGGTTTTTCTGAAAATATTTCTGTAATCTATTCCCTTTCAACCCTACTTCCTCTCCCCTTCCTCTCATTCCAGTGTGTTTGATGTGGGTTGTTTTATTTGCATATGTTCCTATAAAACATTAGTGGGGCTTTTTGTGTCTGTATTTTTTATGTTTTCAATTATGATAAATATAATATATATTCATAGTTTTTAAAAAGGCATAGAAGGGTGTACATTCCTTGGAGAATCCCAAGTTGCCCTCCCTGACAACATGCATGTCTCCTAGCCCCACCCCCAAATAGAACTATTATGTTTGTAAGTATTTTCTCATGTATCAGCTACATAAACATATAAGCTTTATTTTTTTTATTTTTCAATTACAGTTGACATATATTATTACATGCTATTATAGTGACATACACTATTTCAGGCGTACAACATAGTGATTAGACATTTATAAATTTACAAAATGATCACCCTGAAAATTCTAGTACCCATCTAACATTATGCATAGTTATTACAACACTAGAGGCCTGGCACACTAAATTCATGTGCGGGTATAGTCCCTAGGCCTGGCCTGCGATCAGGGCCATCTTTCTCGGCTGCCCACAGCTGACCCTGCCCACTGCTGCCACCCACCCCAGTTCCCTGTTCATCATCAGGTGATCAGAGCCTGACAGCCGAGAGATGGGCCCAATAGGTCGGCTGTTCCCACCCGCTTGCTGGCCCCGCCCCTGCCACAGGTTGCCCTCTGTGTGTGGGGCGATTGGTGGGGTGGGGGCCTTAGCCTGGCGCCACCTGCATCCCCCACCACCCACCCTCAGTTCCCCATTTTCCATCAGGCAATCGGAGCCTGCTGGCCGGGGAAAGGGACCGAGAGGTGGTCAGTGCACCTCATAGTGACTGGTCGAGCGGTTGTCTGGTCGTTCCACCCTTAGGGTCAATTTGCATATTACCCTTTTATTATATAGGATTTTGACTATATTCTCTATTCTGTACTTACTTACATCCCCATGACTGTTTTTAAAACTGGCAGTTTATATAGCTTAATTCCTTAAATAGGTAGATATTTTAGTATATTCTCATATAAAGTCTACATTATATTATACATACGAATCCTGCTCTGCATTAACCTTTTCCTTTCATTTGTACTTGGATGTAATTATAGATTCATACATGGTTGCAAAAAATGTACCAGAAGGTCCAATGTACCTTTCACCCAGTTTCCCCAATGGTAACATCTTGCATAACCATAGTTCAGTATCAAAACCAGGAAACCGACATTGATACAATCCACAGATCTTATTTGGGCTTCAGTTTTACATGTACTCGTGTGTGTGTGTGTGTGTGTGTGTGTGTGTGTACGCACGCATAGTTCTTCATGAATGTCTTTTTTAAATGCAAAATTGACTTTGTGCTATACATGTTCGTAGATTTCTGCCCTCTCTGTTTATGGAACTCACCCATACACCTATGGGCAGAGCTGATTTGTTGTTTCTAGTTCCTGAGGAGAATCCCATAGTGTCCATCTTCCACCTGTAATGTACCTCTTTCCCAACAGTGGACACTTAGCCAGCTTCTTGCTTCCTACCTCCGTACACGATACTGCGATCAATATCCTCACCCAGGCCCCCTGTGGATTTGTATCTCTCAGACATCAGGAGTTGGGCTGCTGGGACATTTGTCTGCTTGGCTCGAGGAATGTTTGCATACATCTACATGCCAACAGGCATAGCATAACTTCTTTGTTTATGGGTCCCCATATTGTGTGATTCCTAGGTCCCTATATTGTGTGATGGTGTAAGATATAATCCTGGGGTTTAAGATCTAGAGCCTGAAATATCATAGAAAACTTTTGGTGGGACCATGGGAGAAAACTTTGAAAAAACAAAACAACTCCTCTCTTACGGTAAAGAATTTGTATGATATGAAAAAGAATTGGTAGGAGAGACTGGGGGAAGGTCAATGGGGGGGAAAAGGAGACATATGTACTACTCTTTGTAATACTTTAAGCAATAATAAAAAATAGTAAAACATAAAAAAATAAAAAGAATTATATTGATACTACAGATAATTCCTAATCTCTGAATGCTATAAGATCTTACCACTTCAGATCTTCTATTCTCATTCTATTCTCTTTTCCCGTCTCCCCAAATAGCATTCTGATTAATGAACAGCTTTTATTTATTTACTTGTTTATTTTTCAAGAGGAAGGCTTTTAGCCAAGAGCCTACATACCTAAAGTTTCGAGGATATCATTCCATTTCAAGCCATGATATAGTCCTAAAAGACCCAAAAAAGGGCGGGGGGGAAATTTGGCAAAATATCTTGTCTTGTTTCTACTGTATTAACCAGTGTAATTGAGACTTAGATAGCTGAGATCTTCCATCCAAGTTCCCACGTGCTGTGGGCACCCACACCAGCCAGGACCTTTAGCTGCCACTACTACAGTAGCTGCTTACTGAGAGGGAAGTTTAAGTGAATTGTCACTAGACAGGCTGGATTTCACAGGCTCCTGTGAAATAGACTGATTTGTATAAAAATATATTGCTGCCTGGCCAATGTGGCTCAGCAGTTAAGCATTGACCTATGAACAGAAGGTCACAGTTCAATTCCCGGTCAGGGTACATGCCCACGTTGCAGCTTGATCCCCAGTGAGGGGCATGCAGGAGACAGCAGATCAATGATTCTCTCTCATCATTGATGTTTCTATCTCTCCCTCCCCCTTCCTCTCTAAAATCAATAAAAATATATTTTTAAAATATATAGATAGGTACATAGGTAGGTAGGTAGATAGATTGCTATTCTCTGACCTCAGTTCTATGAAAGATACTTTTGTGATTCTGTTTGTCCTATGCATATTTAAAACACCCAGTTTTCAAAACATTTGCATTCGCTGAGATCCTACTTATGGGCAGGGGATTCACACGGATTCTTTACCTACCTAGTAGGTTTCAGCAGGTCAGCTTGTTTGTTCATCTGAGCTCTCTTAGTGAGGTGGTGCTATTGTCTAAGTCAGTGGTCGGCAAACTCATTAGTCAACAGAGCGGCAAACTGCGGCTCATGAGCCGCATGTGGCTCACGAGCTGCAGTTTGCCAACCACTGGTCTAAGTTATAAAGTAGATAATCCTTTGATACCTTTTATGGGGTCTAGAAAGTTCTGTTGATTGATCTCATGGAGCCAGTCCATGGAACAACATTTTTTAATTTAACAAATTTATTTCCAATATCAATATAACAGCACCTTTGTTCATTGGTTTCTGTTGATCGGTTCATTTAAACTTCAGTAAAACCGTAGCCTTGATTTGATTTGTTAACATGTGGAATTATAAGCTGAAGATAGAATCCTACTAGAATTTCAAGAATACTAAATTTACTAATAGATGAGTTAATAGATCAGCAATCAGTAAGCTGGAATGAGAAACAACAAAGCTATTCAGAATGGTAAATGGAAAAATAATCTTAATAAGTGGCTAAAAGTCCAGTTTATATACTTCATTCCTATATGATATGGGGCAGGGAGTAATTCCTTTACAAAGGTGAGGAGTTAGCTGATCTGGAAATGAAAAATGACCCACTGCCATGACGGCTGCCAAGCCCGTGGGTTGTAAGTGCTTGCTGCTGACAGTGTTATCTCCTTCCCCTTCTCCACTTCCCAGACGCCCTTGCACTTGGCCGTGATCACCAAGCAGGAGGCTGTGGTGGAGGACTTGCTGAGGGCTGGGGCCGACCTGAGCCTTCTGGACCGCTTGGGAAACTCTGTTTTGCACCTTGCTGCCAAAGAAGGACAGGATAGGATTCTTGGTGTTTTACTCAAGCACAGGAAGGCAGCTCTACTGATCAACCACCCCAATGGGGAAGGTAAGAGAAAACTCACACATCATGGTATAATGGTCGCTATCTGCGTTCTAAACAGTTAGTCGGTGTTTGATAAATGTGGGCTATTATTTTATTTGTACCCGAAGTGCTTTTAACCTTAGTCACCTGGAGTTATCTCTGTGAAGACTTCTGTTGCTCACCAGAGCCGATTCCTTCAGAGATGACTTGGGAGAGTTAGTCAGGAAAAGGAATGAGCAGAGGCCCGACAATACTCGGCGTGAACTGGAGAAAGCATCATTTATTCCGAGAATGTTTATTTGCCCACGGTGTCTCCTGAGAACATGAAGGGAGACTGTGGGTTTCCACGCACAACAGCTGACTTACAGCGCCTGGAAAGACTGGCTGGAACAGAGGCTCCCTCAGCACTAGACGTGCTACAACCCGCCAGCCTTCCCCGCTGTGGGTCAGTCTTGTCATTTCCTTCAGCTGCGTGGAGGGCCGTCCTGGGACCGCCTTCCCGCCCCATGACAGTCCCTGTGCTTGGGCCGCAGGTCTGAACGCCATCCACGTAGCCGTGATGAGCAACAGCATGCCGTGTCTGCTGCTGCTGGTGGCCGCAGGGGCCGATGTCAACGCGCAGGAGCAGAAGTCGGGCCGCACTGCGCTGCACCTGGCTGTGGAGCACGACAACATCTCCTTGGCCGGCTGTCTGCTCCTGGAGGTAAAGGATGCCCTTGTTTGCCTTCGCATTAAATTCCAAGGGCGATTTAGGAAAATCTTTTCAAAAAATGGTGTTGGTGACAGCCTTTCTCCCTACATTCCACTCTTATTTCACGTCTACGCAAGGCTTCAGAGCCACAGATTCAGACATTCCTGTCGGCCCTGCCCGGGAGCTCTCACTGGGGATTGTTTCAGTGGCAGAGCCTGCCCCACAGGGCACCTGTGCTAGGAATACAACTCAAGGAGCCATGAGACAGGGGTCAGGGGAGCGAGCGCACCTTCAACTCACCATTTTCTGTGTGGGCCGGGTTGTAGGGTGATGCCGATGTAGACAGTACCACCTATGATGGAACGACACCCCTGCACATAGCGGCCGGGAGAGGCTCCACCCGGATGGCGGCTCTTCTCAAAGCAGCAGGTAAGGCCGCCGGCAGTCAGCTGTGGAAAATGGTACCAGCAATGCAAACCCAGCTGCAGCCCAGCAGCCCTGTCGCCTTCTGTAAGCCACAGATCTGCTGCTGCAAGGCACATCTCACTGTAATGGCCACAAAGCGCTGTTCGCACTAGCAATCCTGGGCTTCGTCCTGAGCGTCGTGTCAGTTTTTACTTTCTACTGCACCCGTTTGTTGTGGGTTTGGGTTGTTTAGTGGACTCCCATGACAAGAGATCTTAAACACAAATTTAATTCCTTCTAGAATTCTGAGCAGTACAGTATCATCACATCAGGAGTCCCCAGAAGGAGAAATGTATTGGTATAAGAAATAATTTAAAGATTTCCTTTTGCAAGAAAGGGCTCTTAGAAGTTGAAGTAAGAGGAAAAAACAAACGGGACATGTGTTGATAGTATATTGAGTACTATCGTGTGTGAGGCACTAAAAATTAGTAGCATTGATTGACCTAACTCTGTAGCAGGCACTGTGCTAGGCATTGCACATGCACTGTCTCATTTAACCTTACTTAATCCACAATAACCCCTGGAGACAAATCCCATAAGTATTATTCCCATTTTATAGCCGAGGAAACAGACCAGAGAAACTTTTTCAACTCAGTCTCAGGGTCCCAGTAACTGGCAGAGCTATGACTCACGTTTTGTCAGTCTGAACTTCCAAAGTTTATTCTCCCTACTGTGTTTCTCTCCCCTACCTTCTCAAAGATCTGCATGTGTTATTGCATTTAATCCTCTACTCCTATGAAGTATAGAAAAATTAGTCCTGCTCATTCTTGAATCTCTAGTACCTTGAGTACTTAGAATCTCCAAGTCTGTTTAATGAAATTGGTATTTCATATCTGCCCAGGTAGTTCAGATTTATTGAGAGGTTATTAAAAATTTTTAGAAAGTAAATGCTTTATTAATTCAAGAAAACAGAGCAGGTTAAACACCTTCTTTAAAAGTTGAGTCTAGAAAGATGTAGGAACTTCTTTGGGGCACCACATTTTTCAGACAAGTAAAATCATATCCCAAATAAATGTGCTAGCTTCAGCAGCAAGCATCCCAGCAGCCTTTTCTATTCTCCTTTGTCTAGTTCAACTTTCTCTTGAATAAGCTTCTAGTTTGGTAAGTCAGTGGTTGTATTTAAGAAATGCCTTCAGGCAAAAAGCTATAACCCTTTCAAAAATGTTTTATCTTGAATGCTCAGTATCCCATGGAAGGAATGGCTAGTAGCAGTGTCTTTAGTAGATAAATGAGGAAACTCAGATGAAAAACCTGGTCCTGGACCTGGAGAGTATCATGCTAAGTGAAAGAAGTCAGTCAGAGAAAGACAAGTATCACATGATCTCACTTATATGTGGAATCTAAGTAACAAAATAAACTGGTGAACAGAGTGGATCCAGAGATATGGAAGCATGGAATGGAGTGTGGACTCTCAAAAAGAAGGTGGGGGGGGCGGGTGTTAGTAATTAACCAAGAATTTGTATGCATATATGCATGGCCCATGGCCACCATGGGCAGTGAGGGCTTGGGGCTGGCGGAGGGGTGGGAGGGGGGCTAGATGGAAAAGGGGGACATACATAATACTTTCAAAAATGAAGAATTATTTTTTAAAAAGAAAAGCTTAGTCTTGGGCTCAAAGTCATGAAGAAGGTCACTTAAGGAACCGACATAGCTCAGGTCCTCTGGTCTTTGGTCCTGTCATTGTTCATCTGAATTTCTCCATTGTTTTCATTGTCAGATGGCACTGCCTCGTAAATCAGGCTAGGACTGGGATAATGAAATAAGAAATAGCATCAAGATTCTCCTTTGACTCTCAGGAGACACTCCCTATTATTTTTTAATCTTTATTGAAAGTATTTACAGATGTCCCCTTTTTCCCCATGGACCCATTCTAGCCCTCACCTGCTCCCTCCCCCCAACCCTGTCCCCTCAGGCCTTGACTACATTATTGTCTGTGTCCATGGATTATGCATATATACATACAGTTTTTTGGTTAATCACTTCCCACACCCACACCCACCCCCGCCTTCCCTCTGAGATTCGACAGTCTATTCCATGTTTCTATGTCTCTGGATCTAGCACTCCCTATTGTTATAGTTAGCACAAGTCAAATGTTCTCCCAGCAAGATAAAAACAAGTTCCTCTTCCCATAAGGGTGAGCTTCACTTGCTGCTGTCCTTAGACATTAAGCTAAACTCTCCTTAAAAGAGTTGCTAAGACTTTGAAAAATAACTTGAGCTCTAATCTTTGAGTTACTCTTGGTGTTTCTTGCTGTGGGCTAAGAAACAGACTAGATTTTCTGAGATCAGCTGTAAATTCTTCAGTCACTATCCATCCTAGCAGAGGTGTTTTTTGGTATTTTTGTTCAGTGATCAGGGCCCTGGCATGCTGTACCCAAGAATAAAACTGAACATGTTGTCACTAGACAGCAAGCGTCTTTGTTCTTTTGAGCAACTAGGGGAGGAAGTTGAGACATGCACATAAATGTGAACTTTAAGACTCTCATCCTGAGCGTGCGCCCCAGCACCTGTAAACTGCCGTTGTTGGTCCCTAAATTAAAGATGCATCATTCAGTCTATCCTATGGAGTTAAGTGTGAGAGTCAGAGTATTCCAAGTCTTTTGTTTTGAAAGTGTCCATGGATGTATAGGGCAGTGTTCGGCAAACTCATTAGTCAACAGAGTGGCAAACTGCAGCTCGCGAGCCGCATGTGGCTCACGAGCCACAGTTTGCTGACCACTGGTATAGGGTATCATCAGATACCTTTACAATCAAAATAAATTAGAATTTAAGAGACAGTCTCTGGATATTTCAGTAGAAATGTTTTACATGTTTACTAGAGGCCCGGTGCATGAAATTTGTGCACTGGATGGGGAGGGATCCCTCAGCCCGGCCTATGCCCTCTCGCAGTCCGGGAATGTCCGCCTGCTGGCTTGTGGCTAGATAGCCCTCTGCTGCTGCACGGCCTGCTGCTTGAGCTTCAGCAGCTGCTGCACGTGCACGGGCTGGGCCACCATGGTCTGTCCTGCAAACACCATCGAGTGGGTGAGTCAAGCGTGGAGGCAGGCTCATCCTGAGTTCCCTGCGCTTCCCTGAGTCAGAGTTGTTCATACTGACTGCCTTCTACAGAAAATGGCACCGGGATCAGGCCTAAGCCAGCAGTTGGACATCCCCCAAGGGATAAAAAGCTTAGGCTTTTATATATATACTAGAGGCCCAGTGCACGAAATTCATGCATGGGGGCGTGGGTGTGTGTGTCCCTCAGCCCAGCCTGCACCCTCTCCAATCTGGGACCCCTCGAGGGATGTCCGACTACCTGTATAGGTGGGATCGGGCCTATACAGGCAGTCAGACATCCCTCTCACAATCCAGGACTGCTGGCTCCCAACCGCTCACCTGCCTGCCTGACTGATTGCCCCTCACCGCTTCTGCCTGCCAGCCTGATCACCCCCTAACCACTCCCCTGCCAGCCTGATCAATGCCTAACTGCTCCCCTGCCAGCCCGATTGCCCCTAACTGCCCTCCCTTGTAGGCCTGGTCACCCCTAACTGCCCTCCCCTGCCCGTCTGGTTGCCCCTAACTGTCCTCCCGTGCAGGCCTGGTGCCCCCAACTGCCCTCCCCTGCTGGCCTGGTCACCCCTAACTGCCCTCCCTTGCAGGCCTGGTCCCCCCCAACTGCCCTCCCCTGCAGGCCTGGTCCCCCCCAACTGTCCTCCCCTGCCGGCCTGGTTGCCCCTAACTGCCCTTCCCTGCAGGCTAGTCCCCCTTTACTGCCCTCCTTTGCAGGCCTGGTCCCTCTCAACTGCTCCCCTGCAAGCCTGGTACCCCCCAACTGCCTTCCCCTGCAGGCCTGGCCCTCCCCCAACTGCCCTCCCCTGCAGGCCTGGCCCCCCAACTGCCCTCCCTTGCAGGCCTGGTCCCTCCCAACTGCCATCCCCTGCAGGCCTGCCCCCCCAACTGTCCTCCCCTGGAGGCCTGGTCACCCCCAATTGCTCTCCTCTGCTGGCCCGGTCACCCCTAACTGCCCTCCCCTGCAGGCCATCTTGTAGTGGCCATCTTATGTCCACATGGGGGCAGCCATCTTTGACCACATGGGGGCGGCCATCTTCTGTGTTGGAGTGATGGTCAATTTGCATATTATCCTTTCATTATATAGGATATATATATTTAGACTAGAGGCCCAGTGCACAAAATTCATGCATGGGGGTGTGGGGTCCTCAGCCTGGCCTGCACCCTCTCCATTCTGGGACCCCTGCGGGATCGGGACTAAACCAGCAGTCGGACATCCCTCTCACAATCCAGGACCACTGGCTCCTAACCATTCACCTGCCTGCCAGCCTGATCCCCCTAACTGCTCTCCCCTGCCAGCCTGATCCCCCAAACTGCTCTCTCCTGTTGACCTGATTGCCCCTAACTGCTTCTGCCTTGGCCCTGCCACCATGGCTTTGTCCAGAAGGACATCTGGAAAGTCATCCAGAAGATACCCAGTCTGATTAGCATATTACCCTTTTATTAGTATAGATAAGTAATGTTTTATATATGTATACTAGAGGCCCGGTGCACGAAATTCGTGCGCAGGGAGTGGGGTTGTGTCCCTCAGCCCAGCCTGCACCCTCTCCAATCTGGGACCCCTCAAGGGATGTCCGACTGCCCATTTAGGCCCCATCTCACAATCCAGGACTGCTGGCTCCCAACTGCTCGCCTGCCTACCTGACTGATTGCCCCTCACCACTTCTGCCTGCCAGCCTGATCACCCCCTAACCATTCCCCTGCCAGCCTGATAGACGCCTATCTGCTCCCCTGCTGGCCCAATTGCCCCTAACTGCCCTCCCTACAGGCCTGGTCGCCCCCAACTGCCCTCCCCTGCTGGCCCAGGTAACCCCTAACTGCCCTCCCTTGCCAGCCTGGTCACCTCTAACTGTCCTCCTCTGCAGGCCTGGTCACCCCCAACTGCCCTCCCCTGCAGGCCTGGTCCTTCCCAACTGCCCTCCCCTGCAGGCCTGGTCCCCCCCAATTGCCCTCCCCTGCAGGCCTGGTCCTTCCCAACTGCCCTCCCCTGCAGGCCTGGTCCCCCCCAAATGCCCTCCCCTGCAGGCCTGGTCCCCCCAACTGCCCTCCCCAGCGACCCAGGACGCCAAGCCTTCCCGCCGATCTCCCGCTCTTCTCTGGGGCAATCCAGGACACCAAGCCTTCCTGCCCATCTCTCACTCTGCTGTCCCATCAGGCTTGGCATCCTGGGTCGCTAGGGTGACCCAGGATGCCAAGCCTTCCCCCACTCTCCCGCTCAGCTCCCCCCAGTGACCCAGGACACCAAGCCTTCCCCGACTCTCCATAGGCTCCATGGCTCTGGCCGGCGCCGCCATTTTGGCCCGTCAATTTGCATATTCCCTCCTTATTGGCTGTGGGCATGGCCATTTTTATCGTGAAGTGATGGTTAATTTGCATGTTACTCTTTTATGAGATCGGATAATCTGACCCCTATAGACAGTTGGAAGTTGAAGAGGTCCGGGTTTACCTAATGCTGTGTAACTTGACTTCGCAGGAGCAGATCCCCTGCTGGAGAACTTTGAGCCTCTCTATGATCTGGATGACTCATGGGAAAGGGACGGAGATGATGAAGGGGTTGTGCCTGGAACCACACCTCTCGATATGGCCACCAACTGGCAGGTGAGTGTAGCCCCAGTGTTTATGGCAGCTCCTGTGGGGGAGCTGAAGGTTCAGGAATGTAAGAACAGAGGGTCTGCCTGGTTCTTTATTCTCCAAAGTCCTTGCCTTTTATTTTTTAAGAAAGTCTCCTTATCAAGAGCTGGTTTTGTTGTTTGGAGATCTGTATGTCCCCAACAACAATCTGTGTGCTTATCTTGAAAAGCTTATCCATGAGAGATCTAGGTCAGCAGAGTTCTGAGTGTGAAGTGTGTGCCTAATCTGATCAGAGTTAAGTTGTGAGAGAGGGTTAAACCAGAGAAAACACAAAATTCACATCAGGAGTTATTCATTCTGAACTCACACCAGAATTGCCCCCATCTTCACTTCTGAAGCCAGAATAAATGCTGCAGTTTGCTTGAACTTTGGTAAGTGATTTCTCCAACATAGAAGGAAACTGGAGAGTCTTCTGAGGAGTTCAATAATATGAACAGAGTAAACAGACTTAAAGCCTTCCTCAAACCACCACTCATCTGAGATCCAAAAGTGAAAAGCAGGTACGAGGTCCTCCTGGCCCGGTGAGAAGAACCAGAGGGAGGAGGTGGGCAGCCCACACATCTCCAACACAACGAAATGGACTTCCTCAGGGGAGGCGCTGCTCCACATCCAAAAATGGCTCCTGCGGCTCATGTGGATTGGGCCGAGTACCCCGGCAGAGACCACACAGTTCTCCTTTTACATCGGCACCTGGCTTTCCCAGAAGCCTCGCCACAGAATGCAGAAAGATAACCCAGTTCAGTGACCCAAGCCTTCCTTCCCCGGGGCGGCCAGCAGCCACGTGACTGCAGAGGACACAGAAAGGCCTCCATCACTGTGGGATTTTCTTAGTTTTAACTTGAGACTTTTCTGGCCCCTCAGTTAGAATGTAGAGGCTAGAAGGCTAATACCAGGCCTTAGGAGCATTTCTGTACCTCTGTTTGAACAAGTTTATAAAACTGCTCGTAAGCCTTTTCCTAGGGAGGGGGTCAGCGAGGGGACACAGCTGCACAGCTCTGAGGAAGGGCAGCCCCCTCCCCCCCACCGACCCCAGACCCCAGCTCCAGAGGAGACCTCACTGACCAAGACATGGCTGGCTTGGCCGCCTGCACTGCCTTTGGCCCTTGCTCTCTCTGAGGCCGGCTTGGGTCCTCCAACCCTTCTCAGACAGCTCCTGTGGAACACAGCCTCCTGGCCCCAAAGTCCCAAAGGGCCCGCGTAGCCTGGGCCATGGCACTGACTGCTCTCTCCACTCTTCCATCTTCAGGGTACCAGAACCTCCCAAGAAGGACACTCTGAGTTCTTAATTTAAAAAAAAAAAAAATCCCTTGTGGTCCCTTTAATGTGCAGTTGTTCCCTGTGTTTTTCTCCCACCAGGTATTTGACATCTTAAATGGGAAACCATATGAGCCCGAGTTTACAGCTGATGATTTACTGGCACAAGGTGAGATCTCTTAACCAGTGTTGTCCCCACACCGTGACTTGGAGGGGGTGGGGAGAGCTGGCATTATCCGGATGTTCTGTAAAAGGCACAGTGGTTATTTCGGAATCAGAAAGTCCTGGAGGTATGAAAGGGAATAGCCAGTTGTAATCTACTAAAGCACATGCTGCTGGTGCTCAGTGGGGCTTCTGCTGACTCTCCGGTAAAGGAGCCTGGTGGCCTCCAGGGGGCACTGGAGGGTGAGCAATGTGGCAGCCACCACGCCCTCCAGAGTGTCCGGTTCAGCCAGGACAGCCGTGTTTCTTCTTCATTTCCTTCAGGAGACATGAAGCAGCTGAATGAAGATGCAAAGTTGCAGCTCTACCAGTTGCTAGAATTTCCCGATCCAGACAAAAACTGGGCCACTCTGGCGCAGAAATTAGGTCTGGGGATACTTAATAACGCCTTCCGGCTGAGTCCTGCTCCTTCTAAAACTCTCATGGACAATTACGAGGTAACACATCGCCTGACCTTGCTAGCCATGTGTATTTGACTTTGCTCTGTTGATGTCACTACTGGGCACAGCCCCTTCCCTCTCCCTTAATTCTGAAGAAGAAAATCCGTCCTTACCCATGTCCTGAGGGTGGCCCCGGCCAAGATCAAAACCCTCCTTCCTGGGAGGCTATTTCCAGATACCTGGAGATTTTATGCGAAAATGACACTTAGGGCCTGGGCCAGGTGCTCAGTGGGTGGCAGCGCTGTCCCAATGCACCAGGGTTGCAGGCTCAATCCCCGGTCAGGGCACATACAGGAGACAACCAATGAATGCATGGAATGATAGAACAACAAATCAATGTTTCTCTCTCTCCCCCTCTCTAACATGAATTTCTTTTTAAAGGAATTTTTTGAAAATGCTACCTAGAGGGTCAGGATGGTCACAGTACATTGATGTCCCTAAATAAACACAACAGACTGTAATCAGTATTCATGCCTTTCCTCTCCCAAGAGAATGCCTGATCCCGTATCAGGACATGGAATCCGCTTTCTGTGAGGCGACTCCTAGTGGAGCCATTACCTGGTGACGTTTCCATGTCTAAAACAAAAAGATCAAAAAACACAGGGAGAAATTATTTTCTTTGCAAAGCAGTGTTGATAGCTCTTGTTTCTCAGTGGTTTTCAGGGCTTCAGCTTCCACAGGAATACTGCATACACTGAGCTCTAGGTAGTTTCCCTGCCTCGGCCCACACACATCCCTCCCCCTCCCCCTGCCCCTCCCCCCCCCATACTATAAAGCACTTCTCTGTAATTTCCTGAGTGCTTTGAGCTGAAACAGGAAACTTGACTCAGAGACGGTATTTTCTTAGACGCCTTCTGCGCTGACCTCTCCAGGACCACCTGGCTCTGGTGGTGGAGGAAGCAGCTAGGAGAGGGAAGGGGTGTGGTGTGGTGTGGTGTTCACAGCGCCTGGCTGTTCCCTGCACCGGTTTTCACACAAGAACATACTCTTTCTTCCTTTCTCCCCTGCAGGTCTCTGGAGGGACAGTAAGAGAGCTGCTGGAGGCCCTGAGACAGATGGGCTACACTGAGGCCATCGAGGTGATCCAGGCAGCCTTCTGCACCTCGGGCACGGCAGCCCCCAGCCCCGCGAAGACCACCGCTCAGGCCCATTCCCGGCCTCTCTCACCCGCCTCCACGGGACAGCAGATAGGTAAAGAGAACAAGACAGAAAAAGCCGTTGAGATATTCTCCTGCTTCTCAGGCCAGTGTGTCAGGCCAGTGTGTTCAGTCTCTTGGGATACGGCCTGTCCTCCCCACCGTTATCTCCTGAATGTACTGTCCCGGTGTCTGTCTCCTCCCCGCCCCCTGGGGGCTCACAGTTCTCCCTCCTGCCCTCCTGACACCGCTGCTCAGGTAAAGGGCTGTCCCCAGGAATGGTCACAGTTACATGTGAGTTACTTAGGTTCACAACAAATCCTAAAAACAACATGTGGGTGGTTAAGGTAAATAGTATTTCTCTCCTCTTTTAAATGTAAAAGAGATGGAGAGAGAAATGCACGGGAACAGCACTGGCACTGCTTCCCCCCCACCCCCAGCCCCTCAGTCTCCCCCACGATCAGGACACCTCATCTCCCCGCCCCCATCCCCAGCCCCTTAGCCTCCCCCACGCTCAGGACAGGGGCCTTATATCCCACCCCCTCCCCAGCCCCTCAGCCTCCCCCACACTCAGGACACCTCATCTCCCCTCCCCCCATCCCCATCCCCTTAGCCTCCCCCACGCTCAGGACAGGGACCTTATATCCCACCCCCTCCCCAGCCCCTCAGCCTTCCCCACACTCAGGACAGGGGCCTTATATCCCACCCCCTCCCCAGCCTCGCAGCCTCTCCCATGCTCAGGACATGGTCCTCGTCTCCCATCGCTCTTGGCTCCATCTGTCAGCCACATAAAACATGTACCGTGATGGACTCTCTCACAGCCCGACAATCCTGTATTTCCCTTTATTCTCCCACTCTCTAAGCACCCATTTCATGCTGCTTCTTTCCCACCCCAGCATCCCTTCCCCTGCACTCCTGGATTCTCCCTCCCACTGGATCACCTAGCAAGCATGCCGTGGTTTCCCTCATCTTTTCAAAGTAAAACAAAAGCACTCCTTGTATCCCACTCCCCCTTTATCTACAATCCCTCTGCTCTCCATACAGCAGAGCTGCTCAGAAGAATCTCCCAGAGGGGTTCTTTCCGCCTTCTCTCCTCCCCTTGACCCTGCAGTCGGACCCATCCCCCCCTCCACCAGGTCTGCTCACCTCATGATGCCCAGCATCTGGTCACCTGCTCACCATCCTTCTTGTCTTCTCCACTGCTCTCAGCACACATGCCAGTTGGCCATCCCCCCTGCTTCACACCGTCTCCCCTCCTGGCTTTCCCACACTACACACACCTCGGTGCCTCCTCCGCAGGCCTCTGAAACTCAGCCCTCCAGAGCCCAGTTCTGGGCCCTCCTTACTTGCCCTTACTTACAGGAGACTTGTTCCCACTTGGACTGAGTATTGGCCATGTCAGTCAGAAGCACTGCCACGCTCCAGGAGGCCCAGACAAAAGCCTAAGCGTTCCTATGAACGTGCCCTGGTCCAAACCACCATACAGCCAGCCATCTCGTTTCTTCCTCTCTGCAACCACCACCTCATCCAGTCCCCTGTCTCTGCTTGTCTCCATTCCTGCAGCAGCTCCTGATCAGTTTCCGTTTCCCTTCAGTCCGTTCTTCACACAACAGGGAGTTTCAGAAATTAGTGAGAGCCCTGGCCGGAGAGGCTCAGTTGATTGAGCATTGTCCCATGGACCAAAAGGTCACCGGTTGGATTCCCCGTCAGGGTACATGCCGTGGTTTGGGGCTCGATCCCCAGGAGTGGGCATGTAGGAGGCAGCTGATCACTGTTTCTCTCACATCCGTGTTTTTCTCCCTCCCTCTCCCTTCCTCTCTAAAATCAATAGAAACATATTTTTAAAACCTTAGTGAGATTATGGTACTCCTGTTGTATACTCTCCAATTCATTCATCCATTCAACAGAATCTTCACTGCACACATACTGTGTGCTTAGCACTGTTGGAGGCTTTGAACAGTACAGGCAAGTCCCTTCTTTATCCGTTCTCTGTTTTACATGTGGCTGCCCTCTGTCCTTCCTCCCACCCCTCTGCCTGCTGCTCCGTTTTCCTTGCGCTCCCCTGGCTCACTAGCTCACCCAGTCTTAGGGCCATGGAACCTGCTCTTCCCCTTCCCTGCAAAGACCCTCACCTGCCTTGCTCCTTCTGACCACTCAGTTTTGGCACCAGTGTCACCTCGTCAGGGGGCCCTTCCAGGGGGGTCGGGACAGGAATAATGTAACCACCAGGAAAACAACCCACATCTGCTGCCTTATGACCTGATGTTCCTTCCGCACAAAGGAGTGGGTACTATATATGAAAAAGCATTAAGCCCTTGATTTGTAGTTATTATTAAAATACTTCACAGTTCCCAACGCATAAGAGAAACCCAGTAAAGATTGGATGACTGGATAAATCAGTAACAAGACAATAGCCATGTCACTGCCATTAGTGTCTTCATTTTAATATTGGAATTTAATATATAATATGGCATTTTGATTCAGGTATATTAGACTTCTGTTCCTTTGATCACTCTCTATATATAGGAAATAATTCACATTGTTCATTCAAATCCATAAAGACACTTCTCAACAAGAAGATTTTGACCTAATTGTCCAGTATAGACTCATTTTCATCAAAATCACTTTATTTTTTGCTACCAAAATTTCTTTGAGTCAGTGTATAGAGCTTAATAGTATATGAGGTCCAGAAAGGGACTCTTATTTTTAGTTCCTGCTTCTTTCACCAATTTATTTTGCTTAGTTTCAGCAGTTTCCCCTACTTCAGCTATAAAATAGGTAATACAGCGGTTGGAAAAATACACCTGATTTCTAAGAAAGAAAGGGACACATTGAGTCAAAGAATTCAGAAAGGATTCTGATAAACATGAGACTAGGTTGTAAGAGAGACATGAAAATATTTGGCTAATTTTGGTATCTTCACAGTTTTGCCATCCTCACAGTTTTTCTATTACTCTGGGTGCTCTTGGCCCCTCACCCCACTGCGAACGGCAGTGGCAAGCCGTCGGTGTAGGGGGAATGTAGTGCCTTGTAGAACCTCATGGGCAAAAATAGCCCACATGCCGCTTCGGCCGAAACTCAGCTGGGCTGGAAGGAAAGGTAGGAAGGGAAAGGCTGGGCCGGGTTCCCAGCTGCACCCTAGTGACTCCCTGCTGTTCCCCCTCAGACGAGCTGCGAGACGACAGCATCTGTGACAGCGGCGTGGAGACATCCTTCCGCAAACTCAGCTTCACAGACTCTCTGACCGGCGGCAGCTCACTGCTCACGCTTCACAAGATGCCCCACGATTACGGGCAGGAAGGACCTATCGAAGGCAAAATTTAGCCCGCTGGCCGTTTCCCACACCCTGTACAGCAAAGTTCTGCAGTTCCATTGGATTTGCTGAAAGAAGGAAGGGACAGTGCACCCGGGGGTGCTCGGAGGGACACCGGCCGGCCTGGGTGGTTCTGGACTTAACCCCGGGCCTCCGAAAGAAACCTGGCTGCCTCTTTTGGTTCTTGAGTGAATTTCAGTTCAGCTCCCTGGCAGAGAGCAGCTAGCAGCCACAGCCTTGGGCGGGGCTGGTGCCTCTGGGAGGGGGGACGCCTGTGGGCCTTACCAACTGCTTTCCTGTCATCGCCGCTGCCCCTCTGCTGCACGCCTGCTGTCACTGAAAGGCTAACGGTCCCCACCCGGTGTTCTCTCTAGTTGCCCATGGCACAGTCGTGCTTTCAGATTAAGGATTAAGAGAATTCTTAATATTTTATCAAGGATATCTTAAATGGGGTATTTTGAAATGAGGGTCAGTGTATAATTAAAAAAATGCTTCCTGCTTTTTCTAATGTGGTTTATCTCTGTGATTTTGAAAAAGAACGTGTACGTGTCAATATTTAAACATGGTTACAATCAGTGCTGAAAATGGTATTTTCCCCCTTTTTCTGCATTTTGCTATTGTAAATATGTTTTTAGATCAAATACTTTAAAAGAAAAAAATGTTGGATTTATAAATGCTATTTTTTATTTTACTTTTATAATAAAAGGAAAAGCAAATGGATGGCCTCATCTTATTGGAACTAGACGGATACTGTTCTTGTAGCCCCAGGACCATTCCACAGCCTGATTTTCACATTCACATTCCCCTGGACAGTCAATATTTTGATCTAGAAATAAACAAAATTCTCAAAAGAAGAGTGTGCTAACTGGCAATGAAAGCTTTGGGTTTGTTAAATCCTAGCTTGGCTCGTTCCATTTGGGCTGTATCGCCTCCCCTTCCCCTATCTCATGCATGAGTCTCCTCCTCACGCCCCAGCGTGTTCTCATGCCTTCGTGGTGCACAGAGGATTGGAACTGCAGCATCCCAGAGGGTCTTGTACAAGGAACCTTGCAGCGCGGCGCTCTGCTGAACTGCTCTTCGCTCAAAAAACTGGAAATGAGGGAGCGGAGAAATGAGAAGTGAATGAGGTGCTGTGGTGGACACGGGGATGTGCCACTAAGATCCCTCTTTCACAGGGGACTTGTGGGCCCAGCCGCTGGGAGCACCCTTGGCAGATGGCCTCAGCTGTGGAGAGGTCACGCACGTCACACCCACTTCCATGGCGGCTCCATATAACACTGACGGACGTGCTAGATGAAAGCCCGTCCAACCCAGGACACCGTTGAAGGGCTGTTTGACCTCCAGAGCGCCCTCAAGGTGGCTGAGGTGCTGTTTGGGTCGGTATCCCAGCTTAAGACTTCCCTCTGCCCGGTACTCTTTTTTCCCCTCCTTCCCATGGGGGAGAGCCCCGGGCACTCCCAAATGAACATCCTGCACGTGGGTCTCCGTCTGAGCCGGCTTCCCAGAGAACACAACCTGCACAGACGCTAGGAGCTAGTGCTGACCAATTGTTCACAGGATGTGAAGTCATTTGTTTGTGAAAGCACCCCAATGAGGTATGCTCAGTTACCCTCAATTTGCAGACAAGGAAATTGAGGCTTCAAGAGTTGGAGTAGGCAATGGCGAAGCTGCTTCTGAGTTTACACCCAGGTCCGCTTAGCTCCAGAGCTCATGGGTTGGAGAATTATCTTGGTGGGATTAGAAAGTGGATTAAAATAATTGAGTCCAAAAGTAGACCCCAAAATATATAGGAATTTAGTATATGATAAAGTAAAATTTCAAATCAAAGAGGAAAAGATGATTAATCAGTAAGTGGATATTCCAACTCGTAAATTGCTTGGGAAAAAATCCATCTGAACTCCTGTGTTCCTCCTTTCATCCAAATAATTTCCAAGTCTATCAGAAATTAAACCATAAAAATACTAGAAATACTAAAAATCATGGCCAAATAACCTTGAAACAGAGAAGGTCTTTCTAAGCAAGACTGTTCCACAGTGTAAAATAGTTGATTTTACAGTATGTCCCAAATGAATGAGTTTTTTTTTAATTCTTCTATTTTCTATTACACTGCCATTTCTCCATACATCCCAATTAATTACTCCAGTTTTTGAAAGTTGTATCTTTAAATTAAAAAAAAAGAAATAGATCTGACTTTAATTCTCCAACAAACCCACGCCTCCACTCCTCCACAGTTCCTCTGTGTCAGGTCGCCCTTTCCCATCTGGCCACCATGAGGCCCCTGTCTCACAGGACAACGCGGACACTCCTCCTGCTGACGGAGGAGGCCCACCCCTTCCCTGTGAACCTAGGAGGACCTGTGACAAGAATAGAAGTGATTTCCAAGCTCAGGTTGGAAAATGCAACGCAACTTCTGCCTAGTCCCCCTGAGTCACTCCCTCTTGGAACCCAGTTACCATGCTCGGAGGGAGCCATGTGGCCACATGGAGGTGTCAGCCAACAGCCTTCACTGAGGTCACAGCCAGTGCCAAATTCAACCAGCAGATGTGTGAGGCAGGGAAGAAGCAAGATGATTCCAGCCTCCAGCCATTGAGTCACACCTAACTAGCCTTCAAGCTACCTCAGCTGACCTTGCCCGAGTCTAGTCAGGCTGCTCAGCCCAGCCCGAGTCCTACCCAGCTCATGAGTAAATGAGGTAATGATTGATGTTTTAAGCCCTGGTACAGAGTCGATTGTTACCACTCTCCAGGTCCCTAACCTGGCAGTTCCCCCACCAGAAGGTCACTTTAAAGAGAAGCTGACTTCAGGAGGAACAAGGAAGCAACTCATGCTGAGACTAAAAATAACATCCCCCTTTTCAATAGGAAGTCGCATTTCTCTTCAGTTCCAGAAGCTTCCTCTTCCTCCCCCCAGATCTCAGTGCTGACCTGAGCCTCTGCATGCTGCTCTAAAGAAAGGGCTAGCGATGCCAGCTGTGCCTCTGAGGCAGGAGTCTTTCGTTTTGTACCAGCAGATGGGGATGCGTGCCAGGAGGCGCCCGGCTCCGTGGAAAGCTGCAATGGGCTGAACTAACCCTACCCTGAAAGCTCAGTCTCTCAGCAGGAAGCCACTTAAAATAGCTTCCTCAGAACCTCCCTCTCCTCGTGATGTCCCCGTACTCTGCAGGCCTAACCTAGGCTTTTTCAGGATCAGCCGTCTTTCTTTTTTGGCAGAAGGAAGCCCTGCTGCTGCTCATTCACCCATCTGAGTCCCCTGCAGGAGTCACAGGTGGCGTGGATGTTCCCGGCCTCCAGCAGGGGGTGCAGCCCCACGGACCAGCCCTTCTGCAGCTTAGCAGGAGGAAGGGAGAGAAGGAGCCAGGCGGATTTGAGCGTTTATTACATGCCACCCCCTTTGCATGAGTGATTTCTGATATTCTCAAGACAACCTTATCAGGTACATAGTAAACCCCAGTTTTACAATAAAGAAACATCATCGAAATAGTAACTAACTCACCCAAGGTTCAAATCCAGATCTATCTGATTCCGCAGCTTATTCTTTAATGATGTCTGAAGTCCTTTGAAGAAAAGATGCTGCATTTGAAAGAGAAAGAAAATCCATCCGAATCTGTACAAAGATGATGGACTTATACTCCAACCAAAAGGCAAAAAGAGAGTATTACTAAAAGCATATGTTGCTTACATATAAACATGACCTGCTTTTCTTCCCTAACAACAGGCTATGAATTTTTCATAGACCGGACACCCGTGGTTTCATATTTTCTCCTTATTTTGCGCTTTTGATGGAATTTTCCTTCTGATTTGTTCTTCCCCAGGTAATAGACTTGGGGAGGCACAGGAGTCAAGAGAATATGAAACTAAAATTCTGTTTATTTTCTTAAGGATCACAGAACTTGGAGCTGGACAGGATCTCAAAGATCACATACATAACTCACCCCTGCGGCCACCTTGTTTAAACACCCACAATGTGAAAGCATCTCCTCCTACAGCCCTCCCTACAGTCCTGCTGCTTTGTTTAACCAGTCCCAGCGACAACAAGTTCCTGTCCACTGGTTTCCTAGGACGTCGTCGGTTGGCTTAGGGGTTGGGGGAGACACTGAGGAGGGGTTTAAAATTAAAGGCATGTCATTCTACATTGTTATGGATTCCAGTATGTCTACAACAGCCTGCTTCCATTACCCTGGACAAGTGACCAGTTGCACAAATTGTTGGAGCGTCTTACAATGAGAGGGAAATAGGGGCTGCTTCTCACTTCTATCAACTAGCTTTTCTATGTCACTATCTCTTTTCAAAATGATTATTTCATTGAAATATCACAACAGCCCTCAAAGAACAAGATTTCTTAAGTATCTGTTACATGTGAGGCACTACAATGGGTGATCATCGTTCATTACTTTACACTAGAGGCCTGGTGCATGAAAATTTATGCACTGGACAGGGGTCCCTCAGCCCGGCCTGCCCCCTCTCACACTCTGGGAGCCCTCAGGGGCCGGAGGCGACCCAGCGATCAGGGGAAGGCAACGCCTCCATCACACCTCTGCTGCTGCCACTACCAGCAGCGCAAGCCTTGGCAGGTCCTGGTTACCTGAGCCTCAGGCAGCCCTGGGTGGCTGGGCAGCTGACATCCAAGACTTGGCTGCTTCTCGGGCCAGCCCTGGGCAGCTGGGGGGCTGAGGGGACTGGGGGACTCCAGAGGCAAGCATGTGGAGCAGCCAGACCCGCCTGGGAGTGGGCCCGGCCATGCTGTGTGCCTGCCACCCCAGCAGGGCTAAGGGGACTGGGTGCCGCCATCTTGTGGCTGTGGGCGCCGCCATCTTTGTGAGGGCATGACGGTAAATTAGCATATTTCCTCTTTATTAGATAGGATTACTTATTCAAAAACCCTGTGAAGTAAGAATTTTGTCTACATATTACAGATGAGGAAACTGAGGCACACATAAACCATTTAACTGCAGGATCTACTGACACCAGTGTAACATTTGCTAATGAAGCACACTTGCAGGAAGCAACAGGACGGGTAGGGTGTATCTCTTCCACTTCATCATGAAGGGATCCAGGCTGACAGTCACTTTTCCTCCCACCCTTCACTCCCAAGGTCTTGCTAGAGGTCATGATCTTAGTGAGCTGGAAGGACAAAGGAGCATAAAGGAGTACATGTAGGAGTCACTTCCTCTCGCATTGCCCTGGGGGAAAGCTTTAGTCCCAGGCCACACTAAGAGCAGGGAGGCTACAGGGGTTACTTTTGTTCCCATTATTTTTTTAAATATATTTTATTGATTTTTTACAGAAAGGAAGGGAGAGGGAGAGAGAGTTAGAAACATTGATGAGAGAGAAACATCAATCAGCTGCCTACTGGGGATGTGCCTGCAACCAAGGTACATGCCCTTGACCGGAATCGAACCTAGGACCCTTGAGTCCACAGGCTGATTGATGCTCTATCCACTGAGCCAAACCAGTTAGGGCTTGTTCCCATTATTAGGAGG